>NC_141101.1:16387753-17076503 GCF_041138505.1 Cibotium barometz
CGTCATTTAAATTTATCTATGTAAAAAGATAAATATAACTAAATTTTCTCTTAAAAATTAAATAAAAATCTCCATTAATTCCTTTATACTATAAATTCTATTTTTCTCATTTAAATGGTTGAATTCCAATTATGGTGGGAATTCCTCTTTCATCATTTAAATTTATCTATGCAAAAAGATAAATTTAACTAAATTTTCTCTTAAAAATTAAATAAAAATCTCCATTAATTCCTTTACACTAGAAATTCTATTTTTCTCATTTAAATGGTTGAATTCCAATTATGGTGGAAATTTGTCTTTCATCATTTAAATTTATCTATGCAAAAAGATAAATTTAACTAAATTCTTCTTTAATTTTTAAATAAAATATCCATTATTTTAGTATTCCAAATTTTTCTCTTTCCTCATTGGAATACATGTATTTCTATTGTTGTGGGAATTTTGCTTTTAACATAAAAATGAATTACTAGTAATTTCTCTTTTTTCTAATTAACTATTTATGTATAAACATAAAAATCAACTTTTTTATGGTTATGATGAGAATTATTCAATTAAACTAGGATGAATAATCCTAGAATATGGCAGGAATTCCTCTTTTTATGTTATGTATGAAAGTGATTTATGTGTTAATTTTTTAAAAAATTTACCATAGCTCCGCTGCTATTACTGATAGAATAACTATCATTTGGATCAATATCCAATCATGGACTTGATTCCTAAGTTTTTCATAAATTAAGTAGCATAAAGCATTAAAAAGCCACTTCTTTGGCCTCTAATTTGACAAGCATAGAAATTACTTTTAGATTTGAGAATTACTTCATGAAAAGCATCATTTGAATAAAGAATTGATCATAGGAATGACCATTTTTGGGAGAGAGAGAGATATGCTTGGAAAAATATTTTAATTTAAGCATAAATGGAAACTTTATGTGTTTAATCACTAAAATTCATTAGAGAGCTTCAATTGCATTAAAGAGCCATTCAATTGAATACTTCTCAAGCTTGAGAGGGGTTGAGAAGTGAGAAACATTTATTGATTAAGAAAAAGACCATAAAGTCACACTTTATCTCTTATTTTGCTTGATTCTTTAGTCTAAAGGAGAGGCCCCCAACCAATCAATTGGTTTAGTATGTTGATGAAGACTCCAAAGAAGATTGGAGAGAGAGAGAGAGAAGGTCCAATCTCTCCAAATTGTAGAGGATTTTTATAGGATAATAGAAAATATGCTTATTTTAGAGTAATATTGGCATGGTCTAGTTCACAGATGAGAATACAAAAGAATGAGGGTCTATTTATAGGTAAGGGAGGCCACTAAGTGAGTCCAACTAAGTTCTAGAATTTTCCAGCTTCAGTTTGAATTTGGACAAGATTTGGACCAGTTTGGCTCCGTTTTTGATTTGGTTTAATCCAGAAGAGAGGAGAGGTAAAAATATCTTATTATTTTTTAGTTTAAAACTCCTCCACACATGTGAAATAGGTGCCTCCTTGAAGGTTCCCCCTTTCCTTACCAAGGTGTCAAAAATGAATGATTACTCCAAAATATCTCATTTTTTTAGTAATATTTCATAATTTTTAACTAATAAATCTTTTACTCAATCAACTCTTCATCTTATGTGGGCATTTACTCATTTTTGGGTATTTTCTTTTATTCATTGGATTTATCTCATCCCAACACTTGGATTAATCTTTTTGGTCCATAGAAACCTTAATTGGACCATAATCTAAAATTTTCAGAGAATATTGACCCTTAGGCTAAGGTCTTTTAAATCATTTTTAATTAATTCCAATCGCACCTTGGAATTTTTTTTTAATTTTCTGTTTCAAGGAAACATGTTTTTGATTTGTAGAGTTTATATATCCAAAAATATCTCAATATTGAATTGCCACTCTCTAGAAAATTTTTATCTCGCTAGGCAAAAACAAGAAAAATAATATTTTCTTGTATTCAGAAACAGGGAATGATTACAAGGTATTGAAGTTGTAAAGGCTTATTCATTATTTAGGATGAGGAGGAATCTTACATCCTCTCACTTGTAATCATTCCCTGTTTCTTGTATTCAGAAACAGGGAATGATTACAAGGTATTGAAGTTGTAAAGGCTTATTCATTATTTAGGATGAGGAGGAATCTTACATCCTCTCTCACTTGAAAAACACGAGATGTCCTGATCTTGCAAAGTGAGGGTAATCCTTCGCTAACTCTTCTTCTTTCTCCTAGGTGGTGGCATCTTCTAGAGAGGGAAGAACTTCCACTTTACTAAGAATTCTTTGAGGACTCTGCTCCTGAGAATATTCTCCTGAATATCTAGGATTTCCTCAGGTTGCTGCCTTGAGTCAGAGAGATTAATTGTTCATCACATCAAGCACATAACTCAGGCTGGGTACATATTTCTTAAGCAAACTGACATGGAATACATTATGTACCTTGAGATGGGGAGGAAGAAGAAGTTTGTAGGCTAGATCGCCCACTTTCTTTATAAAAGCATATGGCCCACAGTATCTGGGAGAGAGCTTCTTGTACGTCCCTAAGGATAAGGAACTTGTTTTTGGTCATATTCGAATAAAGACCATATCTGATTCTTCAAACTCTCTCTTTGATCTCTTTTTGTCAGCATACTGCCTTTGTCTATCTTGGGCTACCTTAATATCTTTACGAATTGATTGCATCTGCTGGTCCATGTCATCAAGTATTTTTCTTGACATTTCAACTCTAATCAATGGATCAGACCAAGTCAACGGTGTAAGGTAATATTGTCTATACAAAGCTTTGAAAGGACTCGTCCCAATGCTTCAATAATAAGAAGCATTGTAAGCAAATTCGACCAGATGCAAATTCGACCAGATGCAAGTTCGACCAGATGCATGCAAATGGCTTAACCACTTCTTGGGTTCCCTGTCGCAACAAGGATATCTTCAATTACTTGATTCACTCTTTCAGTTTGGCCATCTATTTTGGGGTGATAGGCTGTGCTGAGATCCAAGAAAGTTCCTATTGCTTCGAAGAATGCAGTCCAGAATTTCGATGTGAATTTGGGATCTCTGTCACTTACTATACTCCTGGTGGGTAAGCCGTGCAATTTGAAGATTTCTTTAAGGAAAACTCTGGCAACATCTGTTAAGATTCTAGAAATGGGATTGATCATGGTGAAGGACATAGATTAAGAAACATAATTAAGGTGGATTAAACCACACTAAAAACTCCATGAGAGAGAGAGGGAGATTGCACACTCAACACTATTCCCTTGTATTGCATATCACAATGAACCATACAATGATATAGGCTTTCTAGCCTTATCCCACTTTACACATCATCATCCATGTGGCAACTCCTTTTCCACTTCTTTTGGTCAACTCTCACACACCATGCAATATTACATGTGGCATTCCTATCTCACCACAATATCTTGCACCTCTAGGGTGCTTTCCCACATACACACATACACACAATATCTTGCACCTCTAGGGTGCTTTCCCACATACATACAACACCACGATTACATATTCTCTCAACACCCCCTCTTAATCAAGTATTCCACAACTCACCCATCATCCATCACCCATATCAATGTAGCATTGCACAACCGCAATCGCTACCTCTCAACACTCCCCCTCAATGATACATTGGAGTGTCCATCAACCAAACATGTGTGCTTGTGTCTACCATCTTAGACACCTAGTCCATTTTGAGCCGACTCGCTCACAGCGGAACCACTGAGTCCGATTTGAACATGGAAGTTCGGGTGGGAACCAACCCATGCGCATGCACCTCACACGTGCATCGCTCTTGCACACATCACACGACAACCATTTTGAGCTTCTCGGTGAGCTCGGGTAGGTTACCCTCATACCATGGGTGAATACAAAAAATTTCTCGTTTTGAGCACGCAGACTCAAGCACGGTTGCCCTCATATACATGGGTGAAACAAATACAATTTTTATCTCCATTTTGGTCGCAACTGGGCAGGGGACCCGCATATGAAAGTTATCCACGACTTCACATTGGTAGACCAATATTTTGCCCAATTATTTAGGGCACTTACAACCTTGTGTGTGTGAAAATCTCTTTGTGATAAAACAAATTACAAGCGTTCTTTAAAAAACTTATGAGTAAGGGTCCGAATATGGGTTTTGTGATGAAACTCCCTTAAAAGGTATTAAAGGGATACAATTTAAAAAAAAATGATTTTGTAAATCTATGTCAGACCACCCTGCATCCTTTTCTCTGCTACACGCCAAGGACACCGTCAACTTCCTTGAGGTCCACATGCTGCCCTGCTACAAAACGGGCTCCATAGGTCAGTGGGCCGTTCTCTGTGCACCGAGTCTACAAGATTTTTTTTTCTTCCTTTGGCAGACCTTGACCCCACTAGGGTCTTCTTCTTTGTAAGCTACCTCTACTGCGGTGCCGACCTTCCATGGCGAGCTTGTTGCTCAATCTACCTGCACTGCTTTTGTCTTGTTGCGCTTCAAGCTCATGCTGCGCTTCAAGCTCTTCATAATGAAATTCCATGGCTTGCTTACCGCCGTGCTGTTGTGCTACTGTTTACGTCAATTCTCTGCTCCCTTCTCTTGCCAGTTCTCCTTCAGTCCACCTCAAGAACTCTGCATTAGCTGAAGTTTGCCAAACTGTTCCCTGTCCATTCCCTTATACTTGCAGTTGCCATACTCGATTCTTTGAGCTTTCGTAAATCTACCTGATGGTGGCAGATTATTTTTTAATTTTAATTTTATAGTTGTGCAATAGGCTCTCTCATCTCCTATCCACTTTATGAGCGGTGATGACCATGGCATGCTGATTCAAGGTTCTCCTAGGATGTCGTGTCTCATAGCTCGACTCCCCATTACCTGCGCTGTCCTTCTCTTCTTTCACTTGTATTTGAGCTGCTTTTAGTTGCCAGAGCTCTAATCTTGAGCTTCCATTTGCTTGTTCTCACCTCAAGCTTTAATTTTCATAAAGCTTGCTTCTCATCTCTGTAAGCTTTCTTCTGATTTTCTTGCAGCCATTGACATGGCAACAAACATAAGCTCTAATGTGAGTTTTTCCAACTCGCATGCATTCTTCTCTTGACAAAGCATGCACTCAAAGAACTCTTAGACACAGCTCCTCCTTGTTGCCAAAAATGATTTGCCTCCTCAACCTCCTTCATAAGGTTTCATCATAGCCATTTACATGGCCATGTTGAGCTCACACACGAGCTCCATAACTGCTTGCCTCTTCCATCTTTGACAAGCAAACTTTCCATGCGGCTTCTCTCACAAGGAAACCACTCCAAGGGTGCCTTCAACTAGATTTCTCACAAGAAATCTCTAGGTGCCAAACATGTGAAAGCTATTAAGTGCTTCCACCATTGTTGCCCATCTTCCATGAGCAACTCTGTGAGCCATGCTCTTTCAACATGCTCCAACATGAGCTGCAATCAGCCCATTATAGCTTGCCACCAAGTTGACAAGCTTGCACCTCTTACACTCTTTGCCCAAATGCAAAGAACCATGGGATCTTCTCATCCAACAAATCAGCAACCCTTCTTCCATGTTCAATAACAAAAACTTGAGGCAAAACCACACTTGTACCTTCACAAAACTTTGTTGGCAGCTTCTCCTTGACGACGACGATGAAGACTTCATAGCCTTCATAATGCTGAAATCTCCATTTTCAGCTTCCTTGATGATGAGCAAGCTCTCCATGTTGCAAAACTCCATTTGCAACTCTCTTGGGCACCTTCTATATGCAACCTCCTTGTTGCAAATCTCCTCTCACAAATGCAAATAGAGAACAATAATAGAGTGTGCATAATTTTTTTAATAAAAATGAACCATAATAACATGCTTAATCAAACAAACACACAAACAAGCTAATATACATAATAAACACCATGACCAAGAGCCCATTTTGGCTCTGATACCATGTTAAGATTCTAGAAATGGGATTGATCATGGTGAAGGACATAGATTAAGCAACATAATTAAGGTGGATTAAACCACACTAAAAACTCCATGAGAGAGAGAGGGAGATTGCACACTCAACACTATTCCCTTGTATTGCATATCACAATGAACCATACAATGATATAGGCTTTCTAGCCTTATCCCACTTTACACATCATCATCCATGTGGCAACTCCTTTTCCACTTCTTTTGGTCAACTCTCACACACCATGCAATATTACATGTGGCATTCCTATCTCACCACAATATCTTGCACCTCTAGGGTGCTTTCCCACATACACACATGGGTGGTTGCAAGATCAGGGTGCCCAGTTTTGTCCACTCAGGCACCCTCTAAACAGTAACAAAACAGGCATTTATTTACCTTTAGTGGCTAATCTCTCCTAGTAAATGAAGGAATTTCGTTTCAAGTTCTTTTGTTGGAACATCATATTCAAAGTTGGAAATATAGTTGCATAATTTGATTAAGCATTAGATAGTCAAAAATCCTCGTTTTCTTAGGTACAAAGTCAATGTATACACCGTGTCCCAAATTTGAACTGATTCCTTAAAATGCTAATATCGTTTACATATAAACTCATATGAGATTCCCACTTTGTACCTTAGATCTTCACATAATATGGAGCTTAACTTGATTTTTTGAGAAAATTTTAAGATATTTGTCTATTTTCTTTAAATATTTCAAGGTCTTTAAAGTGTTATAATATACGCCACTTTTTGTACCCACAATAGCTACCACTTAAAATCCTCAATCTTGTAGATCAAAAGAGTGGGTAGATACTGAGACATTAGTAGAATGTGGTGGTTAGTAAAAATTGCAAATCCAATGGTTGGATTTTTAATGATCTCTTTTTCAAAATTCTTCCAGACTATCAGAAGGCCTGTAAATATTAATAATCTAATTAGTAAAATTACATTTTTGATGTGAATCATCTAAAACCTATAGGGACTAGTGTGCTTGTAATGGTGCATCTATGGAAAAATAAATTGGATCACTCTAAGTATGAAAAGATCATTTGTTTATCATGGCATCTTGACTCTCTCCGCCTTGACTCTTTGACACATTAATCATTTTCACACATGATCAAGTACATCCTTTTTTAGTCCTCGGCTAGAAGAAGCTTTTCTTCACACAGACATATAGGTTTTTATAAATCCTGGATGTCCAGCTATCAGGCTATCATGGGCTTCTCTCAAAATTCTTCCCTTTATTCCTACATCATTGGTTTTACATAGTCGATTATTATAATACATGCATCCTTCATCCAATTTGTACCCAAGAACTCGACTCATTCCCTGAGGAGTCTTGCTTTCCTACATCAAAAGGGTAGCAATAGGGGCAAAGAATTTGTCCCCTGCATGATTTTCTCCTTTGCTTCACTGATCAATGGATTTGACACCACTGTAATTGCAAGCAAGGAGGCTTTTCTGCTGAGTGCATCTGCCACCACATTTTCTTTCCCCGATTGATACTTAATCTCAAAATCAAATTCTTGCAGAGTCAACATCCATCTCCTTTGACGCATGTTGAGATCCCTTTGGTGAAGATCCACTTCAGACTTTGATGATCTGTCTCATAAACATGAACCTTTGTCCCAAAAGATAATGTCTCCACAACTTCAGAGCATACACTACTGAGAGTAACTCCAAGACATGGACGGCATAATTTCTCTCATGTGTTCTGAGTTTTCTGGATTCATAGGCCACTGCATGACCTTCCTACATGAGAGCACCGCCTAAGGCAAATCCACTAGCATCAGTTAACCACCTCAAGGGTTTGGCAAAATCTGGCAATTTAAGGACAGGGTTGGTTACTAAGGCTGTCTTCAGTTTATCAAAGGCACTCTAACTTACTGCACTCCATTGAAAAAGTGTACTCATCTTGAGAAGGTTAGTTAAAGGGGATGCTATCAGAGCATACCTAGGTATAAAGATCCTATACCATCCGGTTAAACCTAGAAATCCTCTGACTTCCTTTACTATCATGGGTTCCGGCCATTCTACGACTGCTTGGATCTTTGCGGGGTCAGGAGAAATCCCATCCTTTGATATTATGAATCCCAAGTATTCCACCTGGTCAACAAAGAAAGAATACTTTCTCTTCTTTGCAAAGAGTTGGTGTTTCCTTAGGATTTCCAAGACCTTGTGCACATGATCTTCATGATCTGCAGCATTCTTTGAGTATACTAAGATCTCGTCAAAGAAGACAAGAACAGAATCATCCAAGTATTCTCTGAGAATATCCTGCATAAGATGATTAAATGTTGCTAGGGCATTAGTCAATCCAAACGGCATGACTGTGAACTCATAATGCCCATAGCGAGTATTGAATGTTGTCTTTGGGATGTCCTGCTCCTTGATTTTGATTGGTAGTACCCGGATTTGAGATCTATCTTTGTGAACATTTGGGTCCCAATAGTAGGAATAGGATACTTATTCTTAATTGTTAATTGATTCAATCCTCTGTAGTCAATACAGAGTCTTAGCGTTCCATCTTTCTTCTTTTGAAAGAGAACGGACACACCCCAAGGCGAGACACTGGGTCTGATGAATCCCTATTCTAACAGTTATCTTAAGTGCTCCTTAAGTTCTATGGCTTCAAGGACTGGCATTTTGTATGCACGCTTTCATCTTTTGACACTAAGATTTAATTCAAATACATCTTTTCTTAAATATCATAAAAATTCTTCTTTTAACTAATTATCAATACCTATTTTTTTGAATACTTAAAATCCCTCTTTTTCTCATTTAATGAGTGCAATCCAATTATCATGGGAATTCCTCTTTTACCATAAATTAAATCTATCTAAAATTCTTCTTAAAAAATACATAAAAATATCCGTTAACTCTAGTAACCTAGAAATTCCACTTTTCTCATTCAAATGATTGAATTCCAAATATGGTGGAAATTCTTCTTTTATCATTTAAATTTACCTATGCAAAAAGATAAATTTAACTAAATTTTCTCTTAAAATTTAAATAAAAATCTCCATTAATTCCTTTAAACTAGAAATTCCATTTTTCTCATTTAAATGGTTGAATTCCAATTATGGTGGGACTTCCTCTTTCATCATTTAAATTTATCTATGTAAAAAGATAAATTTAATTAATTTTTCTCTTAAAAATTAAATAAAAATCTCCATTAATTTCTTTACACTAGAAATTCTATTTTTCTCATTCAAATGGTTGAATTCCAATTATGGTGGGAATTCCTCTTTCATCATTTAAATTTATCTATGCAAAAAGATAAATTTAACTAAATTTTCTTTAATTTTTTAAATAAAATATCCATTATTTTAGTATTTAAAATTTTTCTTTTTCCTCATTGGAATAAATGGATTTCTATTATTGTGGGAATTTCTCTTTTAACATAAAAATAATTTACTAGAAATTTCTCTTTATTTTTAATTAGCTATTTATATATAAACATAAAAATTAAATTTTCTATGGTTATGATGAGAATTATTCAATTAACCCAGGATGAGTAATCCTAGAATATGGCAAGAAGTCCTCTTTTTATATTATGTATGAAAAATATTTATGTGTTAATTTTTTAAATTTTGCCATATCTCCGCTGCTATTATAATTTTTAATAATTTTGAAAGCATAAAGTTTTAAAAATACAACATGATAGAATAACTTTCATTTGGTTCAATATCCAATTATGGACTTGATTCCTAAGTTTTTCATAAATTAAGTAGCATAAAAGCATTAAAGAGCCACTTCTTTTTGGCCTCTAATTTGAGAAAAGCATAGAAATTACTTTTAGATTTGAGAATTGCTTCATGAAAAGCATCATTTGAATAAAGAATTGGTCATAAGAATGACCATTATTTGGGGGAGAGAGAGATATGCTTTAAAAAATATTTTAATTTAAGCATAAATGGAAACTTTATGTGTTTAATAACTAAAATTCATTAGAGAGCTTCAATTGCATTAAAGAGCCATTCAATTGAATACTTCTCAAGCTTGAGAGGGGTTGAGAAGTGAGAAACATTTAGAGATTAAGAAAAAGACCATAAAGTCACACTTTACCTCTTATTTTGCTTGATTCTTTAGTCTAAGGAGAGGCCCCCAACCAATCAATCGGTTTAGTATGTTGATGAAGACTCCAAAGAAGGTTGAAGAGAGAGAGAAGCTCCAATCTCTCCAATTTATAGAGGATAATAGAAAATATGCTTATTTTAGAGTAATATTGGCATGGTCTAAATTTTCACATATGAGAATACAAAAGAATGAGGGTCTATTTATATTCGAGGGAGGCCACTAAGTGAGTCCAACTAAGTTCTAGAATTTTCCAGCTTGAGTTTGGCTGAATTTGGACAAGATTTGGCTCCCTTTTTGATTTGGTTTGATACAGGAGAGAGGAGAGGTAAAAATGTCTTATTATTTTTTAGTTTAAAACTCCTCTACACATGTGAAATAGGTGCCTCCTTGAAGGCTCCCCCTTTCCTTACCAAGGTGTCAAAAATGAATTATTACTCTAAAATATCTCATTTTTTAGTAATATTTCATAATTTTTAACTAATAAATCTTTTACTCAGTCAACTCTTCATCTTATGTGGGCATTTACTCATTTTTTGGGTATTTTCTTTTATTCATTGGATTTATCTCATCCCAACACTTGGATTAATCTTATTGGTCCATAGGAACCTTAATTGGACCATAATCCAAAATTTTCAGAAAATCTTAACCCTTAGGCTAAGGTCTTTTAAATCATTTTTAATTAATTCCAATTGCACCTTGGAAAATTTATTTTGATTTTCTGTTTCAAGGAAACATGTTTTTGATATTTGTAGAATTTATATATCCAAAAACATCTCAATATTGAATTACCACTCTCTAGATATTTTTATCTCACTAGGCAAAAACAAGGAAAAAAATATTTTCTTATATTCAAAAATAGGAAATGATTACTATTGAATGTGCCCTTTTCTCTCTCTTCTCTTGGGGTTGGGTTCTGTGTGTCTAGGTGGATATCCGAGGGTAGAGAATTTTTTGAACTGTTGATTGTGAGGATCTTGAGATTGTGAGTGTGATTTTCCCTTTTCCAGCTGGTGGTGCCCCTATTTTATTGCTGAGGAGGAATCTTACACCATGAGATCAGTAATTTCTAATTAACATCTGAACATTCCACACGAAAATTTTAGTTATACAGGTTCTCGATTCGTCATTCCACAATTGGGTCCACTGGTGGGCCAAAGGTCAAAAGCTACGAACAATCTGTCACATCAGCACGATCCACTAATCTTATAGTGATCTGCTGAAAGTCTTGATCGTCTTCCACGTTACTAACATCATTACTGGTATTTTCTCCATTCAACATCATCGTGACTTATTCAACTCATCTACTTTCAACTAGAATTCAAAATCATCATCCTTCAATCAGCATCCAATTCAATTCATCAACTTTCAACCAAAATTCTAAAATCATATCAACCAGCATTCAAAAAATCATAATCTAGGATAGCATTTTTGCTCATAACTTCAAGGTCTTAGATTAACTCGTATATTTTGTCTGTATAGAGCTGCAATTATACCCACAGTATATACAGGTAGTCACGGCCCTTGGTGTTATAAGGCAAATGCCATCATATCTAGGCCTCAAGCAAGTCGTGGATTCCACACAAATGTAGTACTTCCATCTAAAAACCCAATTTCTAATTTATGAATTTCCATTCTGAAATCCATTCGTACAAATTTCAACACAGTTTCAATCTTTCACTAGTAATTCATAAATTTTTGACATTTCTTGCTTCTTGGTTTGTCAACTTCAACCAAATTGCTCTGATACGAACTGTGAGATCCCTGCTCCCTCTGTGCATCGAACTCTGGAGTGCTGGCAGTGGAAGTAGTAGTCTCACACGTAGGGTAAAGCTTCCCACTCGGGGCCTCACCCACAAATGTCCGGATAAGAGACTAATTCAGTGGCTCTTCCAAAACTGAACCTGGAAAAAACTTCCCTCGCCTAGAAAGCATAGGTGATTCCTCGAGGAAAAATCTTCTAACGTAGTCAAGAGTCTTAACTATGCCATTTGTATTCCGGATCAAACCTGCGAATCACATGGCTGGATCAAAGTAAGAACTTGGTTCATAGAGACCAACACTTTTTTCGCCATCCTACGTTAAAAAGAGAGCATAAACATCATTGTTTAGGCTTACCCTTGGTTTGCTTGATTCTTTACCTTGCAAAAGTTGTGTAGTCCTCAAAGAAAAGGCGTGGCCACCAAGGGAAAAGGGTTTCTTCAAGAGAAGAAGAGGTGTAGTGAAGCCCCAAAGCTTCCCAATGGCCAATGAATAGGGAAGAGGAAAATACACTAAATTAAAAATTACACTAGTAAGAATTACTCTAAGATGAAAATACAAAGAAATAGGGGTCTATTTATAGGTGAGGGAGGCCACCAACCATGTCCAACTAGAATCTAGAAGTTTCCAACTTCAGTTTGATCCAATTTGGACAAGTTAGGGCCACTTTTCTGATCTAGTTTGAAAGAGGTGAGAGGAGAGATGAAAAATCTCATTTTTTAAATTAAAAAATTAGAGGTAATTATGATATTCTAAGCGCCTCCTTCATGAGCTCCACTCACCCTCCTAAGAGGTGTCAAAATTTTATTTTTTAACTAATAAATCTCCATTTTTTTACTATTAAGTCCTATACTAGTCAACTCTTCATCTTATGTGAGAATTTAGTCCTTTTTGGGGGATGTTCTTTTACTCTTACATTTTTCTTATTCCAACACTTGGATTAACCCCATTGGCCCTTTAGAACACTCTTTGCACCTTAATCCATAATTTTCTAGGCTAAGGTGTCTAATGCAAATATTCAATTAACTTCTAATGCATATTAGAAAACTCTTTCTAAACTTCTATTTTAGGAGAATTCATCTTAAATAAAAGGAATAATTTTATATCCAAAAATATCTCAAAACTATATTTGTAATCATTCCTCCCCCTTTAGAATAGATGTCAGGTTCCTCCTCAGTCCCAAAAAGATGTATAAGTTCCTGTTCAGCCCCAAAAAGATGTATAAGTTCTCCTCTTAGTCCCCTGTAATCATCCCTTATTTCAGAATGCAAGAAAACATTGTTTTCCTTTTGTTTTTAACCTAGAGAGAGAAAATATTATAGAAAGAGGTAGAGATTGAAAGGGAGATTCTTATATCTTTACATCTCAAAAGCTGGAGGGAGGAATCTTAGAGAACACGACACCTTGTGTAGATACTAAGCCCAACAGTCCGTACCCTGACACTTTGTGTAGGATTTTACCCGATAGCCCTCTACAACCCCTCTCCCACAACAAGCCCTTTTCAGCCCATCTTCAAGTAGAGGCTCTGTAGAATTTTTTTTCAACATTCCACCCTTGCGTTCTGGAGGGGTGTCCTGCACGTTATCCCCTCTCGTTTGAATAGAATTAAGAAGTAACTCCCCATCTCCCCCCACTGTTTCAGTTTCCAGCCTTGCCCCAAGAAGGACACTCTAATTTTTGCCCCCCCTCCCCCTTTTTTGCGGGGTGGTGATTTTAGTAAGCACACTTTGGCTCTTAGAGGTGGTTCTCACATAAGAGTTTTATGCTCCTAAAGTGAGAAAACGAACTCCAATTCGCAACCTGGATGAGGTGTTGAGTTTGCGGCGGCGGCATGGTCTACAAAAAGGCAGATTGAATGGCTTCTCCTCAAAGACGCCAAAATACTGCCTCGAGAAGCGTGCATAACAACGACCCTAGAGAGAATGCCCTGGATGCGGCCCTTGGGAGTCCCACAAGGAACTAATGGGGACAAGTTAGCTTAATAATCATTTAAAAAGAGGTTTTTTTATTGACTTTTAATGTTAGCACTAATTAAATAAGAAAGAAGATGCTACTTTTCTTTGCATTCAAAATACCAAAATTCTTGTGAAATTGTTGCTTTCTCATTAGGAAGTGAATGGGGTCTTCTTGGGCCCTTTAATTTGCCCAAGCCTAATCAAGGTGATTAAGGAATAGCCAAATGGGGGGTTGCCATGTCGATTGAAATGTTGGGTTTGTAAGAGAGGTGTAAGAGTGGTCAAAGGGTGCACTTTTTCCCCCAAAAAGGGGGGAGGCAATTTTATAATTTTCGGACCTCCATAACTTCTACATACAAGCTCTGATTTGAGCGGAGATTATAGATCCATGATCTACGCATTAAGAGCTTTCCATAGATATGTTACATGATATGGTTTTGTCCGCTAGATTTTAAATTCCATTTTTCCCCCAAAATTCAAATTCGAATAAAGTAGCCGTTTTGAAGCTTCTAATTAGAAAACGTTTCTTCTTAAGAGAAAAGGTTTGACTCCTTAAACTGCCAAATAAAAGGGCCCAAGAAGCCTTCCATTGAGGTCCTAATGCATCGAGAAGATGATGTTGTTTCTCATATCATATCGTTTAGTTAAGCAATTGTGTTATTATCTTGATTAAGTTAAAGTACGAGTACATCTTCTCCCCGCCTTGATGCTAATCCTGTTTCCGTGCTTGTGTAGTCGGGTGATGATGTTAGCAAGGAGTCAGCCCAAGGGATCCCTTCTACCATTGGGAAGATGAAACTTACCTGTTTAGGTGAGTATTATGAATGCTGCCTAGTTCTGTGGGCCTAGGCTAGTGCGGTGAATAATCCCACCCTAGCGTGTAGACATCCCTCTCAGGAGCGGGAGGATCAAGAAATGGAGCCCAAGAGGGAAACATGCCCACTTGAGTCCTTGCCAACTACCAACAATGAGGTGTATGGTCTCGTAGAGGTATTGCCCAGTCTATAGAGAGGCTGGAAGGCCAAATTCTAGATCATTGGTGGAATAAAGTAAAGGAATAAGAGAGCTTAGATATGGCTATGGATAGATTTGAACATTGTATTTATTTACTTATTTTAATTAAATCCCTTTTTTGCTAGCATTGTTGTTTCATTGTTAAGGGTTATTTAAACAAAGACTGTGTAAGGTCAATAATTAAGGAAATTGTTTATATATGGTACACTAATTAGAAAATAAAATTGATGTGTAAGTTGGGTCGAAAGTGGGAGGATGGAATGCCCTGACAGTACCATCCTATGGATGGGTGGACCCGATTAGTCAGGTATCTTTCCAACAAAATTAATTGAAAAGTCTACGTTAGGTAAGTAGGTCCCTGGGTAACCCTACTTTAGAGGATTAGGCTAGAGGGCTGTGCCTCGCATAGATGGGAAAAAAGGCATTGTTCCTAGGAATCAAGAATAGAGGTTGCCCAAGTTAAGGTCAATCACTCTATGGGTGATTTGATTTTAAGAGTCATTTAGGAGACCACGCTCCCCTTGCTTGCAGGATAGAACTAGGTCTTACCTATTAGTTGTATCTTTGCATCTTTACATGCTCGAGGTGTTGAGGAGTAGAAATTTTTTCTCTTGTTAGATCTAGTAAACTATCTTAAGGTTTTCCCTACTTAGAATGAGGGGGACATTACAATTAGTATTAGAGACGATCTTAGTTCTTAGGATTTGTTATTTAAGGTTGTTTTGGGATGTATATTCTACCTAATATAATGCTGATTGATAAAATACCTTACTAGAACAATTTGAATTGGTGATTTAATGATTGTAGGAAGAGGAAGATGCTTGCTCCATATTCCTAGTCTTCAAGTACGTCTTCCAGATAGCTTGTTGCTCTTTGAGTTTTGAATTCCACGATACAATGGTGCAGATACTTGAGAAGTTGTCCCTCCCTCATCCCTCTCATATCCAAAGAGGGTGGGGTAGAGATCACTTTTGGAATGGTGGGCCAAGGTACTTTATCATCCAAGTAGACCGAATTTGGAACCTCACCACCGATTTAAAGCAGATTTGTTGGATTGGGAAGTTGACGATGGTCTGCTTATTTTGGTTCATGGGCGTACTCCCAGACCCAACAACTATGTGACCATAGAGGGGAACCATATACCATAGATTTGTTGGGTATATAACTAAGTAATGCAAGTTATACCTACCAAAATAGTAGCCGTTATGAAACACAACACAATCCAGAGTATACCTCCCCTACCATCAGTCTTTCGTATCTTAGAAACCACGGCAGAACCCCCATATTTCTCCTATGTGGATCGCTTGAGTCTTATGCCTTAGTTAAGCCTAGGATTATCTTTTATAATGAATAAGACTACAGTAGTCTCAAATCCTTGTAATCAAACTTGTCCTTGTAAATATTTAAATTGAGAAATAAAGTGATTTCAAGGTTTTACTTAAAAAAAACCATGAGCATAGTGTAAAGCATGAATCTCGTGGTCCTAGAGTGTAATCTTGCAATGATGGCTAGGATGATCAGCCTCCTCTCCCCAATGCGCTATACACATAGATACCTAGGAGAAGAAGCTCCTACTCAAACAAATGTAACCTCCCTCCTTTGAGGGGGAAGGTTCAAAAATTGAGAAGGATATTGAAGTATGGATCGAAGAAATGGACGATCACTTCTTAGCTGTCGGTACGGGAGTTACAAATCAATCCATGCTTACATGATTTTGCCTCACTAGAGATACTAAACTCTGTGGTGGAAGCAATGGTGCCATGATAAGGGAGTAACCAAACACTCCCAACCATGGGATGACATCAAATAAGCTGTAAAGGAGTGTATCTCCCCTCATCTCATGAATCTATCAAGATGAATGAGTTCTTTAGCCTCAAGCAGCTCAGTTCAACCCTGGAAGAATACTACTCTAAGTTCATCACTCTCTGTATAAGTATGCCCCATCCATGAATACCTCCCAGAAAGTGACCTGCTTCTGCCAAGGCTTGAATGAACCTTTAGATTACCGCCTTGAAGCAATGAGGTCGAGTACATTGTAAGATGCTCTCATACGAGTCAAACCTCTAATGAATGAGTTAAAGCCTGGCAAAGCTAAGCCTTAGAGAGGCCTTAGAAGAGATCTCATCCCAAATCAAACCCTAAGGATCAGTCATACAAGAAGCCCGAAAAAAATACTCCCTTCTACAACCGAGGTCGGCAAACCAACTCCTTTGTTCCTTGCTCATATGTTGCTTCGTCTATAGAGAACCTTGTGTGTTTCAATTATGCAAACGAGCCGAGACACTTTAAGGCCATTTGCCCCAAGCTAGCAACATCCTTTCCTCAAGTGGTCGATCAACCCCCATCCACCAAGGTGTAAGAGGTGGTGGATGTGGTAGATATCATAGAGCAGTTGCCTGTGCGATGGCCTGTGCTATAAATGAAGAACCAAATTTGGAAATGGCTGAAGAAGAGTGTGCCACTGTCCATGCGGCGGTAGAACATCAAGGTCCTAATCAGCAATTTTATGTTATCTAAACCCCAAGCACTCATCATGGTAAGCCATTTCAGATTTTGATTGATTATAGCAGTTTCACTGATTTTTTTCTCCAAGGTGTTTACAAAAATTAAATCTGGGTCAAAAGCCAGCTAGGAAAATGGTTGTAGAATAGCTAGTGGAAAGGAAGTAGTATCTCACCACTCTGTAGGATACCTTGACTTTGAACTAGGTAATGAAAAAAATCATGGCCATTTTAGGGTCTTACCATTAGGTATTTATGATGGGATCCTTGGGATAGATCAGTTAATCACAAACAATTCTAGTATTCATTGTAACCAAGGGAGTATCACTTTTTAAAATGAGCACGGCCAAGTATTATTAGTTCATGTGGAGACAGGTAAATGTAATAAAGTAGGAACTTTATTCAATAGGGTTAATAATGGGACAAGTCCATGTATAAAAGAGGGGACTTGGACCATGGTTGTAACTTTTGATGATCATTTTTAGAAATGGAAACTTATGTTTCTTGGAGCTCATGGCTTCTCTCTTGGCTTGTGGAAGGCTATTTCCATTCTCTTGGTGAGAGACTAAACACACTTAGGCATCATGTTTACATGGTGATTACTCATATTTTTCATGCATTACATCCCTTCATTCCAATTGGTATCAGAGCTCTTGATTTTGATCATGGGCATGCATGGGTTGTTGGGAAAATTTGCTTGAAAATTTGAGTTTCTTTTAATTTTTTTCTCATTTTCTTGTAATCCTTGAGTGATTCTTGACAAATCTTCTCTAATCTTGATTAATCTCATGGGGATGGTGAGCATTTCATGTAGATTGCTTAGATTTTGAGTGATTTTGGCCATTTTTTTGCCCTTTCTGGACCAAATCTGGGGGTATGGACCAAATTTTTTAAAAGTTTTGGACCAAAAATTGGGGGAAATCACTAATCCTGCTTAAGCATCACTAATCCAAAACGTTTTTGATTAAAGGAGCTTTCCTGCAAACCCTAGCTATGGTGGGAGCAAACCGGGTCATTTTGGAGCACCTTTAGCACTTTCTATGAGCAATAGGGTTGCATCTTCACATGAAGGAGACCTCTCTGATGAAAACGCATCGGTCGGGGCAGCCTAACGACGCACGGCGTCAAAATTAGGGCTAGGAAGCTAAGCTAAGCTTAGCTTAAGCTTAGATAATGCTTGAGATAGCTTAAGTTTAGTTGATTGGTGACTTTGGTGGCTATTTGCAAGCTTCTTCATGGGAGAATGGTGGATTTTCTTCAACTCCTCCATGGCTGAAAATCAGAGGTAAAATGGCTCAAATCTTCATCTCCATCAACAAATCTCAAGCATTGAAGCTTTTCCGGGACCATTGGTGAGTTGCTACATCCATCCTTTGCAAGATTTGAAGCATTTGTGAGAAATGGAATGAATTAGGATTTTCCACATGAAGAAACCCTAATTTCCAGAAATTAGCCATTAAAGCTTGACCATTCACATGCCAATATTGCTTCTCCATGCATTATTGATGGCAATGGTGAAAGGAATTGATTCCACATGAGCTTGGCCAATTCATAGATCACATTTTGGGGGATTTTCTTCATTATGTCTCATTTGGCATGCCATTGATGGAATAGCAAGCTTATGCAATGTTTTTGGAGTCTCTCATGCTCATCTTGATGCCATATGGACACTATGGATGCTATACATAGCCATGCCAATGCTATGTTTTACACATGGGCATAAGAGAGCATTTGGAAGCATGCATTTGTCAATATGATGTGAAAGGGATTGTTGGAATGCAATTGCAAATGCCTTGATTGTGGTTAACAATTGCTTATGCAAATGCCATGGTGAGGGCATTGTAAATTGTTGGTTTGTGTTGGAGCTTTTGGATGATGGATTGAGGCATGAGTCCATGCTTTATTGATGAGTTCTAAATTGTAAAAGGGCATGAGTCATGCTCAATACTTGTAAGCCAACAAACTTGTTCTATCATTTGATATTATCCACATCATTTTGTACCTACACTCACCATTGCTACCACTTCAAGTTTCTATAGAATCTAGCAATGTGTGAGAGTACCTTGGCATTGGTTGGAGAGGCCAAGGGGAGAATGGCTTGAACTCTTTGTGCCGTGATTGCCT
Organism: Cibotium barometz; assembly: GCF_041138505.1. Taxonomy (NCBI): domain Eukaryota; kingdom Viridiplantae; phylum Streptophyta; class Polypodiopsida; order Cyatheales; family Cibotiaceae; genus Cibotium; species Cibotium barometz. Next base: position 16,407,100 of record NC_141101.1, read on the forward strand.
TGGAAAAGCGGTACAAAGGGGGATTAGGTACACCGGTGTGAAGAAATGGCCTCAACCTTCACCTTGGAGGAAAACTCGGTGAAGGGGTGAGAAGAGCTTGGCCGGGAGATCGGCAAGCTTCAACGCGCGTCCTCAACAATCCTCACCATCGACTTTGTGGATGCATTTGGGCAATGGGGCCCCTTTTTCCATCATATTGTGTGGATATTGCAAATGCTTTGATGGACAAAGAGTGCATATGATCTTTCATGACATTGTGGGATACAAAGAGTATTGCATTGTGATTTGAGAAGTTGCATTTCCATTTGAGATTTGGTTCCAATTACAAAGGAGACTATGGCGGAATTTTTCCAACAAGGGAGCCAAACAAGCTTATTGATTGGAGATTTACCCCATGGATACACTTGAAGAGTTATTCACAACTACCAAGGGGAGAAACACCAATCATTTGTAGCCGGATTGAGCTTTGGGACCGAATTTTGGGAATTTCTGGGATTTTACAAAACCCTAATTCATTCCTAGGGTTTTTGGGATTAGGTCCGAGTGATTACACGACTCTATTCTACTCATTGAGAGTTTTCAAATGAGCCATAGAACCCCTTAATCGGATATCACCATCTCGGTCAAAGTAGTCATGTTGACTTTCTGGTCAAAGTCAAACAGAATATACTTCCACTTTGACTGAATCAAAATGCTTTTAGGGGTAGGTTCTATCTTCCGTTAGCTTTCTATAGAGCCGTCAAAATCCTAATTCTGACATATATTTTGCGTTTTAGAGCCAAATTACTACTTTCAGCTGTCCCGCACAAACCCTAAAACAGAGAGTACTTGCCCACACCTAATTCTTATTGTGTTCATTTGGGAGGATAGTAGACACCATTACCTACCCATAGAACCTTCTTTTGTCCAATTCCGACATCATTTGGGCATTCTACCAACATCTTGCATTTCTTCACTATGCCGAAGGGAAGACCTCGCAAGGGTGGGGATGTTGTGCAAGAAATGATCATTGGTGATGAGGACATGGAAGGTAATATGGATGCAAGGGATGCATTCATCAATGAAGACAATGGGGGCAATGTACATAATCAAATTTCTCAAGGGACACAAGCGGCGGTTAACCATGACACCCTCATGCAAATGCTTGTACAATGGTTGGAGACCTTAGACTCCAAGCTTGATTCTCATTTTGAAACATTATCCTCACGGATTGGTGTGATGGAGGACAAGTTTGGGAAGTCTCAAGCACAAGAAAAGCATGGTAATTATGGTGACTATGAGCAAAGAAAAGGCAAGGGCATCTTGAATGAGGATTCCATGAAGGCCGTACAAGAGGATCCATTGGGAGCATCCACTCGGGGATTCATGGCGGATGCATGGAGACCTCTTGTCAAGGAGATGTTTCCTCCTTCTTTTCATTCGGGTTTGTCTCACCTCAATGCATCAAAGGGTCCTACCTCTTCTAGGTCAATGCATTCAAGGGAAGAGGATGAGGTGTTTGTGAATGATGAGGAGATTGCACTCGATTGGAATCAAATGTCCTTTACCCAAAGACAAAGGGATGCTCACGAGAAGTGGATGGAATTATCGAATATCATCAAGAGGGATTACAAAGACTTTGCACAATTTATGGAGTCATACTCGAAGATGCAAAGATTCAAGCCCTCTACCCAACATGATAACCCATCCCACATATCTTCCAAGGATGTCAAAGACAAAATCTCACTATCAAAGTTCAAAGGTGACGGGTCATCTCCGCAAGAGTTGGAGGAGTGGGCTACTAAGCTTGACACCTATTTCCAACTTTACCCAAAAAGTGAGCGTGATATGGTACAATTTTCCTCCTTACATCTTAAAGATTATGCTCATCAATGGTGGAGGCACTTGGTCAAACAAGGGAACACGCCATCAACTTGGGAAGGATTGAAGCGGGAGATGAACTTGGCCTTCATTTCACCCTTAGTGCTTGACCGATACCATGAAGAATGGTATGAGCTTTCTCAAAAGGGGATGATGGTGAGAGGTTACATCAAGAGATTTTTGAAGCTTTCAATGTACGTGGAAGGCTTGAGTGAAGACATGAAGATGAAAAAGTTTGTGCATGGGCTTGAACACTTCATCAAGGCGGATGTGTCGGCTCAAAGGCCTAGCTCTCTCAAAGAAGCTATGAGGTTAGCCGAACTCTATGAGCCAAAGTACAAGAGGTCTCAGCCCATGACCTTCACCAAAGACACACTAAAACCAACCACTACTTCTTACAATTTTGGGAAAGGTCCTACCTCTACATTACCATCCTCTAATCCAAGAACTCCTACATCATTTGGGGGTGGACAGCCAAAGAATGGGATACATCAATTTGATGCCAAAAAGAGTAGTGACTTCATGAAGAAGAAGCCCTTTCAACCCTTCAAGAAGACTCAAAGAATGGATGATCCAAAGATTGAGGAGTTGAGAAGCAAAGGGCTATGTTTCAAGTGCAAAGAGAGGTGGTCACCCGGGCATGTGTGCAAATCAAAGAAGATTGTGGCCACTATGATTCTCATGGATGAGGAAGAGAACAAGGATGACTCTCATGACATTGAGGAATGGGAGGATTGCAATGAAGAAGCACATGAGGAGTCACTTGAAGACCATTCTTTCATCACGGAGGATGGTGAGTTTCCATTTGATCCGGGAGGTGGAGTTAAGGAAAGCCTTGTGGACGGAGACATGCCTACCAATGCAAAAATTTCAGCTTGCATATGCTCTATCTCACAAGAGTTGTTGGCGGGTTGCAACTCGGTTGCAAGAACCCAAGCACACTAAGGTTGGTGGGGACCATCAATGGGAGGGTTGCACATATTCTTGTGGATTCCGGGAGCACTCATAGCTTCATCAACTCTAAATCCATCAACTCTCTCAAACTCAACACAAAGAAGTATACATGCTGTAATTTCTGGACAGCTTTGGGAAGGTCTACTATTGGGCCTATTTTTCTACTCCAACAAGCTTCATGGCGTATCCTAATGAAAGATTATGATGTGGGCTACATATGGCTGAGTGTACATATCATTTTCAGCCCAATATATGGAGTCTAAATGAAGGATTTTCAAGGGTCTTCATCGACTAGAAGGGCTGTCATAACAGTCCCACTCATACACTTTGGGCTTGAAGCTTTGTGGACTTGTATACATCCGGATTTTCATTGTATATGTGCTTTGGATGTACTTGAGAACTCTTAACCACTTCCCATTGATTACATTAGAGTCTCATACTTTGAGATTATACATGTTATTGATTTTGAGGACAAAATCTTTGGGAAGGGATGGTTTGTAATAAAGTAGGAACTTTATTCAATAGGGTTAATAATGGGACAAGTCCATGTATAAAAGAGGGGACTTGGACCATGGTTGTAACTTTTGATGATCATTTTTAGAAATGGAAACTTATGTTTCTTGGAGCTCATGGCTTCTCTCTTGGCTTGTGGAAGGCTATTTCCATTCTCTTGGTGAGAGACTAAACACACGTAGGCATCATGTTTACATGGTGATTACTCATATTTTTCATGCATTACATCCCTTCATTCCAGTAAACCTAAGTCTAGACTAGTTAAAGCAAAACATATTCTCAAGGGAGCATGTAAGGGACAATTTTTCCTAGTTAAGATCAACAAAGCTATTGAACCTAGTGCAAAATCAAAACCCTCTTGGCTCTAAGAATTCTTTGACATCTTTCCCGACAAGCTTACAAGGCTACCACCTCCTCGAGAAGTAAATCACGAAATCAAGCTAATCCCTGGGATCAACTTGTCTCAAAAACACCCTATAAGATGTCTCTCCTTGAAGCAATGGAACTCAAGGAGAAACTTTCCCAACTCAAGGATTTGTATGCCCTACTAGCTCTCTTTGGGGAGCACCCATTCTTTTCCAAAAGAAGAAGCATGGCACTCTTCGTCTCTACATAGATAGGACCAAAGTCTTCTCATAAATAGATTTGCGGTCTGGTTACTATCAGATTAGAGTCAAGGAAGCAGATATACCTAAGACAACTTTTAATACCCGTTATGGCCACTATGAGTTTACTATAATGTTATTCGGGTTAACGAATTCTCTTGCAGCTTTCAACCGCCTAATGCAAGATATATTTTGTCCCTACTTGGATGAATTTGTGCTTGTCTTTTTTGATATGACATCTTAGTCTACTATAAGTTAGTGGAAGAGCATGAGGAGCATGTGCATGGAGTTCTACAATTACTATGCAGGCATAAACTCTATGCTAAGAAGAGTAAATGTACCTTCTTTACTCACTAGATTGAGTATCTTGGATTCATTGTCTCCCAAGATAATATCTCAGTAGATCCCACCAAGGTCAAGGATATACTAGAATGGCCACCCTCTAAATCAATCCACGAAGTTCATGGAATTTTGGAAATCACAGGATGGTACATGATTTTCATCAAAGGTTACTCCTTGGTAGCTGCACCTTTGATCGATCTTCTTAAGAAGGATTGTAAAAAAGTGTGGTTGCCAATCATCAAGTCAACTTTGATAAACTCAAAGCCATTATTACCTAAGCGCTAATCTTGAAACTTCCTGATTTCACCAAGAAATTTGAGGTGGTTTTACTGATGCCAGTATTCTAGCACTTGGTGGTGTCTTAGCCCAAGAAGGAAGACTCGTGTCTTATACTTCTCCAAGTTGAAGCAATATGAGGCCAACTATGCAACCCATGATTTGGATCTCTTAGCAGTTGTTCATTGTTGCCTTAAGTTATGGAGACATTATCTCTTAGGGCATAAGTTCCAGTTTCCCATAAGAGTCTAAAGTGAATCTTCACCTAGCCTAATATGAGGTAGAGAAGATGGGTTGAAATCCTACAAAAATAAGACCATCATCAAATTACTCTCTGGGAAGGATAATGTGGTAGTAGATGCACTTAGCCGTAAACCTTTCTTGAGTGTAATTTCAATGCCAAATGACCCCATATTGGTCAAGGTGAAAGAAATCTCATTTCATGATCCTGATTACCAAAGGATGGTAAAATTAGTCAAAGAAGATGAAACTTTAGAGAAAGAGAAGAACCTAATCAAGGGTCACTTCACTCATGATGGGTGTCTCTACTTCAATCATAGGCTATGTATTCCTAAGGATCCTTCCCTAAAGAATATAATCCTCCATGAAACTCATGATAGCCTCGCTGTGTAGAGGGAATCCATGCTATGCAAAGACTTTGAATGCTCTAAAAGGAGGAGCTATAATTGGGCAGGCTTGAAAAATGATGTCCTTCAATACTTGAAGCAATGTCTCTCATGGCAAGGAATCAAAGCTGAAAGAGTCAAGATGCCTGGGAAGCTTCAACCCTTCTATGAAGCATATTCTTCTTTGCCATCAATGCTCATGCTATCTCTACAATGTGCTTGTTTTTTTGCTCAGCAACTCCATTTTGCTCTACGGAGTTTATTTACATGTAAATTGTCTTTGAATGCCATTCTTTTGCAAGAATTCAAAGAACTCATTGGAGAAGTATTCTCCCCCTCCATTTGACCTTAGGCACTTCACATGATTTCTTGTTTGCTTTTCATCCATCACTTTAAAATTTTGAAAGTGAGTGAACACTTCACTCTTCTCCTTCAAACACCATATTGGGGAATATGGGAATTTCCCACAAGTTTGGGATACGTGGTCAAAAGTTTGGATTAACCATAACTTGAACACCACTAATCCAAAATGAGCACTTTATAGCTCTTTAGATTCCATTTTTCAAGCGCTTTCCAACGATAGGTCATATGATAGGGTTTTGAGAAACTTACAAACATGTTATCCATGTTCCCTTTTTTAAGTATTCAAAAATAGGAATTGAGAAATTCCCAAATTCACTAATATGGTGTTTTCATGAAATACACCCACATTTTTCTCATGTGGTCATCAATGAATGTTACGTAGTACCTGCAGTCTCCCATAGACAGTCTTCACAGAACCCCATACATCTGAATGCACAACATCCTAGTAATATGGTATGATTGGATGAGAATGGATGAAGAAGATGGGAATACATATGACTGGATGTGGAATAAGCAATGTGAATTAATGTAGAAGAATGTGGAATAAGCAATGTGAATTAATGTAGAAGAATGTGGAATAACGAGAAATGATGTGGAACAATGTGGAAAGATGAGAGTTCGTTAGAAACTGTATTTATGACCTGTTTTTAAATGATTGTTTTATGTCAAGAATGCTAGGGAAGCATTTTGACCATCTTGTGAATGAGGTCGTGGAGACCTAAGTAATAAAGTTCAGGTGACGGAGAGTCAACGGAGGACGTCTCATGTAGCAAGGTTGGATGAGGTCTTGACTAGCCTCGATTCGATTTAAATGGTGAGCTTCCGGTACAGTGGATGAGGGACCAAAGCGGCCTATGAATGAAGCGCTAGGTGACCTACGAAGGAACCTAGAGGGTGCTATCTAGATTTGGACACACTTTCCTTAGGTTCTCCAGATCTGGATTTGGATCTAGACACACTTTTCCTTTAGGACATACTTGCCTTGCTAGTTCTAGCATTTTCCGTAATAATAAGGCTTCAGCTTGTATCCATTCACCAGTTTCCTTAGGCTTTCTCCATCCACACTTGCTAGCTCAAATGTTCCTGTCCACATTTTCTAACAATTCTGAATGGGCTTGTCTATCTCATTTTCAATTTTCCTAGGTGGGTTCCCATTCTTAATGAGGATAGTAAGACTGCATCTCCTTCTTTGATGATCTTGAATTTTTTGTTCCTGTCCACGTGCAACTTTCTCCTTTTCTACACAATCTTGACTGTTCATTCACTGTGCAATCTCCTTTCCTCCAACTTAAAGAGTTGTTCGTTCTCCTGTTCACTTTTGATTCTTCTAGAGAGAGCCTTTTCGCTACTACAACTATCTTGAGGCTTTGTGTTAGGAATTCCGTGGGCACCATTGCCTCGAGTTCATAAACCATTCTTATATGCGCTATTTGAAATGCCCACAATTCTGAGTGCAACTTTCTTTCCTAGTCGGTCCTATTCTCATTCGCTATCTTGACCAGTACTCCCTTTAGGATTCTATTTGTGGATTCTACTTGCCCATTTTCATGTGGGTAATATAATGTTGACTTCTTATGTATTATCATATGCTACTCACTTCATTAAGGAAGTGCTTGATCACTGACTATCTCTATTCCGCATCTGAATCTTATCATTATAGTTTCATAGAGAAACTCACTATACTGACAATAAACTTACAGAAATATATTTACATAAGGGTATGATTTAAAAAAAAATTTAAATTTTTTTACATATTCATAAAGAAAAGGGGATATTATATAGATAAAAAAATTCACAGATAAGGGATTTAAAATATAGGCCTTGAACGCACGCGATAGGGGTATTCTACATATAGTGACCCCCCCCCCGAGCATTTGGTGCAGTAATCTATAGTAGCACCCAACAACGAGAATGTATTTATTTCTTGTTCTATGAGCTACTGGCTTGAATGGGTCGAAAAGGTCTCGAATCCACTTCTAGAATGGCCTTAGGGGCAATACTGGGGTGTGTGGAATTCTTTCTACTCATTCGGTTACCCCATATTTTTGCACATATCACACTCCTTTGCAAACTTGTGCGTGTCTTTTAAAGAAATCGACCACCACAATCCTTCCTAGAATACCTTCTGCCCCGTGACCTCTTTGAAAAAGTGCCCTCTGCTTATTCCCCTTGGTGTGCTTCTGCAACAAGCATAGTCTATTGCTCATATTCAGGGATGCATTTCCTCAATATCCGATCAATGCTCATCTTGTAGAGCCGTCCAGCTACCACCATAAATCACTTGTCTGGAGAGTCAGCTTCTTTCTCTGATCTCTGGACATGTACTCCGAAAGGGACAAGTCAAACAAGAATTGCAACATTTCATCATACCAGCTTAGTTTTTCTCCATCTATGAGGAAGATCTGTGCATCCAAGAAATCATCTTCCCCTTTGGTTCTTCTCCTTAAAAGGAAGTCTGCTAAACTGCGTGCTTATTTATGGGGGTTGCCTTATGTTGAACTCAAACTCTTGTAACAAAAGCATTCATCTGGCCAATTTTCATGCCAAGTCTTACTTGTTTATTAGGTATAAGAGTTTTTTATGATCTACATGAAATTCAAACATTTTCCCAAAACAGATAGTGCCTGAACTTCTTAATGGAGTAGATGATTCCTAGTGACTCCTTTTCTGTGGTGGAGTAGTTCTTCTCTGATTTTAAGATTCCTCCCCAGCCTCTCAGGATGTCCAGTATATCTTCCCCTATAGTCAAATCCCTCTTCAGAAATATCAAAGATCTTGTTTCTACCTGGCCTAGAGAGAGAAAATATTCTAGAGAGAGATTATTTAGATTTTGAATATTTTTGGATAGAAAAAATTCTCATCCTATTAATATAAGTTCCCTTGAAACAGAAGTTCAAAAAGATTTCCAGAAGGTGCATTAGAAATCAAGTATAATCTGTTCAAGAGGTATTATCCCGAGGGTCAAGATTTTTTCGAAATTTTAAATTAAGGTTCGTATGGGCCAATAAGATCAATCCATGTGTGGGGAGGAGATAAATCCAATTTGTAAAAGAAATTACCCAAAAATGAGTAAATGCTCACATAAGATGAAGAGTTGACTATATACAAGGGTTATTAGTAAAAAACTATGAGTATTACTAAAAAAATGAGATATTTTGGATATAATCAATCCATTTTGACACATATGTAAGGAAGGGGATTCCCTTCAAGGAGGTGCATACTTCACATGCTTGAATGAGTTTTAAACTCAAAAATAATGTGAAATTTTTATCTCTCCTCTCTCTTGGATCAAACCGAATCAAAACCGAATAAAAAAGGAACCAAACTAGATCCAAATCTAGTCGAAATTCAACCAAACTAAAATCTGGAAAATTCTAGAAATTAGTTGGTCTTGGTTAGAGCCTCCTTCTCCTATAAATAGAACTTGAGTCTTTGTAAAAAAATAGGAGAATTATACTATGCCAAAATTATGCTGAAATAATGCTAATTTTTACTATTCTCTAAAATTCTCTCCAAATTGAAGAAATTGGAGCTTCCCTCTTTCTTCAATCTCCATTGGTGACTCCATCAGCACACCAAACCAATTGATTGGTTGGGGGCCTCGAATCAAGTAATTTGTAAGGTAAATGGTGAATTTTGATCTTTTCTATAAATTCTCAATGTTTCTCTCTTCTCAACCCCTCTCAAGCTCGAGAAGCTTAATTGCAATGGTTTTTGAATGCTATTGAAGTTAATTGATGAATGGTAGTAAAGAATTACATAAATTTCCATTTTATGCTTAATTTTAATGGTTTTTATGTAATTTCTCTCTCTCACTCAAAGAATGGTCATTCTCATGACCTATTCTCAATCCAAATGAAGATTTTCATAAATCTTTTCCTTAATCCAAGATTAATCTATGCTTGAGGCCAAATTAATGGCTTTTTTCTATACTTTTAGTTTATGTATTTCATGAATATTGATGATTCAATCCATTATGGGTTAATGATCCAATTAGGGATCATTCTAATCATTCCCTTAATGATAAGCTTTATCCTTTAAAATAATTGAGATTTATCAGTCACATAGGAGTGGAGCTATGGCAAAATTTCTGTAAAAATTACACATAAAATAATTTCATTCAAAGCATGAAAAGAGGACTTCCTACCATATTCTAAGAATTATCATCCTAGATTAATTGAAAGAATTTCATTGTAATCATGGAAAAATTTATTTTTATGTTATGCATAATTGATGAATTAAGAAAAAGAGGATTTCTAGTAATCAAATTTTATGTTAAAAAGAGTAATCCCCATCGTATGAGTATTCTTAAAGGGTTATTTTCATTCTAGACATAGAAAAATGTATACTAGAAATATTTATTTATAAAAGTGTGATTTTCATTATAATTGATTTTTATGCATAAGTAGATGCATAAAAGAATTTATATATATATATATATATTAAAAGTGTGGTTTTCATCATAAAGGATTTTATGCATAAATTAGATGCATAAAAGAAATTCTTTTATATCAAAAGAATGATTTTCATCATAAATGATTTGTATGCATAAACATATGCATAAAAGATTTTTTTATATATTAAAAGTGAGATTTTCATCATAATTGGATTTTATGCACAAATTAGATGCATAAGAGAAATTCTTTTATTCTAAAAGTGTAATTCCTACTAAATTGGATTTATGCATGGAAAGATGCATAAAGAAATTATTTTAACCCAAAAGTATTATTCTCATCAATTTTGATTTTTTGCATAGAAAGATGCATAAAGAATTTTATTTTTAATTCAAAAGAGTTATTCTTATCAATTTTGATTTTATGCATAGATAGATGCATAAAAGATTTATTCTAAAAGTGTTAATTTCATTAAGATGAAAATTTATGCATAGAAAGATGTATAAAAGATTTATTTTTATTTCGAAAGTATTATTCTCATTAAATTGAAATTTATGCATAGTAAAATGCATAAAAGGATTATTATAAAAGTGTTATTCCTACTAAAGTTGTCTTATGCCTAATAAGATGTGTATGAGATGTGCTAGGATGTGATAAGATGTGTATGAGAAGTGATAGGATGTGATAAGAGGCGTATGAGATGTGATAGGATGTGATAAGATGCGTATGGATGTGGATGTGAAAATGGATGTATGGATGTAGATGTGAATGTGGATGTGTATGTGGAATAATGAATGCAAAAATGTATGTGAATGGATATGAAGTCGATATGAGCGAATGGATGAGATGAGATGTCATGTGAATCAGAATGTGAATGAATAATATAAGATGCGAACGAATGAGATGTAATGAGAAATGGATGTGATGAGACGTAATGTAAATTAAGAAAGATAGGAATGGATGTTATGTGCTCCCACTCTACTAAAGCAAGAAAAGAGCTGCATATGGAAAGAAAGATAGCTCCTTCTTTGATCGAGCAGATTGTAAAGTGTGTGTGGGGCTTACTATTGATCAAGAAAAGCTATTGGCACAACAATGACTATTGGGCCAAGATTTCTTTCATTGAGCAAATAAAGTTCTGTCACACCACCATGAGTACATGGACTACATTGAGAAGCATGGCAAACCAAACTCTATCTTTAGAAGAAAGTGTCTAGAAAGTTGGAATTATTGTGGAGAAGGAGAAGCAATCATATGGGCCATGAAAGTACTTTTCCAATTAGCATTTCGTACTAGTGAGATTTGGGATGCTAAAGAAATAATCTTTACCATGTGGGAAAGAAAACGATTGAAAGGCCAAAAATCATCAAAGAAAATTGATGATTCAAGTGTTAATTCAAAAGCACACAACAAAAAGGTAAACTTAACTATATAAGAGCTTCCTGAAGATATTAAGTTGACACCTTGGTGATCCCTTCAAGGTATCAAAGATGAGAAAGTAATTCTTTATGTCCTAATGCGGGTAATTGGGAGGAGCTTACTCTTGATGAGATGGGTACCGAGATCACTAAGTAAGCTATATAGTTTTATTTATGCATTCTTTATACATAAGGTTTTTAATTTCTGTATTTATTTGATTTGTGCTTTCCAATCACAAAATTTTTATGAAAATCCAAGCGGTGATGAATAAATAAGTTGAACTGCAACTCATGGGAGAGGAAGTATAAGAACAATACACACAGTCAAGCTCACAAGCTTCCCTTCAAGAGTTCTAATTTGCATTTAGAGATTGGGTATGTTTTATATTTTCTAGATAATAGTAATTTTATCCCATGTTTCTAGAAATTTTCTAAGTCTTTTTAAAATTGCTTTTCTATGGCTAGTTATTTTTAATTTCTGACCACCAATATTTGATCACATTTATGTATAAATGCAAATTGTGATGTGTTGGTAAGTGGCGATGCATTATTAATATTTACATATGCATAAAGGTGGATATTGAACATCCATTTTGGCACTATCTAGAGGTTTAACATCCATTTTGTGTTAAAAATGGATGTTCAACATCCAAATTAGCACAAAATGGATATTCGATATCCATTTTATTTCAAAATATATGTTGAAAATCTAGTTTCTTTCAAAATGGATGTATAACATCCTTTCTGTTTCAAAATGAATGTTTTATATCATTAGTATGAGTAAAGTTTTTCTTTGTTGGTTTACTGAATGCATGTTTTCGTTTGTGCTAGGTTCTTGTGTTTGATAATTTCTAAATGTTATTTGGATTAAATTTGGCTATTATAGTTTGAAACATTTGTTTATTTTCTTAATCCCCCTCAACAATCGATACCAAACAAAAGAAGAGATCAAGCACTACTGGTGAGGATAGTGATTGTTATCAACATTTCATTGTACATTTTAATCGTGCTAGAAGTGAGAAAGAATGCTTGCTGCATAGAAATATTTCTCCAAAAATTGAAGCATAGTACTATGCAAGAAGCATCTGTTAATGCTGCTTTGGGGAGTGAGGCTTATGCTCATGAGTCTTTAGTGTGGTATGTCTCATTGTTTTTTGTTTTCTTCATTTTTTCAACAAATTATCTTTTATTTCATTATGTAAAACTTTACATTTAAAAGATTTTACTACTTTTTATAGGGTTAAATCCAATATTGATCATGTACTAGGGTTTCATTTTAAGAGCTACTTTGAGATGATGACAATTGGATATTATGACAAGATAAAGAAAAAAACGTGTTAAGGCTGATATTTCTGAAATAAATGTCTCTAATGGTTTTTTTTTCTGTTGTCACTCACAAGCTTCATCATGTAATAGAGTACAAATTATTAGTAAATCGTTATCAGAAGCCTTAGTGATTGATCAATGGTTTGATTGATCTTTTCTCACTTTAAGATCATTGGGTTTTGGATCTCTTCTCTGGGACATGTATATATTGGATCTCTAACTTTTTTGCTTTGAGCTCTCAAAGTATGTATTTTTGTTACAAATGTGCATCTAAGGAGGCTTAAAGCAAGTGATCAAAGATATGATTAAGGAGAATAACAAGGTGATTAAGAAAGTAAACAAGATGTTAACCAGATGGTATACTCACATAATGTTACATAATGTCATTACAATAATCAAGTTCCATACACCCATATTTATAGTCTTGGGAAGGACTCTAATCCATGCTTTTTGTGCACCCTAGTGCCAACCATGTGTTCATTAATGCTCACACTACATGTGTAACCTTGTGCTTTCCATGTGTCACCTTTTGACCATTGACTTCACTTTTTACAAGTGACAATATAAATCAACCTTTGATATTAGACCCGTAGTCTCTTCCTTTATCAAATGTGCATGCTTCTTCTCTTGTTTATGTGACTCACTCCCTACCTCTTCCTTGTGCTCTTTGGCACCACATATCTCAACACCTCCCTTGGTGCCAAATCTTTGGACTACTCAAGGTGGTTGGATGTTGGTTACATAATGTTGTTTGAATTTTTCCTTTCTACATTCCCCTGTGTGCTATGAGAAACTTTGGCCCGTGTGCTACTTTGGCACTTCCCCTCCCCCCCCCCCCCCCCCTTAATGCTACTTTGGCTCTTAGGTGAGGGATGAATTTCTAGCTTGGGTACATCATCGGTCCGAGAGGCTAGATACAAGAACTTTTTGTAGGAAGTAAGATTTTTTACCAACATATTTTTTTTAAAGAGATGGGTAGTGAGAGGTTTTTGACTGCGTGCTCATTTGGCCGCATTTAAGGGTTACATAATTTTTCAATTCTTGGTCATGAAATGCCTGCCCATATTGGCGGTATTTACAAAGGTCACATATTTTTGGTGAAAACTTTTTGTCGATGACAAATTTGATCTTGATGAAGATCTTACATGCAATGCACATATTATAAATGTCCAACTCAATGATAAATATTTCAATGATGCCCATATGGATCTGTGTGATGCCCGACTTAAAAAGGCTACTTTTTTCATGAATTTTAATTTATGCGTGTGAACATCTCTTATAGATGATCGTTTACACCACACCTTAGGAGCTTTAATTTTTTAATTAATTTCCTTGAAGATTTTTTTCTTCCAACCAGGTCTTATCCGCCGCCACTGGTCGTGGCCGTTCTTCTTCTCTCTACTGCCCTCGCCATCTCTTGCTTGTTGCAAGTTCACCACAGCTGCCTCATACTGATGTTTCATATCTGGTTGCCAGTCTTTTGCTGTTGCAGGTTTTACTTGCTCGTGTTTTTGCTCAAGCGATACTTGTTGCTCCTCAGGTTGCATGCTAGTTTCTGTAACACCACCGTTTGCTTTTCGTTGTGAAGAGGTGTGTTACAAGACTATTTGCTGAATTGCTGTCTCTTACCTACTGATTGGTTGCTTTTGCAGCTTTGAATACGTCTTCTTTAAACGCCCACGACCTCTCTTCTCTTGTAGTGTTTGATATACTTGCAGCTGTTGCGACCTGGTTGCCTCTCTGAGTTTTCCCCAACGCTCGTGCCCACTAATATGACGTTGTTCACAAATCGTTGTTGTTGTCCACTTCGACTCCGTCTACCACAGCATGCTCTCAACAGAGAGGATGTTGTCTTTTTTGTTGTAAGAGAAGGTGATCCCTTTCCTCTGCTCAAGATGAACAATGACTAATAGATGTAAAAGGAACACGTCCTGTTGCTACTCCTCTATAACGCTTGTGAGCCTCTTCTTTGGCTCACGCACCTGTTGGCGTTGCCACAATGATGATGGCCGCCACTCTCCTTGTTACCGTAGCAGGAACTTGCGTATTACCTCCCAGTTGGATGTTCTATGATTGGTCGGCTTGCTTCTTAGATGGTGCACCTGTTTGCTATACTGATAAGCACGTTGTTGTGATGAGGGGAGCTTCACACACACATAACAAATGTGTTGTAGAACATTAAGCGTACTCAGAGATCTGCAATACTAGCATCTACTTAATCACCAATTTGTGACTAAAAACAGACTAATTACTTGCTATTGAGTTAGCCCAACAAGGCTGTGATACCATGTTAGAAATGTGGATCTAAGGAGGCTCAAAGCAAGTGATCAAAGACATGATTAAGGAGAATAACAAGGTGATTAAGAAAGTAAACAAGATGTTAACCAAATGGTATACTCACATAAAGTTACATAATCTCATTGCAATAATCAAGTTCCATACACCCATATTTATAGTCTTGGGAAGGACTCTAATCCATGCTTTTTGTGCACCCTAGTGCCAACCATGTGTTCGTTAATGCTCACAATGCATGTACAACCTTGTGATTTCCATGTGTCACCTTTTGACCATTGACTTCACTTTTTACAAGTGACCATATAAATCAACCTTTGATATTAGACCCTTAGTCTATTCCTTTATCTAATGCGCATGCTTCTTCTCTTTGGCACCATATATCTCAACAATTTTTATCATACAGAGTTAAACTTTATTGTAGGGGGATGACTATTACCTGTGCATTACAATGCAAACGAAATTGTATGGCTGTGGAGCTTGATGAGGTTCAAGCATGCTTTATACCCATGCAAATAGAGGACTTTGCAGAGCTACCTGATCAAGACCAAGAGGTTAGAGCAACCTCTAAGGACAATGAAAAGTTCCAGTTTTCTTCTAAAGAACCATTATCTCCTCTATCTGATAAGCCAAGGGAATTAGCAGACTTAGCTAAGATAGAGGGTGAAGGCGATGTCGTAATTCCTTCAAACACAGAAGAAGAAACAGTGGAGGGAGATAAAAATTATAATGATAGGCGAGAAATATCCCCAACCCCAGAACAAATACTTGATTCCTAGTTAAGATTTTGGTACTAAAACAAAGTGCTTCTGCACAGTTAGCAGGATTGGTAGGACTCTATATTTGAGAATTGATACTTTATAATTGAACAAGGTGCATATGCACCAATGATTGTTGGTTTACTTATGATTTTGATAGCTTTTAGTCGTGCTAGGTTTCACCTTAGCGAACTAGACACGTTGTATGTCAATTAGATTTTACTTAATATATTCTTTAGTAACATCTTTAGCATTACATTCTTTTTTTTTAATTTCATTGGTTCTAGTGTACTTGTGATTTGAAATTGGTGTTATAGAAAAGTGTTAAGATAACTATTTATTATCTTCAAAATGATGATGCGTTGTAATTTGTTTATTCAATTCTAGTTTTGGATACATCATTAATGAGAAATCCAAATGATTGTAACATTGCACAAACTTTATAATTTTCTTGCCATTATTTCTCAAAAGATTAAGCTTTACCATATAGAAGAATGTAACATTACACTAGCAAGCTTTACAATTTTATTAACTTAAAATTTGCTAACTATATAGCTTGATTTGTTTTTAAATAAACTAATAAAGTATTTTTCTAGCTTGCCTTGTATGTTCAAGTATTTTAAATCTTACAAAATTTTGTTTCTTTAGAAGCTGCTATTTGTGTAATAATAAAAAAATAAAGCATTGTATAAACATGGTTTTTTTAAAGATGATTCAAGTACAAAAAAATGATATATTTTGAAGGTAGTGCTTTGATTTACTTTAAGTTATTTAAAATTTAAGCAAATTTTAGTTTTTTGTGAGAATCAAATTGTAAATTTCTGTCCAACACTAAAAAAAGATATATATTTTTAATATTTAGGAAGGGCATCTTTCGAGGTAGTCTAGGTCAACTACCTATTTAACTTGCAAATGTCTTCTATGCTTTATATGCATACCCTTGCTGTGGGGTGAGATTTTCTTCCACAATATCTGTCTCCTTTTGATCACCTGTGATGAAATAATATCCTTTTTCTCATAAGGAAATTGGTCATCCCAAATTTCCAAGCTTGGAAATTATTCTTGTTCAGCTTCTTGTTCATGATTTGTGATAAGCTATCAACATCTTCACATGCAACAACTTACTAAATAGTGCTTATAAATAACAAGCTTCCGTACTTGTAGAGCAGAACTACAATATCCCCAACACAATACCTATTATATTTTAATTGTATATGGAACAATCACATAAACATACATCCACCAACAATTTAAAAATTTTAAATTCTGTAAGATTCCTCCCCAGCCTCTCAAGATGTCCAGCATCTTCCCCTGTAGTCAAATCCCTCTTCAGAAATATAAAAATCTTGTTTCTACCTGTTTTGGCCTATAGAGAGAAAATATTCTAGAGAGAGGTTATTCAGATTTTGAATATTTTTGGATGGAAAAATATCTTTTCTTATTAAAATAAGTTTTCCAAAAAACAGAAGTTCAAAAAAGATTTTCAAAAGGTGCATTAGAAATCAAGTATAATCTGTTCTCAAGAGGCCTTACCCTAGGGGTCCAGATTTTTGAAAATATTTTAATTAAGGTTTTGAGGGGCCAATTACATTCATCCAAATGTGTGGAGAAGAAAAATAGAAGAAATAAAGAAAATATTCCCCCAAAAATGAGTAAATACTCACATAAGATGAAGAGTGGACTAAGGACCAAAGGAATTACTAAAAAAATAGATTTTTGACACCACAATAGGGATTCCCCCCTCATGAATGAGGCGCCTACTTCACATGTGTGGTGGAGTTTTAAATCATAAAAATTTGAGATATTTCATCTCTCCTCTCTCCTAATTCAAGTCTAGTTCTAAAAAGTAAGCTAAACTGACCTAAAAATGGTTAAAAATTGACTAAACTGATCTGGAAAATTCTAGAATCAATTTGCTTGGTTAGGAGCTCACTTTTTCCTACAAATACAAGCCTCCCCCTTTGTTGAAGCTTAATAGTGTTTTATGCATACTTACTCCACTCCTCCCAAGAGCCAAAAACTGTGAATTGCTTAATAATTCACTAGTTTTTGACCATTCCCTCTTCTAAAGAATTGGTGGCCACTCTTGTTGCAAACAAGAGTAGAACCCTCAAACCATCAAGCCAAAGGAAAGCTCCCAGAATTCATGTAAGTTAGAAATCTTATATTTTTCTTTATTCTTTTAATGGTTTTCTAAATTGTTTGTTATCTTAAAATGATAAACATATGCTATGCCTTCTTGGAACGGCTTTCCCCCTCTCTCATTCTTAAAATCAGCCCTTCTTTATCCTAGTTAAGTAATCTAATTGTTGGAATTAAACTTTTCATATTGTTTCTCTCTTAAAAGTGAAAATTGATTAGTTTAGAATGCTTTAAACCAATTGGGGATAAGAAAATTTGAAAAAAGGTTAGCCATACAAAGGAGGCTATGGTAAAATTTTCTAAAAATTTGTGAAATAAATTTCATCTTTTATTAATCAAAAAGAGTAATCCCCATCGTTTGTGTATTCTAAAAGTGTCATTTTCATTCATGCGTAGAAAGATACATATTGATTATTTTTATTATAAAAGAGTGATTTTTAATAGAATTAAATTCTATGCATAGAAAGATGCATATTGAGTATTATTTTATTATAAAAGAGTGATTTGCAGCTGACCATGAAGCTCATGTCAGAAAAGTTCTTGAGATTCTAAGGAAGCACCAACAACTCTTTGCAAAAAAGAGCAAATGCACTTTCTCTACCGAGACCATGTTGAATACTTGGGATTTCTGGTATCAAAAGATGGAATTTCTCCAGACTCCGTGAAAGTCCAAGCAGTCATAGATTGGCTTGAACCAAAGATAGTGAAATAAGTCAGAGGATTCTTGGGATTGACTGGTTGGTATAGAGTTTTTAAACCAAAGTATGCTCTCATAGCTTCCCCCCTCACTAATCTTCTCAAGAAGAATATCCCGTTTCAATGGTCTGACAGGTGTGCGAGAGTGCTTTTGATAAGCTGAAGACTGCCTTTGTAACCAATCCCATTCTGAAGCTGCCAGATTTCTCTCTACCCTTTGAGGTAGTAACTGATGCGAGTGGTTTTGCCATGGGAGGTGCCCTCATGTAGGAAGGTCATGCAGTGGCCTATGAATCCCAAAAACTCAGAACGCATGAGAGGAATTATGCTGTCCACAACCTGGAAGTACTTTCAGTAGTATATGTCCTAAAGTTGTGGACATTACCTACTAGGTCGAAGATTCACTTTGATGATAGATCATCAGAGCTTAAAGTGGATCTTACTCAGAGGGATCTCAACATGCGCCAGAGAAGGTGGATGCAGACACTACAGGAATTTGATTTTGAAATCAAGTACGCCTAGGCAAAGAAAATGTGGTAGCAGATGTCCTTAGCAGAAAAGCCTCCTTGCTTGCAATTACTGTAGTGTCAAATCCTTTGATTGTTGAAGCAAGAGAGAAGATCATGCAGGATAGATTCTTTGGCCCTATTGCTACCCTACTTATGCAGGAAAGCAAAACCCCACAGGAGTTGAACCGAGTTCAAGGGTACAGCCTAAATGATGGAATTATGTATTATAATCTCAGGTTATGCATTCCCAATGATGAGGGAACTAAGGGTCAAATTCTGAATGAAGCCCATGACATCCTTACTGCAGGACATCCAAGTTTCATCAAAACCTACATGTCTGTGCAGAAAAGCTTCTTTTGGCCTGGTCTAAAAAAGAATGTGCTTAATCATGTACATCAATGTCTGACCTGTCAAAAAGTCAAGGCCGAGAGAGTAATGGATTACCTTCAGTGCAATCAGGTTACAACTCCATCTTCATGGTAGTTGATAGACTAACCAAAGTTGCCCATCTGATTCCAGTAAAAGAAACCTACACTACTGCAGCGGATGTGGCCAGAGTGTTCCTCAAGGAAATCTTCTGATTGCATGGCCTACCTTGAAGAATAGTATGTGATCGAGATCCCAAATTCACGTCAAGAGTCTGGACTGCATTTCTTGAAGTAGTAGGAACTTTCTTGGATCTCAGCACAGCTTACCACCCTGAGATCGATGGACAAACAGAAAGGGTGAACCAAGTAATCAAAGATATACTTCGGTCATGCTGTGGGGCAGGGAACCCAAGAAGTGGCTAAGCTATCTGCACCTAGTCGAGTCTGCCTACAATGCTTCTGATCACATAAGTATTGAGATGAGCCCTTTCAAAGCTTTGTATGGACAAGATTGCTTAACTCCATTAACTTGGTCCGACCCATTGATAAGGGTCGAGATGTCCAGACAGATGCTTGATGACATGGAGCAATAAATGTAGCCAATTCGTAAAGGTATAAAAGCTGCCCAGGATAGACAGAAACAGTATGCAGATAAGAAGAGGACAACTAGAGAATTCGAAGAAGCAGATATGGTCTTAATTCGAGTACACCCCAAAAGAAGTTCTCTATCTCTTGGGAAGTACAAGAAGTTATCCCCCAGATAATGTGGGCCATATCTGATTACAAAGAAAGTAGGTGACTTAGCCCACAAGCTTAGAACTTCTTCTCTTCATCTCAAAGTACATAATGTATTTCATGTCAGCCTTATTAAAAAGTAGCGTGAATCATGTGCTTGATAAAGAAATCTTAACTTCTTCAACCCAAGGGCAGATGGAACTCTAACCTGAAGAAATCCTTGATGTTCGAGAAGGTTCTCAGGAACAGAATTCTGAGAGAATTATTGGTCAAATGGAAGTTCTATCCTTTTGAAGATGCCACCTGCTGGGAGAAAGAAGCCAAACTGTTACGGGATTACCCCCAGTTTGTGAGATGAGGACATCTCACATTTTTCAAGTGGGAGAGAATGTAAGATTCCTCCCCAGCCTCTCAAGATGTCCAGCATCTTCCCCTGTAATCAAAACCCTCTTTAGAAATATAAAAGATCTTGTTTCTACCTGTTTTGGCCTAGAGAGAGAAAATGTTCTAGAGAGAGGTTATTCAGATTTTGAATATTTTTGGATGGAAAAATATCTCTTCTTATTAAAATAAGTTCCCCCAAAAAACAGAAGTTCAGAAAAGATTTTCAGAAGGTGCATTAGAAATCAAGTATAATCTGTTCAAGAGGCCTTACCCTAGGGGTCCAGATTTTCGAAAAATTTTAAATTAAGGTTTTGAGGGACCAATCACATTCATCCAAATGTGTGGAGAAGATAAATAGAAGAAATAAATAAAATATTCTCCCAAAAATTCCTCTTTAATTCAAGCCCCAGGATGCCCTATACAGTAACCTTCCTCATAATTTGTGAATCTCTGGTCGAATTCCCTCTGGTTCTCTCCACTTCCCCGTTTCTGCATATTCCTTTCGTAATCTGATTTTTCTGGTTCTTTCCCCATTTCTTTCCCGCAAGAGAATCGGGCTTCCTTCGCTTTTGCAGCCCAAAAATCGCATTTTTCCAAATTAAAAATACGCTTGCGCCTCCTTATTATTCGGATATTCCCCTTTTAAAAAAATCCATCGTGTTTTCTTCCACGCAAGCCACCACCTTGCGTAACCCATACTTGCTTGCAATGCTAGGTGATGCAAAGTCCATGAGCGGAATCAAAGGAGGTCCGGTGTCTTCCCACAAATGCATCTCGCCCATCTCATTCAGTTTCTTATTGACAACCACAAACATGAGGTGATCCCCTTCCTTCACTATGTTCTTGAGAGCCCACTCCAAAACATACCTACTCCCAGGCGAGAAGTCCATGGCAACGCCCACCTGCCTTGCTGTCTGCCAGTTGCCCTCTGCTCAAGGCTTCAGTTGCCAAGCTAATTAGATCACCCTCTTGTCCACATACCCGGGTACCATCCATAGCCTCTATGCACAAAAACTCCATCAAGAAGCCATCCATCCAAGGCATGCAAAAGTTCTAGTTGTCATCCCCGTACTCAACACTTACAAAAAAAAAATCTAGTTCTTTCCTGCACATCATGAAAGGTGCCCCAGTTGGTGTGTCCATATCTCACTGCTCACGCACTCGATCACCAATCCAACTTCATGGCCTTGAATTCCATATGACCACCTATGTCCAGACACCTGGGTCTCACCACAGCATGCTCATCATGTGCACACAAAAGCCGCTTCAAACTAGCCATCTATCATATGTATAGTATTTCGGATGAAAAGTACCCACCTTGGGTGCTAAAAAGATCTCAAACTGTAGCTCCTCTGCAAAAATTTCCTTCTAGAGAGTTGTTCATAGCATGTCTCTGACCACAACTCTTCAGTTCATCACATACCCATCAAGCACTCTCAGCTCTTGCTATCTGCCCTCCAAAATGGCTCCTGCTATCTGCCCTCCAAAATGGCTCCTTATCAGCCTGTGCACTTCACAAAAACTCACACATTTCTCCACTGTTTGCCTAGCCTTCAAGCATGCATCTGCACAGCAAAAGACCGCCCTTTTCCTCCACTAAAAACATCACACTATCCAAATGTTAAAACACCTACTACACCCGTTATGTACACAGGCTTTGAGACCTGACTCAGTCTCAGCTCGTCTTATTGAACCTCATTTACAATATGAACATATGTACTTAGGCATCATATAATGACTTAAGTCATGGCACTTAATCCCATGCATCTGGATTTGCATTTAATGGCCTCATATGCATGGTTTCACACCATAGACGTACCATGGCACGACATCGTGACAATTTTTATACACAATGACGACCTTCCTAAGGCAAAACTAACATCGATTCTGGTACCATGTTTAACACAAGGCATTATCCAGGAATCTATTAGCTCACTTTAGGCAAGGCTACCCCCTATCAACCAAGGCATTGGTGTGGAGTAGAATACTCCTCGTCTACCAAGTATCAATAAGGCGATAAGCCAACATGTCATAGACTTGTATTGCCATTTATTGTAGGCTCTTTTTAAAAAAAAAAAATTTCTTTTGATCTTCGCTCCTGAACTATAATTTGTCTTGCATCCTTTCGACAAAGGGGTAAAAGCTATGTCCTAGAGGTCAACACACATGGCCAGGTGTCAAACATTATTATGGTTTGACCCTAGACCTAAGACAATCGTATTCCAAGGTTAACTAAAGACGTCATGCATTCTCAAGAATATATCCAATAAGGTTAAGCTCATTAATGATTTACACTAGCACGTCAAGCAACTTAACAAACTAAGTATTACATTGACAATTTCCATGTGGTCATGCATTATAGTTCATGTAATTAATTGAACATTAAAAATGAAAGAGAGTGGGTATGGAAGAATTACATCTGTATTTTAGAAATCTCCTTGATTCGATGAGAGAAATGACCGCAATTTGATGAGATATTTATGTATGAGCATTGCGGCTATCTCAAGACTTGAAAGCGAACCCACCTCAAACTATTCAACCTGTACAATCAACTAACAAGCACTATAGCTCGAGAGGCACATCAGTGTGAAAAATTAAAGACTCGTTTAGGGAATCCAAACTAGAAAAAACTTGAAAACACTAACCTACCTACCAGTCACCACACTACTACTGAGGATACGATAAGAGGATGTTGTAGAGTCCTGGCTCTAGCCCTAAGGCTAAGCCTCTATCCGCATCATCCAAATAAATAAAGTCAACCTCAGTAGTGCCATGAGTTTCATCCGTCCATTCATCATTGTCGGATATTTCCTTTTCATTTTCCCATCCGCATAAACTCATCAAGAATGTAACCATGCGAGGATAGTCATCTTGTGGAAAAGGAAAGCATTGGGCTATCGGGAATATTTCTTCTATGGAGTAGGGGTCAGTTATGGTCAATAGGCGAATTAGCCATTCTAATTCCTCAACATTTTCCTCTCTGGCTAGTACATCTATATGATCCCATTCAGTTTCAATTACAGGATAGCACATGTGAAATATCTGAGAAAGGTACAGATGATACCTCTCATCAAAGGTGGGAGTGGATGAAGTGTATGATGATCGTGCATCTGCCATCTGCAAACACAGATATAGCATCAGTAGTTAGGTTTGTGAGACAGGTCAATCTAGTTCTTGATTGTATACGGATATTTCTTCTCTTTTTGTGCTCTTGCTCTTTTTACTATTATTTATTTTTCTTTTCTTTGTTTTTTTTAAAAAAAATGTATGAAGCTATATATATACATCCCCTTGAATTTGGCAATTACATGGTCAGGGGAGAAGGTTAAGGAGGAAGCATTAGAATGTCGAGCGTGAGGACATGCTCCCCCTTTCCTTGGGTAGATCATATTATTTGCAATGATGTTGCAGCCTCTTGGAACCAATTTGTCCAGCGGGTCATAGGTTGTGATGTGGGCAGATAGCTTTTTATGACCCTTGTGGCCACATCCAATTGCAGAGATGGTAGTGTACGCTCCCATTGACGAATGGAGGAAATGGTTTCCGACGATATTATTACAAGGGGAGACGTAGACTCATCGGTCTTTTGTTGGGTGTTGACAAGAGTAGGTGTAGAGCATGTAGAAACTTCTATATGAGTGTGTGCCTGGCATGAAGCTTCATGTGGCTCCCCCCTTCCTGAGCTAGGTGGTAATGATTGATATCGTTTGGGAATCCAAACTAACTCTGGAAGAAGTGGTGCGGAGCACTCTGTTACCTTTGCCTTACCACGGTCTTGAATTGTCATTGGGGTGGCAACAATTGGTTTGCAATTTTTTACAGGTGATGTAGAGGGATTCAGCTTATGTTTAGGGACCCAAATCTGGTCATTCCCCTCGTAGTACCCTTAGGCTACTAATAATTTTATAGGGATCCATCGCGATGTTACATTGCCCTTTCCTTTTACGAGGCTTCTTGGTGGCTGAACGAGATTGAGCAGGGGAAGTAGCTGTTAACAAAGCTTTTGGGACCCATTTGTATGTGTTTTTTGGCATAGTAAGCGGAGCTTTAGAGACCACCCTGCATGTTTCCACTCTTGGCG
This sequence comes from Cibotium barometz, assembly GCF_041138505.1. Lineage (NCBI taxonomy): Eukaryota > Viridiplantae > Streptophyta > Polypodiopsida > Cyatheales > Cibotiaceae > Cibotium > Cibotium barometz. The sequence goes on from NC_141101.1 coordinate 16,431,742, forward strand.
TTGAAGCGTTAGAGGGATGGCAAACAATCAAAGATGGTTTTGCCACTGGACTTTGTGATTTTTCATTATCTAATATTTGAGAGGATGACTTAGGTGCGGGATTTTGAGCGGTCAGACCTAGTGTTGGTTCTTGCGTTGTGACTCGTCTAGTTGCCCAATCGATATTGCACTTGGTGGCCATCATCCATTTGCGCCCTAAGTTTACAGTCCCTTCCATGGTACCCGCAGGCATAACCAAAAAGCTTTGAATTACGGTCCCCTTGTCATAGGCAACCGGAGTGTGCAGAACTCCTGAGACAGGGGTTTTTTTCTTGTTGATTCCTTGAACTTGGATAGCGCTCTTGGATAAAGGTGGTTTTCCAAGTTGACACCACACGCCATGTGATAGCAAATTGTGTTGAGCTCCTGTATCCAATAATGCATTATACAGCACCTCCCTGTAAGGACTCTGTAACTCAATTGGGTATCTTAGAGGTGGGTCAGATTCCAGTGCATCCTCCTCTGCTTCCTCAAAAAATACTTGCGTAATTCCCAAGTTGGCTTCTCGTTGTCGCCTAGCACACTGTTGACGTTCTTTGGCTTCGACTCTCGCTTGTATCTTTTTAAGCTCAGCTTGTTCTTTAGTAGCTGCCTTCTTTTGATGGATTGCATGTAACTCCTCTTGGCTCAGGGGGTCATAGTATCTTTTGAATTTACTCCCATTAAGGAATCCAATGGTTTCAACTCCGTCGAGAGTCTCCACTCTAATGGTACCTTGCGGGGTAATTTCACATACTCTATACGGTCCCTTACCAGCATATTTGAGCTTCTTCTTTTCGTTACACACTCCATACATCAGGACTTTATCCTCAACCTTGATGTCCTTGTCCTTCAGGTGGCGATCAAACCATTTTTTCCTTCTATCCTTCTCCACAAGGGCATTGTATACAGCCAATTGTCTTTCTTTGTTTAGCCGCTCAAGGATATATAGACGCTCTACTAAGGGATTACCATCCCAACCCTCTTGAGTAGCAACACGAAGACTAGGAATGACAAATTCCCATGGCATGACTGCTTCTTGGCCATATACCATTTTGAATGGTGTGCAATTAATAGCCACTTTGTACGCAGTACGATAGGCCCATAAAGCTCTCGTAAGCTTTAGATCCCAATCCGTGCGTTGAGCTTCAACTGTCTTTGTCAAAACAGAGATTAATGTCTTGTTTGTACTCTCGGCTTGTCCATTCGCTTACGGATAATGAGTAGATTTATGATGGGATATCATGAAATTTGTTGTGAGCTCCTTAATCACGTCATTTATAAAATGCATCCCATTGTCGCTCACAAGTTCAAAAGGACAACCGAAGCGTGTGATTATATTTTCAAAGAGGAACTTGGCTGTTGTCCTCGCATCTGCCTTATGTGTCGCTTTCGCTTCAGCCCATTTGGTCATATAGTCAGTGGCCACAATAATATAGCGAGATTGTGTGTTTCGGGCCGCTGGGCTAATTGGACCTATAAAGTCTAAACCCCACTTTTCAAATGGTTGGTTTACTTTGATTGGATGTAGGGGCATCTGATCTTTCCTCTGGGGTTTCTTGTATCGTTGGCATTCATCGCAACCCTTCACAAAGAGTGATGCGTCTTGGAACATAGTGGGCCACCAATACCCTGATTGTAAGATCTTTCGTGCAGTTAAGTCTCCTGAGAAGTGACCACCGGCTACACCCATATGTGCCTCTTGCAAAATGTATAGATACTCATCCTCTCGGGCACAACGCCTAAGAACGTCATCCTTTCCTCTTTTATAAAGAGTCCCGGCTATTAGGCAATAGGGTTCGCATTCTTTGATCAGCTTTCGAGCTAGATCTTTACGAAGCTCCTTGGGTGGGAAGCCATTAACCAAAAAGTTAACAATCTTCTCACTCCATTCAGGCATTGTCTCCACCATGAACAGGGAAGTGTCAGGTAAGTCATCATCAACCCCCGTAGGAGCCTCACCATTAGGTATGCGAGACAAATGATCAGCCATAACATGTTTCTTGCCAGGTCTCACAACAAGAGTGAAATCAAACTCAAGAAGAATCAATAGCCATCGTGTGATTCTTCCTGTGGAGCATGGTTTGTTTACCAGATACAACAATGCTTGATGATCCACATAGAAAACAAACTTGGTGGCAAGGAGGTAATAATGAAATTTCCTTACTGCATATATCATTGTGTTAGGGGTTAACTTTACCTAAGTTGGAATATCTGAATTCTATGTATGTGAATGATCCTTTTGGGTAGTTGCTTAGGAATTCATGAGAAGTGATAGATATGAAGGGATGTAGTTAGTTGGTGAGAAGAAGGCGCAAAAACGGATATTCAGATTTACAGAAGATGAAGAAGCGGAAATGTAATCCCTTGCATGATTATGACATGAATGAATTCTGATCATCTGTTCAGGGTTATTGTGTGTTAGCGGATTTTCTGTATGATGTTTTGTATTCCGTTTTACTGTTATGATTTTTTGCTAAAGGGAATGTCTTTGTGATAGTGTTTGTTTTTTATGAGATTTCCATTACCAAGTATCAGGCATTTAGTGCCCAGATACACATTGGCGATCCTGTGGTGTTCGCATACTCAGCATTGTCTTGTATTTGTTAGGTATGGGGTTGTGTTGTGCTGTGATGTTTGTGTCTCGCATGAATGTCAGATAGGGAGGGGCACACTAGTCCCATTCATTTCACGAGGGCACAAGCCAGGAAGCGCAGATATGACAGGTCGGACGCTTCTAGTAGTGGAAGCGGTGATGCTGCGGAAGTGCTACCTGTGGCAGTTACGTCGGTTTCTGCTGGCGTAATTGAGGGCCAATCGGCCAGGCCGGCGTGGATGAGGCTGACGCTGTCGAGCATACAACACCACTTGCAGAAGGGCCAGGGCAGAATGTCGTTAGCCCGGAACAAGCCCGGCGGCATTTGCATCAATTTGTTGGTGCCCTATTTCTGTCCAGACCGCCTGTTCGGAGTCAGAGACGGTTGCAATTTGATCCATTGAAAAATCTGCCACCAGCTAATCCACTACCAGGAGTCGTGAACATGGCTGCACCACCACCCACTCCAACGGTTAAGGCTGCCAAATTTAAGGCAAAGCCTAAGGAAGACCCAGACTGTCACGTGGCTCAATTCGAGACTCGATGGCAAGCCAGTGGGTACCCTGCCCATTTTGGAGATCCGGTGAAATTGCAGCAGTTTGCCGCAACCCTGGAGGGGGTAGCAATGAGTTGATACGGCTTGGCCCACTTTGCAGATTTCAATGCTTTGAAGGATGCGTTTTTGGCCCGGTTCAGGAAGGAGAAAACTCCTACTGATATCGTCAAAAAGATCAAGGCCATGGAACAGAAGCATCTGTTAGTGGAGGATTATGCTCAAAAGTTTCGGGGATTGGCTGCCAGACTGCAGGGTAATGAGAGACCCTCGGATGAAATGCTTGCCAGTTATTTTGTCAAAGGATTGCGGAGGAACTTGAAGAGTGCTGTTGCAAATGTGGATATTGCCGGCGGCTTTGACACCTTGTGACAGCTGCCTCTCGGGTGGAAAAGCGACTGGGCATTTAGAAGGACAAACGGAAGGGCAGGAAGCAGGATGACTCAGAGTCGGATAGTTCGACTGAGTCAGACTCAGATAGTGAGGCCGAGTCGGCATGCTCATCTGATGAATCGGAGGATGAGAAGCATAGTGAGAAGAAAAAGGCCTCAAGGAGGGCTAAGTAGAAAAAAGATAAAGAGAAACAGGTTAGGGAGGAGAAGGAGAAAAAGCTTCTTCACAAACTTAAAGCCTTAGGGTATGCAGCAGTCTTGCCCAAGGAGAAACAGTACTGCCATATCTGTGAGAAGGACGGCCATCTTACGAGTGCCTGTTGGTACAACCCCAACTACAGAGGCAAGGTGCCACCCAATGTGGTTCAGCGAGCACCACCTCAGCCAGTTGCAGAGGCTAATCCGGTGGTTCCGACCGTTCCGCATGTTCCCTATCATAGGCCTCCAAGACCATATGCTCCAAGACCTAATTGGCAGGGGCAGCAAGGGTTTCAGAGGGGACCTCAGGGTGTGCCACTGTGTGATTACTGTGGAAAAGACGGGCATCGAATTGGTCCGGCTTGTGAATTATGGTGTAAGCATAGGGAGGAAAGAGGGAGACCTGTCATTCGATTCAATGAGGGGAATCGGAGTCAGGGACCTCCCCAGGACCAGCAGCAGCAGAGACCTCCAGCTCAAGCAAATGCCATCCTGATAGAGATGGTGGGAGATAAAGCAGCGGGGGCTAGCACGGGGGTTTCACATCTTCAGGGTGTGCCGCAGCAGTTCCAAGTGCTGAAAGCTTCTAGCTCTGTTGAGGCGCAGTGTGTTAGCACTAACCCTCGGGCTTCTTGCGGGCTCGGTGAGTGCTCCACGGGTATGCTCGTTGGGGATTGTAAGGGGCAAGATTTAGTGGATACTTTGGCTGTTACCCGTGCAAAGGGTAAAGGACCTATCAGTTGGGAGGACCAGGAGGTGGTTCGTCGAAAAGTTTCCAGTCACGTTCAGAAACTCCAGCAGAAGCAGCTCCCGGTGGAACCGATGGAGCCACTGCTAAAGGCACAGTTGTCGGAGGAACCGATTCCAGCCCAGTCACCTTGTGATCCACTTCCAGGAAAGATTACGGTGGTTCATTCGGATCCAGTCCCTAAGGTAACTGAAACAGTACCAGGTTCTGGGGATCTGTTTGATGCACTCATGCATGCACCTATTCAGATTTCCTTGGATCAGCTGTTAAGCATGGTACCGGCTTTTCGGGACCAGCTGTTGGGGAAGCTGCAGGAGCCAGTTCCAGCAAAGATGGTGGAGGATCAAGCCCCGTTTGTGGGAGTTTCTCAAGCTGAGTCCGCAGATGTGGATTTTCAAGTCCCAGTGATTAAGGTGGCATTCCACGGGCACAATTTTGAAGAGGTGTTACTGGATGGGGGTTCCGGAGTCCAGATTCTACCGGAGACCGTTTACCTCCGTATGAAGTTGGGAGCGTTAGCACCAGCACCTTTTCAAGTGAGGATGGCAGATCAGAGGCGACTTCAACCTTTGGGGATTCTCAAGAATCAATCTATTATGGTGGGTGGTCTGTCGTTTCTTGTGAATTTTGTGGTGCTCCGGATGCAGGATAGCGGGTTTGCCTATGCCATGTTGCTAGGCCGTCCCTGGTTTAAAATTGCCTGAGTCAAGCAGGATTGGGAGGATAATACTGTGGTGATCAGGCAGGGCAAGAAGACAACTCGCTTGTCCATGTTATCCAAAGTTCTCTTGAAGCAGGGGCAGAAGCCTTTATGTGCTCAGGGCATTCATTTGGCAAGTGATGTAGGTGAAGATGAGGAGGAGGCATATATGCAAGCAAATCCAACGGTTGTACCGGTCTTTGATGTAGATGTGGAAGCTATTGTTACCAGATATCAGAATACTGGACACCTTGTATCGGCAGTTCCGCAGAGTGTCGAGGGTTTGGAACAATCATCGGATGTTCCGACTGAAGACAGTGTGGTGCCCGAGCAGGAGATCCAGGTGGTACTAGGCCAGATCATGGAAGGCCAAACTTTTCAGTGGGCTGTGGAAGAAGCTTTAGCTGCCAAGGCTCAGCAGGTGCATTCTGTAACTGAGCAGGAAGCCATTATAGCAGCTCAACAGCAATATGAACGGCGTTTGCAGAAGTCCATCAGGGTGGAGGCAGATGAATTACAGGACATGAATTTAGGTACTGCATCCGATCCCAAGGTGGTCCGAGTCAGTGTGTATGTTGAAGGTCAATTTAAGGAGGACTTGCAGCAGCTATTAGTGGAGTTTCGTGATGTATTTGCCTGGCATTGATCCAGCTTTACATCAGCACCGCATCAATTTGAAGAATGATGCTGTTCCTGTCATCCAACAGCGGTATCGAATGAATCCGAATTTCGCCAAGCAGGTCAAGGAGGAGCTGGATAAGCTATTACGGGTAGGGTTTATCAAGCAGGTCAATAAGGTGACTTGGCTGTCTCCCATTGTGGTCGTGCCAAAGAAGAATGGCAAGATCAGGGTGTGTGTGGATTACAGGAAGTTGAATGCTGCCACAATTACTGACCCGTTTCCGTTACCGTTCTGTGATACCCTCCTTGATGCTGTGGCTGGTCATGAGATGTATAGTTTTTTGGATGGTTTCTCAGGGTATAATCAGATAAGGATGGCACCGGAGGATGTGGATAAGACGGCCTTTATCACTGAGTGGGGAGCATTTGCTTACACGGTGATGAGCTTTGGATTAAAGAATGGCCCACCATCATTTTCATTTGTGGCTCATAAGGCATTTGAGCCATATCTGTTGGATTTTATGCGAGCCTTTCTTGATGATTTTAGTGTCTTTGGTAAAATGGCTTTGCACTTACAGCACCTGAGGCTCTGTTTGGAGCGCTGTCGGATGTTCCGCATAGCTCTTAATCCCTTCAAATGTGCTATTGCAGTAAGGCGTGGGATCCTCTTGGGCCATGTGGTGTCCCGGGAAGGCATCTTGATTGATGCTAAGAAGATTGAGGCCATTCAGAAGGCTTCCGCACCAAGTACTCTTAAGGAGACAAGCAGGTTTTTGGGGCAGGTTAAGTGGCATAGTAGGTTTCTGCGATATCTTTCAGATGTGTGTGCACCCCTTACTCATTTGACCAAGAAGGGAGTGGATTTTGTGTGGTCTCCAGTTCAGCATTTCAAATTCTGAAGAAGATGTTGGTGGTGGCACCGATAGTGCAACCTCTTGATTGGGGGTTACCGTTTCATGTTTTTGTGGATGCTTCGGACATTGCCATAGGGGCTGTCCTCATGCAGGAGAAGATTAAGGGCTGGTTTCGACCAATGTACTATGCTAGCAGAATGTTGACAAGTGCTGAAAGGAATTATACCGTCACGGACAGGGAAGCTTTGGGGATGGTGTATTCTCTTCACAAGTTCCGGCACTATCTGTTGAGCAATAAGGTGGTTTTCCATGTAGATCATCAGGCCTTATTGTATTTGGTAAAGAAACCACACTTGACGGGTAGGTTAGCTAGGTGGATGCTTCTACTCCAGGAGTTTGACTTTCTAATCATACATACCCCGGGAAAGGAGCATGCTGTAGCGGATTATCTGAGTAGGTTGGAGATTGGGGAAGTAGCTGTAGGGGTGGATGATCACTTACCTGATTCGGTTTTGTTTTCAGCTACTGTGGCGATATTGGATTCTTGGTATGATCAGATGTTGAGTTTCTTGACAGATGGCACCATGCCAGTGGAATTTTCCACTGATCAACGGAGAAAGCTGGCACTCAGGAGTAAACCTTTTCTGGTAATTGCAGGTGCTCTGTACAAGAGAGGGATAGATCAGATTATCCGTCGCTGTGTCCCAGAATTTGAGCAATCAGCAGTTCTGCAGGAGGCTCATGGTGGAATTGCAGGTGGGCATTTTTCTGGAGACATTACAGGTAAGAAGATTCTTCAATCTGGGCTTTGGTGCCTACCGTGCTGAAGGATGCACACAATCATGCTAGGAGTTGCTTGGTTTGTCAACAGTTGGGGCAGCCTGGAGCTTCAGACCGCATGGCGGATAATCCGATTCTGCCCTTAGATCCTTTTCAGAAGTGGGGTTTGGATTTTGTTGGGCCAATCACGCCTAAGTCCAAGCGGACAGGTTGTCGTTATATCTTGGTGGCTACTGATTATTGTACGAAGTGGGTGGAAGCTGTTGCTTTGAAAGATAATACCGCCAAGAGTGTGGCTAGGTTTCTGTACCACAACATTATGACCAGGTTTGGGTGCCCAGTGGAATTGGTTAGTGATCGGGGTACTCATTTTCTCAATGCTGTCATTGCGGAGTTGACCAAGACTCATTTGATTATGCATAAGAAGTCTACTGCCTATCATCCTCAAGCCAATGGTCAAGCAGAGAGTTCCAACAAGATCTTGGTGAAGATTTTGAAGAAGACAGTAGCAGAGAATAGGGATGACTGGGATGTGAAGCTTGATTCTGCTCTATGGTCATTCCGTACAGCTTTTAAAGTCACTACAGGTCTAACACCCTTCAAGCTGGTGTATGGCTTGGAGGCGGTGGTTCCAATGGAATATGTAGTTCCTAGTTTGCGGGTGGCTATTGCTGATCGGTTATCACCGGAAGAATCTGTTCAGTTCCGACAGCGGATGTTGTATCAGCTCGAAGAGGATCGGATTGTTAGTGGGTATATCACTGTTAGGGGTTAACTTTACCTAAGTTGGAATATCCGAATTCTATATATGTGAATGATCCTTTTGGGTAGTTGCTTAGGAATTCGTGAGAAGGGAGAGATATGAAGAGATGTAGTTAGTTGATCATGGGAAGGCGCATAACGGATATTCAGAATTGTAGAAGATGAGGAAGCGGAAATGTAATCCCTTACATGATTATGATATCAATGAATTCTGATCATCTGTTCAGGGTTATTGTGTGTAGCGGATTTTCTGCATCATGTTTCGTATTCCGTTTTACTGTTATGATTTTCTGCTAAAGGGAATGTCTTTGTGCTAGTTTTTGTTCTTTTATGATATTTCCATTACCAAGTATCAGGCATTTAGTGCCCAGATACACATTGGCGATCCTGCGGTGTTCGCATACTCAGCATTGTCTTCTCTTGTTGGGTATGGGGTTGTTTTGTGCTGTGCTGTTTGTGTCTCGCATGAATGTCAGATCGGGAGCGGCAAACTAGTCCCATTCATTTCACGAGGGCACAAGCCAGGAAGCGCAGATATGACACGTCGGAAGCTTCTAGCAGTGGAAGCGGTGATGCTGCGGAAGGGCCACCTGTGGCAGTTACGTCGGTTTCTGCTGGCGTAGTTGAGGGCCAATTGGCGCAGACCGGCGTGGACGAGGCGGACGCTGTCGAGCATACGACACCACTTGCAGAAGGGCCGGGGCAGAATGTCGTTAGCCCGGAGCAAGCCCGGCGTCATTTGCATCAATTTGTTGGTGCCCTATTTCTGTCCAGACCGCCTGTTCGGAGTCAGAGACGGTGGCAATTTGATCCATTGAAAAATCCGCCACCAGCTAATCCACTACCAGGCGTTGTGAACATGGCTGCACCACCACCCAATCCAACGGTTAAGGCGGCCAAATTTAAGGCAAAGCCTAAGGAAGACCCAGACTGTCACGTGGCTCAATTCGAGACCCGATGGCAAGCCAGTGGGTACCCTGCCCATTTTGGAGATCCGGTGAAACTGCCGCAGTTTGCCGCAACCCTGGAGGGGGTAGCAATGAGTTGGTTTAGCCAATATGGCTTGGCCCACTTTGCAGATTTCAATGCTTTGAAGGATGCGTTTTTGGCCCGGTTCAGGAAGGAGAAAACTCCTACTGATATCGTCAAAAAGATCAAGGCCATGGAACAGAAGCATCTGTTAGTGGAGGATTATGCTCAGAAGTTTCGGGGATTGGCTGCCAGACTGCAGGGTAATGAAAGACCCTCGGATGAAATGCTTGCCAGTTACTTTGTCAAAGGATTGCGGAGGAACTTGAAGAGTGCTGTTGCAAATTTGGATATTGCCGGCGGATTTGATAACCTCATGACAGCTGCCTCTCGGGTGGAAAAGCGCCTGGGCATTCAGAAGGACAAACGGAAGGGCAGGAAGCAGGATGACTCAGAGTCGGATAGTTCGACTGAGTCAGACTCGGATAGTGAGGCCGAGTCGGCATGCTCATCTGATGAATCGGAGGATGAGGGGCAAAGTGAGAAGAAAAAGGCCTCAAGGAAGGCTAAGCTGAAAAAAGATAAAGAGAAACAGGTTAGGGCGGAGAAGGAGAAAAAGCTTCTTCACAAACTTAAAGCCTTAGGGTATGCAGCTGTCTTGCCCAAGGAGAAACAGTACTGCCATATCTGTGAGAAGGACGGCCATCTTACGAGTGCCTGTTGGTACAACCCCAACTACAGAGGCAAGGTGCCACCCAATGTGGTTCAGCGAGCACCACCTCAGCCAGTTGCAGAGGCTAATCCGGTGGTTCCGACCGTTCCGCATGTTCCCTATAAAAGGCCTCCAAGACCATATGCTCCAAGACCTAATTGGCAGGGGCAGCAAGGGTTTCAGAGGGGACCTCAGGGTGTGCCACTGTGTGATTACTGTGCAAAAGACGGGCATCGAATTGGTCCGGCCTGTGAATTATGGTGTAAGCATAGGGAGGAAAGAGGGAAACCTGTCATTCGATTCAATGAGGGGAATCGGGGTCAGGGACCTCCCCAGGACCAGCAGCAGCGACCTCCAGCTTAAGTAAATGCCATCTTTATAGAGATGGTGGGAGATCAAGCAGCGGGGGCCAGCGCGGGGGTTTCACATCTTCAGGGTGTGCCGCAGCAGTTCCACGTACTGAACGCTTCTAGCTCTGTTGATGCGCAGGGTGAGTGCTCCACGGGTATGCACGTTGGGGAGTGTAAGGGGCAAGATTTAGTGGACACTTTGGCTGTTACCCGTGCAAAGGGTAAGGGACCTATCAGTTGGGAGGACCAGGAGGTGGTTCGTAGAAAAGTTTCCAGTCAGGTTCAGAAACTCCAGCAGAAGCAGCTCCCGGTGGAACCGATGGAGCCACTGCTAAAGGCACAGTTGTCGGAGGAACCGATTCCAGCCCAGCCACCTTGTGATCCACTTCCAGGAAAGATTGCGGTGGTCCATTCCGATCCAGTTCCTAAGGTAACTGAACCAGTACCAGGTTCTGGGGATCTATTTGATGCACTCATGCATGCGCCTATTCACATTTCCTTGGATCAGCTGTTAAGCATGGTACCGGCTTTCCGGAAACAGCTGTTGGGGAAGCTGCAGGAGCCCGTTCCAGCAAAGATGGTGGAGGATCAAGCCCCGTTTGTGGGAGTTTCTCAAGCTGAGTCCGCAGATGTGGATTTTCTAGTCCCAGTGATTAAGGTGGCATTCCACGGGCACAAGTTTGCAGAGGTTTTACTGGATGGGGGTTCCGGAGTCCAGATTCTACCGGAGACCGTTTACCTCCGTATGAAGTTGGGGGCGTTAGCACCAGCACCTTTTCAAGTAAGGATGGCAGATCAGAGGCGACTTCAACCTTTGGGGATTCTTAAGAATCAATCTATTAAGGTGGGTGGTCTATCGTTTCTTGTGAATTTTGTGGTGCTCCGGATGCAGGATAGCGGGTCTGCTTATGCCATGTTGCTAGGCCGCCCCTGGTTTAAAATTGCCCGTGTCAAGCAGGATTGGGAGGATAATACTGTGGTGATCAGGCAGGGCAAGAAGACAACTCGCTTGTCCATGTTATCCAAAGTTCTCTTGCCGCAGGGGCAGAAGCCTTTATGTGCTCAGGGCATTCATTTGGCAAGTGATGTAGGTGAAGATGAGGAGGAGGCATATATGCAAGCAAATCCAACGGTTGTACCGGTCTTTGATGTAGATGTGGAAGCTATTGTCACCCGATATCAGAATACTGAACAACCTGTATCGGCAGTTCCGCAGAGTGTCGAGGGGGTGGAACAGTCATCGGATGTTCCGACTGAAGACAGTGTGGTGCCCAAGCAGGAGATCCAGGTGGTTCCAGGCCAGATAATGGAAGGCAATACTTTACAGAGGGCTGTGGAAGAAGCTTTAGCTGCCAAGGCTCAGCAGGTGCATACTGTAACCGAGCAGGAAGCCATTATAGCAGCTGAACAGCAATATGAACGGCGTTTGCAGAAGTACATCAGGGTGGAGGAAGATGAATTACAGGACATGAATTTAGGTACTGCATCCGATCCTAAGATGGTTCGAGTCAGTGTGCATGTTGAAGGTCAATTTAAGGAGGACTTGCAGAACCTGTTAGTGGAGTTTCGAGATGTATTTGCTTGGGAGTATTCTGATATGAAGGGCATTGATCCAGCTTTACATCAGCACCGCATCAATTTGAAGAGTGATGCTGTTCCTGTTATCCAACAGCGGTATCGCATGAATCCTAATTTTGCCAAGCAGGTCAAGGAGGAGCTGGATAAGCTATTACGGGTAGGGTTTATCAAGCAGGTCAATGAGGTGACTTGGCTGTCTCCCATTGTGGTCGTGCCAAAGAAGAATGGCAAGATCAGGGTGTGTGTGGACTACAGGAAGTTGAATGCTGCCACAATTACTGACCCGTTTCCGTTACCGTTCTGTGATACCCTCCTTGATGCTGTGGCTGGTCATGAGATGTATAGTTTTTTGGATGGTTTCTCAGGGTATAATCAGATAAGGATGGCCCCGGAGGATGTGGATAAGATGGCCTTTATCACTGAGTGGGGAGCATTTGCTTACACGGTGATGAGCTTTGGATTAAAGAATGGCCCACCATCATTTTCATTTGTGGCTCAGAAGGCATTTGAGCCATATCTGTTGGATTTTATGCGAGCCTTTCTTGATGATTTTAGTGTCTTTGGTAAAAAGGCTTTGCACTTACAGCACCTGAGGCTCTGTTTGGAGCGCTGTCGGATGTTCCGCATAGCTCTTAATCCCTTCAAATGTGCTATTGCAGTAAGGCGTGGGATTCTCTTGGGCCATGTGGTGTCCCAGGAAGGCATCTTGATTGATGCTAAGAAGATTGAGGCCATTCAGAAGGCTTCCGCACCACGTAATCTTAAGGAATTAAGCAGGTTTTGGGGCAGGTTAAGTGGCATAGTAGGTTTTTGCGATATCTTTCAGATGTGTGTGCACCCCTTACTCATTTGACCAAGAAGGGAGTGGATTTTGTGTGGTCTCCAGTTCAAGAAAAGGCATTTCAAATTCTGAAGAAGATGTTGGTGGTGGCACCGATAGTGCTACCTCCTGATTGGGGGTTACCATTTCATGTTTTTGTAGATGCTTCGGACATTGCCGTAGGGGCTGTCCTCATGCAGGAGAAGATTAAGGGTTGGTTTCGACCAGTGTACTATGCTAGCAAGATGTTGACAAGTGCTGAAAGGAATTATGCCGTCATCACGGAGAGGGAAGCTTTGGGGATGGTGTATTCTCTTCACAAGTTCCGGCATTATCTGTTGAGCAATAAGCTGGTTTTCCATGTAGATCATCAGGCCTTATTGTATCTGGTCAAGAAACCACACTTGACGGGTAGGTTAGCTAGGTGGATGCTTCTACTCCAGGAGTTTGACTTTCTGATCATACATACCCCGGGAAAGGAGCATGCTGTAGTGGATTATTTGAGTAGGTTGGAGATTGGGGAAGTAGCTGAAGGGGTGGATGATCACTTACCTGATTCGGTTTTGTTTTCAGCTACTGTGGCGATATTGGATTCTTGGTATGATCAGATGTTGAGTTTCTTGACAGATGGCACCATGCCAGTGGAATTTTCCACTGATCAACGGAGAAAGCTGGTACTCCGGAGTAAACCTTTTTTGGTGATTGCAGGTGCTCTGTACAAGAGGGGGATAGATCAGATTATCCGTCGCTGTGTCCCAGAATTTGAGCAATCAGCAGTTCTGCAAGAGGCTCATGGTGGCATTGCAGGTGGGCATTTTTCTGGAGACATTACAGGTAAGAAGATTCTTCAATCTGGGCTTTGGTGGCCTACCATGCTGAAGGATGCACAGAATCATGCTAGGAGTTGCTTGGTTTGTCAACAGTTGGGGCAGCCCGGAGCTTCAGACCGCATGGCGGATAATCCGATTCTGCCCTTAGATCCTTTTCAGAAGTGGGGTTTGGATTTTGTTGGGCCAATCAAGCCTAAGTCCAAGCGGACAGGTTGTCGTTATATCTTGGTGGCTACTGATTACTGTACAAAGTGGGTGGAAGCTGTTGCTTTGAAAGATAATACCGCCAACAGTGTGGCTAGGTTTCTCTATCACAACATTATGACCAGGTTTGGGTGCCCAGTGGAATTGGTTAGTGATCGGGGTACTCATTTTCTCAATGCTGTCATTGCTGAGTTGACCAAGACTCATTTGATTATGCATAAGAAGTCTACTGCCTATCATCCTCAAGCCAATGGTCAAGCAGAGAGCTCCAACAAGATCTTGGTGAAGATTTTGAAGAAGATAGTAGCCGAGAATAGGGATGACTGGGATGTGAAGCTTGATTCTGCTCTATGGTCATTCCGTACAGCTTTTAAAGTCACTACAGGTCTGACACCCTTCAAGCTGGTGTATGGTTTGGAGGCGGTGGTTCCAATGGAATATGTAGTTCCTAGTTTGCGGGTGGCTATTGCTGATCGGTTATCACCGGAAGAATCTGTTCAGTTTCGACAGCAGATGCTGTATCAGCTGGAAGAGGTTAGGATTGTTAGTGGGTATATCACAGAGGTGATTCAGCAAAGGCGGAAGGCTTGGGTAAGTAGACAGATCAAATTCAAAGTTTTTCAGGTTGGGGATTGGGTTTTGCTGTATAATTCGAAGCTTGGTCCTCATCCGGGTAAATTAAAGCTGAGGTACATAGGGCCGTACAAAATCATGGAGGATTGTGGTTAGGGTACTTTCCGACTTGCTGATATGTTTGGGACTCTGGTTGAGAAACCGATTAATGGTTTCCGATTGAAGAAGTTTGTGGGTCAGCCACCAGTGGTTGGAGTAACCGCAGAGGTCGGAGTTTTAGCAGATGGAGGAATATCCGCACTAGTGAGCAAATTAGGTGAAGGTGTAAGTGGGGATGTGTTAGAAAATTTGGGAATGTCCGCTAGTGTACAAGTGGAGGATATTGATGGGAAGTCGGGCATGTGTGGTAGATTTGGCCGACTGGGTGACGTTGTGTTTTATATCACCACGTGTGGGGGTTTTTTCATGCACATTTCAATTTTGGCATGCTTGGAGGAGACTTTTTGCATGAATAACGCAGAGCGCTTAGCCAAGCTGAATTCCCTGCGTCAAGCGCTGGCTGAGATGGGGCGTTCGATGCCGCTTAAGGTGGTTCCTGTGGAGCGCTCTTCTCCCCGGCGACTGCGTCAACAACCCGCCGCCAGTAAGGAGCTTTCTGTTCGTGCGTCTGTGGAGGCTGATGAAGATTTCGAGCCTGAGGATGCGCTGTCTGCAGAGGTAGGGGGGTTGGAAGCTAATACTTTGCAGACTTTAATGGATCCTTTCTTGGATTTTTCTGTTCATCTGGATCTGTCAGAGGAGGCGACTACTCAGTGGTTGTAGACCATTGGATTATGGGAGTTTGCATCTTTGCCGTGGGACAGATGGCGGGAGAATGTTTATGCCAAAACGCAGTTGGAGGTGATTCGTAAGAGGAATGGTTACCTCTCTGGGACTGTGGGTTTGACACCTCAATTGATAGCAGAGGTGTTTCATCTCCATTATGAAGAAACTGTGGCTGTGGCAAAGTGTTCGGATGTGGCCATGAGGAAGGAATTTGGGCTTCCACAGGGGTCTCGAGCCTATTACATGGTGAAGAATGTCGCTGAACCCCGTCGTCAGCATTTAAGATGGTACCTTGAGCGAATTTGTCAGGTAATCAAATTGGAATACATGTCAAAAGACAATTTTGCACCTTTGCTGTATGCTGAGAAAGGGGGAAAAGTTAGTTGGGCTTCTTTGGTGTACACTAGAATTCTGCAGGAGGTGGAAATCACTGATAAGAGGAAGTCTCAAGTCACTTCTCGGCTGTCGACGTTCTTAGCAGCTTTGTTTGAGAAGGTTCCTATGATTTCTGCCAGTAAATTGACTCTTTTGCCGACTCAACCAGTGCATGGTGGTCTTGAAGAACCGGGTCAGGATGATGTTGTCCCGGAAGGAGCAGTGGATTCTCCATTAGGATTTGAGCATCAGCCTGACAAGATGAATGTGTTTAAGGATTTGATGGAAGCAGGCTATACTCGCTCCGAAGCCAAGGAGGTGTTGGTCTCACCAGATGTTCCGAAAGGGTTAGATTTGTTGCATCAGGCCACAGAGTCTGTGGGTACTGATCCATCCTTAGTTTCAGTGGGTAAGAAATTCACTTTTAGCAAGAAAAGAAAATTGGATGTGGATTCATCTGCGATCCAAGATGTGGTAAAGACGATGGATTTTACACCTGTTAAGTCAAATCAGTGGGATTCTGTTATAGTCATAGCCAAGGAAGCAGAACAGAGTGTTCAGAGTGGAGAGTTGCAGGATGTGCTCTGGTCTTTGAATAAGGTCCAAGAGTATGTTCGGAAGCAGGAGAGTAGTATTGCAGATTGGAAACAGCAGGTTCGGGTTATCCAGGAGCAGTCGAGATCGGAAGCTACTTATCAGCTTAACGTCAAGCATCAAGAGGAGGAGTTAGTGAAAACTAAGATGTTGTTAGTTCAGGCTCAGGAGGCAGTGGTTAAAGAGAAAGACCAGGTAGCAGAGTGTCAGAGAAATTTGGTGAAGACAAAGATGTCGTTGGGATTGTTTAAAGAATGGACAAATCAATTGCAGGAGAAGATGCATAAAGAGTTGGAAGTGTTGTCTGAGCACAATGTGGGTTTGCAGGTGGAGAATCAGATGTTAGCTCAACGTATTCAACCATTGTTGGCTATTGAAAGACAGATGCTATCTCAGAGTAATGAAGATGTAGAGGGAGTGTTAGTTTCAGAGTCTGATTTAGCAGTGATTAGGAGGAGCTTAACTGAGGTGGGAGTCAAACTATGGCAAGGTATCCGAGATCGGATTGAAGCCTGGGTGATGAAGCCATTTAATACATTAAGTGGAGCTTTCATTTCTGAATCTGAGCAGATATTGTTGGATCAAGTAGCAGGTTTACAGTCGGAAAAGGATGCTTTGATGTTGAAATTGTTGGAGTTTGAGAAGCAAGTTCAAGCCATGTGTTTTATGGAGTTGCCTAATGAGGGACAGTTGGATACAGAGCAGGCTACTGTGGGGGATCATGGACAAACTGTGGAGATTATGTCGGAGGTTGACAAGGAAGCAGTTGGCCAGGCTGAAGTCATTCAGATGGTGTCACAGGATATAATGCCTGCAGATCAGATTACTGTTCCAGTCGTCAATTTGGAGCCGGTGGAAGATTCAACGATTAAAGATGATCCGCCGAAGCCGATGGAGCCGGTGGTGTTACCTTAGTAATTTATGCTTTTCTAGTGTTTTAGGATTTCTAGTTTAGTAGGATTTTGTTTTCAGTTTGTAGTTGTGTTTTCTTTTTGAAGCAATGTAAAGACAATGGATGGTTTGATCAGGGATTTATGGGTCCGAGTCGGGTTTTCTCGAAAACCCAACCACCGGGCTGTGCCATGTGTTAGGGGTTAACTTTACCTAAGTTGGAATATCCGAATTCTATATATGTGAATGATCCTTTTGGGTAGTTGCTTAGGAATTCGTGAGAAGGGAGAGATATGAAGAGATGTAGTTAGTTGATCATGGGAAGGCGCATAACGGATATTCAGAATTGTAGAAGATGAGGAAGCGAAAATGTAATCCCTTACATGATTATGATATCAATGAATTCTGATCATCTGTTCAGGGTTATTGTGTGTAGCGGATTTTCTGCATCATGTTTCGTATTTCGTTTTACTGTTATGATTTTCTGCTAAAGGGAATGTCTTTGTGCTAGTGTTTGTTCTTTTATGATATTTCCATTACCAAGTATCAGGCATTTAGTGCCCAGATACAATCACAGAGGTGATTCAGCAAAGGAGGAAGGCTTGGGTCAGTAGGCAGATCAAATTCAAAGTTTTTCAGGTTGGGGATTGGGTTTTGTTGTATAATTCGAAGCTTGGTCCTCATCCGGGTAAATTAAAGCTGAGGTACATAGGGCCGTACAAAATCATGGAGGATTGTGGTTAGGGTACTTTTCGACTTGCTGATATGTTTGGGACTCTGGTCGAGAAACCGATTAATGGATTCCGACTGAAGAAGTTTGTGGGTCAGCCACCAGTGGTCGGAGTATCCGCTGAGGTCGGAGTTTTAGCAGACGGAGGACTATCCGCACCAGTGGGCAAATCCGGCGAAGGTGTAAGTGGGGATGTGTTAGAAAATTTGGGTATGTCCGCTAGTGTACAAGTGGAGGATACTGATGGAAAGTCGGGCATGTGTGGTAGATTTGGCCGACTGGGTGACGTTGTGTTTTATATCACCACGTGTGGGGGTTTTTTCATGCACATTTCAATTTTGGCATGCTTTGAGGAGACTTTTTGCATGAATAACGCAGAGTGCTTAGCAAAGCTGAATTCCCTGTGTCAAGCGCTGGCTGAGATGGGGCGTTCGATGCCGCTTAAGGTGGTTCCTGTGGAGCGTTCTTCTCCCCGGCGACTGCGTCAACAACCCGCCGCCAGTAAGGAGCTTTCTGTTCGTGTGTCTGTAGAGGCTGATGAAGATTTCGAGCCTGAGGATGCGCTGTCTGCTGAGGTAGGGGGGTTGGAAGCTACTACTTTGCAGGCTTTAATGGATCCTTTCTTGGATTTTTCTGTTCATTTGGATCTGTCCGAGGAGGTGACTACTCAGTGGTTGCAGACCATTGGGTTATGGGAGTTTGCATCTTTGCCGTGGGACAGATGGCGGGAGAATGTTTATGCCAAGATGCAGTTGGAGGTGATTTGTAAGAGGAATGGTTACCTCTCTGCGACTGTGGGTTTGACACCTCAATTGATAGCAGAAGTGTTTCATCTCCATTATGAAGAGACTGTGGCTGTGGCAAAGTGTTCGGATGTGGCCATGAGGAAGGAATTTGGGCTTCCCTACAGGGGTCTCGAGCTTATTACATGGTGAAGAATGTCGCTGAACCCCGTCGTCAACACTTAAGATGGTACCTTGAGCGAATTTGTCAGGTCATTAAATTGGAATACATGTCAAAAGACAATTTTGCACCTTTACTGTATGCTGAGAAAGGGGGGAAAGTTAGTTGGGCTTCTTTGGTGCACACTAGAATTCTGCAGGAGGTGGAAATCACTGATAAGAGGAAGTCTCAAGTGACTTCTCGGCTGTCGGCATTCTTAGCAGCTTTGTTTGAGAAGGTTCCTATTATTTCTGCTAGCAAATTGCCTCTTTTGCCGCCTCAACCAGTGCATGGTGGTCATGAAGAACCGGGTCAGGTTGACGTTGTCCCGGAGGGGGCAGTGGATTCTCCATTGGGGTTTGAGCATCAACCTGACAAGATGAATGTGTTTCAGGATTTGGTGGAAGCAGGCTATACTCGCTCCGAAGCCAAGGAGGTGTTGGTCTCACCAGATGTTCCGAAAGGGCTAGATTTGTTGCATCAGGTCACAGAGTCTGTTGGTACTGATCCATCATTACTTTCAGTGGGTAAGAAATTCACTTTTAGCAAGAAAAGAAAATTGGATGTAGATTCATCTGCGATCCAATCTGTGGTCAAGACGATGGATTTTACTCCTGTCAAGTCAAATCAGTGGGATTCCGTTTTAGTCGTAGCCAACGAAGCGGAACAGAGTGTTTTGAGTGGATCTATTTGTGGGGGAGAGTTGCAGGATGTGCTCTGGTCTTTGACTAAGGTCCAAGAGTATGTTCGGAAGCAGGAGAGTAGTATTGCAGATTGGAAACACCAGGTTCGGGTAATCCAGGAGCAGTCGAGATCAGAAGCTACTTATCAGCTTCAAGTCAAGCATCAGGAGGAGGAGTTAGTGAAAACTAAGATGTTGTTAGTTCAGGCTCAGGAGGCAGTGGTTAAAGAGAAAGACCAGGTAGCAGAGTGTCAGAGAAATTTGGTGAAGACAAAGATGTCGTTGGGATTGTTTAAAGAATGGACAAATCAATTGCAGGAGAAGATGCATAGGGAGTTGGCTGTATTGTCTGAGCAAAATGTGGGTTTGCAGGTGGAGAATCAGATGTTAGCCCAACGTATTCAACCATTGTTGGCTATTGAAAGACAGATGTTATCTCAGAGTAATGAAGATGTGGAGGGAGTGTTAGTTTCAGAGTCTGATTTAGCAGTGATTAGGCGGAGCTTAACTGAGGTGGGAGTCAAGCTGTGGCAAGGTATCCGAGATCGGATTGAAGCCTGGGTGATGAAGCCATTTAATACTTTAAGTGGAGCTTTCATTTCTGAATCTGAGCAGATATTGTTGGATCAAGTAGCAAGTTTACAGTCTGAAAAGGATGCTTTGATGTTGAAATTGTTGGAGTTTGAGAAGCAAGTTCAAGCCATGTGTTTTATGGAGTTGCCTAATGAGGGATAGTTGGATACAGAGCAGGTTACTGTGGGGGATCATGGACAAACTGTGGAGATTATGTCGGAGGGTGAAAAGGACGCAGTTGGCCAGGCTGAAGTCATTCAGATGGTGTCACAGGATATACTGTCTGCAGAACAGATTGCTGTTCCAGTAGTCAATCTGGAGCCGGTGGAAGATTCAAAGACTAAAGATGATCCGCCGAAGCCGTTGGAGCCGGTGGTGTTACCTCAGTAATTTATGTGCTTTTCTCGTGTCTTAGGATTTCCAGTTTAGTAGGATTTTGCTTTCAGTTTGTAGTTGTGTTTTCTTTTTGAAGCAATGTAAAGACAATGGATGGTTTGATCAGGGATTTATGGGTCCGAGTCGGGTTTTCTTGAAAACCCAACCATCGGGCTGTGCCATGTGTTAGGGGTTAACTTTACCTAAGTTGGAATATCCGAATTCTATGTATGTGAATGATCCTTTTGGGTAGTTGCTTAGGAATTCATGAGAAGTGATAGATATGAAGGGATGTAGTTAGTTGGTGAGAAGAAGGCGCAAAAATGGATATTCAGATTTATAGAAGATGAAGAAGCGAAAATGTAATCCCTTGCATGATTATGACATGAATGAATTCTGATCATCTGTTCAGGGTTATTGTGTGTTAGCGGATTTTCTGTATGATGTTTTGTATTCCGTTTTACTGTTATGATTTTCTGCTAAAGGGAATGTCTTTGTGATAGTGTTTGTTTTTTATGAGATTTCCATTACCAAGTATGAGGCATTTAGTGCCCAGATACATGGGATGCATGGGCCGAAGAATGTGACCGTGCTTATGAGCTATTAAAGAAGGCCTTGGCGAGTGCTCCAATCTTGAGAATGCCTAACTGGGATTTACTCTTCCATGTGCATATTGATGCATCAAACTTTGCTATTGGGTGTGTGTTAACTCAACCTGGAGAACACAAGCTAGACTACCCCATTAGCTTTGCCAGTCTCGCCAGTTGAACGATGCTGAGATGAACTACACCACTACGGAGCGAGAAGGGTATCCCATGCATCCTTGGGATTCTCAGCATCATGTATGTGTATGAGCATAGCATTCGAAATACATATAGACAGATAATGCAACACTTTGAATGCTCTTTTTGACCATTGCTTATGAGCAATAACCTGCTGCCGTGTAGGTTGTCGGGGTAGTTCCGGCTCTGGCTCAGCACCTGTAATGAGATTCCAAAAACCTTTTCCCTTCAGAAAACTTTTGATCCTATATTTCCATGCCTGGAAGTTCTTCCTATCCAGCTTTTCACTAACAATCTGTACTGGTAAGAGGAATTAGTCCAATTGTTTAAGACCAATGAGTAATTGTTCGATTAAACTCACTGTGTTTCTCTGCAACCAGTAGACAGGCTTTTTAATCAGCTCATTCCCAGCTCAATTAAGCATAATTGATCAAACCAACCATGTAGAATCCTTCTCACTAGTGTGTACCACAAATTTGCTAAGCCAATTGTGGGATTTATCAGTCACAATACTTGATTTTGAGCCTCCACCTATCAAAAAGTATGAAAAAAATCTCTATTTCTCTGTCCAGAATGTGCCGCCTGCTGTAGAGGACTTTGGGAGTGATTAAAGTGTTAATTGATGATAGGTTCAAGTGCCCAACACACCTAGGTATGTGTGCAACCAATCAATGCTTTGATTTTTGCCAAAAACATGCTCCGAATGCATCAAATTTTGAGTTCCTTTTCTCTGTTTTGTGAGAGCTCAAAAACCAAAAATTTTCATACATTCATATGCATCTAAATTGCTCCAAAATCACAGTAGGGCTCGTACATGGGTTCCCAATACATTCCTCCTTGTCAGATACATGTGTCTTTGCCATATTTACATGTATTTCCACCATACATCAGTGCTTCCAAGCTTTAATGGAAAGCTTTCAAAAACCAAAATTTTTCTTTGCTTTGAGTTGCTCTAATTTGCTTTGTTTTTGTCTGAATCACCTGCAATCTGCTCAAGGATGTTTAGAATACCTTACCCGGTAGGCCAAGCTCTGAGATCTGATAGTAATCGGTGTGCTCCAAGCTTCACAGCATCAATGGCAAGCTTCACAGCTTTTCTTCACAGCTGCTTCTCTTCTCTTCTCTCACTCATAAACCCTAATAGACAGCACAAGGCTCTGATACCATGTTGAAAAAGCGGTAGAGGGAGAGGAGACACACACACAGGAGCAAACCCTAATGTATATTGCAAACCCTAACCATAGAGGGAAGCCATCTCCCTTCTCACACAATGCATAAAGCCATAATCCATAATACACACAACACTCTATGAGTTGTGTCCACACACATCTAACCCTAGCTAATGCTGGACGCGGTCATTTATGTCTCACACATGTTCCTACCTAACATGCCAGCACATAGTGCAGCTGGCTCACACTGACATCATCGAGCTTGAATCTTAACAAGAAGTTCGGGTGTTGCTCACATCCTTCAAGGATTCTTCATGCAGGCGAGTTGCAACCTACAATCTGAACTGAGGCTAATATCACACTAGGGAATAATTAACCAAATCTCATTCTACTTTCTCTTTGCATGGAGCTACACCCAAATGAAAGGGACCCCCGCTTCTACCAGCATCGGATCAATCTGAGGGAAGATGAAGTCCTTATCCAGCAACAAAGTTACGGGATGAATCCCAAGTATGCCAAAAGGGTCAAGGAGGAGCTGGATAAATTACTATAAGTCGGTTTCATATATCCAATTGATCGGGCAACATGGTTGTCCTCCCCAATCGTGTTTGTTCCCCCAAGAAAAATCAGAATCTGAGGGTCTATGTGGATTATAGGAAGTTGAATGTTGCTACAATCTGAGATCCCTTTCCTTTGTTGTTCATAGACTCCGTTCCATGAGATGTACTGATTCTTGGATGGAATCATTGGCTACAATCAAGTCCAAATGCCACCAGAAGATCGGGAGAAGACAACCTTTATCACTGAATGGGGAGCCTTTGCATCCAATGTCATGAGCTTCGGGCTCAAGAATGCTCTCGCCACATTCCAAACGACACTATATTTGTGAGTTTGGGAATTTCTCAATTCCCATTTTTTAAATAGTAAAAAGATGGGATGCGGATACCGTGCCTATAAGTTTCTCAAAACCCTATCATGTGACCTATCATTGGAAAGCGCTTGGAAAATGGGATCTGGTGAGCTATAGAGCGCTCAATTTGACCATATGTCCCAAACTTATAGAAAATTCCCATATCCCCCAATATGATGTTAACGGATGGTTTAGGAGATTTTTGCAAAATTTTTGACCAGCTTCATGTGGGTTCACTGTCTGAGAAATCATCCCAACATTTGACACACCTGTAGCTATGCTTGTCGAGTTTCCATGCTCCTTAGTAAAATTGTATCTCAAGAAGGCATTGTATCTCAAGAAGGCATTGTATTAGACCTGACCAAGGTCAAAGTAATTCGGAAAGCTCCGACTCCAACTAGTGTGAAGGAGATGAGAAGATTCCTGGGGCAAGTAAGATGGCATAGAAAAATGCTCTAGTATCTTGCCCATGTAGCAGTCGGCGAGGGGTTCACTATGTGTAAACCCTCTATATCACGTGCGCTCAAGGACTATTTAAAAAACCCCTTGTCTATGAATTTTTCATAAATAAATCACACCCTTTTTATATTCAATCTGTAAATATCCCTTTTAAATGGTACCCTTTTGTATGTAAAAAATATGTTAAAAAGGGATTTTTAAAATCCCTTCTGTTCAACCCATGTACTACGCTTACATATTTATCAGTGGCCCCCCCGAGACTCGGGGGCTCACTATATGTAAACTCTCTATATAAGGTGCATTCAAGGCCTAATTAAAAAACTCCTTATCTATAATTTTTTCATGAATAAAACACACCCTTTTTCTATTCAATCTGTAAATACCCCCTTTAAATGGTACCCTTTTGTATGTAAAAAATGTGTAAAAAAAGAATTAAAAAAACCCCTTATGTTGAACCCACGTGTGACACTTACATATTTATAAGTGACCCCCCCAAGCCCTAAGGTACGAGTCCCATCAAACCAACAACTGGCCTAGATAAAAATTCCATTGACCCAACAATTGAGGCAAGCCAGATAGAGGAATGCAACATTTCATATTTTGGTGCCTCAATCTAATGCTGTCCGAAGCACTTGTAGTTCAAGCCCCTAATTCGAAATTGCCAGTTCATGTCTTTGTGGATGCAAGCAATCATCTCGATTCCCCAAACATGGTATGATTAAATGTTGCCCTTTATGGCCACAGGTCTAATGGAGGATAGCCTTTCCTGAGATCAAAGTAAGCGAATAGCTATCTGAAAAGCAGATTCTTTCAAGTAGTAGCCGCCCAGTTGTATAAAAAAGGAATTGATTAGATCCTCCGAAGGTGCGTTCCACCTCATTGAGCAAGAATCTTTCCTCAGAGAAGCCCATCAAGGAGTCACTTTGCAGGAGAAGTAAAAGGAAGGAAGATCCTCCAAGTGGTCGTCGCCGGCGGTCGGTACTCAATGATGCCTACAAGTGGGCCAAACAGTGTGATGTTTGCCAGCATCGTGGCCAACCGATTGAGAGAGATCAAATGCCTCATAATCTGATCCTTCCCCTTGAACCATTCCAAAAATGGGCCCTCAAATTTGTGGGTCCATTCAAGCCACCAACCCGATTCGCTACTGGTAGTAACAAGTATATCCTAGTGGCAACTGACAGCCCGAGCTCTTTGGGATAATATGACCAAGTCCACAAACACTACCAAATTCCTCGATGAGATGATCATCAGCCAGCTTGGTTGCCCAATTGAGTCGATCGGTGAACCAGGGAAAACACTTGTCAATGATGTAACTCGCTAGTTGGTTATTCAGCACCTCATCATCCATAAGAGATCTAAAGTGTATTGTCCACATGCTAACGGGGTCAGGCAGAATCCATCAACAAAATATTCTAGCAGATTCCCAAGAAGCTGGTCAATGAAAATCACAGTGATGGTGGGTATGAGAAGCTGTACTTGGAATTATGGGCATTCTGCATAGCCTACAAGGTCTCCACAAGAATGAATCCATTCAAGCTAGTATACAACAAAGAAGCAACAGAGAAGCAATCATGCCAATGGAGTTCCTAGTGCTGAGCCTTCGGATTCCCATAGCCAAAAGTTAAGCCCCAAAGAATCCCTGCAGCATTGTCTGGATCATCTCCTTGAGCTGGATGAAGATCCATTCAAGAGCTTCTTTGCCACTATAATGATCCAGAAGATGAGGAAGAAGTGGGTCGACCACCACTCCAAGCTTTGGTTGTTCAAGGAAAAAGATCCGGTCCTATTGTTCTAGTCATGGATGGGTCCGCATCTGGGGAAGCTGAAGCTCAGGTGGACAGTACCTTTATGAATCATGGAAAAATTCTACAACGCAACATTCCTCCTCAGCACGCTCACAAGGGAGTGCTTCCAGAATCCAGTCTCAATGGCTACCACTTTGCGACTGTACAATGGGCCAATGCCACCTAATCCATTCATTTATGTGGCGGCACCACTAACCCACTACCTGTTGGGAATCCATCATATTAATATGGGCACACCTCCAAGAACAATCATTGTAGATTTGCCTTGGAAGTCAAGCGATGTGATACCCCTCCATCATGGTTATTTGACCGACTGCGCGGCAATCATGCATGCCACAAAGCACCGTAACTATTTTTGGATTATTGCAAACTTAAGTTAACTTTCTTGTATCTATCTGTTTGCATGCATCCCCCCTTCTCGCTCAAAGCTGAAAATATGCGCCTGTGCAAGCCTTTGCTCTGCCTCCTGAAACTATCATCTCTCTTCTCTCTCACCTAATGATTTCTTTGCTCACAGCCCCATGGTGACGTTTGAGCTGTTCTCAACAACATCATCATCGAGAATGCTGAGGTGAAGCTGTGGCTAGGCACATCACCTGCCTAGAAGATTTCCTTAACATATCATGGAACACAGTACCTGTGCACCCTAAAGCTTAAGACCCGGTGCGCGACTGCGAGCCGGCATGAGAGTACCTCTGCACGACAAAACCATGCCACAGAGACTTGTAGCTGAGAACCTAAAGCTTCCCCTCGTTGGCCTCACCGATGTCACCTCAGCTAAGCATGGGTGATTTTTTTTGGTGAAGCAATTATGAATGAGCACTTTTGCAAAACTAGCGAGCGGTTGAAATCGTAACACATGGGTACCTCTGCAATTGCATGCAAGAGGTTTTGTGGAGTTGGCGAGTGGTTGGAATCATACCACATAGGTAGCTCTAACTTTGCTTACTCTCTGTCTCTGTCTCTGTCTCTCTCTCTCTCTCTCTCTCAGGTTATTGACACGTACTTACCAACACATTACAAACACACATGAGATATGGATAAAAGTCACTTCCATACATGAGAAATGAATATAACATCCATAGAAAATATCAAAAACTATTATTGACATGGCCATCTCCATGGCTCTTATTCCATGCACTACTTGAAGTTCCGTGATCTTGTTGTGGTTAGTGTTGGGCACATGGAGGTCCCCCCCATGTGCCCAATTTGGATAATGTTATGGGTTGGTCATGTTAGGTTGTGGTATATAATAAGGGTATTGCATCATTGCCTGTGTCATTTCTAGTCTAGACTAGGGTTAATAATAAACAAGTTACCGGGTTGTATTGTAGCTCTAGGTAGTGGTAGTGGATAATAAGAAAGTTACCGAGTTGTAGAAGTACCACCACAAGAACCTCTTACAAATGAGCCAGCTCCTGATTATAGCATAACCAATCATTTTCTATGCTTATACAATGTCGATGAAGCTCCTTGCATACCTTAGCCGACCATGACACTAGTTCTTCCAAAGCAATCAAGGACTAGTTCCTCCCCTCAATTGTGAAAGTACCAAGGAGCCACC
The DNA here is from genome assembly GCF_041138505.1 of Cibotium barometz. NCBI lineage: Eukaryota > Viridiplantae > Streptophyta > Polypodiopsida > Cyatheales > Cibotiaceae > Cibotium > Cibotium barometz. The sequence goes on from NC_141101.1 coordinate 16,458,679, forward strand.
TGCCAAAATTAAAAAGAACTTAAGATCAATTTCCATGATTGTATTAAATCATTACAAACAAAAGGCTAACACTTAAGATCAATGTCCATAATTATATTAAATCACTTTATACACACATAGACTAACCATGGTTAAAATTAACCCAATCCAAATACTAACCTAACCATACACTTGTTTTCTCTATCTTATGGAACTTCGAGCCTCCCCTTGACATAAAAGTAAGGCCCTATGGGTCTATAGCTGGTGGTTGTGTTTTGGGATCTTGTAAGATGTTCATGTCACCTAGAGAACAAAGGAACAATATTCACACAAATAGTAACAAGATGACTTCTTTTATACAACTAGATGAAATGAGAGAGTTTACTTTGATGATCTATATAAAGTCTATCCATTTGACGAGTTCATTAATGCGATCATGTAGATGGATCATTACCAAGCGCAAATTTTCCATCTTCAACTCTAGTTCCTACATTTGTGCCAACCTAGAATGAATGCAACCATTGCAAAACTTCAAGCTTAGGAAAAAAGGTAGTGACTTACATGCTCCAAATATTATATCGAAAAAACCATAACGTCCATCTATCCATGCCCATGGAAAAACTTGTAATCTATGATAAAATAATAGAGATTATGATAAACACACATAGGATTTAAAAAACAAGCAACTCTAAATAAAAATTGATAATATATGATCATAATCCCAAAGAGATTGTGATAAACACATGACATTAGAAAACAAATGCAACAAGGGTCCTTCAGACCCACACAAATTGTTGGGGCAGCACGTATACATCATCCAATTTATTATTTGTACTAAGTGGGTGTTTTTTTTTAAATTAAATAAATTGTTTGGAGATATAACGACCAACACTGCTGCTTTCAGCGTCAACATGGATAGGGTGGTGGCATCCGGACAGAGGCCACCTAAGTGGGGCGGTGTCCCCAGCCCCTTGAGCTTCGGTGTGATGGCCACCATCGAGGCCCCCCTCACGCTAGGCACCTCCAACGGTCGAGGTGGCACAGGGCACCTTCGAGGCCCCCCTCACGCTGGGTGCCTGCAACAAGTCGACATTGCCCGGGGTGGGACAGGGCACCTATCTTCTAGACAGCCATCAAGGCTTCATGTTCTTCCACAGCTGATGGTTGTTTTTTGCATGACCTAGAGACGAAGCCATCCCTTATAGACCAAAGACCGCCAAGCGATTGAGAATAAAAAGCAAGAGCTCATCTATCAGCAGTGAGTGTGACAGTGGCAACAGAGCCGTTGCTGGGATCGCGACTTGCTTTCTTTCACTCAACGCCGAACAAAGCAGTGTCGCACGTTAACTCCACGTGGCAGTTAACTGCCACGTTATACTACCGACGCTCGGAAATATGACGTGGCAGTTTGTGTGGAGAGAGTTTTCAATGTAATAACGTCATCGTCAAGCGGGTGAACGGAGAGGCTTAATCAATAATGCGTCGTCGAGCCGACGAATAGAGCGGATATTACGGCAAGTGGACGAAGAGGAGATTACATTGGGGGAAGAAAGCAGTGGAGGCCTCGCTCAAGGCAAAGGGGCAGACCTAGCTAAGGGGGTCACTGACATAGCCAATATGACATGGAGTGCCACGTCATATTGCCGAGCATCGGCAGTATGACGTGGCTATTATTTTCCACGTTAGCCCCACCATAGCTAAGTCACGATGCTCTAAAATTATCAGTAAGCGGCCAAAATTAGAGAAATGTATAAGTGGTTGACATCTTTCTCATGCATGATTTTGCACGTACTGGAATAACGAAGTTTTCTCCTTTTTTCAACCAAATTGATAACACCCTTGCTACTTTCTTTGCCCCTCTCCTTTCTAATTCTTCTTGCATTGAACGCATACCTACATACTCATGCAAAGATGTGGTTTTTTACCTATTTGAAGCCCTCTTCCTACTCAAGGCTTTTTCTAACCACCAATACTATCATGGCATGTCATGAGTGCTGCCATGATATAGTTTTCTCTTTTTAAGTCCCTTCATAGGCCCTTCTAGCCCATATGCACTCTGCCCACCAGCACTTATTTATGTCCAGATGTAGTTGGGGTGTGCAACTTGAGATACCAAATGTACTAACATGTGGGTGCCGTAAGGTTGAATATATGTGAGAACAAGAGCAAATACACCAACGACAACAATAACCTATCAATAATCTTCTTTCTAAATCTGGTAAGCTAACAAAAGCTCGCGAATCTGATTGGATCACAATGTACCCACACTATGTCTTATATAATGCACTCTTCCAAGGAGAAGATCCATTTGGCACCCGCCAACATGAACCAGACGCTCCACCCGCAAGATATTGTCAATCGCCTCCTGAAGGAGAATAACGCCCTCTCAGATCAGATGGCGGATGCCCGACGGGAGTTGATCATGGCCAAAGAAACTGAAACCCGAGCCGCCACCCAATTCACCAATTTCCTCGACTCCCTCAAAGCCCAAACCCTCAGAAAAAATCCAAACCGCCTTCCTCGATGCCTAGCTCAAGGCCCATACAAACCCCTCCACTGATGCCATCCAGATCAACATTGTCATCTTAGTCGACCTCTCTGGCACACTTCAAGATGAGTTGAGCCGTCTCTCGGACCAGCTCATGGAAGAGATCTGCCTGATCCTCACCGGCCAATGCAAGAAATTGGCCATCCGTCCAAAGGAAGATGCTGACTAGGATGATAAAGGTGACGTGCAATCTGGAGCACCGGGGTCAAACGCCTGCCCCACTCCACTCCGCCGCTCCAAGTGCCCCGATAGCTCCAACCCAGCCCTGCCCCCAAAAGCATCAACCTTCGTCGCCCATGACAACCTTATCATGAAGATGGACCAGCTGGAACAAGAGCTCGCCCAATGTAAAGTGCAAAACACCAAGCTCTTGGGCAAGAAGCCTATCCACGACCTAACCAAGACAAACCAGGAGGCACCAATTGACATGGAGAACCTGCAACTAGCCATGGTGCCCTATTATGAGGGAACCACACGGAAAGAAGATTCGGGCAATGGCCCTCTTGAAGGATCATCCAGCAGCAGCTCCTCTAGAAGAACTATGACGAGCTGCATGATCGGCTGGCCACCATGAAGATGGCCTACAAAGATCAACACCATCGACATAAAAATAACAAGGACAAGATGCTCGCTCATATCGAGGAGCTCAAAGGCAAGGTGGCTCATAAGGGACAAGTTACTCAGCACAGAAGAACCAGGACACGCACGTAGACATCCAGCTCACCATCACCAGCATCAAAGAGGCCAAGAATGTAACCCTCCACTCGAGCACAGATCACGGACCTGCAGCGCAAAACAATCCGACTACATGTCAATCTCACGCAAACCATTCGCTAGGCCTTTTACTACATGTAAATCCTTGCCACCGACATCCTCGTAGCCAACCTGCCTGAACCTCGAGCCTGGAGGAGGATGGATGGCTTTCTGTGGTGGGCAACATGGCCTCAACCCCAAACCCCTTCCCAACCTCGCCCCTAACCCGAACATTCCCAACCCGCCTCCCAGCAATGATGATGATGAGATGGGTGAAGTCAAAGAGACTGAAGCTAATGAACCCAAGGGATCATTAATGTGCCCAGATTGATGGCAATGGTGGGCACCTCGACCAGCACAATGTGGGCAGAAGGATGTTGGCCATACTGGTGTCTGTGTTTTGCAGCTCAAACTTGAGGAATTCATCCTTCATCTCCCACCCTCCATGAATCCATTCTTCCATATCACCATCACATATGTGCTTGTCTTTCTAGGTTCAGGAGTCTGAGCACTAAGGTTCCAAAGGTGGATTCATTTGCATGCTCTGATTAGAACTCCCCAGGATGAAGGTAGATGCTAAGGAGAATCTAATGTGGTTCCTATCTCTGGGTGATTGACTCCACTAACATGCTAAGGAGCATCTAACATCAGGAAGACTTGAAGATTCAGGGTTAGAGTCGTCAACAGATTGGGTATCGACCCACTCTGCATGCCAGGTGTTGGCCACGGGCCGGACAGCCGTTGGCCAAACAGCCCCACAAGAGGAAAACTGCCCAGCCGCCAAAGCTAGAGTGGCGCCATTAGAATGTTAGAGTCGACAAACTTTAACACTAGTTAACAGGTCATTACTTCTATAAATCAGTCATGATTAGAGAGTGAGGGTATATCCGTACCGCTCTATGACTATGACTGTGAGACCCCCCGCCCCCTCCTGCGATGCCCCCTCTGAGGGCGCTGGTAGCGGAAGCAACGTCAACCTCTCACACGGGGCAGGGATCCACACTCAGGGCCTCGCCCAACAGATGTCCACACAAGAGACTAGTCCGGCGGTTCCTTCAAAATTGAACCTGAAAAAACTTCCCTCGCTCGGAAGGCACGGGCGATTCCGCCAGAAAAAATCATCTAACAGGAGAATTAATCTAACCAGTCAAAGTCTTAACTATTCAAACTGATCCGACCGAACTTGAAGTCACAAGGTCAGATCAAAGAAGAGACTTACACTTGGTCCATAGAATGACCGCTTTTTTCCTCCTTTAACGAGGCACAGCCATTGATTCCCTCCCACAGAACAAGGGTCTTCCTAGGACTTAATCTAACTAATGTAACTAATCGCAACTTATTTCTATCTCGCAAGAATCCCCTGATCCAGCCTAACCCCAACCGGCCCATGGGTTTGCCAATCGCCCGCCGACCACTGTATTGGTGGGATTCCTTTATAAAAATTTGGTTATGTTTTTTGCTCGGGTACCAAGGAAAAGAGTTCTCGAGCCTCCTAGCCGGCGTTTCATACAAAAATTAAGGTAGGCATACCACATACACACCCAATATAAAATTGCCATTATAATAGATTCGGCTGTCTTTAAAACAATCTTTCAATGAAAATCATAGTATTACTGATCATAATCCTCCAAAATATTCAGTCCATTGTATTACAAAATATGTCATCTAGACTCTTCGTTGAAGACCAGCTAGCCAACCAACGAGATCCAATATCAAAATTTGATTCACAAAAGTCATTCTTTTAGTCCATCCGAATCTTCCTCGATGCACGTATGGGTGTCCTAGCAACCCCGCGAGCCCGTGCATCACCTGGTTAAAACCCTCTACGATCCTACTTAGGTGTCCTAGCACTTTACTCAAGGACCACTTCGTCGGAACTGGCCCATCGTACCGAAAGCATACCATTTTAACCATACCGAGGCTGGTTAAGACCTCGGCAGGCTTTGCCACAAGCAACGTCCCTCGACGACTCCGTGCCAGCTGTTGTTGTTTTGCAAAACGAGACTTTTCTTAGTTTAAACACATACCAAATGTTTCCTCTAGCATTATGGCGTAAAACAATCCTTTAAAAGAAAACAGAGATTCTTTGCAAGTAAAATTCCCGGTTTGAGATTGGTTTCAAAACTCTTTTTTCTTAATCCATATTTTCATAATAAGAATCATTGATCTCTCATCAGGGTAATCTACCCATCATTTGGCTGACTGTCCAACTATATTCTTGGTGATTTTGATCAAGGAAAAACTAGGTTAATTCAACGGTAGTCTATTCTTTGTATTAAGAACTGGAATTGGTCATGAAGTTTTTGCTTGATTCAAATCGAGAGATGGACAAGTAGTTTATCGACTGTCCCTCTCATAGTCGTGGTCTAACCAAAATCATTCAGTTTAGTTCTAACAAGGATTTTCTTCAGATAAACATCTACTGAACTTCTAACCGTAAGAAAATTCCAACTTTATGAATTTCATTCCTTCTTAACCATAATAGATTAAGAAATGGTTTTCTATGAGAATATCGGATTTTTATGAAAATACTAGTCGATTTATAGATGAGGGAGGCCACTAACTGAGTCCAAATAAGTTTTAGAATTTTCTAGCTTCAATTTGGCTGAATTTGGACAAGATTTGGACCAATTTAGCTCCCATTTTGATCCAGTTTGATCCAAGAGAGAGGAGAGATAAAAGTATCTTATTATTTTTTAATTAAAAACCCTCCCACACATGTGAAGGAGGCGCCTACCTCAAAGGTCTCCCCTTCCTTACCAAGGTGTTAAAAATTCATCATTTCTCTAAAATATCTCATTGTTTTAGTAATATCTCTTAATTTTTAACTAATAAACCTTGTACTTAGTCAACTGTTCATCTTATGTGAGCATTTACTCTTTTTGGATATTTTCTTTTACTCATTGGATTTATCTCATCCCAACACCTGGATTAATCTTATTGGCGCATAGGAACCTTAATTGAACCATAGTCCAGAAATTTTATTCATTGGATTTATCTCATCCCAACACCTGGATTAATCTTATTGGTGCATAGGAACCTTAATTGAACCATAGTCCAGAATTTTTTGAAAATTTAGACCCTTAGGCTAAGGTTTCTTATATCATTTTTAATTGATTCCTAATGCACATTAGATAATTTATTTTGCACTTTTGTTTTAGGAAAATATATTTTAGATATTAGGTAAATTTTTATATCTAAAAATATCTCAATATTGAATTACCTCTCTCTAGAATTTTTCTTCTCTCTAGATAAAAACAAGGAAAATTAATATTTTCTTGCATTCTAAAATAGGGAATGATTATAGGGGATTGAGGTAAAAGCTTATTCATTATTCAGGCTGAGGAGGAATCTAACATCCTCTCCCACTTGAAAAACACGAGATGTCCTCATCTCGCAAGGTGGGGGTAATCTTTTACCAACTCTTCTTCTTTGTCCCAGGTGGCGTCTTCTAGAGGGAAGAACTTCCACTTTACTGAAAATTTTCTGAGGACTTTGCTCCTGAGAACCTTCTCCCGAACATCAAGGATTTCTTTAGGTTGGAGTACCATCTAGCCTGAGTCAAGAAATTAATTGTTCGTCACATCAAGCACGTGACTCGAGCATATTTCTTAAGCAAACTGACGTGGAAAACATTATGTACCTTGAGATGGGGAAGCAAAAGAAGTTTATAAGCTACATCGCCCACTTTCTTTATAACAACATACGGTCCATAGTATCTGGGAGAGAGCTTCTTGTACTTCCCTAAGGATAAGGAACTTCTTTTTGGTCGTTCTCGAATGAAGACCATATCTGATTCTTCAAACTCTCTCTTTGATCTCTTTTTATCTGCATACTATTTTTACCTATCTTGGGTTGCCTTAATATCTTTATGGATTGATTGCATTTGCTGGTCCATGTCATCAAGCATTTGTCTGGACATCTCAACTTTGATCAATGGGTCTGACCAAGTCAACGGTGTAAGGCAATCTTGTCCATACAAAGCTTTGAAAGGACTCATCCCAATGCTTTGATTATAAGAAGCATTGTAAGAAAATTCAACCAGATGCAAATGGCTTAACCACTTCTTGGGTGCCCGTAGCATGACCAAAGGATATCTTCTATTATGTAGTTCACTCTTTCAGTCTGGCCATCTGTTTCAGGGTGATAGGCTGTGCGCTGAGATCCAAGAAAGTTCCTACTGCGTCAAAGAATGCAGTCCAGAATTTCGATGTGAATTTGGGATCTCTCACTTACTATCCTCCTAGGTAAACCATGCAATATGAGATCTCTTTAAGGAAAACTCAGGCAACATCCACTACACTGTATGTTTCTTTCACTGGAATCAGATGGGCAACTTTGGTCAACTACCACAAAAATGGAGTTGTAACCTGATTGCACTAAAGGTAATCCAGTGACAAAGTCTATACTGATACATTCCCACTTCATCTGAGGAAATGTCTAGAGGCTGCAGTTTCCCTGGCATCTTGACTCTCTCTGCCTTGACTCTCTGACACATTAAGCATTTCCGCACATGATCAAGTACATCCTTTTTGAGTCTTGGCCAGAAGAAGATTTTCTTCACAGACATATAGGTTTTTATAAACCCTAGATATCCAGCTATCAGGCTATCATGGGCTTCTCTCAGAATTCTTCCCTTTATTACCTCATCATTGGGAATACATAGCCCATTATTATAATACATGCATCCTTCATCCAATTTGTACCCAAGAACTCGACTCATTTCCTGAGGAGTCTTGCTTTCCTGCATCAGAAGGGTAGCAATAGGGGTAAAGAATTTGTCCTGCATGATTTGCTCCCTCTTGCTTCACTGATCAATGGGTTTGACACCACTGTAATTGCAAGCAAGGAGGCTTTTCTGCTGAGCACATCTGCCACCACATTTTCTTTCCCCGGCCGATACTTAATTTCAAAATCGAATTCTTGCAGGGTCTGCATCCATCTCCTTTGACGCATGTTGAGATCCCTTTGGGTGAAGATCCACTTCAGACTTTGATGATCTGTCATCAAGGTGAACCTTTGTCCCAAAATGTCTCCACAACTTCAGAGCATAAACTACTAAGAGTAAGCAAGTCATGGATGGCATAATTTCTCTCATGTGTTCTGAGTTTTCTGGATTCATAGGCCACTGCATGACCTTCCTGCATAAGAGCGCCGCCTAAGGCAAACCCACTGGCATCAGTAAACTACATCAAAGGGTTTGGTGAATGTTAACCCATGAGGGACATTGAGACGTACTATGTTTTACGTCATTAATTTAGATATTCTGAGTCATGGGCCGGGCTTGTTGGCACCATATGTTAAGGATAAAGGGATTGGGTGATCGTCGATGAGAGGCGCACCTTGAATATCAGCAAGGCAAGGGTTAGGATCGGCCGGCCATGTATGGGCGCCCAAGTGTGAACGGCCAAGTCACCTATAAGAGTCAAATGTAACCCTAAAATCCTCATTCTCATGTGTTGTGAATACAAAAGTGCTCTTGCCTTATCTCCTTGGTTTCCTTCTCTTGCGTGTGTGTGAGAGAGAAAGAGAGAGTGAGAGAGCGATCGAGTACTGTGTAGTGGCACGGCGGCGGCGGCGAGGCGGTAGAGCGGCGATGGCGGCTCCTCCTTCACGGCTGCGACGACGCGGGAATCCTTCAAGGCGGCAGTTAAGCGGTGAGTGACACACCTTTTGCATTTTGTTTGAGCTTGCCTTCCTGGTTGTATGCTTGTAGCCATTCGTGGGTCGCATACGGTGTTCGGCAAGTCCCCAGCTACGACCTGTGCGGCAAAAACGCACATTTTTGGCGCCGCTGCCGGGGAGTTGCCCTGCACCAAGCTCCAGTTTGCAGCTCGGGCTGCTGCGTGAAGTTTAATTTACACTGTAGGAAAGCGACTGTGTGTTTGTTGTTGAGGTGTTTCTGTGTTTTGCAATCTGTTTCTGTAACTTGTCTTCTGCATTTCTATTTCTTTTGTTATTTTTCCGCTCCGCGTGTGGGCGTGCGTTCTGTTATCTGGTTTTTTGCGTGTGAGGGGGGATTTCTGAATCCCCATACCTGTGCTGTGTGCGAGCTGCGCCGCGGCCAAGGCTGAACCCCAGAAAGAAACCCTAGAAAACTTATCTAAGAAAAAAAATAAAAAAAAATAAAAAAATAAAGATAAAAAATTAAATTTTATTTTTAAAGAAAGAACCAAACGTGTGGAGAGGAAAGATTTTTTAATTGGAGAAAAAAAAATTTGAAAAGAAAAAACCCCCTCGGCCTCGGTCTCGGTCTTTTGATATATATATATAGGAGAGTGAGCCTCCATAGCTTTCTTTCAAGTGAGAGCTTATGGGAAGTTGTGCCCTATATGTAGCCCACTGCCCAAGGAGTAAAGTGAGCATGTGGGATAAAGCCCTCACTCTTTCCTCCATAAGCAAATAGGCTTTCGCCCCTTCCCCATAGGAAAACGGACTATTTTGAGGACCACGAGAGCTCCGGACAGGCAAACACGATGCTGTAAAGCACACTAGGACCCTTTAAACGATACGCTCATTTCGAGCTATCGCATGCCCTAGTCCAAGTTCGACCGTAAGTAAGGGGATCAAAAACGAGTTAAAAACAATCTAAAAACAAGTTAAAATGGGGTGCGAAACACCTAAGAAACCACTTGTGTGAGTTTCAAGGGTAGTTACCAACGCACATAGGGTACCCACGTCACATGTATCTACGTTCTGGTCGGGTGCTAGAGCCTGAGCCACTAGAAAGTGTTTCAGTTTACGCAGGCTCACACCATCCCTCCACGCTAGCATCTTGGCCTTTGGCTGGAACCCAAGGGAGTGCAACCCAAGATCCACGAATAGTGGATAGTGACTCGTCCTCTGACTCAGAAGCCATGGAAGGGCACCCTACCAAGAACCCTGAGGAGACAAGCCAAAACATGCCAGTGTGAGCCCCACAACTCGGATCTAGCATGTTTAGTCGTCTAATAGAGACCTTTAGTAGAGCTACATGCTCTGAACATGCGACAAGCGAAGTAAATGAGGAAGAAGGGGTAGTAGATTCGCCATTCACATCTTATGTAGACCCTACCCTCCCAAAGAGTGTCCATGTGGATATTCTACCCACTTCGTTTAATGAGGGCCCTGCTGAGCTACCACCTTCCTATGCTCTTCCTAAATTAGAGGTCCCTAGAAGCCAATCCATAAGAAGTGACATTGCGTCCACTTCAAGAGAACCGTTTGGCACACCAAGTCTAGATGGGATATTTCTCAATGAAAATTGGGAATATGATCTACACACAGAGACTCTAACTGACCTATACACGGGTTACACATACCATGTAGGTTGGTTAGAAGTCCTACGATCTACATCTAGCGCCACTAATTTGGAGGAGCAACAACAAATGATATGTGAGGTTATTCATAGAATTATCCAAATTGAGAGGCAAAATAGGGGAGTGAACTTAGTTTCCACTGGCCCTATGAGATTTTTGGATACGGGCAAGGCCAAACAACCAACCCTATCACAATTGGAGACTCCCTCGGTGAGTCCCATAGACCTTTCGTATGTTGTTTCGCCTGGAGTCTCAATGCAGGTTGAGCCCACGAGCTTTAGTTTTCCAACCTTGGCTCAACTTTCCATTAAGGAATCCACAATGCCTACCCCAATGATGAGCATGACGGAAGGTGCACCTGTTACCGCTGTAGCTAGTACGACGCCGCTACCTAGTGGAACAGTACCTACAACAGCGCGTGCCAATGCCTATCGACCATATGTACCTATCGCTACTCATGCTCATGTAGCTCCTACGCCTCTTAGTATGCCAATGGCGTATGCTCCACGACTGCCTTATCACAACCCTTATCCAAGAGGAGCTAGGCCTAGTCACATATCATATCCTACGTCATTTGCCAACATACTCAGACCAATGCCAACTCCTATCAGCCAAGCTATCCCAGAAGTGCCTCCACCAGCTATGCCTGCTCACCTAGGTGATCTCGCAGCGTTTGCTCAGACGATCGGACGATCTATTGCGGAAAACATGCGGGGTATGCCTGAGAGAGAACCTAGAAGCAAGGCAGTATAAGTGGCTAAGCTCACTCAAAACTTTAGTGGTAACGAGGATGGAAGTGGAAAATTTGTCTCGGTCAAAAGTAGCCCCGAGGGAGTAAACATGCTAGAAGGATTAGACCTCAATGAAGAGGAAGAATATCTCAAAATACCAATGTGATTAGCCTCTTCAAGGTTGATGTGGTCTAGATAATGGAAAGATACCAACCAACCCTTCAGCACAAAAATGAAGTTGCTAGGGATCAGTCCGATCTGCTGAGCAAAGGGCAATTTCCTAATGAGGCCAAAGCTTTTTATAAAGCTTTAGCCCACTGATGATGGCAGTACCCTAAGTCTGCATAGCAGATCATTGTAGTAGCAGAGAGAAAGCCTTTTAAAGGGACCTCAAGGAATCCAAATGGGTCAAGGAAGATGAACTGATGGAGATGAATCTAGGAACAAAGTCCAAAGTCAATGCCAAGCTAGACACTTCATTCCCGGGAAGAAGTGTTGAAAAAGCGGTAGAGGGAGAGGAGACACACACACAGGAGCAAACCCTAATGTATATTGCAAACCCTAACCATAGAGGAAAGCCATCTCCCTTCTCACACAACGCATAAAGCCATAATCCATAATACACACAACACTCTATGAGTTGTGTCCACACACATCTAACCCTAGCTAATTTCCACACACTACGACCAGCTAGACGTGGTCATTTATGTCTCACACATGTTCCTACCTAACATGCCAGCACATAGTGCAGCTGGCTCACACTGACATCGAGCTTGAATCTCAACAGCCCCTCTCAAGCTCATGATGTACTGCCATAGATAAAGATGTAGATGAGCTTGTGATATCAAAGCTCTCAACACTCCCCCTCAAGCTCATCCCATGTACTCCCAACATAGTACGGAAGTACTCAAACTTTTCCCTGCTAAGTGGCTTTGTAAAGATATCTGCCACCTGCTCATCAGTCTTCACATACTGTAGATCAACTGTACCATCCAGCACCTTCTCTCTAACAAAGTGATAATGGACCTCTATGTGTTTGGTCCTCGCATGAAACACTGGATTCTTGGCCAATTGTATACTGCTCATGTTGTCACAATGAATGACAACTTTGCCATCAATAGGCTCACCCAAATCTGCCAAGAGATTCTTTAACCATACGGCTTCACAAGTAGCAATGGCTACACCCCTGTATTCAGCCTCTATACTAGATAAAGCAACTGTAGGTTGCTTCTTGCTACTCCAACTCACCACGGCACTTCCAAGTGTAAAGGAATAACACAGTTTGCCCAGTAGCATCGGCGGGTAGGCACCTCTGATGTCCTCCATGTGGAGCACCACTACTGCAATATGGAAACTGAATCCAAAGACTTCTAGTGTGAGCTTATCGATGAATCCAAGTGGGTTGGTTGCACTCGCCGGGTCGTTGATCCACTATTTTTAATTGATCCCATCTCCTCAACCCGAGCATTATACATGTCTTATGCGACAGGATGTTGACTCTTGATCCACCATCTAGTAGTACTTCTGCTATGTCCACTCCAACCAGCTTGACCTGGATCATCGGGATAGCTTCATCTCATAAATTGTGACTTCCCTTCTTGATGGAGTTTCTATCCTCTCTATGTAATACATGGATTCTAGAGGGTGTGAGGGTGCCATCTTCTCTTCCTAAGGCATCAAGAGGCTTAACAGCAGCTCCCTAAAGTTTGGTACCAATGTGAGGAGCTGTTCTACTGATATATGAATCGCCTATCATGCCTCAGATCTTCCCACAAGTTGTACAGCTGCGTTTCTGCTTCTGCGAGCCTACTTTGACTTTCCTCTTTCTTTGGTGCCTCTGCACCTCTTTCTAACCGTGGTGTCTTTGCACCTCTCTCTCTTGGCTGCTTTCTGATTGGTGAAGGAACATCACCTACTTGATCTGGGTTCATCATCGGTATCATTAGGAATTTTTTGGACCCAAAAAGAGCCTTCTAAGGATTCCTAATTTTAAGGGATTAGAGCTTAAAAACTTGGGCTTAAGGTCATTGAGGTTGTGATAGAATACTTCTGCCTAGGCCACTCTTGAGCCAACTTAAGCTGCCCTCACCATTCCAAATGTTTTCCTGGACATACAGTAAGGCTTGTGGGTGAGGTTTATCATCTCCACCATAAAACTCATCTTCTTTTTCCTATCTTTGTCTGTTGTTCTCTTGATATTTGTATTCTTTAGCTCTCCCCTCTAGCAGGTCGAGTTCTTTAATCAAATTATCATCCTCTGTAGACTTAATCTCCATTTCTCCCTCTCTTGGAAATCTGAATACCTTGACTACATACAAGAGACTGAATTCCCTCTTGTCTCTCCTGGCCCATATTCTCCAGACACTCTGCATTTTATTTGCTTCAATATAGGGTGGAAAACAGATGTTTGAAATCCACCATCCTGTCAGGCAAGAAATAGCTAGGACTAAGTGAAATAAGGCAAGGATCACAACAAAGCTTAGCAAAGAGAGAGTAGGAAGCGCAACAAAGCAAAGAGATTTTTCACAATAGAAACATGCAAATGAGGCGTTCGATTGAGAAAGTGTAACGATTTCCAGCTATTGTTGTGGCACACACCTCCCTTGGTATAGCGATAAATACCTGATATCTGATGAAAAATAGGTAGAGGGAGAGGAGAAACACACACAGGAGCAAACCCTAATGTATTATGCAAACCCTAACTATAGAGGAAAACCATCTCCCTTCTCACACAATGCATAAAGCCATAATCCATAATCTACAACACACTACATGTGTTGTGTCCACACACTATGACTAGCTGGACGCGGTCATTTATGTCTCACACATGTTACTACCTAACATGCCAGCACATAGTGCAACTGGCACAAGCTGACATCGAGCTTGAATCTCAACAACCCCTCTCAAACTCATGATGTACTGCCATAAGATTGGGCTATCAAAGCTCTCAACACTCCACCTCAAGCTCATCCCATGTACTCCCAACATAGTACGGAAGTACTCAAACTTCTCCCTGCTAAGTGGCTTTGTAAAGATGTTGGCCACCTACTCTTCAGTCTTCACATACTACAAATCCACCATACCATCCAACACTCTCTCTCTGACAAAATGATAGTGGACCTCTATGTGTTTGGTCCGTGCATGAAAAAATGGATTCTTGGCCAACTGTATGATGCTCATGTTGTCACAATGAATGACAACCTTGCCATCAATAGGCTCACCCAAATCAGCCAAGAGACTCTTTAACCATACTCCTTCACATCATGTAGCAATGGTTGCACCCCTGTTCAGCCTCTATACTAGATAAAGCAATAGTAGGTTGCTTCTTACTACTCCAACTCACCACTGCACTTCCAAATGTAAAGGCATAGGCACTAGTAGACCTCCCGTCATACGAGCTACCTGCCCAATCTATGTCTATGTAGCCGTGTACATCCAAGCCTTTACCATGCTCATAAAGAAGACCATAACGTGCAGTGGTCTTTACATATCGCATAATGCGTCTCACTGCATTGAGGTTTTTTGGGGCTCTGCATAAATTGGCTTACTAGCCCCACAGCATAACTGAGATCTAGGCGTGTGATAGTCATGTAAATAAGACGGCCAACCATCTTTCTATACATAGATGGATTATCTAACTCTTCACCAAAATCAGCTCGCAGCTTCACATTCTGCTCCAAAGGTGTACTCATTGGCTTACACCCTGTCATCCCATATTTTGCCAACATATCCAATGCATATTGGCGTTGCACTAACCATGTCCTTGCATGGTCTTTGATCACTTCAATCCCAAGAAAATATCTCAATTCACCCAAGTCTTTCATATCAAACTGCCCACTCAATGCCTTCTTGACATGCATAACATCTGTAGCATGATCTCCTGTGACAATCAAGTCATCCACATAGATGACAAGTAAGACAATCCCATTCTGTCTTCTTCACATAGAGTGAAGAATCAATTGAAGAAACCTGAAATCCAAGGGAGATAAGATATCGGCTTATATTATCACTCCAAGCACGAGGTGCTTGCTTCAAACAATATAATGCTTTCTTTAATCTGCATACATGAGTGGGGTACCTCGGGTGTACATATCCTTCTAGCTGTGCCATATAAACTTCCTCTTGGAAATCACCATTTAGAAATGCATTTTTCACATCCGTTTGATGCATTTTCCAACCATTTGCTATAGTCGTAGCAATGACTGCTCTCACTCTTCCCATCTTTGCAACTGGACTAAATGTTTCATCATAGTCCAATCCTTGGGTTTGTGCATAACCCTTAGCTACCAACCGTGCTTTATGGCGTTCAATGGAACCATCTGATTTGCATTTCACCTTGTAAACCCATTTGCAACCAATGACATTTTTGCCTTGTGGTAAGGCAACCAAATCCCATGTTTCATTATGAACCAATGCGTCCATCTCAACATCCATTGCCTTCTCCCATACATGCTTCCCAATAGCTTCTGTATAGCATGTAGGTTCCACATGCTTCACCAAAGAGGTCATATATGCATAATGCATAGCAAAGTCACGATATGTCAACCTGTAAACTGGATACCTGACCCTTTGGGACCTCCACAATAATGCATGCGGATCACTCTAAACACCTGTCACTCTAGCATGTGGAGGCACATATCTATCTTGCCTTGCGCCTGGTGTGCATAAAACTGGTATGCCAAGTTCCTCATCCAAACTTTTTGAACTTGACGACTCATAACCTATAATGCCAATTCCTTCAACCTTCTTTTTCCCTTTATCCACAGCCAGTGCTCACACTCTCATGTCTTAAGCGTCCTGACCCATGGACGTATAGTGCTACTCTCAGACTCTGCTAGCCCAGACATAGAAATAGAACTTGATTGTGGCAAGTTCACATGCACATCAGCATCAACGGAATCAATGACACCCTCATCCTTTGCCTTGTACCAACTAGCAACAAGTTCATGAAACACCAAATCTCGTGAGATAACCACTTGCCTAGTATGCGGATTGTAACATTTATATGCCCTTGCGATCCTGTGCATACCCCCAAACACACTTTTCTGCCTTAGGATCCAACTTCCTCCTTCTCTCATCAGGCACATGCACATAAGCTATGCAACCAAACACTTTGAGGTGTCCAATGTTTGGCCTAAAACCTATAAGCCGCATCTCTGGTGTACTTCCATGTATGGCTGCTGTGGGTGTCTTATTATGTACATACACCACGGTGGCACACGCTTCTGCCCAATAATAGTCTGGCATGGTCTTTTCATTGAGCATGAAGCGTCGGCTAGGAGGTCTGGGAACTCTTTTCCCTGGTACCTAGGACAAAACATAACCAAATTCCTAAATGGATCCTATCACTATAGTAGTTGGGTGGTTGGCTAACCCATGGGACTGGATGGGGTTAGCTTGGACTGATGCATCTAAAATGAGACTCAATTCTGTTATAGTACGATAGATGAATTAAATCCCGTATAGTCTTTGTTCTATGGAAAATAATCAACAGCTATGCCTCTTGATGAGGGAAAAAAGCATTGGTCTTTATGATCCAAGTGTAAGTCTTTTCCTTGATCTGACCATGTGACTTACTAATTTAGTCGGATCAGTTGGGTTAGTTAAGGCTCTTGACTATGTTAGAATAAAAATATCCTAGAGGAATCGCCCATGCTTTCTGGGCGAGGGAAGTTTTTCCGGGTTCAGTTTTGGAAGAACCGAGGGATTAATCTCTTGTCCGGATATCCGTGGGCAAGGCCCCAAGTGGGGAGGCTCTGCCTTGGGCAAGAAGTGCTACTTCCACTACTAACACCCCCCGAATTCATTGCGCGGAGGGGGCAGGGATCTTTCAGCTGGTATTAGAGCCAATTGGCTAAAGTGGATCAATCGAGAAACCAGAAATGTTAAAAATTTATGAAGTAGTACTAAAAGGAAGAAGATAAGTTGAACAAAACCACAATGAGGATGAATGGGACGAATCCCAGTACTGATATTAATAACCGGAATGGCAAAAATGACTTCAGCAAATCACTATGAGATTAGTGGATTGTGCTGTGAGGACAGTGTTGAAATTTGAGCATAATGATGAGCTATGGTGGATCAAACACTAGAATCAACATCATTAACAAAGTGATTAAGAAATGATTAAGACGTAATTAGTAGATAATTAGCAAATAGATTAATGTAGGCATGGATACTCAAAAACCAGCAAATTCTCATTAGGGCTATGCCTCAATTTATAGAGTTTACATCAAGCATCTAATCCCATTGATTTCTCCATGATTCACTCCCAGAATATCTCCACCTCTTGCCTGATTCTCTCCACCTCTTCTCTTTTCCCTGAATATCTCCTAGAATATCTCCACACTCCTAAATTCCCTCATGCTACCCATTATTCTCTCCCAGTAGATTCTTCTAACCTTTTCACAGGTTCTTTCACAATTACATCTTCTCTTTTACAGCCTCTAACCAAGAGCTTGTTCCCACACACACCCTATTCACTTGTATATTTCAACAGACAGATTGCTGCTGTTAACACTTGACCTAGTGGATCAAGTTAAGGGATGAAAAATTAAAAACCTGCATAATTGAAATTCCCATGGAGGAATGTTCAGATGGAATTTTCGGTGTAATGGACCATTATTTTGTGTTAAAGATATGGATGATATATTCTGAATGAATTTTTATTTGATAATGAGTTTTATATGTTCTTCTTGTAGAAGGGATCTTTATTCCAGGATTCTGTTGGGTTGACTAGACTATAAGGAACCTGGATCTTAAGGGAAAGAGTTGTCCTCCAGCAGCTGCTGCGAGATGAGGACATCTCGCATTTTTTAAGTGGGGTAGGATGTAAGATTCCTCCCTCCAGCTTTTGAGGTGTAAAGGACTAACAACCTCTCCTTCTATTCTTGTAATTATTCCCCTCTCTGAAATAAAAGAAAGATCCTGTTTTACCTTGTTTTGGCTTGGAGAGAGAAAATGTCTAGAGAGAGGTAATCCAAAATTGAGATATTTTTGGATATAAAAATCCTCCTAGTGTCTAAAATGGTTTCCCCTGAAACAAAAATTCAAAAAGAACTTTCCAATGTGCAATTGGAATTAATTACAAATGTATATAAAGGACCTTAGCCTAAGGGTCCAGATTCTCAGAAATTTTTAGATTATGGTCCAATTAAGGTTTCTATAGACCAATAGGATTAATCCAAGTGTGGGGATGAGATAAATCCAAAAAATAAAAGAAAATATCCAAAATTGAGTAAATGCTCACATAAGATGAAGAGTTGACTGAGTACAAGGTTTATTAGTTAAAAACTATGAGATATCACTAAAAAAAATAAGATCTTTTGGTACAATGATATATTTTTGATACCTTGGCAAGGAGGGGGGGAGACTTTAAGGAGGCGCCTATTTCACACATGTGGTGGAGTTTTTAATTCAATAAAATTGTGATATTTTTATCTCTCCTCTCTCCCGGATCAAACCAAATCAAAAGGAAGCCAAACTAGGTCCAAATCTTGTCCAAATTCAGCCAAACTGAACTTGGAAAATTCTAGAACCCAGTTGGACTTGGTTAGAGGCCTCCCTCACCTATAAATAGATCCTTAGTATTTTGTAAGAAAATCTATGAACTATACCATATATTAAAATAATGATTATTTCTATTATCCTTTAAAAATCCTCTACATTTTGGAGAGATTGGAGCTTCTCTCTCTCTTCAACCTTCCTTGGAGCTTTCCTGTCAACACACTAACCAATTGATTGGTTGGGGGCTTCTTCTAAGATAAAGAAGCAAGCAAAAACAAGAGGTAAAGTGTAATTTTATGGTTTTTCTCTACTATTCTCAATGTTTTCACTTCTCAACCCCTCTCAAGCTTGAGAAGTTTCTAAATTAAGTGTTTATAATGCAAATCAAGCTTCTCTTAAGAGTTGTAATGAATAATTAAGAAAGTTTTATCTTTATGCTTAATTTAGGATGTTTGTATGTATATCTCTCTCTCCCCAAAAGAATGGTCATTCCTATGACCAATTCTCTATTCAAATGATGCTTCTCATTGATAAATTCTAAGTTCACAAATCAAACTCTAGGCTTGTGAAGCTAGAGATTAAGAAAGTAGCTTTTTATACTTTTATGCTTCTAAAATTATGATAATCTTATGATTTAAATCGATAAATTGGATTTAAGTTTAGAAGATAGTTATACTATCATAATTGTATTACTAAGTTTATTCTTTTCAAAAATATTAAAAATTTTCAGTAATAGCAGCGGAGCTATGGTAAATTTTTTATGAAATTGATACATAATTCATTCTTATGCATAACGTGAAAAGAGGACTTCCTACCTTATTCTAGGATTGGTCATCCTATGCTAAAAGAATGATTTTCATCACATTCAATGGAAAACTAATTTTTAAGGTTTATGCACAATTAAATAATTAAGAAAAGAGAAAATTATGGTAATTTTATTTAAATGATAAAAGAGAAATTCCCATGACATTTGGAATTCAATCATTTAAATGGGAAAAGTGAAATTCTTAGCATATTGAAATTAATGGATATTTTATTTTAGATAAATTTATTTTATGCATGAGAAATATTCAAATAGAAGAGGAATTCCCATGACATTTGGAATTCAATCATTTAAATAGTTAAAGTGGAACTCTTGGCATATTGAAGTAATGGATATTTTTATTAAAGAAAAGAGAAATTTTAGATAAATTTATTTTATGATAAAAGAGAAATTCTCATGACATTTGAATGTAATCATTTGAACACAAAAAGAGGAATTCCCATGATAATTGAGATCCAAGAAATTAAATGGGAAAAAAAGAAATTTTTAGCATAATTCAAATTATGTGTATTTATCAAAAGTAGAATTTTGAGCATTATTGGAAAATATGGGTAGAATTGATTTTTGTAAATCCCATGAATTCTTTTATTCAAAAGAATAATATTGAATATAATTCATTTGAGAAATCGAGAAAGAATATGGAAATAGCCGTTGAGAAAAAGAACCTTTATCTAGGCCAAGCAATTGGCAGAAATCTAGAAAAAGTCCCATTATCGGTATCGAAGTAGGAAAAGCTGCTAAATGGGAATAATATGTGAATGGGACATGACAGGATTTGAACGGATATGATAAAATGTGAATGGAATGTGATAGGATTTAATGGATGTGATAAGATGTGAATGGGATGTGATAGGATGAGAACGGATGTGATAAGATGTGAATGGGATGTGAATGGGATGTGAATGAGAACGGATGTGATAAGATGTGAATAAGATGTGATAGGATGAGAACGGATGTGATAAGATGTGAATGAATGTGAATGGATGTGATAAGATGTGAATGGGATGTGATAGGATGAGAACGGATGTGATAAGATGTAAATGGGATGCGTAGGATGAGAATGGATATGATAAGATGTAAATAGGATGCGATAGGATGTGAATGGATGTGATAAGATGTGAATGGGATGTGATAGGATGTGGTGTGATGTAAATGAATGTGGATGAGATGTGAGGCATGAGATGTAAAGTAAATGGATGTGGATGTGTATGTGAAGAATGTGATGTAAATGAATGTGGATGTGAATGATGAGATGAAAATGAGATGAGGTTATGTGAAAGGATGAGATGTAAAGTAAATGGATGTGGATGTGTATGTGAAAGAATGTGATGTAAATGAATGTGGATGTGAATAATGCGATGATAATGAGATGTGAGGTTATGTGAAAGGATGTGATGTGATGTAAATGGATGTGGATGTGGATGCGATAGGATGTGATGTGATGTGAATGGATGTGGATGTGGATGTGATAAGATGCGATGTGATGTAAATGGATGTGGATGTGGATGTGATAAGATGTGATGTGATGTGGATGTAAAGGGATGTGGGTGTGATGTGATGTAAAGAGATGTGGATGTGAATGTGATGAGATGTGAAGTGATAAGTGTGAATGTGAATGAATGGATGGATGTGAATAGTCGTGCATGTGAATGATTGGATGGATGCAGATGAATGAGATGGGATGTGTATAAATGAGATATGATGTGGATAGATGTGGATGTGATGCAATGTGGATAGAATGTAAGTGATGGGATGGTGATGAGAATGAATATGATGGATATGAATGGATGTGATGTGATGTGATGTGAAATGTATGTGATGTGATATGATGTGAATCAGGATAGATGTGAATGGATGAGGTGTGATGTGAAATGGATGTGATGTGATGTGATGTGAATCGGGATAGATGTGATTTGAAATGGATGTGATGTGAATCGGGGTAGATGTGAATGGATGAGATGTGATGTGATGTGATGTGATGTGGATCGGGGTAGATATGAATGAATGAGATGTGAATGAATGTAATGTGATGAGATGTGGACATGGGTAGATGCGAATGGATGAGATGTGATAAGGATAAATGTGTATAGATGTGATGAGATAGAATATGATGTGATTGGATGAGAATGGATGAAGGACAATGGGAATACATATGATTGGACGTGGATTAAGAAATGTAGATTGATGTGAAACAATGTGGAAAGACGAGTGTGGAAAGACTAGAGTTCATTATAGAAATTGTAGATTGATGTGATTGGATGAGAATGGATGAAGGACGATGGGAATACATATGATTGGACCTGGATTAAGAAATGTAGATTGATGTGAAACAATGTGGAAAGACGAGAGTTCATTATAGAAATTGTATTTATGACCTGTTTTTAAATGACTGTTTTATGTCAAGAATGATGGGGAAGCATTTTGACCATCTTGTGAATGAGGTCGTGGGAGACCAAAGTGATAAAGTTGCAACAGCTGACGGAGAGTCAACGGATGATGTCTCGCGTAGCAAGGTTGGCCGAGGTCTTGACGAGCCTCGGTTTGATTTAAATGGTGAGCTTCCGGTACGGTGGATGAGGGACCAAGGAAGTGGCCTATGAGTGAAGTGCTAGGTAACCTGCGAGAAGGATCCTAGAGGGTGCGACCATACGGTGCTCGGGCTCTGGGTCACCGAAGATACCCATGCATGCATCGAGGAAGAAAATGGAACAAGGAGTTAGAGTTGTTTTCTGAAACCGGGCATGGATTTGGTTGATTGACCTTGCTGGTCCTCAACGGACGAGTCCATGGCTCTTTTATATAAATCTGTTGGTTGATCTTGTTGATCTTCAATGAAGAGTCCATCTTGATTTTTATAAGTGAATATATTTCCGAGTAGTATGAGCTAGGAACTATTGAAAAGGCCCCTGAGTGGATAGGTGGTGAGCGTTCTGGTTGGCAATGAGGCCATAGGTACGTTGATGAAGGACTGATTGGAAATTAGAATTAAACTGGATATTTTTGAGGGTTATGATCTGTGTGAGAGATGTTGTGCAAGCGTGTGTGTGTGAGAGAGAGGAGTTGAAGAGGTTATTGAGTGAGAGAGAAATATGAGGATCGTACCATCTAGCTGTGATGCCATGTTAAGATTTAGCAAGAGTGTACAGGGAAGCATGTGTGTGAGAGAGAGATGTTGTGCAAGAAGATTACAAGAAAGAGAGAGACATTATACAAAAAGAAGGAGAAAACAAATGAGCCACAAGACTAAGTTAATATCAACATTTAAAAATATATTGATATATCAGCCAAATCAAATACAAGGCTACCAAGTACTCTTCACACTTGAGTTTAAGGCTACATCCCTCTTTATAGGTGAGGAGACCTACTACACACTACTCTCATCTCATCCAAATCCACCTAGCCTTTACTATCTCAAACCCATCTTCATATGCATGTAGGGTTCATGCATTCCAATAGAGGCAAGAAAAGGAGCATCACCAACAAGCACACACATACAATCAAGCAAGAAAACATGCATCTACACACAACCACCATAGCCACAAGAGAGCAAGAGGGAGAGAGAAGAAGACTCAATTTGTGATAATGGGATTGTATATCCTTTTCATATTTCATAAGTCACTTATATACAAGGCTACCAAGTACTCTTCACATTTGAGTTTAAGGCTACATCCCTCTTTATAGGTGAGGAGACCTATTACACACTACTCTCATCTCATCCAAATCCACCTAGCCTTTACTAGCTCAAACCCATGTTCATATGCATGTAAGTTTCATGCATTCCAATAGAGGCAAGAAAAGGAGAATCACCTACAAGCACACACATACAATCAAGCAAGAAAACATGCATCTACACACAACCACCATAGCCACAAGAGAGCAAGAGGGAGAGAGAAGAAGACTCAATTTGTGATAATGGGATTGTATATCCTTTTCATATTTCATAAGTCACTTATATACATGAGCTCTCTTTTTACAATGGTCGGCCACCCATTTAACAATTGGGGCCCCAAAATTTGTTCTCTAGCTCTATGTACACCTAGGCTTTGTTGCTCATGGTTGGAATTACACATGTCATAATCTTGGTCATCTGATATCTTTTACATGAAGCGCTTAGTGCGGTTTGCATAAACATGAATTACATGAAGCATAACCATGCTTAGAATAATGTTAACCATTTGTGGTTAACATACCCCCTCCCCATTTCAGTTCTTTCCTTAGAATTAGCAAGGAGCTCAGCACGGTAGTAGAGGGAATATGTGCGGACAAAGTAGTACTACAATTTGGGGCATTGGGGGGATCGATGGAAAGCTTTGTAGAGCAAGTCTAGAAGGTGGTCTTCATCATATCTTTTAAGGTTTAGAGATGCCACGCAGGCATCCACTTGATGCGCTCGTAGTGGCCAAAGAGTTGATTGAGTGTGGGGCCTTTATTCATGTCGAAGGCAAGGCCTTGGGCTCCTTCATGGTAGTGGTGCCACGTGAAGAATTCTACCAAAAGGGTGGTGATGAGCTTTAAAAAGTGGATGGTGATGATGATGGCGGGATCAGATACGTGGTCGTACTAGGCTATAAAGGCATGCATTTGGGCCAACATGATGTCTTCCTTGTGCATGGGCTTTGCGACGTAGGGGAAACCATGGAAAGATGAATTATAGCTTAGGGTTCTCTTATTATTCAGTGCGGAATAGGTCCCAGTGAACGAGGCAGATGGGGTGGTAGATGGCAGGGTGCTTTGTAGTACTCCACTCAGATCTCCAGCTTGAGTAGGAAGCTTGAGTAGGAAGGGACGTCACCAAACTGGTTGCTTGCCCACCATAAGATCAAACTGGTTGGTTGCCCACCATAAGATCAAACGTGAGGTACTGACGTTGGAGTTGGGCTGCCATGTTATTGGTGTGGGCATTGTCACTTCTAGGCATCCTGCTGGTAGTGTCAATGTGGAGCTGGAGAACATGAACATCCATGCAATCTGTTATCTTTGGTAATGGCACTTGTTGGAGCTCTCAGCCTAGCAAGATGTAGATGGCTAGTCTAGGGGATCTTACCAGTTGAGGGAATTGAGTGTGGGATCCATGTCATCTTGCTCCTATAGGGGCTGTGGAGGGATTTCACCCTCTTTGAGGAGGTGGATGAAGGTAGGTAAGAGGGTGGGTGTCGTGGAGGTAGCAGAGGAGTTCTAAAGGTAGAGGGTGTGGTTCCAAGTGAGGTATCAAGGAGAGGATGTGGGTGTGCCAATGTTGAAGGGAGATCATTGGCGAGCTTTGGTGGGAAGGCCCAATCTGAGATAGAGGGGAGGAAGATGAGGTGGGAGGTGTTGGTGAAGGGGGTGGTGAGGGGAACACAAGGAAGGGTTGTATTAGGTGAGGGAAATAGGGGAAGGATGGTGGGGGAAGAGGTTGGCAAGGGGAAGTTGGTTCCCAAGATGAGTTTGGCATGGAGGGTGGGTGGTTTGAGGGAGCATTAGTGGGAACCAATGGGGGGTGGGTTGGGTGGAAATGGAGAGCTGGAGATTGGGTGGGAGTCGGAGTGTGGATTAGGAGAAGGTTGCTAGGGGCAAAGTTGGGGGGCTGGGGGGTCTCCCCTAGTGGGGGGATTGTTGCCTTCATCATCATCACCATCACTATCTCGTCTCAGCGAGATCTCCCAGAGGGGCATTGGGCTAGGCATTTAGAGAAGAAGAAGTCCTTTGTTGGACACGCCTTGTCGAGAGTGAAGGTAGCAATGGCTTGCAATTGGTGGTATATTCAGGTGTAGAGGATGAGGAGGCCATATGGGAAGTAAGGGGGAGGGCCTTGTAAGATCAATAAAATTTGGTCCATCCGTGACAATCCAAGAAGGTGAGGGATGTCATGGATTTGTACGAGGCATAGGGTATATACAGAGGCCAATGGATACAGACACTTTGATGGAGGCATTTTTGTCTGTGGCATGTCTGTGTCGCAGCAAGTTGGCCCAATTGTTGGAGAGGTTAGCGGTGAGAGGATGAATGGGAAGGGTGAAGAGGATGGTGGGATCATCGAGGGAAAGATGGGTTTGGAAGAGGGTGACTAGGACGTTAATGGAGGAGGGAGGGATTTTGTTGATGAGGTAGGAGAGGTTGGAGGTGGTGATGGGGTCGTCAAGGAAGAGGTTATGCTGGAGGGAGCAATTATGGAGCTCTAGGATCTAGGCTAGGTTTTGGGGTAAGGGGGAGAGGGTGGGTAGCTTGGTGGGAGCACACATCAAAGCTTCTACTTTGTGATTGTTGGTGAATGTCTACCCCAGAGCTATGTGTGATGCACTTGAATTGCACGTTCCTTGGCCGCCTAGTTGCTACAGAGTTGTGTATCCTTTTGTCACCCCAGTGTTTGCTCTATGACATTCTTGTAGGCTTCAACGGCGGAGGCACATATTTGGTTGCGACCATCCTTGGTGGTTTGGGCTAAGCAGCACATTTCCTAGGTGTTCCTTTGGGCTAGGGAGTGGGCATTGTGGGCTTCTTGGGCATGCTTTTGGGCCGTTTGGAGGTGTTCTTGGAGTTGGATGACTACTTGTGTAGGGCATTGGTGAGGGTACTCTCTCAATCATCTAGGGATGATTGCAACTGGGTGTTGGCAATCATCTAGGGATGATTGCAACTGGTGGGTGTCTTGGAGATCTTATTGTCTTTACATCAAATCCTTGTGGGCTAGGAGAATAGCCGATTAAGATGTAATGACTTGCTCATGCCACTACATGTAGTCTGTCATGGATGCGAGGAGCTCCTGGGTGAGGTTAGAGAATCCTTCTACAAAATTGGGGAGGATCCCATGGGAGGACTGGATTCTTTCAGAGAAGGCTTATTTGCGGAAGCTTGCAGTTGGCCTGAACCCAACAGAAAGCAGTTGGCCTGAACCCAATAGAAAGTATCCATAGTGTGGTAGTAGGAGGCAAAGGGTGAGGAAGACCACGCTTTGTTGGGGTGAGCTAGTGAGGTAGAGGGGAGAGCTTGGCCACTAGGGGCTGGGTGTGGAGTGAAGTAGGGTCTCTTTGAGGAATTGGGATGTTTGGCAAAGATCCTCTTCCTCTAGTGTGTTTTGCGATGTGCCTCATCCTCCTCTTGGAGATTGGAATGGTGGCGCTTGGAGGAGGCGTGGTAGGTGAAGGCTATGGCTTAGGGTTAGTGGGGAGGGATGGTAGTACTTCCCATTAGGGGTTCATGAGGTTAGTGGGAGGGATGATAGCACTACCCTATATACAGAAAAGTGGGGGAAGTACCTCCCATCCAGGTACATGGTAGACTTTGGTGAGCACGGACAAGGCTCCTAGCTTGCCCTGTGGGTTGGAGTAGATAGTGTGAAGTTCTTTGAAGTGGTTAGCGAGAATGCCGTCAGAAGGAAGGATAGGGCACAGGTGGGCATCACCAATTCCAACCATGTGATATTGTGCCACTCCGTGCCATCTTTTGTTGTCAGACCTTGGAATGTATTGCGCACATGGCACATGATGTCATTGTGGCACGCACGTAATGCTGCTCAAGTGGGGGAGTTGGAGCACATCTTGGATAAGGTCGAGGCTAAGGTGTACTGTATGGGGATCACCTTCTGAGTCTAGCACCTAACCTATGTCCTTTTTGGCATTATACATCTCAATGAAATAAAGGCAGTTGAGGAGGTCAAGTCCCCATGGCTGCATGTGGTAAGCAAACCACCAAGCCTACTCTACTCTAGGTGGGTGACGATAGCTAGTTCGGGTGATGGCATGATAGCAGGGCTTGGTGTAGTAGAGAAACTTGTCCTCTACATTTTGGGTGTTCTTCATCAGGTTGCATGGCATGGCCTCACCTAGATGGGAGAGTTAGGTCAGGTGCTTACAATACTCCTCAAATCGGTGGCCTGCATGTCGTCTCTTCTTTTGGAGAGTGTGAGTGACCACCTTAAGAGAGGAGTCAGAGTGCTCTGGAGTGGCCATGTGGGCGGTGGGCTAGCAAATGGGCAGGAAGAAATGAAAATTTGAGAGAAAAAATGGCAATAGATTGGATAGGTGGCAAGAAGAAAAGTGAGAAAAATGAATGGTGATGGGCCCTTATATAGGTTTGTAGGGGAGGTACAACCGTGGTTTCATAGAAGAATGGGCGTGGCTCCGTGGTGGGGGAACGGCCGTGGCTTGGGGTAATCGGAATGGTCCTAGCTTGATGGATGAATGACCATGGTTTCATGAAAGTGAATGACCGTTCACTTTCCCTTAGAGTTTTTTTAAAAAGGCACCTTGTCAATAAGTTTTGTATCTTGGATTAGGTGGTCAACACCCTTTGTGGGTTTTGTACTGACTCCTTGCCCAATTGGTGATGGCAATACGTCGGTCTAACTAGGTTTGGGCAAGGTTGGCAGCTCTTCTTGAAGCCTTGTTTCCTCAGGGCAGTGAGCTGTGGTTGTGACAGTGAGGAGTTGGGGAGGTAAGAGGTTGAGTAAGGGTGTAACTGGTCAGTCCTCTGGACCTACATCATGTATGGCTGCAGTTGGAGTCCTGTTCAGGATGTATACTGCTGTAGAAATAGCCTTAGCCCAATAGCTTTGCGGCATATTCTTCTCTTCCATCAATGCTCGCGCAATCTCAGCAATGTGCCTCTTTTTTCGCTCATCAGCAACTCCATTTTGCTGCGGAGTGTATCTGCATATAAACTGTCTCTCCGAATACCATTCTTCTTCAAAAATTCAGAGAACTCATTGGAGAAGTACTCTCCCCCTCCATCTGACCTTAGGCACTTTACATATTTCCTTGTTTGCTTTTCAACCAAAACTCTGAAATTCTGAAAGTGAGTGAACACCTCACTCTTCTCCTTCATGAAGTATACCCACACTTTCCTTGTGTGGTCATCAATAAATGTCACATAATACCTGCAGCCTCCCATAGATTCAGAGAACTCATTGGAGAAGTACTCTCCCCCTCCATCTGACCTTAGGCACTTTACATATTTCCTTGTTTCCTTTTCAACCAAAACTCTGAAATTCTGAAAGTGAGTGAACACCTCACTCTTCTCCTTCATGAAGTATACCCACACTTTCCTTGTGTGGTCATCAATAAATGTCACATAATACCTGCAGCCTCCCATAGATATGGTCTTCGTAGGACCCCATACATCTGAATGCACAACATCTAGTGCATTTCTGCTCACATATCTGTTACGTGGAAACACATGCTTTGTTTGCTTCCCAAATTGGCATGCTTCACATATTTTCTGCATACCTTCCACTTTAAATTTTGGCAACCCTGTCACAATTCCTTTAGTCTGCATAGACTTCAATCTCTGCACATTCACAAGTCCAATCCTTTTATGCCAAATGTCTGTGTCTGCAACAATTCCTAAACCATTTTCAAACATCGCAGCACTCATCTCAGGCATGTCTACATTCAACGTAAACATTCTGCCCACTCTGTTGTCTTTTGCAACCAACTTGCACTTATCTTTAAAGTCTTCAACATAACAACCATTAGGGTTAAACCTAACCTGCAAACCCTGCTCAATCATCTGACCAACTGAAACCAGATTCTTTGTTATGTTTAGAACGTGAAGTACATCTGCAAGGTACTTCACTTTGCCCTCCTGCATAGACAATGGCACATCTCCAACATGGGCAATTGGATGAGCAGTGTCATCCCCTGTTTCCACAAAACCTGGTCTTTCTCGGTTTTTCATCTCCTTGAACCACTCCCCATGACTTGTCATGTGGTTCGAAGCACCTGAATCCACATACCATACATCATCTTTTTGTGCTGCTTCAACATTTTCAGACATGGCATTCACGACATGTTGCATAACAAACAACCTTTCATTATCCTCATTATTTCTGCTTGAGGATGCATAGTTGTTTTGCTGCACTTTCCCATTTTGCATGTCAGCCTACTTCTTAACCTGCACATGTCCAGGCTTACCACAATAATAGCATTCACGTGCATCATTATACTGCCTTTGCCAATTTCCACGGCCTCTTTGACTCCCCCTGCCTCTGAATTTTCCTCTTCCACCTGTGTGTTGTTGTTGTTGTTGTGAATTCTGGGACTGTTGTTGTTGCTGCTCTGCTGGCCATAATTTTGATTACCTGTTCGGCCACCTTCTTGATCGCGTCCACGGCCTCCTCTTCCTCGTCCTCTTCCTGAACTTGTGTAGAAGGCCTGTTGCTCCGAACTGTTTTTGGTTTGTGAAGACTGTTGATCTTCACCTAAGCTCTTCTCTTCTATAATCAGCATAGACACCAAATCTGTAAAGTTGGGAATGTTTTTTCGAGTCTGAATAGACGTCTTGAACGCCTTGTATTGTGGCCCGAGACCACGTAGACAGACTTCCACCTTGTCATCATCATCTACTGACACACCAATAGATGCAAGGGATTCCACAAAACCCTTTATCTTCAGCGCATAGTCATTCACAGACATGCTCTTTTTCTCCACAGTATGAAGTTCATTCTTCAACTGTATCTTACGTGCCTTGGTATTTGTTTCATAGAGCTTTACCAAGGTGTCCCACGCCTCCTTGGGGAACTTGGCATCCTGAATGTGCCCAATCATGGTGTCCTATATACTAATGAAAAGCCAATACATAACTTTCCTAGCTCCTTGGTTCCAGTCTTTAAACTCTTTCACATTTGCAGCAGTTGGATTTAGATTTATGTCCGGTATCTCTGGTGCCTCTTCATGCTCACCTTCTATGTAGTCCCAATAGCCCTTTCCCATCAGGAAATTCGTCAACCTGAACCTCCAAGCATGGAAGTTATTCTTATCAAGCTTCTCAGCCACAATCTGGGTTATCCCATCATTTGACATCTTGCCAAACACACAATTTTACCAGAAACAGCACTCTGGTTTTTCTGCACAAACTGCTGTATTTTCTGCGGGGCGGTACTGTAGTACTCTCAAATGTCACAACCAGTGACTTCAATGTGCATACATACACCCAATGGAAACTGTTCACCTCTTTGCAGCACCCACACTGTCTGCACAGTCAATCTATCTTCCTGCAGTTCTTAAAACAGAGTTCTACAGAGAATCGATGACTTACCTACAGTGCTCGAAATCGCTTGCTTTTTGAAAAACAGAGGTCCAGACGCGCCCGAAACGCGTTTTTGGCCCAGAAAATTCTGTCCGATAGGATGATATAGTTACCCCTAAATCTTTACTCCCGCGAAGAAAGCTCCTCAATCAGAGATCGTTTGTCGGTGCCTCCTGTAGAGCTCCCGACAAGGGTGTAGTCACCAATGCAAATAGGGAAGAAAAGTTGAAGCTCTTACCCTCGTACCGCTTCCTGTGGTTCTCTTGCTTGCAGCTCAGCCCTTAGCACGAACCAGGATCTGATACCATGAAAAGATGCAGGGGAGAAGAGAGCTTAAGCTCTTGCAAGCACACACACACTCACTAAAACCCTAATAGAGAACACACAAGGTGAGAGGCTGAATATCTTCTTCTTCTTCACTCAACACTCAACACACCATATACAAGATAAGAGTACGCATAATATGAAAGGTACTCAATCAATACATACACGGGTTCTCTATAGTGTGAACCCAACTAAATGAGCTGGCGCTATAACTATGCCAGTCTCTAGAATGGCTGTCACACACCTATCATCCCACTGGCCGCATATCACCCAAGATCTCACCAACCATGCCAGTGGTGTAAGTGTGGGGCCTATCCCCCAGGCGGGTCATCAGTGTCCACCGCCTCACTAGATGAGCTAGATATCTCAACATATCATGTGTATTCAAGGGGTATTTAAAAAACCCCTTACCTATAGATTTTTCATGAATAAAATGACCCCTTTTTCCTTATGGACTTATAAGGTTTTTTTCAAAATCGATAAAAAAAACCCTTTCTTGTAAATTTACCTTAAATTTTTGAATTGAAAAACCCCTACATTTGACCTCATGTGCTATACTTACATATTTTTAGGTGAACCCTCCAAGGGTTTGATGTGTTATAGAGTTTGTCACAAAGGAGGATTTGTTGGGTGGGTGAGATTGGTGGATCTGGCTCTTTGTCTTTCATAACATTAATAACTTGCCCTCAGGTCTCTTCTTGAAGGCACGGTTCTATCTTTGTTGGTAATGATCATGGGAGTTGTGGTTTACACCTTGTCGAGGTGAGATTGGCGGATCTGGCTCTTCATCTTTCATAACATCAGTAACTTGCCCTCAGGCTAGTTGTAGTGTTTCCTTCCTTACATCCCGATCTATATGACACCGGTTGTGGCCCATCCATCCTCTTGCTAGAATGATTTCTTCTTTCATTATCCCTATAGGTGCATGACAGAGAACTTTCCTTCCAAGGGGTTATTTCCAATGTGGAAAAAAATTATAACAACACCTAAGCACTTAATAGAATGCAAAGTGACAATGACCGGGGTGTCTAGTAAGGTTGGCCTCATGAGAGAGTCCCAAGTATGATAGGACATTAAATTATGGTTAGCACCCATATCAACCACAGTGCTAAATTTTGGATGAAACTTATCAAAGTGGTCATTCCTAAACCACAAATGGACAAGTTTCACTTCCCACCAGTCCTCTTCCTCAAGGTCAGCTATTTAAGCCATGTTTACTATGAGTTTTTGGTCTCAATTTCTTTATTCTTAAAACTGAGAAGACATAAGCTTATTTACCCTTAAAACCTCTAGTTCTAAGGTTCTTATGGGTAGATCTCCCTTGTATATAATGGTCTTACTTCTTTGATGCTCATGGGTTCATGGTCCATAGTATCAAGTATGCATATGAGTGCGCATTATGTAGAAAGATGTGATTTCTTGCATATGAGTGTGCAACATGTAGAGAGATGTGATTTCTTGCCCGTTTGTTGCCTTGGAAAATCTTGTATCCATGCATTTTGGAAGTATGTCCATGGTAGTAAGGATGTGCATCCAGCTCTCAGAGTCCTCTGACTCTGGGAGGTATGAATCCCATGCTATCCCAATCATCATCTAACGTCTTATGGCATGTTTGGCATAAGTGTACTGTTGAACTTGTAGATCTTGCAGAGTAGTCACACCAAAGCTTCTACCAAGTGTCCCCCATGTTGAGAGATGTAATCACTGTGTTGTGTGTATGTGGGAAGGCACCCTAGAGGTGCAAGATATTGTGGTAAGATAAGAATGCCACATGTATGGTGTGTGAGTGTTGACCAAAAGAGTGGAAAAGGGAGTGCCACACATGGATGATGATGTGTAAAGTGGGATAAGACTAGAAGGCCTATATCATTGTATGGTTCATTGTGTGAATGTAATAGAGATCAAGTGTTGAGTGTGTGCAATCTCTCTCTCTCTCTCTCTCTCTCTCTCTCTCTCTCTCTCTCTAGTCATGGAGTTTTTAGTGTGGTATAACCCACCTTAATCTTATGCTTAATCTTTCGTCTATCATCATGATCAATCCCATATTAGGATAGTTAACATGGTATCAGAGCTAGGATGGGCTCTTGGTCATGGTGAATATTTATGTATAGATTTCTTGGTTAAGTGTTTATTTGATTAAGCATTTCATTATGTATTAGCATTTTGATTAAGAAAAAAAATATGCACTCATATTATCATTTATATTTGCATTTGTGAGGATTTGAGACATAATTTTCATTAGAAGATGGAGACTAGAAGCTGCCAATTGAATTTTGCATCGAGGGAGATGCAATGGATTTACCATCTTCAAGATTGAAGTGAAGATTTGCATCATGTGGGATGCAAAATTGAGTTATCATCATTAAGGAGAAGATGCCAAGGAGATTTGTGATTTTGATGATTTTGCCTCTAATTTGGTGTTTGAGCATGGAATAATGCTCTATGAAGGGTTGCTTAGTGATGGGATATGTGGATCCCATGGATCTTTGCTTGCAAGAAAAAAGTGTATGAGGTGCATTCTTGCCAAATTGGTGGCAAAAAGAATATGGGCTCAAGATGGAGTCCATGGTGTTATGTATCAAAGAAGGATACATGTGGTATGCTCATAAAAGATGGTGGAAGCAATTGGGCTTTCACAATGGTTATGCACCTCGGGTTTCTTATGAGACATCCATGAAGAAGAAGGCACCCTTGAAGTGCAAATGGTAGAGCATGCATGTGGAGCTCAAAGTAGAGCTCGTAAATAACAGTGGCTGTAAAAACCACAGTTTTGAGGTATGAAGAGGCAAATCTAGTTGCAAGTATGTGAACAAGAAGCTTGCAAGTATGGGCAAGTAAGGGAGGAATCACTGAAGTTAGTAGAACCATAATAATGATCATGTCAACAAGGATGAGTATGGCTATGAAGAGGCAAATCTAGTTGCAAGTATGTGAACAAGAAGCTTGCAAGTATGGGCAAGTAAGGGAGGAATCACTGAAGTTAGTAGAACCATAATAATGATCATGTCAACAAGGATGAGTATGGCTATGACAACACTATGGAGTTTTTTGAAGCCACACATATGATCTTCCATTAATGAGTTGCTTTAGCAGCACAAATCACTTTTGCAAAGCAAGAAGAATTGGAAGTCAAGATTTGAGAAGATGGGCTGAATAAGCATCTTGAAGAAGAAGACTTGGTGTAGAGGGTCTCATTGGTGGTAGCAGCTTATCAAGATTAGAGAAGCTTGACATACGGCTTTGCCATATTGATAAGGTATACAATTTTCATAGCTATGAATCTATGCAGCTATGGTAAAAGCAAGCAACAACCATGCTGCACAATTATCCAAGAGAGCAAGAGCGTACACAAAGTAGCTTAGGAGAATTTAGCTTCACCCATGAAGGCTTAAAGAAGCAAGAGGACCAAGTAGAGCTGAGAGACGACATCAATTGAGGATGAAATGCATGGAAGCTATGCTGATGTTTGTGGAGTAGTTATGGCATTGCAAGAAAATACGAGAAGCTCACGAGAAGAAGAGCAGGTCATGTAAGCTTTGGCCATGGGAGAGAGAGCCGTGAAGCAGCCCAAAGAGGCTACACGGTTGAAAAAGCCATAGTTGAAGTGAAGGAGCTAGAGTAGAGAAGATGACAAGGCAAAATTAAGAAGAATATTGCCATTAAAGCTCAAATAGAGCATATGGGCTACAATGGTACAATCCAGCATGAACAACAAGCAGTGAACATCAAGCAAGCCGCAATGGCCGAATCGCACAGGAGCAGCATGGAAAAGACCAAGGTCGCCATGAAAGGTTGGAAAGCTCTAGCTATGGCGCTTGATCTTGGAGCAATGCAGGAATGTTGGAGACAAAGACCATGTGGTGTGGCTGGGCAGTTGCAGTGGTGGCATAAGCATAAGAGTGGGCGGGTCCCGACTCTACAAAAGGTCAGTGCAGTAGCAGAGATTCGTTAGCAATGCAAAACAAAGAATTAATTTATTTATTCTAAAGCTAACCCTTATTGTCCTTATTGTCAGTAAGGGTTTATTCACACACACCATATCATATGTTTTTTTAAATAAATAAAAACATAAGTCCTTGTTCACATGGTAGAAGGGAACTTGAAAACCATTGTAAATTGATCTCATATTTTTTGACAATTGAAAAAGAAAATATCACACACATATGGGCCCACTTCCCGGCTTTGGCGACTTTGTAATTTTTATTCTCACCCACGATTGATGATGGGAAACCTCGCCCGAGCCTCCGTGCTCAAAATGAGATATGTATTCACCCATTGGTATGAGGGTTGCCTTGCCGCCTGAGCTCACCGAGAAGCTCAAAATGGTTATCTCATGATGTGTGCATGAGCAATGCACGTGTGAGGTGCATGCGTATGGGTTGGTTCCCACCTGAACTTCTATGTTAAAATCAAACTCAGTGGTTCCGCTATGAGCGAGTCGGCTAAAAATGGATTCAGTGTCTAAGATGGTAGACACGCACACACAAGTTCATTGGCCAATTTTGCATTGAGGGGAAGTGTTGAGAGACAGGTGGTGATTTTAAGCTCATCAAAAGTTAGGGTCAGTGCTGCGTTGAGTTCATCTCCTTCAAAATACTACCCTAACTTGTTCACTTGGATTGTAGGAATGCCTGTAATTCCATTTTTATGGATCCTTTCTCATCGATCTTGTTGGAACTTCCTAGTTTCACATGTACTTTCATTCTTGATCCTAGCCTTCCTTCCATCCAATTGTTCAAATCCTTCCATAGACTTGAGCTACCTTGAAGTAAGGTGCCAATGGGAATTTGGACTTGTGAAGAAAGAAAGGAAGAAAGACCTGCAATATCTCTCGAAATGGGCATAGGTTTGTAAATCTAGTTATCCCTATTCATGCTTAGACTTTTCAAAATGTAGGGTATAGGGATATGAACTTGAGTTTCTGATCTTTTTGGGTGGTCACCCCTCATATTCTCAAGACACACAACAAGGGTCCACCTGTTAAGGGAATGTTGTGGCTTTTTGGGTCTACCTCTCGAGACAGAGGTTCTTACGAAGTACTTGGGGGTTGGGACTTCTGTTAATCTCCTGGGTTTCCTTAGTTGGTTTTATGTTGGGCATAAAGGAACTTCCTACAATTTTAACTATTTGAGGTTTCTCTTCTAATCGAGCTTAACTATTTGAGGTTTCTCTTCTAATCGAGCTTGACTTGATTGACTCCTAAGCGGCCTTTAGCCTCCCCTTCTCCTTAATTTGGTTTGGATATTCAGCTAACTTCCTGGGCAGATGATTGGGGTCTATTTGCTCTCTTGTTTTTAAGGGTTGGATGGTAGTATCTTTTCTTCGTCAGATGAGAAAGATGACACATTGGTAGTTTTCCCCTCGTCGGACCCACTTTTTATACGGCTATATCCCTTATCGATCTTTGTGGCCTTTTTCTTTTGAGAGCACCTAGTTGCTCATGCTTGTTCAATAATCTACTTCAAAGACAAGATCCTTGCATATCCTGAGGCTTCCTACTTCTATGATGAAGTAGACACATCAGTAGAGTAGCCCTTTCTTGATCGGACACTCAGCTATTCAATGAGGTCTAGCACAATGACAACATTGCATAGGTGGTCATTTAGACATGCTCTTGTGGTGTCAGGAGTTGCTAGGTATGCGGGTTACATGTGCTCACCCTCCATCATGTAGTGACTCAAAATTTGTGGGGGTGGCCTGCTTAGCTCAAGGGGTTCAAAGATGGTGTTGTCAATGGCGTCTCCCTCCTCACCTTCTTTAAAGATTTTTGTTAGGGTCAACTTATGAATCGGGGTTCACTCAAGGTAATGGTGGTTGTGGTGGAAAGGCTGGGGGTGGCAAGGGTACTTCGGGTACCCTAATGATTCCTCATGGGGCCACTTCATGGCTAGGTTAAGGTGCATTATGTTGTGTTGGGGATGGCAAAGCCAGCCAGTTACCTCGAGTTAGGGAGAAAGGCTGCAGTAGAGGCCTTGCTGGAGAAACTCATGGTGGTAGAAGTTTGAGGTTTCATAATTGCCCCATCTTTCACAATAAGTGTAGTAGAGAGTGGGTCTGGTCTCAGATGCGGACATTCCATGCTAGTGTGCTTTGCCTGACAAATTGAGCACCATAGTTCTCTCTGGGGGTAAAGATGAGGTTGCCCAGCTTGGTCATGGCTTTGGCCTACTCTCCATTATTGAGTCATTTGTTGTTGCATTAATGCACCTACTAGTTGCTCCACCTATTGTCTTGAAGAGGACTCTTTTCCCTTTCCTTCCCATTTCGTACTTGTGGTTTTGAAGGAAGCTTCAAAAGTTCCCTCATGCAATTCTTGGGAGTGTGAGTTCCCTTGAAATTGTCTTCAAAATCTATGATGCTTCTACAACATTTCTCATCAAAGAAGATATACCCCATATCATATAGGAAGTTATGCAAGGCTACATCTTCAAGTCTCTCTAGGAATCAACCAATCAGTCCTTCATCGTCAAAGAGATTGTCCTTATCCTTGTACAACAAGAATGGAGATATCTCACCTAGTTGATATAGTTCGTGAATGGATTCTCCCTCTTTCTGCTTTACATTATACAATTATTGAATCGCACTCCATCACGTTTCTTATCTCAAATATCCTACTTTGAAGGCCTCTTTCAAGGCATCAAAGGTAGTCTTGTTTTTACTTTTAGTGATCAGAACCACTATCTTGCGTTTCCACATCGAGGGGCTGAGGCCGAAGGCACTCACCTTAACATGATCTTACACATGGCCAAATGCCTCACAGATCTAGTTAAACATTTCCAAATGAGGTATGGGGTCTTTTCGCTTATTAAACTTAGTGATAAGTTTAGAGATGTGGTCCGGTTTATTCCTTTCTGGTCTTGGCCATTGCATAGTTGCGTAGGTGTTGGTCGAGTACAATTCTTGAAGCTACCCCCTCCCTATTTCCATGGCTACATTTCAGGTGTCAATCCTATGATGATCGACACTGGTGTATGTTGGGGTATGATAGGTGGTGAGAAAGCTAAGCTTGGAGGATAGTATCCTTTTTGTGGGCCATACCTCAGTGGTGGGCCAGTGTGTGCTTTGTAAGGATCAGTATGGTATTCGAGATACACCCCACAACATGGGTAATGGTTGTACTTGTGTGTCATGTGCTTGCTAGAGAGCTTTAATGAACTCTTTTCTCTTTTTGTAGGAGGTCTCTGGACCTTGGTGAATTGTTTCTTGACCTAGGCTTGGTGCTAGCCTAGGATCCTAGAATGAGTCTGTCGACACAGTAGTCGGCATGACTCCCTAGATGGTTGGATCAATGTGAATTAGGTCATCTGGGCCCTGTCCCACCTCTAGTCTCGAGGATCTAGTTGAGGTGTAATCCCAATATTTACAACTTTAGGGCATTAAAATAACCCTTAATTACACAAAGTGGATGGAATGCACAGGGTATGTGAAGCATGTTTTTGTTTCATGAGATAAGCATCTAAGTCAAAGAACTTTAGATGTGGTGTATTTTGATGTTTTGGGGGACCAAAAAAGATGGCACTGATTAGACGATGCCAATATTATGTATCTTCTTTCATTTATGACCACACTAGGAGAGTGTGGGTGTATTTTATGAAAGAGAAAGGTGAAGCGTTTACTCATAGCTTCAAAGCTATGGTAGAGATACAAAGGAGTATACATAAAATGCCTAAGGGCAGATGGTGGGAGGGAACTGCTTCTCTTTCACTTTTTATATGTACATTGTTTCTCTTTCACTTTATAAATTAATCCAAGATAAGAGTATCTATCTACATCAAGATCCTTGGGATAGTAGTACTTAATTTTTAATCATTGTCTAAGCATGAGCTACAACTTCTAGGGAATGGTCTTTGAATACCTTACCTTACCTAGGACTATGTGCATTTGACTTTCAAATCCATTCTATAGTGAAAAACTTTGAGGTAGCCATGCTTCAAAGTGAAATCTCCAACTAAACCTAAAACTATTCTCAACATCATGTAAATCAATCCCAAAAGATAATTCACTAATAGCCTTTATCATTTGTAAATTATAAGCATTGCATCCTAAGGTGTTGTATCTCCCCCACGTAGTACTATAAAGCATTTCATCCTAAGGTGTTGTATCTCCCCCACGTAGTACTAAAGCCTTCAATGCCTAATGGTTGAATTCTTATAAAATCTAGTTACTAATTAGGCTTAAACCCTCCTCTTAATGGTTTAAACCACCCCCAAATGATATCTCATTCACTATGTCTAGTTACTAATCAGCCTAAAACTCTTCTATTAATGGTTTAAACTGCACCCAAAAGATAGCTCATTCACTAGGTCTTCTAGATTGGTCACTTCATTGGTCGATTTGTTGTAAAACTAGGCAACCTCCATTTGGAGATTGTGTCATTAATCTTCTATTTGGTGGAAAGAAGCCAATACTTTGAACTTGGCCATTTGAATGTGGCACATCTACATTCAAAAGTTGTGACTAAATTGGTCACCTCATTGGTTGATTTATTATACCTCGATAAGATCTAGTTGGATATTGCATTCTTAATCTTTTGTTTGGTGGAGAGAAGCCAATCCTTTGAAAACGGCCATTTGAATGTGGCACATCCACATTCAAAAGTTGCGACTATAATTTTTCTATCTTATTAACCTCTAAGATCTATAACTATAATTCTTCTTCTTCCTCCTATTTGTGCTTGACCTCTATCTTGTCAACCTCTAAGATCTATAGTTCTAATGCTTCTTCCTCCTCCTATTTTTTTCTTGACCTCTACCTTTCCTAGCACTAGAGTGCTTCAGACAATTTTCCACTAACATTTTAATTAATCAATGTGGAGAATGCTGCAAATTCTTCTTATTTGCTTATCAAGGATGCCAAAGTGCTCCTAGTAGGTATTAGATAGATAGATAGAGATAGAGATAGAGATAGATAGATATATATATATATATCTCTATCTCTATCTCTATCTATCTATCTATATATATATATATATATATATATATATATATATATATATATATATATATAGAGAGAGAGAGAGAGAGAGAGAGAGAGAGAGAGAGAGAGTGGGAGATGGCAAGAAGAGGAGAAGAGTGTAAGAAGCCAAGATAAAGAGGAGAAGGGAGGTATTTAAGAGAGACAAACATACAGAGTAGGACAAAGGAAACGAAAAATGGAAAGAGGACTTGGAACGATCAACAAAATGAGAGGGAGAGAAATGTTGGGGAGTGTTATGATTATTTGAGCAAAGAAATGGCCAACAATGACTCGATAGAGCAATGACCAATGCTTTGTTTTTATTTTTCAATTTTAAACTTCACTTATCGCCACAAAAAAAAACTCACTTTTTAAGTTCATAATTTTAAACTTCACTTATCACAAAATATGACTTGCACAAAAAACAAAATCCTTTGTTAGTTTTACATCACCTACCCGATATATGTAGTAGTGTTATTTAGAAATCTAATACAAGTGTGTTGGTTTGTCATTAGTTAGATGAATCTCATTGAGAACCTACTAGTAACGCATGAAAGATTCTACCATGTTTATGATGATCTACAGCTATGGTATAACACTATTACAGGCGAGTTGATTTTCGACATATTTTTCAACGGATTTGAACATGTAAAAAATCCCTCTGAAAACATTGATATGCACATCAAAAAAATCATCGATATAGAATCGTCAATATCTGTATCGAAATACATGTTGATATGCGTGTCAAAATACACGACATTAAATCCGAAATACATGTTGATATGCGTGTCAAAATACGCGACATTAAATCCGTCAAAAGTAAAAGTTATTTCTTGACTACTTTTTTGATGCTTATTGTTGGTAGGCGGGTTTTGACATTGAACATGGGTCTCAACGACGCTAACAAAATGACACTTATTGTGAGTGGTATATCGACCCTGACAATGACATTTTTTGCGACTACTATTTCGACGGTTATAATATCGATGGGGATGCAGGTTTGTTTTTTTAATAATGGTACACCCAGGTGCAGTCCTACAGCTAGGTGTACCAGTATACCATTTTTATAAAGTACATCCATTTTCTCTACTGAAAGGTCACAAAAATTATATTTTTATTAAGTAACAAAAGTTACATAGCTCATAATGGAGCCGACAAAAAAAGTACACAAAAGAAGCATAGAGCCGACAAAAAGAAGTACACAAAAGAGGCCGGACTCCTATACATAGAGCCTAATCATCATCGTCGTTTCCCTCAGGGTTTAGCACTGTTGCTTACAAAAGAGTATTCAAGGGGAAAAAACTTAGAAATGACAAGTGAGGAAAAAACTAATTGATGGGTGGAAAATGAAGAGGTTTACCATATTCACCACACATCCATCCAGTTCATGTTGTGGCTCTCTCAATCAAGTTTCTCGAGAGGAGGGCATACGTCCCATGCATTAGGGCGTACCTTTCCTCTGCATCACTCATAGCACAACTGACCACTTTTTGTTGGAAGCATGAATTTAAAAAAATGAAATGCCCATTATGCTAAAAAAAGTGAGTGATGGTACTATTAACACTTACAAAGTAGGTGTGGAAAGCATCCCACCCACCATTTCTAATATGGGAGGTCCCTATACTCTCCATTCGCTTTGTCGGCCTCCTTCTGTTGCTTATAACTTTGGGGATTTGCATAGTGTTTTCTACACTCCTCTTCCCAAGTATCTTGTGAGCGATTCCAAGGCTTTTGTCCCCCTGACTTTACCTTGCATGTGATGTTGCTATGCCAGTGCTTTATCACGTTCACCATGTGATCTTTTATTCATATAGGATGAATTCACTACTTGGTGTTAGCATAAACTCACTTTTGATTTGATTCACTACTCGTTTCTTCTTGGCACTATCAAGTTTATTCCATGTAGTCATGCAGCGGGCAAAGGCTATATGGCATAACCCGTGTAGATTTGAGACTTCATCTCATTGCCAATGTCATCCAAGACTAATTTCCATCCACTACCTTATAGCGAGAACGAGTCGGATTGGGGGTAGAGGGATTTGTGTTGAAGTGGCGGGATGAGCGCAATCTCGGTGTCCCTTCACAAACTGGCAATGGGTGGGCGCTCGTGACACTGAGGGTAAGAAGCGTATGTGGATTGAGTCACCACCACGCGATAAAAACCCATCAAACGATCTCATCTTCTACGATTGCAAGTAGTCGAGGGAGCTATGGGGGAGGGGTTTGTGTAAGGTGCTGTGGAGTGTCCAAGGGCATGTCCTGCGTAGTGGTGGGCTATGATGGCTGTGCAAAAGTGCCAGTGCCTCCCCCAAAGTAGTCTTGAGCCATAGCCCTTTGCTCAGAGCTCATCTATGAGACATGAAATGATAGAATTGGCTTGGGGACATTGCCTGTAGTGTAGGCAAGGTGGAGAGATTGGGGCTATATGTGCAGGTGTGTTGTTGGGTCTCCGATCTATGGTCTACACACATACCATCACAATGAACACAAACAAAACAAAGCATATTAGCTATTTTTGAAGCTCTATGAATCAAAAGTATGTGAAGTCAAAAGAGACGATTAGTGCAAGATATGCAAAACAAAAGAGGAACAACAAAGAATGCTCTAATAGAAGAATGCTTAAAGCTTAAACAAAAGAGGCATGAGTGATATTAAAACATTGTTGATACCTTGTACAATACTACTTAGATAAGCAGAGTGGACAGTGCCCCTTTTGGATGATAACTTTTGTGAGGGCTTTCCACATGATCCTCGCTATTAAATCCAAAGGAAACTTCTCTTTTACAAGAGAAGGATAGTGAAAAGATTGAGGACTCCCCCTCCACTATAACCACCTACTTGCGAATAACCACTCCTAACTTGACTTAACCAGCATTCTAGTAGATGGTCTGCAATAATGTCCCATATCTTTATGCATAAGCCCTACACATAGAGATTTATGTATACAGCTTATGTATAAGCTTCCTTAAGGCTTAACATGAATACAATATGGTTAACCCTAAACAATTACATGAATAAGAGAGCTTACATCAACAATGTTAAGCCAAAGGAGAGGATAACAATACAAGACCCACAAAACATAACATGAGAAAAAGTGATTAGTAACACATTTATGAGAAAAGCTCTATGTATGATCTATATGCATGAATGCATGGTGCCTATGTATGCTCAAATATCACAGAGGATCCCACTTCACAATACTTTCTTGACTTCCTTACATTAGCATGCAAAGTCACTCCTCACTAAACTCTAACATAAGGAGGTCTAGCAAGCATTGTCATGACTATGTCTATACACATGTAAACTCTATGAATAGAGAGAATACCTTATGCATAGGAAAGAGAGCATAAAAAATATATTCTATATGCATAAGAGAGTATAAACATTCAAAAAACTTATACTCTCCATCCATGCATAGCATAGAAACTTAACACATTTAAACTCCATGCATAAGCCTTAAGCATAGACTTATGCATAAGCTTTAGGTTTATGCATAAGCCTTAAGTTTATGCATAGAGCTTGAGCATAATGCTTAAGCTTATGCATAATCTCTCTTTGCATAATATTAAGAGCTTGATGCATAGAGATTAATCTATGCATTAAGCTCTATGCATAGAGCTTAATGCATAAGCTTAATCTAGATGCATGCATTAAGCTTCTAGATGCATGCATCCTTAACCCTAACCTAATCCTAAACCCGAGCACCCAAGGATGTAATAATCAAAAGCAAGGAAAATAATAAGATTACATGAAAAAGAGAGCTTACCTCGTCGACAATGTCAAGCCGAAGGAGAGAACGACAATGCAAGACCTACAAAACATAGTATCTTATCCCAAGGATTGATGATCTATTGGATGAGTTGAAGGGTGCCAAATTCTTCACAAAGATTGACTTGAGTTCTGGCTATCATCAAATAAGGATGACGAGTGGTGATGAGATTAAGATGACATTTAGAACTGAAAGGGGATTGTATCATTATATGGTGATGTTGTTTGGTTATGCAATGCGCCCACCACTTTTCAAGCCTTAATGAAAAAAATGCTACACCCATACCTCTTCAAGTTTGTTTTGGTCTTCTTCGATGATATCTTGGTGTACAACAAAAGTGAAGAGCATTTGGTTCATGTTCGCAAGGTCTTTGTTGATGCACTTCGAGCCAACCAATTGCATGAAAATGAGAGTAAATGTACTTTTATAATGGGGCAAGTGAAGTTGAGTATCTTGGTCACATTGTGGGTTAAAATGACATTAGAGTGGACTTAAGGAAGGTGGAATGTGTGAAGAATTACCCTATACCTAGGAACATCACAACTAAGGGGATTCTTAGCGAGTTCTTCATTCTACCAAAGGTTCATTGAGAATTATGCTCACATAAGGGCTCCATTGACTGATAAGTTGAAGAAGGAGGCATTATTTTAGGATGCAAAAACCCATAAAAGTTTTGAATATTTGAAGAGAATACTTACTTCCGCCCCAATTTTGGTATGCTCGGATTTCTTCACCAAGCCTTTTCACTATTAGAGCAAATGCATGTGGAAGAAGTATTGGTGACGTGTTGTTTCAAGACCATGGGGTGATTGCAAACTTGATGATAAAGATAAGGAGATACATGTTTATGATAAAGAGATGAGTGCTATATTATATGTGATCAAGAAATGGCATCAATAACTCTATGGAAGCAAGTTTTATGTAAGAAGTGACCATAGCATTCTCAAGTACTTTCTTTCTCAACCAAATCTCTCACTCAAGCAAAGGCGGTGGTGGCAACCCTTCAAAATTATGATTTTGAAATTACTTATACGAAGGGGAATGATAATGTGGTGGCTGGTTCTCACTCTCAAGTATTTGGGCATATACATTGTTTTCCATTTACAGAAGTGCACAAAGATTGGATTGAAGAAATTCAAGAGGAATACATGTTGCATGAGGAGACTTCACAAATCATGCACAAATTACAACTTGGTACTTGTGTAGAGTTACCTTATTTTAAATTGCAAAATGGACTCTTTTACTTCAAGGAGAAGGTGAATCTTGTACCTCATTCAGCTTTCAAGAAGAAGGTGTATCTTGAA
Source organism: Cibotium barometz (assembly GCF_041138505.1). Taxonomy (NCBI): domain Eukaryota; kingdom Viridiplantae; phylum Streptophyta; class Polypodiopsida; order Cyatheales; family Cibotiaceae; genus Cibotium; species Cibotium barometz. Next base: position 16,503,673 of record NC_141101.1, read on the forward strand.
CCTCATTCGTCTTCAAGAAGAAGGTGTTGGATGAGATGCATGCTTCTCCCATGGCAAGACACTTGGGATTGTTTAAAACTTATGATGCCATTATAAAAAAGCTTTCATTGGAAAGGCCTTTGGAGTGATGTGAAGGAGTATGTTGCCAAATGTTTGCCTTGTTAACTTAATAATAAGTATCCCACACAAAATCTCGGTGGTTTGCTTGCCTCTACCCATTTTGAAGGGTAAATTGACTCATATAGCAATGGATTTTATCACGGGTCTTCCTACCACAAAGAAAGGGTGGGAGAGAATTTATGTTGTGATTGAAGCTAACTAAAGCTGCCCATTTTGTGCCTAAAAAAGTGAGATACTTGGCATCTATGGTTGCACAAAAATTCATGGAATATGTGTTTCAGATGCATGGCATGCCGCAACAAATAGTTAGTGATCGGGATGTTAAATTCATGGGTATATTTTGGCGTATATTGCTTGAGAGCATGGGCACATTTTGGCATATATTGTTTGAGAGCATGGGTACTCAATTGGCTCCAAGTACGACCTATCACCCGAAGACCGATGGTCAAACCGAGAGGGTAAATAAATGGCTTGAGACTCACTTGAGGCATTATTGCTATGAGACACAAAATGCTTGGGATGATTCATTGCATTATTGCTATGAGACACAAAATGCTTGGGATGATTCGTTGCATTTGGCTGAGTCTGCCTACAATAGCACTTACCATGTGAGAATTGGAATGTCTCCTTTTGAGACTATGTATGGGTATATGGTACATGTTTCAATTAGCATTCAAGAATGACAATGTGCCCTTCAATTCAAAGAATGTAGTGGAAAGAATGCAACCTCTTTTGCAAACATGCAAAGAGAACATGAAGAAGTCTCAAGAGAAGATGAAGCATTATGAAGGTGCACATCGAAGACCATTGGAATTCAAGGAGGGATATTATTTATTCTTGAGGATTCCCAAAACATGTTATGCTTCTCTCAAGGGCAACACTAATACAAAGTGTGCATACCGTTTCTAATGGTCCATACAAGGTGGTAAGAAGGGTTGGTGGCGTAGCCTATCAATTGCTACTTCCATCTACTACAAGAATTCATAATGTGTTTCACGTGTCTCATTTGAAGGCATACGTTAGGCCGGAAGTGCAAGTCTTGGATGAGCTACCTCCTATGAATGAGGATGGTATGGTGGAGTATATTTTCAAGAGAGTGTTGGGCATGAGGAAAAGGGTACTTCACAAATCGTTCTTTGTGCAGATACCTTGTTAAATGGAAGGGATTACCTCAAGATATGCAAGCCCACCCACATATTGTATGGATATGAGCACTTGTTGAATGTATCCAATATGGGGAGAATTGATCCATGTAACGGGGTGAATATGCTTGCTGTAATTTTTTGAGATTCACTATTTGGAGGCTAATATGATGCTCAATTAGGATGCTATTGATATATACAATTCATGGGGAGTGTGTATTGCATGATTCTATTTGTGGTGGTTTTCTGGAGATCATTAAATGGGATTATGAAGCAGCTCTTAAGCATGGCTATGCACTCTTGGATAGTTTTGGGACAATTTTGCTACATGGTGCATCTACATGATGTATATAGTGGACATTCTCATACCAATGAAGTCAAAGAATGTTTCAAGGATGAAACATATTTGGGTGGGGATGGTTTGTAATGTGGTGGCCATGGGTTCATGGGCATGTTCATATGTTGGTCTTGGGCCTAGGCTTATGGGCATGGACATAATAATTTGGGTGTGAAATGGACCAAGGTATATAAGGCAATGGCACATAGTTGTAATGTAACTTTCTGATATCTTTCATCAATATATATTACCTTGATGCCTATGGCTCAAGAATTCATGGTGAGATTCTTCTATATGAGGTCTAGAATGGTGGCCAACACTCATGTTTTCGACTCCATGTAATGAGTGGGCCTTCTTCTTACAGCTATGAATAAAGTTTATTAATAATAAATGAGAAGAGAGTAAGAGCTTAGGGGGTCACTCTATTAACCCCCTATTTAGCACGTGAGTTCAAGGGGTATTAAAAAAACCCCTACTTATGGATTTTTGAATTTTAAAAACACCCCTTTTGTAACACGTTTTACAATAAAAGTATCCCTTCAGTACCAAAATTTTTACCATTTCAATTAGAAATCCCCTTATGTCTGTAAATTTTCTATAATTCCACAAGAGGAAAAAAATCCTTTTGTTGAACTCACGTGCTATCTTACATATTTTTCACTAAACACCCCCCCGCTCTCGCCCAAAGAGTAAGATAGTGATATAACAAAAGGCTGGGAGTTAAGAGTCCAAGTTTCATAAGATCCATTAGGAGACAAACCCCTATTAGTGTGAGAGTTAAGAGAAGTTTCATAAGACCCATTAGGAGAGCAACCCCCATTGTGTATAGCTTGAGTGTTAGGTACAATTCTGTGACTTATGAAACACTCACATTGCAAGGTGAATAAAAAATAGAAGTTTCATAAGACCCATTAGGAGAGAAACCCCCTTTGTGTATATCTTCTGTGTTAGGTATAGTTCTATGACTTATGAAACACTCACATTGCAAGGTGAATAAAGTCTAGAAAGAAACTTGTATTTTTCTGGGAGTGTGAATTGGCATTCACAAGTGTTAATGACACATTGTGTTATAAAACATGGCATTCGCAAGAGTGCATGCCATTGTCAAGAGTGAATGACACATGGCGTTCACAAGAGTGCATGTCGTTAATAAGAGTGTATAAAACTTACATGCGTAAGGATTTTTTAAATTTTTAACTTTAAAAATATCAAATATTACCTTCAAATTGACAAAAGGGTGTAAAACCAATGTTAAAAAATGTTAAGAAGGGATTTTTCAATTAGTCCTTGAATGCACATGACTTGCCATAAAGTGAAACCACCCAATTTTTTGTAAAATGTGAGAAACCATAAAATTTAATCATATCCCAACTACCTACAATGAATTACCATGACAACATTAGCATATTTATTTAAATCTCTTTATTAAACAGGTAACATGTAAGTTTTGGTACCAGTCCATGACCATGTCATGCAATAACCAAGATATTATTGCCTCCTTTTCCATGCTAACTTCTTGTAAGTCTTTGCCTAGGTACTCTTAATTGTTAAGCCACTTTTCTTGCTTGTTTAACAAAGAGAATTGCCTTGAGAACTTTAAAGAATATCAAATATTACCTTCAAATTGACAAAAGGGTGTAAAAACAATGTTACAAAATGTTAAGAAGGGGTTTTTCAATTAGTCCTTTAATGCACATGACTTGCCATAAAGTGAAACCACCCAATTTTTTGTACAATGTGAAAAAACATAAAATTTGATCATATCCCAACTACCTACAATGAATTACCATGACAACATTAGCAGCTTTATTTAAATCTCTTTATTAAAGAGGTAACATGTAAGTTTTGGTACCATGTCCATGACCATGTCGTGCAACAACCAAGATATTATTGCCTCCTTTTCCATGCTAACTTCTTGTAAGTCTTTGCCTAGGTACTCTTAATTGTTAAGCCACTTTTCTTGCTTGTTCAACAAAGAGAAATGCCTTGAGAACTTCATCATCCTTATATGTCCACAAAGAGTAAAATTCGTAAGTGATTTATCCTTGTATCTAAGATTCGGCTATAACAAAAGTACTCCATGTAGAAAGTCATCAAGTAATTCACCCTTTAGCTATTGTTGGCCCTATTCTTAGCTATTCAAGCTCTCAAAGGTGAATATTCCTTTTTTATAAGTGCATCTACATCATCCAATCAATATTCCTTATTTATAATAAGCACATCTACTTCATCCAATGACCCAAATCTCCCTTTAACTATTTGATAGTTCACAACAATCTTCTCATCCTTATATTTTATTCTTGATGAGCTAAGTTTACTAACTGTAATCCTTTTGAGGATTTTAAACATTTATTAATCATGTCATGTAGCTCACTTGCTAAAAATTGGTGGTTAAAATATAAACTTTATAAGTTAGATCACCACAAACTAATGGTCCAAAATAAATTTATGGCATCACAAGATTTTGATTTATACATCACAGTGGATCATTGGGATTGTTCTCATGAATTCCCAAGGAAACCGTTTAAAAAACTACCTACAAACCTTGGTCAACCAAACTTTGAAGAACTCATTTATCAAGTGGACCAAGAAAAAGACTAGGGAAAAGAAACACATAACAAATGTACTGATGAATATAGAGGTTCCAACTCCCATTGGCCCACAACTTTAATGAAGGTTAGGCCAAAGAGAAAATAAAACTGCATCTCTCCCCAATAGGAGGTCTATCATATACCGATGAAACTGCATCTCTCCAATAGAAGGTCTACCATACAACGATGTGTAAAGCATGGTGCCCCATATCCTAGCCTTTTCTCAAATAAGAAGTGCATAATTTCACAAAAGCAATTTAGACAGAATCTACAAGGCCATGCCAAGAAACAAAAATAGCTCACAACACAAATTGGTTTTACAATGGGGGGCCCTCACATACGCTTCGACGAGTGGGAAAGCCACCTTTGATAAAATTGATAATTATTATCACATTTATTTTAATTCATTGTTTCATCTTATGCATAGAATTACTTAAAATGATTAATTTTTTTTCTAGAAAGCACAAGCTAATTTCCCACCACCAAAATAAGAATATAATTATCATCAAAGACATAATGAGAAAGAAACATGAAAAAGGCTTCTTGAAAAGGGGGCAATACTTTAAGATCATATTGAGTTGAATTTAATATTCTTTCATTTATCTTTTATCTTTTCTTACAAAATTATAGTTCTCTATGTAAATGGTTTTCTTTTCTATTAGAATAAGTTGATGATGATGAGCATGATGAAGATGAGCTTGAGGATAAAGACAAATAGGGCATTCTTGGACATATTTTTTTGTTTAAAACACATGGTTGAGGATATAATTTGTTATTTTGTATATATCATATATATCATAAATGTACTTTTGGTATTTTGTATATTAAATGTAATGTCTTTCTATTCTTTTAAATTTTTTGCAATTATAAACATGACTATAATGTGGCCCAGTCCCACAAACCCATAGCCGTGTTGTCAACCATGAAATGTGATTTTTTCACTCTCTATATCCTTTGATTTCTTTGTGGATAGAAACATAATTATACCCCATATTTCTTATAGTGTGAAAAGAAACTAACTAGAGATCTTGATGAATACTATGAATAGAATTAAAATAAGAATTTTGCAAGATTTCTAGGGAGATTGATGAGGCTATGACCTAGAGGACTTCCCTTATCATGTATTGTACTCATGAATCTTTTCATGAACCTCAAACTTCATGAATCAAAGAATTAAAAGGAGAAGAAGAGTATGTTCTTGGCCACTAAATGCCTTGTTTGCCTCTTTTCTTTGGTGAAATATACGTGAGGACTTGCATGCAATTTCATTACATTGAAAATAAAAAATATGGAAAAAGTCACCAATATGGAAGGGCATGCCTAAACCCACCCATTTAGGCTCAACATTGAAGAAGGCATTAAATCATAACAACAACACCAACTATTTCTCACCTCATGATGGAGTAGTAAATGGAAGACATCTTCTTGAATGTATCAAGAGAAGATGGGAGATTTGCTATCTTAAATAGAGGCCCAATTTAGAGTTGTGTATACATGTGTGTGTGTGTGTGTGTGTGTGTGTGTGTGTGTGAGAGAGAGAGAGAGAGAGAGAGAGAGAGTGTGTACTATGTAGAGAAGGACAAGATATTACCAAAGAAAGTCAAAATTTACACACATTGATAATTCACTAGAGTACCACTAGATAGATAACTATTTATTACTAGGTGATTATTAAAAACTAGGTGTATGTAATGAAAAATGGAAAAACATGATAGTAGTTTGAATTTAAAATAAATATCGAAGGATCTGAGAAAAGATTCTATATTCAATCTACATTGAAAATTGAATTAAACTATCAACACCCAAAGATTTGATTTTGGATAAGTTTTTTTGGAAGGGTGCTTTTATAAAATATATTTTCAAAGTTATTATTTTTCATAAATCTATTATAAGGTTCTACATTAGTTTTTTATTACATTGTCATTATTGGTTCGAGTATTCAAAAATATCAATTGATTGATTTATTTAAAATGAAGTAGCCTTCAATGAACTTTGACATTAAAACTCACTCTCGGGGGGTTCGCTATAAGTAAACCCTCTGTATCACATGCATTCAAGGCCTATTTTAAAAATCCCTGTGAATTTTTCATGAATAAAACGTACCCTTTTTCTATTCAACCTGTGAATAACCCCCTTTAAATGCTACCCTTCTGTATGTAAAAAAAGTGTAAAAAAGGTTTTTTATTAATCCCTTCTATTGAACCCACGTGTTGAACCCACGTGCTACACTTACATATTTATGAGTGACCCCCCCGAGAACTCACTCGAGTAATTGAGGGATAAGGTGGTAGCATTGTCGTGAAGTGAAGAACTTATCAATGACACGTGTTTTTATCCATGAAAGCCCCATTTCGTCAAGGAGATGTATCCAAGCAAAAAACTACACCACTCACACACCTAACCCTACGTTGAACAACGACCTCTTGATTAGGATGTGTCATAATGAGATGAGCCACTCAAGCAAGTGCCCACTCACCTTATCATGTGCTTTGATTTAATTAAAGGAACAAAAGGGATATTGATGAGAAAGGCAATAGCCTCTAGAGTCTAGATAGAAAGAGCAAGGTGCGAGGATGTGGAGAGGGCCTCACTTTGGCAAGTTGGTGGCCTCTCCATTTGCTAAAGGGCACAAGATTTAACTAGCCTTGAGAGTAGAGTGTTGTGGATGGTTCTTGTCGGTTAGAATACATAGGAATCCGGGGGTTGATGGGACAAGGGGGTTGGCATGAAAATTCGCATGTAAAAGGATAAATGGTGGGGCGTTTGATGCATGGGAAAAAAATAGAATGATTTGGTAGCATAAAACATTAAAGTCAAGCATTTTTTGAAGAGAAATGTGGGATGGTTCAACCGAACAGCAGGCTCATCGGTACTAACGAGGCTTTTAACAAAGGAGGGTTGCCCACTTGCAAGTGCACTTTTCCCCATACATCTGATATGGGCTTGTTCAAATCACTTCAAGGCGGTTGCATGAAAGCTACACAAAAGGAAAGCTTGCTAATAAAACATGCGGTCTGAGTATCTAGCTTTCCAAAGAAAAGGACTACTGCGCTTTGATAATCTTAAGAAGATTGTTATGGTTGGCTCCTAGATTGAGATACTGGTCTCTCTCTACGCACATGGCCATTTGTCACCTTTTGTTGCAACTACAAACATGGATTATTCGGCTTCATGTGTTCTCAAGTATATTACTACCAATAACTCCGTTTCTAAAGAAAATCTAAAGAGACAAAGACTTCATTTCCTCAAGAAGATTGCTACACTTCGTTTGTAGAAGCATACCTTTTGTTGATGGAAGCAAGTTAGTGGAGCATATTCATCAATCAAAGCATGTGTTCTCAAGTAGACTTATATAACTTGGTTTCAAAAGTAAAGCTAGAGAGACAAAGACCTCATTTTTCAAGAAGATTGCTACACTTGGTTTGTAGATGCATACCTTTTGTGGACGGTCGTTTGAATGATTTAAGTGTTGCATACTCAACCATCACAAGTTAAAAAGAAGACATGAAAACTTTTTTGTGGGGCATGCCTTAAAGGGATTCGGAGTATTTTGTGCCCATGGATTTGAATTCCTTTATTTTTGTTAGTACAATGTTTACAATTCATATATACCATACATCATTGCGCACCATTTTTGGAGCCCATGTGTTTGAATGGGCTATCTATATTGGGTCTATGTTCTCATCAATGGGAGGTGATTCCTCAAAAACTAAGCCCATGTGTTTGAGTGGGATATCTATATTGGCACTATGTTCTCAACGATGGGAGGTGATTCCTACAAAAACTAAGCCAAGATACAAATAGCTTCAACAACATGAAATTTTTAAGCTATAACTTTATGAGATTCTCCAGGTACTGTAGTACTCCTTCAAAAAAATATGAAAGGTCATTGAAGTTATTGAACACAATTTAACAATGCCAAAAGAATGAGGATAACTTCTAGAGCTCATGGTTGATGCATGCTCATAATTGACTTAGTTGTTTGGGATGTTACCATAAATATAGCTATTATAATCTCTCCATCGTGGTGCATGAAACATCCTTCTCATACTCCATGGATGTGAAGCTAGTGTCTCCACGAAGACATATACAAAATCATCCTCAAGAACAAGGACTTAGAGAGCTCATTCATTCTTGAGAAAACTTGGACACTCCAAAGTGGCAATGATAAATTGAGTGCATCCTAAAGTATCATCACACCCCCCCACATGACCTTGGCAAGATGGAAGGGTTGAGATGGGCATGTATGAAGGCATGGATGGAGATGCCAATGGAAAATGGGTTTCTTGGGTAGGTGGAAAGAATGAATGGGGTGATTGGAGGTTGGAAAGAGAATCTCGTATATAATTAGGGGTTTGATTGTAACACCAACTTGCGACATTGATTCTCCCCCATATCATTAAAAGAATTGGTCATATGCCTCAGATCCATGGTAGAGACCGTATAAAGGTCTGGATCATGATCTCCTTATGGATTTCCTAAAGGAGAGCCAATGGGACACATTTATAATAAGGCATAAGGTAAAAACACATGCATATGGTAAGGCATAGGGTAAAGATATATTCCCATAGAGATCCCTATGCATGCACAAGGAGCTATATCTTACACATGCTCAAGAGAGCTCTATGCATAAGGTAAGAGCCCTTATGCATGCATAGAGCTATATCTTATGCATGCTCAAGGGAGATTTATTCATAAGGTAAGAGCCCTTATACATGCATAGAGTGTCTTATGTAACTTGCAATTTGCATCTAGAGTTGACTAGGATGCGTAGAATGAATATCTTAGCATGCTAGAAAGTAAGAAAGAGATTAACACTAATGATAATGCTAATGAAAAAAATGACACATAATGACAAGGAAAGAATTTTAGCTCCAAAGCTCATATATTTGATCCATTAGATAGAGTGCCTTTGTATAGGCTTGCTTGTACATCCCCATTAACCACCATTAAACATGACTTATAAGCTTGATTAAGCCTCTCTTAATCATTTTAGATTTGGGCATCATCTCCCTTCAACTTAGCAGCTTCTCCTTGATGAATTATAGCCCTTTGACTTGTACCAACTCCAAAGTATGCCTCCTTTTGAAGAGAATGAACAAAAAAATTGATTCTTGATGGTTTTGGACTTTAAAAGAAGGAAAAATCTTCTTGAAAGCTTTAACAATACTAATCATTTTACTATTCTAACCTATCCTAGGGTGTTTAGCTACTCAAGAGATGATGGGCGGAGCTGATACTAACTTGAGATTTGCATCTAAAGATGATAAGGGGGTGTATAAATTTATTAGAAACAACATCTTAGCATGCTAGAAAGAAAGAAAGAGATTAACATTAATGATAAAAATGAAGCATAATGACAAATTAAGAGATTTAGCTCAAAAGCCCATATATGTGATCCATTAGATAGAGATTAATACTAATAAAAGTGCTAATGATAAAAATGAAGCATAATGACAAGGCAAGAGATTTAGCTCAAAAGCTTATATATTTGATGCATTAAATAGAGTTCCTTTTATTAGCTTAAGTACATCTCCCCATTAGCTATTAAACATGGCCCATAAGCTTGATCAATCCTCGTCTAATCTTTTCTAGATTTGAGCACCATCTCCCTTGAAGTGAGGGCTCATTTGGCATCTTTCCCCACTTCTAGGTGTCTACTTTTGGCCTCCACATGGGTTGACCATTCCACATATTCTTTAAAAAGACCATATTAGGGAGTTTGGGATTCTCCCACTTCCCATTTTTCAAGATTAAAAATGGAGGCATGGTAAACCCTTTTAAGCTTTTATCAAAACCAGCTCATCTAACATATCATTGTGGAAAGTTCTTGAAGTGTAAGTTCTTAATCCACATTCTCTGACAACTTTGGATTTCGTATGTTAGAAGAAATACCAAAAAGTATATTGAAAATAAAAATCCCAAAGTAATGGATTTTTTTCAAACTCCTAATATGTTCTTTAGGCTCTCTTTGACCCTTTGAACCATACTCTATGACATATACAACTCTTACAAATGTTTGAGGGTCGCATACCACTCCTTCTTTCTCCAAACATTTACCCTTTATCACCTTGCTATTTCAACACTCCCCCTCAAGTGTGATGAACTACTATCACCATACATACACTGAACCTACAATTTTAGTCATTTGCTAGAGTGGTCTATCATAGGCTACAATGTTGGCTTAAATTCTGTAGTTTTATACATGTGCCTCATAGGCTACAATGTTAGTTTATGCATCTCTTATGAATGTTTGAGAGTCACATACCACTCCCCATTGCTCCAAATATTTACCCCTTATCACCTACTATTTCAACACTCCCTCTCAAGTAATGAAATACTAACACCATACATACATTGAACCTACACTCTTAGTCATTTACTAGAGTGGTCTATCACAAGTTCCTCATAGGCTACAATGATGACTTAGAGCCTATAGTTTTCCACAAGGGTATAAATACAATAAGTAGCTATAAAAACAAGGTGATAGGGGGTAACCTCTTCCACCACCATCAACTAGAAGAGTCTTTCCAATGATTGGACACATTCTTGGAAATTCCATCTATTTGTCTCTTCTTTCGTCATGATGTTTGCTTGAGTGTTGTTTGGAGTCTTCTTCTTGCTCCAACAATCTTTCTCTATGTGGCCTGGCTTCCCACAAATGTTAGACTTCACTCTAGCTCTTGGTCCTATATGTAAGAATGTGTTCTCCTCATAGTGTGATGATCCATCTACTTTAACTTTGCATCTCTTTTCTTCCTTGATCAAGGATCTTTAATGCTAGTGAAGGTTAGATAAGCGGGGACCGGGGTAGGTTCTTCAAGCTAGCCCTAATGTAATGATGGCTAAATCTATCTCATCTCTTTTAATCCAAAATCTTTTATCCCTCGCTTTTAATCCTAGATGTTTCTCCCTTCCACTTATTATTCCCCAAAATCCATCATCCATCTTTTATGACAAAAAAATTTAAGTTTTACATGCCATGTATGGAAACCTTCACCAATTAAATTTATCTACTATATGAATGGATTAAAAGTGGTTGGATGGGAAGGTCTTTGAAATAGGGCTACCCAAAGCCTATGTCTTTCCCTTTACAAAAGTGGAGATGTAAATTTGATGTAATTAACACTTCCCAAATTCAAAAACTATAAACCAAAAAATTCCCTCATTAAGGAAAGTGATTTGGAGTATCAACCATAGGGCAAGTTGATTTTGATGATGCACAAGTATTTAGGGACACCCCAAATGTGGTAAAGTAGAAACCTAAATGGCTCTCAAAATTAAGCATCATTAGCACTAAGCTACCCTATTAATAAGAGGTAATTTTCTATGATTTAAAAACTAAGGCGTTAATAATTATTATTTTTTCTCAACAAATCAATGTACATATTCCTCTATAGCATGTATGTTCATGTATGTTAACCCACATTGAGCCATTTGTTTAAGAATGTGATGAGAAAACTCGAAAATTTTTCCACTCCTGGGCTGAAAATTAATCCCCATGGAAAAGTAGAGCCTATGAACCCATGAGCTATTTGCTCGAGAATATGATGAGGAAATTAAAAACACTACCACAGTCTGGCTAGAAACTGTTGTCAATTGTTCGTGACTTTTGCAACCCTTTGATGAGTTTTAGCCCTTTGGGTCGTACTAGCTCCAAAGTATGCCGCCTTGAAGAGAATGAACCAAAAATACTTAATTATTTATGATTTTGGAGCTTAGAAAAAGAGGAAAATTTGTTCTTAAAATCTAATAAACAAAACTAATCATTTTACTATTCTAACCTATCCTAGGGTGTATAGCTACTCAAGGGATTATGGGTGGCTCGAATACCAACTAAAGATTCATATCTAGAGATGATTAGGGTGTGTTGAAATGGATTAGAAGAGGCATCTTAGCATGCTAGGAAGCAAGAAAGATATTAACACATGCTTGTTTTCTTAGCATGCTAAAAAGCAAGAAAGAGATTAACACTAATGACAATGCTAATGACAAAAATGAAGCATAATAACAAGGGAAAAGATTTAGCTTAAAAGCTCATATATTTGATCCATTACATAGACAACCTTTTCATAGTCTTAATTATATCTCCATTAGTCATTAAACATGGTTCATAAGCTTGATTAAGCCTCTCCTAATCTTTTCTAGATTTGAGCACCATCTCCCCTGAAGTGAGCACCCATTTGGCATCGTTTCCCACTTCTTCTAGGCGCCTAATTTTTTCCTCCACATGGGCTGGCCATTCCACATATTATTCCTCCTTTGGGCTCCCTTTGACCCTTTGAACCATAGTCTATGGCTTATGTAAATCCTATAAGTGTTTCAGGGTCACATACCACATCACTTGCTATTTTAACAATACATGCATCGATCATAGAGCTCAATGAATTTGCATAAGGGTGTACATTTGGATGAGAACTCTCATGATAAATTATTTTGCATAAGAGAGATCTATGCATAAGGTAAGAGCCCTTATGTGAATGCATAGAGATTGATGCATTTACATAGATAGCTCTCATGCATGTGAAAACTATTTACTCCTATATCATGCATAGAAATATCTATACATAAAGCAGAGCCATCTATGCATGCATAAACCTCATAGAGAGATCTATGCATGATATAGAGCTATATCTTATGCATAGAGATCAAAGAGAGTTGTATGCACAAGGTAAGAGCCCTTATGCATGATGCATAGAGCTCAATGAATTTGAATAAGGGTTCTACCTTCTACATAGATCTCAAAGAGAGCTCTATACATAAGGAAATGTCCTTATGAAAAATCATAGAGCTTAATGAATTTTCATGAGAGATCAAATGCACGTGAAAGAAAAACTCTCCCATAGCACCTCAGGGTGTGGCATTTAAAAAAGGAGTGTTAGGTTTGGAGTTTACCATAAGAGAATAAGAGCTAGAAAGTAATGACCTAACCAAAGCAAAGTGATGACCTATATAAGAAAAAAAGAGAACATAATAAGACAAATTATTTTACATATGATTAGAACCCTATGCATGCATAGATCACTCTATACAAGCATAGAGTTCAGAGAGAGCCCTATGCATGCATAGAGAGCCCTATACATTCATAAAGAGAAATCTATACATGCATGGAGTACATAGAGATCCATATGCATGCATAGAGAGTAATATAAGCATAGAGAGCAATCTATGCATGCATACAGAGTCATATGCATGCATAGAGAGCAACCTATGCTTTCATGGAGCTCATGCATAAAGCTCATATAGAGAGTTCTATACATAACGTAGATCCCTCTATGCATGGGATCCACCTAATGGATCTATTTCTATGCATGAATAGAGAGTTATATCTATTCATCATAGATCACTCTATTCATACATAGAGGTCATAGATAGCCCTATGCATGCATAGAGCTCAAAGACATCCCTATGCATGCATGGAGCTCATATAGATCCATATGCACCTTATGCATGCATAGAGATGCCTATGCATGAATACAATGTTATCTATCTATGATCCCTATGAATCATAGAGCTCTCTATGAGATCTAGAGAGCTCTATGATGCATAGAGCTCATAGAAAGCTCTATTCATGTATGGAGAGCTCATTTTCTCTATACATGCATAGAGAGCTCCATCCATAATGTAGAGCCCTCTATGCATACATAGAAAGCTCTATACATGCATAGAGTCCTAGAGTCCACTATCATAAAGACATACCCCTCTATGCATGTATATGGTTCATAGAATGCCCTATGCAGCATGCATAGAGGACTTCACCCATGCATAGAGCATTCTATGCATTCTATTCATAGAGCACCCTATGTGCTCCAGCAGAAGGTGGAGCCCTCTATGGATACATAGAGAGCGATATCCATGTAGAGAGCTATATCCATGCATAGAGGACTCTGTGCATGCATAGAGATCTCTATTTATAAGGGGGACCAATGATGTAACACAAGCTACCCATATGCATGCATAGAGATCTCTATTTATAAGGGGGACCAATGATGTAACAAAAGCTACCCATATGCTATGTATTTTGGGGTAAAGATAGATAATGGGCACCCACTTAAGTTGGGTGGCTGTGGCCAAAGCTCATATATATACATATATAACTTTTGATAATGTGAAGAGGGAGAATTCAATCATTTCTCAAGTGTAAAGCTTTTTTCTTCTCTTGAGCTCTCACCTTCTTAATTGCTTAGTTTTAGAGGTTGTATTCTTGTTTGTGTTATGGTGTGTATTCTTGCGAGCTTGAGTAAGAGTGTGATTGAGCAAGAGTGGAGACGAGGGTGCTTCTTAATCATTACCTATTGGAAGGATTATGAAGATTGAGAGTAAAGGAAGGGATCAAAGAGGAGGGATTGTGACAGACCTCTTGGCCTCTCCAATTGACTTCCACGATCCAAGACAAGAGGTCTAACCACTAATACTATGGCTCCTTACTAGAGAGCAAGAAGGTTCTCGATATGAATAAAGTTGTCGAGGATTCAAATTAGTCTTGGTGGCTGAGGAAAAGAAGTAGAGCTATCATCTACTAAAAAATCCTCTTTTTTCATTACTATATCTTTCTCTTGGATGTAAATCCTTGGTTGAATGTAAGGGAGATGTGTTCTAGAGTACGAGTTGATTTTTTTGAGTGATTATGTCATAATATTATGCTATTTTAGTGTTTGGGAGTGGATTTGTGTGTTTAGAAAAAATGCTTTCTAGCCTTAACCTTTTTGTGTTTGATTGATTTTCTCTATTCTTTGTCTCACAAGAGTGATGAAACAAAGAGCAAGCTCTCCGGAGTGTGATTGACATAGTTTATCACTCCATTAGGTTTATTTTATCATTACTATACGCATTAGCCTTAGATAAGGAAATTAGTGTACACTAGCATTTTTTCTATTTTTTGCTAAGGCATTAATCTTTGTAGATGTTGTGAAAAATAATGACATTGAAGTGTTACTAACTTATGTCAGAAAACCCAAAAAGGCATTAAGCACCCCTGTCTTGTCAAAAAAAACCCTAAAAATCTAAAATACTTTAAAAACTCTCTTTTTTATTTTTTTTGGAACTTTTGGCGTGTCGATGAGACTCATCTAGATTTAAGATCATTGAATCCATCGAGATCATTGAGACGAGAGTTCAAAAGTGGGTAATGTTGAGGGACTATGAGATGGGTAAATGATCTTCATTTCTGAGGTATAAGAAAGGGGACTATCAAGGTACCGCCCAAATATTCAAATAAATATTCCTTGTGTAATAGGGTATAAAGCTGAGTAAAGACTCCTATTGTACATGGAAAGTACATAGAAATCAAAGCCATAGCTACCATCAATTTATGCATAGTAGGATTGATCATTGATCCCAAGTCCAGATTGCTGACTCCAACAATATTCAATTTTAATCATCGATCCCAAGTCCAGATTGTTGACTCCAACAATATTCAATTTTAATCATCGATCCTAGGTCATGAGTCTAGATCGTCGATCCAACTCTAAGATTGTCAACTCTCTTTTCATATTATTATCTTTTGGATCAAGCGATTTAAAATCTAGAACGTGGTCTATCCCTGATGGCTAAGCATAACTTCATATCGTCTTTGATCTAGATCATTTTCATTTTACAGATCAACAATGTAATTATTGGATTGTCATTATCAAGACTTTCAAATCATTGATTTTTAGGTCGTAGCTAGCTTGATTCATTAAATATCTAAATCGTTTGCAGTCCAAATTATCTATTACATATCAAATCATTGTAAAGTAAAAAAAATTGGATCATCGATCTGATTGGATTTATATAGAGTAGAAAATCAAGAAAAGATAAAAATTCATACTTATGTAGTTTACATTTTTTTGTCAAAAAAACCTTGAAAAATATAAAAACATTATAAAAATTCATAAAAACCCATTAAAAACTTCAAAAATCATAAAATCTTCATAATTTTGATGTTAGATCAAGTGTTTATGCATTTTTTATCAAGTCAAATCATTGCCCAAATCCTTGCTCAGACCTGACCTTTGAATATGAGACTTTATCTCATGATCCAACGTAAAGGAGTGGGATGGGACCATCTATGGAGTTGACCTCCCTAATTGTGTCAGACAGTAGTTTAGAAGTAGACCAAGAGTCCAACAAAAGAGAGGAGATCAATATTGTGGGGTATAAACCTTGTAGAGCTTATACTGATGATGACGACTACGTCAAGCTCTTTTGCCTGCTGCTACCAACCATAATCTTTGCCACTCTTCCCTAACAACCTCCTATAGCATGCTCTATCAGTTATGCGTGCCCTGTTTGTCTCAGCTAGAGCATTGACTGCTATTGTTGTGCGGACTGTCTTTTCAATTTTGCAGCCTACTCCATGCGCCACCTTGTCATGTAAACTTAGTGTGCTACTTTGTCTTCCACCTAGTGCTCCTCTTCATTCCAAGCATATCAACATCAGCATGAAGCTACAATACGAATGTGGAATCAGTCAAACAACCTGGTCCTAATGGTCAACGACCTATTGTTGCCAACAGTCAATGACCTACTGTTGATGTGGCCGGATGAACTATTGCTACAACCAGACGACCTATTGCTAACAACCAGATGACCTACTGCTAGTGATAATCTGTGACTTGCTATGCTGACATTCAACAACCTGCTCTCTTGATAGCCAACAACCTACTGTGGCTAACACCTACTTTTTGGTTAGGCTTACTTTTTGGGCTAGGTTTACTTTCTATGAATGAGAGTCTGAACACGGAGTTAGATGTTGGAGTTAGCTATCTAATTCAGCTATTTGAGTCAAATTTTAGAGTTTGATATCTGAGTTAGCTGCTTGAGTCAGATTTTGGAGCCAACTACCTAAGTGAGATGTCAGAGTCAGCTGTTGCTGGAGTCAGCTCTCTAAACTACTATGGCTAACACCTACTTTTTGGTTAGGCTTACCTTTTGGGCTAGGTTTACTTTCTATGAATGAGAGTCTGAACACAGAGTTAGATGTTGGAGTTAGCTATCTAATTCAGCTGTTTGAGTGAAATTTTGGAGTTTGATATCTGAGTCAGCTGCTTGAGTCAGATTTTGGAGCCAACTACCTAAGTCAAATGTCAGAGTCAGCTCTGGAGTCAGCTCTCTGAATCAGCTACCTGAGTCAGCTGTCTTCTAAATCAACTATTTGAATTAGCCGCTTGAGTCAATTGTCTAAATCACCTATCAAAATTAGATTTTGTTTCACATTTTCAGATTTTTTTCACATTTATTCTCATGTATATTTAACTTTGGGAGGGCTCAATACTTAAATTATTTAGGATTAATCTATAACTTAATCATTTATTTTCTTCTAAAGGGACTAGACACTGCCTCTCTGAGAGGTAAGACCTTGCCTAATGGCCACCAAGATAGATAAATTTGAAGGAACAAGCTTTTATACATGGTAGACCAAGATCAAATTTACATTAATGAAAAAGGGGTTGTGGGAATTGCCAATGGGTTGGAGAAAAAGGTTAACAATAGGGAGGGAGAAGCATTTTGGGTTAGTAAACATGGAAAAAGCACTTCAAATGAAGCTTGAGAAGAGTTGGCCATATTGTTTGGTGCTCAATCTAAGAGCTCCTAGATTCTTTGAACTTAAGTTAAACATGGGAGAGCCTCTTTCCTCTCACTTAAATCTAATGATAATTCTAACCACACATCTTGCAAGGATTAACTTAATCATGGAGGAAGATGTTTGCATTTCATTATTGTTAAAAAGTCTACCCCATGAGGATTATGGGCAGCATAGTCACTACCCTCACCAACTTGTCTTCTCCAACACTACCTGACATCACTGCAGCTCTTTTGGAAGAGGAAAAGAAGATCAAAAGGCAAAACACCAGCAACACCACCATGTTTCAAGATGAGGCCTACTTCACAAAAAAGCACTCCAACAAAGGATCTACATCAAAGCCAACATTCAAAGACAAAGGAGAGAGTAAGTGCCACTTCTGTGTGGTAAGCCTGGACACTTTGAGAAAGATTGCTACACAAAGAAAAGGGTGTCTACAAACATTGTGGAGGAAAAATATGAAGAAGAACCTACTGATTTTAAGGCCTCTTATGAGGCCAATTTTTCTAACTAGAATGGGCCCTCTACAGTTCTCAGATAGATCCTAACTCATATGCCAATTGAATCCTCTCATTTTGTAAACCAATAGGCCAGAATTAGAGTGAGATCTAAGGAGTCTACTGCCCAATGTAGCTGGACTGAGTTTCAGCTTGGAGTAATAGGTGTTGTCACTACTAAGAGTGGGCAACAAGCCATGAACCTTCCCATGGATTAGTGCCAAGGATGCAAGTCATCAATTTAAGGGAGGGATTGTTGGATACATTTGATGAGTACATGAGGATGAGGGATAATTTATGAAGCATAACTTTAGGGAAAATGTGTGCAAAGGTCAAAGGTGTAATCTCACCAAGAAATAAAGTATCAAAAGAGTTCATCCAAATAGGTAGGAGCGATTTGTGTGGAGAATCTAGTTAGGTGGTGAAGAGATCATGGGCGAGTGAATATAGTTGTAGAATCAAGGAGAGAATTGTGGGAGGCGGCAGTGATTTCTGAGGTGGATTCTAGACCTCAGCATTAATGTAATCAATTGCGCCTATTTAAGAGGCAAGATTTAATGAAAATGTACCGCCTGCATTTTATATCATTATGTTGGTCTTCTATTGATTACATTTGCTTATTGATGATGTGCATGTTTATATTTAATCCACTATGCTAATCTTAATCTATGATCCGCCCCTAGAAATATAACATATGTAGTTTTATCTCTTTATGTTATGGTTGTAGAGAAGAGAAGATAACATAAGAAAATCCAGCCATCTATCTCCCTTGTGTGTTTGTCTACTCTTGTGTATGTGTGTGTTTTAAACACACACATACAACATATGTAGTTTTATCTCTTTATGTTATGGTTGTAGAGAAGAGAAGATAACATAAGAAAATCCAGCCATCTATCTCCCTTGTGTGTTTGTCTACTCTTGTGTATGTGTGTGTTTTAAACACTTGCAACAAGGAGCTCAAGCTCACTATTTCCCCTACATTCTTCTCATGATATCAAAGCACTGGTTTGTGTGCATATTTTTGGTGGCCAACCAGCCTATTTGGTTGTGCCCAGGTCGCCGCCCAAACTGTCCCATTTTGTAACAAACTATTATGGGTTAAGCTTTCTTTCTTTGTAACAACTTTGTAATGGTTTCTTATAAATAGGTAGTACCCAGATAGATGTAAAAAACAAAGGGGATTATTCTTGAATGTGTGGATTAGAGGATAGACAATTGTTGGGGCTGGAAAGCCAATGAGCCGAAATGTTGCCAGAACGTTAGAGCTGTGGCAGCAGCCTAGCGCATTTAGCATCACCGTTGTGGCTCAGTCCGGTAACAGTAATGGACCAATCGGTTAATTATGCCATTATGGGTGTAGCGTAGCCGTTATGGGTGTAACTCAACCTTGCTTAGAGCAAGATGCCATCTCTTACACTACTTCATGACTACGCATTAAGCAGTATAAAGATGTAATGAAAATCTGTACACCATATACTTTTTATATGCCATGGGATTTCAAGTGGAAAATGGGGAGAATATGGTTGCTTCTATGTTTTCCCATCCACTACCATAAGCCTTGCACCCAATTACTCAATGTAAGCCAGGCATTAACTAAGGGTTAAATGCAAAATGATGATTTTCACAAATTTATCAGCATAATTTTACCAGAAATTACATTAAATCAAGGGTAACCAATTTGTACGGAATGGTTGGAGTATCAAACCAACTCCGAATTGCAATCTCAAGTTATAGGGATTTGTATCAGATACCTAATGGTTAATTTGAATCCTCAATTGCACCAAAATACAGTGATTAGCACTGATTAATCATTGATTAGCAAATTAATCTATTATTTTGTGTGCAAAAAATAGAGTATGCGGGGAGTCCAAATCTGGTGCCTTAGACTTCAAATGAGCTCAAATGCTTGCAAAGGCATCAATAGCAATGAGTCTAGTAGAGGATTAAGCCAATAAACACAAGATTTGACCAAATATTGAAAGCTTAATCTCTGTTTTACCAAAGTCACCTGCACATTTGATGAAGAGCTTGGATCTCACTGTAGACTTGATGAAATTGAATTCTGTCTTCACCAGCTTGTAGAGCATGCTTGAAAACACCTTGGGCTAAGAGGAATTAGAGAGATTTGATTTGATGAAGCAATAATGGCAAAAACTCCTCAGAAAAATGGTGCCTCTTAATCTACAAAAATCTGCGATTTGCGTTGGCGGTTTGAGGTGATTCTTGCATAGGCTTGAGCACAAGAGAGTTGGCTAGCTAGGGTTAAAAGGGTTTGGCCAATGATTGAGTATGCAAGGAGCTAGAGCTCCTCCACCAGCTGGGGGTACAGAGGCTAGTTGAAAAAAAAGGAAAAATTATAATTTTTTTACTAATCCTAATTAGCAAGATAATGGGCGTACAAATTAGCATGGCTCTGATACCATGTTGAAATAAGAGCATTGTGATGAGCTATGGTGGATCAAACACTAGAATCAACATCATTAACAAAGTGATTAGTAAATAATTAAGACATAATTAGTGAGTAATTAACAAATAGATTAATGTAGGCATGGATACTCAAAAACCAGCAACTTCTCATTAGGGCAATGCCTCAATTTATAGAGCTTACATCCAAGCATCAAATCCCACTGATTTCTCCATGATTCACTCCACCTCTTTTCCCTGATTCTCTCCACCTCCTCATTTTTTCCAAAATATCTCCCAGAATATCTCCACACTTCCCAGAATATCTCCACACTTCCTAAATCTTTTCATGCTACCCTTTATTCTCTCCCAATAGATTCTTCTCACCTTTTCACAGGTTCTTTCACATTTACATCTTCTCTTTTACAACCTCTAACCAAGGGCTTGTTCCCGCACACACCCTATTCACTTGTATTTTCAACAACATCTCCTAGAATTTATTCCATATGTAATCATGGAACTGAGCACATGTTGCATCATGAAAAGCTGCTCACTTTTATCTTTAGCTTGATTACTTTATAATGCATAGAGTCCATATGTAATCATGGAACTAAGAATATATTGCTATTCAAAAGTATGGATTGAGCTCTCCTAAAGATAAGACAACTATCTAATTAGATGCCAAGCCTACTCTAATGGCAACATAATTAGCATGACTAATCTAAGGTAGGCGATACCTAAGTGAACTCATGATGATGAGTGTGTGCCAATTAGATTGCAATCAAGTGTACATTAATGTAGTATAATTCTCTTTTCTCATGTGCCTTCATGCTAGAATTTTATCTTGCTTGGCTACTCTCTCACTCCCTATCTCTTCCTTGTGCTCGATGGCACCACATTTCTCAACACCCCCCCTTGGTGCCATTTTCTTAGGCTACTGCAAGGTGGTCAAATGCAAGATTTAAAACATATTTTCACCCCCCTCATTTCTAACTTGGTTGGGTAACTCAAATGCTGTTTGGCTTGGTTATTCTCTAGCTCATAGGTTATTTTAGAGATGTTCAGATTGTTTTCGCTCCCCCAGGGTGCTACTTTGGCTACTCTTTTTTGCGGTCAAGTGCTTTACATTTGCATCACTTCCCCTAGGTGCTATGAGCTGCTTTGGCTCATGTGCTACTTTGGCACTTCCCCCCCCCCCAAAAAAAAAATCTACTTTGGCTCTAGGTGAGATGAATTTTCAGCTTGGGTACGTCATCGTTCCTAGAGGCTGGTTACAAGCACTTTTTGTAGGAAGTAGGATTTTTTATAACAAATTTTTGTTTAAGAAATGGATAGTGAGACGATTTTTTTATGTGAGGCTTTTGCCACTTCTCTTTCTTCTTAATTGTATCTTTTCTTATAGCCTTCATGTATATTGCCACTTATGCTTTGCTTGTGCACATCTACGCTTGCGTACTCATTTGGTTGCAGCATTTTTACATAAATTGTGAGGCTTTTCCCACTTCTCTTTCTTCTTCATTATATCTTTTCTTATAGCCTTCATGTTTGGTACCACTTATGCTTTGCTCGTGCACATCTACGCTTGCGTACTCATTTGGTTGCAGCGTTTTTACATAAATTGTATATACTGAATTTTTCACACAAAAAAACATTAGTGTACTCATTTCGGCCGCTTTTACAAGGGTTACAAATTTTTTATGGAACAATTTTTATTGATGAAGATTGAATTAGTGACGTTTGTGCCAGCACACATGTTGATAGTGATAGTGCCCATGTCGGTGTCGATGATGGCCATGGGGATAACCCAATGGGATAAAAGCACTCTGGGTAACAAGCCCCCAAACATGTATACAATACCTCATCTCTTCTTCACAAACAATCTTAAAAAAATTCATAACCATCTTATGTTCAATAATCTCAACAAAGCAACACATGTGCTTCTTGCACAAGACAAAAAACACAAGACACGTTCAAAAAACTTAGTCATCCTAGATGACCTACAAGCCACTATAGGTCTTGCCTCAACCATTGAGCTTAAGGGATGATAGTTGATCTACGTAACGGCAACATCGACATTGCTGATGGTTTAGTTAATGGAGAAAATGGAATATTCCAAGAAACTGACAGAAACAAAATGCCAAAAATATCTTGGATTAAGTTCTTTGATATACAACAATAATAGAAAAGGAGAAAAGCAACGAGTGTAGAATCAGCACCTCCACACAAGGCACGTTGGCCGAAGCTAGACACCGTTATTCAATATTAGAAAGGAATTCCAAGTTGGAATGAACATGCTAAACACAATTGCCAATCCATCCAGCAAACGCACGTAATTGACAATGGCAATTCTTGCATTTGACCCATCCAAGGTAAAATCCCACGGCCTTGTGTACACCACTCTTTCTTGAATAAATGACCCAAAGCACCTACACCTCTTGAGCCCATAAATGACGATGACATTAGAGTTGACAAAACAATGCTTGCTACGATCAACAGGCTTTAAACTGAGGCAAGATAGGAATGCATAAACAAATTGCTTTCAAATTACAAAGCCAGTCACTACATCATTCAATTTTTAAATATAGCGTCAATGCAAGGCCATATCAATGGCATAACCAATAACAACCTAATGGCATTTGAAATTCTATGCTTGCAAGAAACAAGACAGAGAGATGCAAGAAACTATATTGGGCCACAATTCGCTCACTTATGGTGCCATAACAGTCATGACTTCTCTATCTACCATAGTAAGACATCACCATTGGTATCATCCAAACAAGTGTTCGATACAAGTATTGAAACTCTCCAAGCTTCCTTCTCTGCCTTTACACGTTATTTCCATATACAAATCACCTAAAGAAAGAGCACAAACAGTCATTACACTCTTAGACAACATAACAGCCACAATAGATCCAAGTACACACACTATCATCCTTGGTGACCTCAACATACACATCAATGACCAAAATCCCCAATATACAATCTTGCAAAACGTTCTTCAAAACAAGGGCTACAAACAATTACTCAAAGATCCCACCACAATATACAACTCAACCTTGGACCACATATGGACAAACCAGATATCCACATGGAACAAACTTTTTCCAATGGTCAAATCACTCATCAACTCACATTCTCATTCCGAAACCAGTAACATAGCATTGCTACAACCGTTTCTTCCAATTCCACACCACCGACCCTCTACTCTAACCCACCAACCAATAGGCAGGCCCCGTGAATTTTTCACCTTGTTGCTCTTCTTTCTTTTCACTCTCTTCTGCTTTGTTTCTTGCTCTTTGCATGGCTTGGCTTCTCTCACTGTATCTGTGCGGTGTTTTTGGCCCACGACCGCTCAGTTTCTCCCTCTTCCACTGGTTTTTGGCCGTCATGAACCGTTTCAACACCGCTTCATTGGCGTTGCTATCGTGGACCTGCCTGACTCATCGTTCTCGATGCCCTCTCTTGCACCTTTGGCTACACCGGTCTCTGTCGCATGGCCTGCCCTCTATGAGGTCGCCAGATCTTCCCACTACGCCCCTCAACCCGGCTAGAAGCATTGCTGCCGCCCATCTGAAGTTGTAGATTTGTGCCGCCTATTGAATATTTTTCCCCATTTTTTGGTTTTTAAATTTATGTTTATTCCCAAGAATATTTGTATGTACAATTGATAAAGGGGTCCCATGGGTACTAAGCCCGCTCCGCTCCTCGTGTGTGAGTTTCTCTCTAATGCCAAACTTTAAAAAAAGATAGTAGGAGGTTTTAGCTTACATACACATGGGGTTTAAGGACTCAAAAACCACTTTTGCCTGTCCACGACAAAAGCTTTGTTACCACCGTTGTTAGTTTTATTGGTGCACTTAATTGAACTTTGGCCTTTGAGTTTATGAGTTAGTGTCAATGTGACATGGCACACACGGGTGTTATAGGACCGTGGTAATCCCTTTGACCCTTAGGGTCGCTTAGCAATAAAAAAGGAGTGTGTGCACAACTCTCTTAGGGTTTTAACACCATGGATGGCTCTTCTTGCTTGAATTGACTTGCATACTTAGTATTATTACCTCTTGCTTCTTGGTTTCCATCGACACTTTTGCCTGCTTCGAAAGTGGTGTCGGCACGTGAGTTGAGGTGGTAGCTACTGCTCTCCATTCTCGCTTAAACTTTGAGGGTGGCATTGGAGGCATGGATTTAGGTCACCCACTTGCAACGATGATGCTCTCTTTCATTATACCTTTCCAAGGACGATGCTTTCTTTCATTATACTTGTGGAGGTCACATAAAACCTACATAAAACTTGCAGGACATAGGTTTAGTTTCTATATAAACGGTGTGAATACTTTTAGCTCACACAGAACGGAGATGGACTCGTACACACACAATGCTCAAGACAACAACGCAGAGGTATAGATTGTGAGAGAGATTGGCATGCTCAAAGGAGAGAGATGAAACTCTCTACAAGTACAAATAAGAAAGTACAAATGAGTAGTAACCCTAAATTGTGAATGAGGTTGCTTATATACCTAGCTAACCCTAAGGTGGCCGTTCACACTTAGATGGTCATGGGAAAAAATCCAGTGTGATAGAAGTTCCCATTGCATAAGTACATGGCCTCACGATATAGTACTACAAAATATCTAACATGCTTGGTCCTGGCATAAAAGACATGATTGTTTGTAATTGCTAGTGCACTCTGATAGTGACAATAGGAGTAGGCACGTTTGAAGAGAATAAAGCTTCACACGATGATGTTGCCAGAGTTGCTTGCTTCTTTTGTTGAGCTAAGATATGCACAATTTGCCAACAAAGAAGCAGTTTTCACATGTGGATTGCTGTGTATCATAATCACCTACCCAATCAGAATCATCACTAAAGGCTTACAATTGTAAATCACCTCCCTTGGTATAGAATAATCTAAGATGAGATACGTTTAACTATCCATCAATCCATAGTGCTTGGGTAATGTATGAACTTAAAAAGTTGTGATACACCATATTGGATGTCTAGCCGTGAGTTTCATAGATAGATTAGGAATCCAATAGCTTGATCATAAGTGGTTATATAGAATGGTTTACTGGTATCCTCCGGACTAAGCTTTACACTAGGGTCCATCAATGTAGAGATTCGTTTGCGACTTTCCGTATTGAATAACTTGAGCAATACCTTGCTGTACTTTGAAAGCTTAATGACGATACCATCATCTTGTTGTATAAAAACTACATACCCAAGTAGTAGTGCAAAAGACCAAGATCTAGCATCTCCAAATTTAAGGCAAGGTCAACCTTGAAAGCTATAATGAAATCCTCATTGGTGCATGTTTCACTAGCATGTCATCTACATAGAGAATGACAATAAATAATTCGAGCTTATCCTTTTTCACATATAAAGTGCTTTTTGTAGGACTGTTTTAAAATCTTTGCCTAGTCAAATAGGCATGAATTTTTGGTACCGAGCTCTGGGAGTTTGTTTCACACCATATAAAGCTTTATTCAGCTTGCTAACTTCTATTCTTGACCAAGTTAGGCAAATCTAGCTAGTTGGCTCACATAAGCTTCTTCCTGCAAGTTACCATTCAAGAATATTATTTTGATGTCCAATTGGTACACTTTGAATCCATGATAGGCTACCTAAGCAATAACAATCCGATTGTGGTCATACGGTGGGAAGTGGTAGCAAAAGTTTTATAGTAATTAATAACTTTCTTCTAGGCATAAAATTTTGTAAACAATTCTAGCCTTGAGTCTATCAATAGACCCATTTGCCTAGATCTCTTGACTTTGAAAATCCACTTAGTACTAATGGCTTTCTTGCCAAGGGATAGATACACTAAATGCCAAGTACCATTTTTCTGAATGGCATGAATTTATTCATGAATGGCTTTCACCTAATTTGGATCTTCCTAAGCCTCTTCAATGGACTTAGGTTCACATACATAATGCTCAAAGATAAGAACACAGAGGTGTAGAGTGTAATGGAGATTGGCAAGCTCATAGGAGAGAGATGAAGCACTTTATAAGTATACGAGAAAGTACAAATAAGGAGCAACCCTAAATTGTGGATAAGGTTGCTTATATACTAGCTAACCCGTGCCCATTCCTAGGTGGCTATGATGAAGAAAAACCCAATGGGACAAAATTACCCATAGGATAAGAACATGGTCTCATAGTGTAGTACTACAATATATATAATAGTAATTCACATGGCTATGTACATTCTTAACAAGATTGTAACAAAATCCGATAAACAGGATGAGTCCATTATTATATGCTTACTCAGATAAGAAACCTTTAGCATAACTACACGCTTGAAATCCCTAATCCTTAGGGAAAGAAGATCATAGTGAGTCATGATGTCATATTTCAGGAGCAACTGTGACACTAGATATAGGAGGAGCTTTTATCTTCTTCATCATGTGCAACAAGGAAATCACTAAAGTAACACAATCTCCACATGCAAAGCACATACTTTCTCTCATTCTGATGGAGTGTAGCCTATACCATTTCCTATGGAGATGGATTTTAAAGATGAACAACCAAAAACATCATGAAAAATCCCGCTCTTCCCCATGCCATCATATCCAAACATGCTCCGAAGGTGACCAAACTTTGCGAGCATGTGGGGAGGGTTCCCCCACATGCTTGCAAATTTTGGTCACCCCATCGAGGCATTTTAAGGTTTTCAATTAGAACCCAGTATGGATTTTTCAAGTCTCTTGGTGCTCGAGAGGTCATGGAAAATCTCGCTCTTCCCCATGCCATCATACCCAAACATGCTTCAATGCTGACCAAACTTTGCCAGCATGTGGGGAGCCCCCACATGCTCGCAAAGTTTTTTCACTATCGCACGATGTTTGGGTTATCAATTAGAACCTAGTGCATAGATTTCAAGTCTCTTAGTGCAAGTAACTTTTAGATGGAGAAAAACCTCCACCTCAAGATGTTTGTAGATTTATAAGGTTAGAGGAGAAAAATAGGGCTCACGATAATCTTTTGAACTATGCTCTCATGTTAGAGGTACTCAAGATTGAGGAGTCCACCACCCTAGCACAAGGGGATCTGAATTAGATTGCAACCATGCACGCAAAATATGACTCCATCCTCAAAAAACAAACTTGGGACCTTGTGGTGGATTGCCCTCCAAGATGCAAAGTTATTGGCACTAAGTAGATTCATAAGGCCGAATGCAAATCTGATTATACTTTGGAAAAGTATAAGGCACGTGTGGTTTGCTAAAGGTTTTGCACTAGCTTAAGGTTTGTACTTTCTAGAGAATTTTTATCCTATATCCAGGTTAGCTACAATCTTCACTGCCTCTTGCATTGGTAACACAAGGAGGGTGGTCTATTATCCAAATGGATCTTTCATCAACAGAAGACTCTAGGAGGATGTATATGTGGAGCAACCATAGGGTTCGTGGTTCTTGACTTTGAAGCAATGTTTACACTATAGATTCACACCTTGTGAGCATAGTGCTATGATTGATGCTTATTTTTTGAGTGTTAGTCCCTTACATATCCGTTAAGCAGTAGATGCAAAGCTATATGTCTTTTTTGAGTAGAAAAATTACATGGTCATTTTTCTCTATGTTGGATGACCTCATCTTAACAAGGTATCACCACAAAAAGAGAATACAAACACAATAGATGCTTAGTGTAAATTTTGAGATGACCTCATCTTAATGAGGGATCACCACAAAGAGATCTCACAATCATAGTAGATGCTTAGTGTAGAGTTTGAAATAACTGGTCTTGGGCTTATATTGTTGGGGATTGGGTTTCACAGAAGCCAGATAGCATTTTAATCTATCAACAAAAATAAGTAGGTGAGATACTCAAGACATTTGGCATGATGATAACCGAATGCAAAGCAATTGGTACCCTCATGGAAGTTGATCGGAAACTATCCATTGACACTTCATACCTTGTGGATGACCTTATAGTGGAAGTTGGTTATCTTCTTGTGTATATTAAACCAAACATCAATTCTGTTGTTGGTGTTTTGAGAAGGTTCTTCAATAAGCCTTGAGAGAATCATTGGAAAGTAGGTATGGGGGCAATGATACATTTAAAAGGTACTCATCAAGAGTATTACTCATTAGGAATAATGTACGACATCACTTATGCTATGGGCAAGACCCTCATTGGGTATTATCACTCAAATCAAGTGGGGTGATTCAGACACGAGGTGCTCATTAATGGTACTCAAGAGTATGACATCACATGTGCTATGGACAAGTCCCTCATGGCTGTTATGACCTAGACTAGGTGCTCATTAATGGTACTCGAGAGTATGACATCACGTATGCTAATATGGGCAAGACCATCATGGCTATTATGGCCTAGATCGAGTAGGTGATTCGAACATCAGGTGCTTATTGTTTTTTTCTTGATTTGGGATGCATTTCTTCGATTAGTAAGAAGAAATCCAATGATGCACTGATAGAGAGACTGAGTACATGCATCATGTGAGGCATTGTGGCTAAGGAGAATTCTACATGATATGGGTGTGGTGGTACAGCTGATGAAGCAACCCACGGTTGCACTCAGTACATGCATCATGTGAGTGAGGAATCTTTTGTTTAATGCTCGCATGAAACTAATTGAGATTTGGTATCACTTTATGTGTGAGCTCATCATGTTCAGGGAGGTCAGGATAGTCTACTACCCAATGATTGGGAATTGTGTAGACATCTTCATGAAGGCTCTTAGCAGGGACCATATGGAGTAAAATCTTTATCAACTCGACTTCGAGTGGACACATTGAGCTAGCTCAGGCCTCCTTCATTAAGAGGAGTAGCCGTGGTTCAACAACCTGGGCATCCGACTTTCTGTATTCACACGAGATGGTGGGCTAGGAAGAGGCCAGATGGTTTAGAAATAGCTTGGATTAGATTTGGCACATTGCCAAATATGCTACATGCTATACTAGATAGAGTAGGTAGACGTTACTCTTGGACACCATGTCCCAACATTGTGGGGTTTGATGGGGCCAAAGATGAGTTGAGATAGCTTGGAAGCAAGTGGGGAAATTGGATAGCAAATTCTTGATCATCTTTATGGGCTGATGAGTCTACATTGTGAAGATGGTGGCACCAACTATGATAATGGATCTACGCAATCATGTCATGGGCCATCCCACATATACATGTGTATATAGATACATAACCAACCCCTTCTCTACAAAGTTCATCACTTTAAGTATACTCCCTAGCTTCTACTATTATACAATCTTCATCTTAGCAGATTTAGATTAGCCATCAAAGCTCCCTTTGTAGGAGCACACGAGTATGGGCCTTTGCCATCTATTGTGTTACTTTAGTAGTACATTACTCTTCTTTATCTCTGTTATTGGGAAATTTGAGTTTTAAATTTTGTGATGAAAGATCCTACTTCTTGTGAGTGTTCTTTTGTATACATTGCATATTGTGTATCCTCTTACATACTTTCAAGATAAACACTTGCACATCCCAACTATAAGCTTAATATATTTATAGGCATGTAATAAATGTTGGAGCTCTTATAAACTTAAAGGTTTTAAGTAAAAGTATTTCATAAAAAGGCCTCATTTGTAGGTGTGATATCATACAAATTCTTTAAAGAGGCCCCAAAAGAATAGCAAAAAGAGAAGAGGAGGAAGAAGAGAAAAAGATGATGATAATGAGTTATCATGTTCATCTTTCTCTTATTCTTTTTCCTTTCTGCATATATGCGAATCAATGAAGAAAAAGGAAAGTCGTGTTCTTCTCCATTCTCCTCATGTATATATCAAGGTAGGAGGACAAGGAGAAACCGCTAGTCCTCATCAATATATGCATGTGCGATAATCCTAGTAAACCATTAAGACTAGTAGTGGTACTATGGTTGGAGCATTTACACAATTAGTATTGTGTGTGATCTATCACACCTCCATGACACTATATAAGCAAACACATGTGGTACTATATTTTATGTCTTGTGTGTATAGCATAGTTAGTTCAGTCCTTGTAAGTAGAGTGTTTGAATAATCTCGCAACTTTTAGCTATTAGTGAGAAAAATCTAAAAGACCCGGCCTTGTACATTCTTCTAAGAGATCTCCTCATGGAGACAATTGGGGGACAAAACATTGACTTCCATGGTTGCATCGTGTGTCCATTCGGAAGCGTTTATAAACATTTGGTCCTTAATGTATGGCTTTAAGCACTCCCACCACACTTTTTAAACTTGGGAAGTGACTAAAAGATACTGACTACAGTTAGGTACCCAATAAAATCTTGCCTTACAGATTCTCCACGTGTATTTCTTCATGCATCATTATAATATTCTCTACAAGAAGTTAGTTTAAACATACATTGTTGGGAGAGAATGGCAACCTTGGACGGACTACAGGGAAAGTATTCACTCCTAATGTTCTTCTCATGTATACATAGTGTGGTCATTTCATGAATCATTTTTTTTAACTTCTCGGGCAAGGGGATTTGTCATAAGTGATGATCTAATTACTCAAAAGAGAGAGTATTATCGATAGCACTTGCAATTAAGGAGATGGGTTTCTTCCTAGGACTGACTATAATCACTCTTCTATCACTACAACGACTCTTCTATCACTCTTTTCCTTGCCAACCCAACTTGCAGATAAAGCTAGCCTTTGCGCTTTCATCAGGAATCATGAGATTGCTTGCCCCTTGCCCGACTGGATTAGTTTATAGCACAGTGAAATTGTAGTAGGACAAGTGACACAACTTTTCGTACTTTCCAGGTACCGACTAGACGCTCGCACTCCGCCTTTTACATTCTAACTTTGATAGAAGTGGCAAGAGGAATAGCTTCTTGACCTTTCCATTCAACCCACCATACTGATTTGCAAACACAAGAAAAATGAAGTATGTTTAAGAGATGAAGCAGGTTTAAGAGGACAACACTTCCACAAAAGCATTGAACCTTAGGGAAATAAACCTTAATGTGAAGGCCTCCTATTTTGGTTCAGAAATTGAGGCTACCATATCGAATTGTAAACACGAGGAAACTGTTTAAGAACGGAACACTTCCAATATTGGATCGATAATGTATTGAACCTTAAAGGAGGCTTTGCTAATAGTGGTAAATAAATGACTTGAACGATAATGAAGAGCTCCTATTTAAAATGGGGGCGAGAGAGCTTCCATAACATATATGGGGGAGACAATCTCCCAAGTTTGAAATTGGATTGGTTTGTGATGGCGGTAGCAATGTGGCATGATTGAAAAACTACACTTTAACAAGAAACCAGCCGTGGTTTATGATTGCAGAGCATAAAATGGCCTGCTGATTATGTTAAACAGCTTCATCAAGACCTCACTGGATAACCTGTAAAGGACAGATTAAAAAACCTGCATTGTTTTTTCAAGGATCCGGAGGTCGTCTTGAATAATTTATTACAAGCCCATTCCTGAAGTTGAAAAATTATTTGATGTAAACAGTCTGCTTCATGAACAATGACTGTACCTGCCCATGCACATGAACACATTAACACCATCACAATATATGTAATGAATGTGGAACACTTCTGTGATCACTAATCACAAATTATTGTTGGTTGATCGCCTATACACTGAAGCACCAAATGGAAAGAAGGTGCTAATCATGTTGTTATGTCAACCAGTATGTATTGATCTAAACTAAACAATATCAGGGGATAGAGATAGCTGCCAAACCTTATTGACGGATTGTCACGTTAATCAGATTGGCCATGTTTATGGGTAATTCCATAGCGATGGCTCATCGGAGTCACTCCCTTCATCACCATCATCATGGGGGCTAGGAAAATGGAGGGGGGCAGATTGAAGCTCGGGAGGACTAGAGAGAAACATGGTTTCTGCCATGTGTGTGAGATCAGAGGTGGACATATCAAACATATGAAGATAATCATCATCTTGGCTAGCAGAACAGGCTTGAATAGGGGCTGATTGAATGGTGGCAGTGGCATCGTTAGGGTTAATTGAATCCTCTGGTCGCATATCAGGTGCTTGTTCATGTGGGATATTGGGTTCTTGAGATGGAGGAGGCACTTGGTTGGCTTGAAAAGAGGAACCAAAAGCAGCGGCCGCTGCAGCTGCAGCAGCTTGGATATCGCGTGGCAAGGTTGTGAGTGGTTTAGGCAAAGTGTCAGCGAGATGAGGGAAGTTTAAGACCGCGGCAGGGCCTTTCAAGCAGAGGGCAGCTACATCATATGCTCTTGCGGCCATCTCTGCAGTGGGATAAGAGCCCAGCCAAATGCGAGATTTCTTCTTTGGCTCTCTTATCTCAGAGACCCACTTGCCCCAGCTCCTCCTGCGCACACCATGATATACTGGATGCCTTGTCTCTGAGCTGCTGCCTTCTGCTTTCTTGCCCTTTGCAGAGACTGCTCTCCTCTGAGCACTAGCAGCTTGTGCAGGGCTTTCGGCCAGCTGATCATCATCCTGCATATAATGCTGCTGCGCTTCATTATCGGACCCTTCATCTTGCTGATCGCCAGACTTATACATGGATCCGGCCACTAATGACGATAACAATGATGATGATTATGGTATCAAATTCGAAGGCTATATTGAGCAGAAGCGATAGCAGAAGCTCAAGATATCTGTCGCAAGCCCACAATTGGGAGACTTGACTCAACCCCAAACCCTAATCAGCTCACAAAGCGGACGCGCGGCAGCAGCAATAGATAATGATGATTAGTTCAAGATCCCTCTCGCAAGCCCACAATTGGGAGACTTGACTCAATCCCAGACCCTAATCAGCGCACAAATCGACTGTTAGCAGCGGCAGGGGTAGCGGCACCGACAATATTTGATAGTGGTAGTTTAAGATCTTTCTCGAAATTCCACAATTGGGAGACTCGACTCATCCCAAACCCTAATCAGATCAGAAAGAGATTGCTAGCAGCAGCGGCAGCGGCAATAGTACTAGACTTCAACAGTGTCTGCATAGCATTATATGCATCAAGCTCATCTCAGGGGATGCGAAGATTGAACTCATATCTTTTTTAAAAAAAACGAAATTCTGTTGAGTGATGATTAGAAGGTAAAACAGTTCAAAAAGGAAAGCGAAACCTGCAGCAAAATGAACTCGTAGGGTCATGAACGAATGAAAAGGCGAAGAGAGGCTTGAAAGGCTTGAAAGAAAGAAAATAGCGGCGAGGATTCCACGAGAGAAAGGGTTGGGATGAGAGCGGAATCAAAGGCAGGAATAAACACTGTTACAGTAGTATTGGGCAGCAACCATTGGGGGAGCAGAGTGAGCGCTATTGGCCGCACTAGGGCTTCATAAGACAGCAGAAGCAGTGAGGACCCATTTGGCTTTAGGGAACTGAACGTCGGTAACGTCGGTGATGATGATGATGTCGTCGAGTTTCTATATTATTATCTCATCTTTAGAAAGAAAAGAACTCGAAGTTACTAGATGCTCAATCAGTCTCATGATGATTGACTAGATTGGATCGTCTAGTTACCAGTAGTAAAGTGTCTTTGAGCCTTCACTAGGCAAGATCACTCAGTCGTGCTTTCTTAGGCCCATTACACGTACCCCACCACCCACGAATGGGCGGGGGAGATTGCCTGCCCATGAATTATGGGCGGTGGATACCCCCACCACATCAGCATGGGCAAGCAAGGATGTGTAATGGGCCTTAGGCTTTGTTCACAACCGGCGGACGGATAACTTGGAAAATGAGCATGCATATGATGTGGTGCCTATTGATTCGCGACCTAGCCATATCAAACGACACTTGCAAGAGAAAACTCGACCAGCCTCAACCCCTCGACTGGGCAAAGGCTATCTCCATGTTTTTGGAAAAAAAGACACTGCTCACTTGCAAGTGTTGAAGTTTGAACCTAGGACCCACCCAACGGGCACTTTACCACATGTGTTTAGAGTGATTTATTGAAAGCTCTAAATGTTAGCAACCTTATGTTATGTATGTTCATTTGTTTGTTTGTCAACTGTTGCCTGCCCTCCTCTTGAGGTGTACGCCTGTTGGGGTCACACCAACCCTTAGTATGTATTTCTTAGTACTAGTGGGCTAACCTGTGCTCCGCACGTCTCTTCAAACCTCCAAATTCAAATTCTACCCTAACCTCCTCGAACTTCCTCCTCCTTTTCCCAAACCTCCATATTCTTGCCACATGGCAAATTTGTGAAACTCTTCCTTTATATAATATATAGAGAGGAATGTCTTTCCTGCCTCATACTAATGGATGGTTACACACATTTCATACTCGTGGGAGACAATAGCTGGATGGTTACACACATTTCATACTCGTGGGAGACAATAGCTAGATAGGGTCCCTATTGTCCCAGATTGGACAAACAAGGGTGTTTACAGACTCACCCCTTTTCTCAGATGGGCAAGGAGATGGACAAGGGACACTCCCCGTCCATGATGAGAATGGGTGGGGGGATTCCCCCCCTCCCCCCCCCCCCCTTTTCTAAGCTTTTTCTTCTTTTCCACTCACTATGTAAAGCACCTTAGTTGTTTGGATCCCATTAACCCACTGATGAAAAGAAGTAGAAATATTGTGTTCGGCGTGACATGATGCCCATGAGTAGGCATCTCACATATACTGCACACCTCATTGAATTCGAAGAGCCATTTACTTTTACAATAGAGCTACAATAATTGGTTATTAGTGTGCAACGTGAGACATGCACCTTGGGTTGTTGATGCTCTGGCCATGAGATGTCTTGCAAGAGATGAAAGCATGATCTATTAAGGTGACCAAAAAACACTTGCTAAGGATAACTAACAAGTTTTTGAGTGAAAATGTATGCCTTCCATATGCCAACTGATGTGTCAAAAGGGTCTCTCCATGCTGGCACATGAAGAAACAAAAGGCTCAGGACTACCCTTTGATAGCTAGATAACCAATAGAGACATGCCACTTCAATGAAATGAACTCACATAACTCGCTATTGAATCATATATCATACTAGTAGGATATCTCACGTTTGGTGTCAAGGGGTGGCAAGCTTTTAACATTGTGTGAACCAAATGTTAGATATCCAGTAACCTCCTCATGATTTTTGAGCGAAACTTCTAAACTCCTCTTAATTGGACCATCTCTATGGATCGCTGATAAAAACATTCAAAAACTATCCACTTCTAACTTGTGCGGCTAAAGGCCTAGAGAAGCGAAACTTGTTGGATCTAAATAGAAACGTCAATAAGTCTTTGGATCGATGAAATAATGGCATATTTTAAGAAGCATTTGCACATTTGTGCCTAGTGACTTCTTCTCAAAACACAAAAATTCTAATCATCAAAATTTTCCTTGTATATCAATGATTTTCTCACAAATGTAGAGAAAACAAGAAATCTTGCCCATTAGTTTTTATATTGCAACTCAACTCTGCAAGATATAGGGAGAAAATTACAAAGGTATAGACAAGATAGAAAAGATAGAAAAAGAAGAAAAGAGAAGAATTTTAAGGTTAGATAAAGAACAAGAACAGTAGAGGGCTAGAAATCAAAGAGTTGGTGGACTCAGAGATGCCATTTTAAGAATGCTATACATTTTCACAATAAAGGATGCCACTCAACTAATTGTCCACCATTTTCATCCATGGACCCTTTGGTCATAGTGATGAAAAGTGGTTAGGTTACAAATGGTAAATCTAAGTGTAGAAGGTGGAAAACACAATGGCCCAATTTTAACTTAGCCTTAGGGTGAGAAAGAGAATGATAGGGGGTAGCTGTAGCCCTCTCTATGTAGTCTAGTAAGCCCCATGGAAATTGATGGAATGCTATGGTTATGGCATCTAGCAAACCATGGTTAGCATGGATTAGCATAACACCCTAACAAGATCAGGTGATTGCATTCTGAATGATTGTGAACTTCCTCAGAGATTGTTAAGAACTCAATGACCAAAATTTAGCTCAACCTTAGGGGGAGAAAGAGAATGATGGTATTGCGTGTTCCAAGGATATTAACAAATTCCAATGGATATGGCATCACTTATAGAGTATCAAAATGTCTTCACAAGATTGAGCGAGGAGAAATTTGATCATAGCGCACTTCTTAGAGATTGCCCAATTACGGGAAAAATTGTGGGTGCAATTGCACAACCACCAAAAAACCACAAGCCAATAATATCTACTTCCGTGAATAGACATTGAAAGTTAGAAAAGCTCAAGGTAGAAAATGTCGATTGTCCACAAGACTAAGCTCAAAAAGAATCGCATGGAAAAGGATCCAAAGAATCGCATGGAAAAGGATCCAAAGAAGATTATCACCAAGTTCAACCATTCACCAAGATGTGTCAAAAGAAAAAGAGATGTGAGAACAAACCCTTGTGATGGATATATATAGTTTTTACATTAGAAGGTTCGTAGAAGCAAATTTTGAGGTACATGGGACTCCTTTGTTGGATTCCATTATAGGGGATCATAAAATATAGAATTGAATACCCTTAAGTAGAGTACTCGTTTTCATCTTAGGTAGTCCATTGTTGACATACTTTTCCTTATTGTATCTTTGTAGGGGCCTTTTGAAACCATATCCATATTCTGTGACACGAGCACAAGTGAAGCGGTCAAAAAAGTTTGCCTATGCTCTATGTTATTTTTTGCATCCTGGTGTGCGTTTTGGGAGTTTTATTTCTTTGCATTGTCTATGCATCATTGCCTCAATACATAAAGAGGCCTCTATGTGTAGAGACGGCTTTATGTATATAGTGGCCTTAATACATTAATATACCTTTATGCCTATGCATTGCCTTAATGCATATAGGGGCCTCTATGTGTAGAGACCGCTTTATGTATATAGGGGCCTTAATACATTAAGAGACCTCTGTGCCTATGCATTGCCTTAATGTATAAAGAGGCCCCTATGTGCAGAGACCTTTTTATGTATATAGGGGCCTCCTTTTAATACATTAAGAGACTCTATGCATAGAAATGCATAAGAGGCCTCTATGCTTATGCATTGTGTCTTTGCATCTATGAAGAAGAGAATGCCTTCTTGTAGTGGCATATTGACAAACTTTGCCTTGTTGTGTCTATGTAGGGGCCTTCTATATGCCATATCCATATTCACAACATCAAGCACAAGGCATAGCAGCAATCAAGAAAAGTTATTCTTATCCTCTATGTTATTTTTTCATCCTCTGGGAGTTTTATTTCTTTGCATTGTTTATGCACCATTGACTCAATGTATAAAGAGTCCTCTATGCCTATGCATTGTCTCTATGCATTTGCCTCAATGCATATCTATGTGTAGAAACCTCTATTCATAGAGAATGCATAAGTGGAATCTATGCATATGCATTACTTCTATGCATCTATGCATAGATAACGTATAAGAGGCCTCTATGCATCTATGCATAGAGAATCATAAGAGGCCTTAATGCCTATGCATCACCTCTGTGCATTGAGATGTATACATAATCCATAAGAGGTTTCATGCATGTGCATTGCCTCTATGCATCGATGAATAGAGAATTCATAAGAGACCTCTATGCATCCATGTGCATATAAAATGCATGAGGCCTATATTCCTCTGTGTAGGTCTATGCATAAAGCCTTATGAGAATGCATAAGAGGCCTCTATGCATAAGAGGCCTCTATGCATCTATTTTATACGAGGCCTCTATGCACCTGTGCTATAGGAGGCATCTATGCATAGAATGCATAAGATGCCTTTTATACATCTATGCATAGAGATATAAGATGCATCTATGCCTATGCATTGCCCTTATGCATAGAGAATGCATAAGGCCTATATGCCTATGCATCACCCCTATGCGCATAAGACCTTATGCATAGAGAATGAAAAAGGCCTCTATGCCTATGCATTGCCCCTATGCATCTATGCATCTATGCATTGCCTCTATGCATCTATGCATCTCTTTTTTTTATTCAACACTTCATCTTATATATGGAATTTGTTAAGATGATTATTTTTTTTTTCTAGAAATAACACCAACAAAATAAGAATATGATTATCATCAACAACACAATGACAAAGAAACATGGCAATGGCTTTTTGAAAAGGGGGTCATAGTTCAAGCTACTATTGAATTTAATATTCTTAATCATATTCTATTTTATATTTTCTAACAGCGTTCTAGTTCTCTATGAAAGTTTTTCTTCCTTTTCTATTTTGTATAGGATGATGATGAGCATGATCATGATGATGATAAGGGGCATGATGATGATAAGGATCTTGAGGATGAATAGGACACTCTAGGATAGTTTTTTTTTGTTTAGAACTCATGGTTGAGGATATGATTCCTCTTTTTGTAAAATAGATCATGTATTTTCTTACCAACATGACAACCATTTATTTTGGATCATAAATGTACTTTTGGTATTTTGGATATTTAATATAATGTCTTTCTATGCTCTTAAATGTCATAAGATCTATATCATTTTAATGTGCTCTTAATGATGTGTAGTTAATGCTAATTAAAAAATAGGACATAATGGGAGAGATTATTCATTTCATAGTTGTGAACCTACTTATTAAAGCTAATTAAAAAATAGGACATAATGGGAGAGATTATTTGTTTCATAGTTGTGAACCTACTTATTACATTTGCAATTATAAATGCAGTTAGTACACGGCCTAGCCACTAAGAACCCATAATCATGTTACCAACCGCATTGTGGTAAAGCACAAAATTCAAAATTTTCAATCTCTAACTTCTTTGATTTCTTTATAGATAGAAACGCAACTATGCCCCCCATTTATTGTAGTGGAATAACAAGAACACAATGGGATGTTACTAGAAGCTCATCAAACTAAGTAACAAAGGAGGTGATAATGTATCTTTGAGCAATTAGAGACCAATAAGTTTACGTTTTTTATGTTTCTTACAAGATCCTTGCTAAAGCATTGGCAAATCAACTAGAGGGATTGAATAAAAGACTTCATTAGGAAGAAGAAAATAGACTTTATCAAAGGTAGACACATCTTGGAGACTATCCGCACTCTCTAGCAAGGACCTCAAGGGCTTCACTTAAAACTATGTAAGTATATCACATGAGTTCACAAGAAGGGGTTTTTTTAATTCACATTTTTAGGATAATCTTACAAACATCTACTTACATAAGCCATGAGTACATTAAAAGTATTATTAATTGGGACAATGTTCTAAAGGAGATGAAGAGAAATTCATGGGATTTACCACAGAGCCATGAAGGGTCTAGGAAATCATCAAAGGGGATTATTGGAACAACAAAAATTTCCAATGGGATGCAACTATGCAAGGGTCACTAGTGATCAGCTGGAGTGAAAAGGCATCTTTGAGCAAGGCTCATAAGTTTGTTTAATGTTTCTTACAAGATCCTTGCTAAAGCATTGGTACTCAATCAGAGGGATTGAATTAAAGACTTCATCAAGAAGAAGCAAAAAGGCTTTATCATAGGTCCTCATGGGATTCGCTTAAAAATATGTAAGTGTATCACATGATTTCATAAGAACATGTTTTTAATTCACAGTTTTAGGATAAGCATTTAGACATTTACTTACATAAGCCATCAATACATTGGAAGTATTAGTAGACAATGCTCTAAAGGAGATGAGGGGGATGAGAAATCTTTAGGGCCATATGGTTTTATCATAGATCAATGAAAGTGGTGATGAAAGTGGGGAAATCATCAAAGGGATTATTAGAATAACAATAACTGCTAATGGGCTACAATTATGGGGTCATTAAACTCCAAAATAAAGGGGGTGAGAGAAAAGTGAGGCCCTATCCTTGGTGGTTTGGAAGAGCATGTCCTTGATGAAAAACCAACTCATCTTATCATATACATTGTCCAAATCCACCTTAAGAAAAATGCTTCTCTTGCTTAGGTTCCTTTCTAAAAAAATTCTCTTCCTTTAAGGAGTTCACTCTATAAATTACTTATATATCACGTGCATTTAAGGGGTATTTTCTAAATCATTATTTGTGAATTTTGAGTATTTTAAATCACCCCCAGTTTTTAATGATTTTTTTATTCAATAAAAGAAACCCTTATGTAAGTACACATGTTTATTAATCTATCTTAAAAATGTGAATTGAAAAACCCCTTCTCGTGAACTCTTGTGATGATATACTTACATATTTTTAAGTGAACTCGCTTAGGGCCTTCCTAGAGAGTGAACTCTTGTGATGATATACTTACATATTTTTAAGTGAACTCCCTTAGGGCCTTCCTAGAGAGTGAGGATAGTCTCCAAGATGTGAATTGAAAAACCCCTTCTCGTGAACTCTTGTGATGATATACTTACATATTTTTAAGTGAACTCCCTTAGGGCCTTCCTAGAGAGTGAGGATAGTCTCCAAGATGTACCTATCTTTGATAAAGCCTTTTTTCTCCTTCTTGAAAAAGTCTTTTTTTCAATTCCTCTAGCTAATTGCTATTGCTTTAGCAAGGTTCTTGTAAAAAAATTAACTTGATCTTTTCATGAAAGGTGCTTAGCCCTATGTTAACTTGAATGGAACTTGGTCTAGGGGTATCATCTGGTGGCAAAGAAATGTTAGAGATAAGCCTAATGGGAAACAATATCTAATGGAGAAATTGCCAGGTGACACCTCATTAACTCTACATGTGGGGAAGTTTAGAGAAGCTTTGGCTTCCATCACTTTACTTATGTATATGCTTCGGCTCCATTATAAAGACGTCCAAAAATTTAATATGGGCTTACATTACCCTACTCATGTATACTCTGGGGCTCCATTATAAAGATAGCCAAAAATTTTATATGGGCCATCAACTTCTAGTTCCAGGAGCTTCACTATAACATGAGCTTTAAGGCCAAATTGTAAGAACCCTTGGTATGCCATTAGGTGTTGGGGTGCTCTTATCAAAGTAGGTGGGAGTGGGTTCTCCAAAAGGTTATTAAGACGTGTAGAAATTTTTATGTTTCTCACATGATAAAAGTCATGTTACTAAATCAAATCATCTTGGCTAATGTAGTTTACTTTCTATATTGTTGGTAACTCCGAGAGGCCCACCTCAAAACTAGAAAAGGTGTTGAAAACTATGCTATGAGGATTTTCCGGAATGGAAAGAGGAGAGCTTCCAAGGTCAAATTGGAAGTCTACTAACTACTAAGGCTACAAGGTGGGGCTAGGCCTTCTCACTGTTTGTGCATTTTCTAACAAAATCATTGCTAGGGTGAAAGCATGATAAGGTGGTGGATTGGTTGCTACCACACTTGAAGACAACCAATATTAATGGATTTAATATCATCATAAGATGTATTTAGCAATTTATCTAGTGCCTTTTAGATATACTAAATGTGAAACAAGATTACACAACCATGTTTTAATTCTCCAACTCTGCATAAAAGTGTTTCACAACTAGTTGTAAACCATTGTCTTAGGACACAAGTTTTCAGTCCACCTTATCATGCTCACCTTGCTCAGTGGGTGGTTAGAGATATCCACAATCACAGGAAAGCATGAGCCTCTTTCTTGCTATAGAATACTTAGAGATTCGTCTTGAAACTTGCAAGGGGATTTTCTCAAACTTCAATACTATTTACTAAGTTGAATCTCATTGTGAGTGGTTAGAGATATCCACAATCATAGGAAAACATGCGCCTCTTTCTTGCTATAGAATACGTAGAGATTCGTCTTGAAACTTGCAAGGGGATTTCCTCAAATGTCAATACTATTTACTAAGTTGAATCTCATTGTGAGTGGTCGAAGATATGGACACACATTTGGACATCTTGGGAAATCTTAAAGCCTTTGCTTAAATATAAACGGTTAAAAAGGGAGACTTTGAGGGGTGGTGTATGACTCTATCTAGGTGTCTGTTTATGTTGAGCCTAGAGAATTTGATGTTAAATGGGCCTATAGATTACATAAGAAGGGGGTGTAGGTATAGGGAGATCTCTAGGGACTGAATCTCATTGTGAGTAGTCGGAGATATAGACATGCTAGGTGTCTGTTTATATTGAGCCTAGAGAATTTGATGTTAAATGGGCCTAAAGATTACATAAGAAGGGGGAATCAATCTCATTATGAGTGGTCAAAGATATAGACACACGGTTGGAAATCTTGGGAAAGCTTCAAGCCTTTGTTTAAATTAAGGGTTAAAAAGGGAGACTCTGAGGGGTGGCCTATGACTCTATCTAGGTGTCTGTGTATGTCGACCCTAGAGAATTTGATGTTAAATAGGCCTATAAATTATATAAGAAGGAGGTGTAGGTGTAGAGAGACCTATAAGACTTTTAAATATGAAGGCTTGGATACAACTCAAGGCACAATTCAATCTCAAGGACATAGATAGGCATCTTATCTATGCAAGAATTGGATAAAAGTAAAGAAATGCCCATATAGATTGTGAATACAAATTGGTGTAGAGAATGGAGATAAGGGGGCATATTGGTTAGTCAACCTCCCAAAGACCAAGGACTACATGATGCTTGACAACAGCCTAA
This sequence comes from Cibotium barometz, assembly GCF_041138505.1. Classification (NCBI taxonomy): domain Eukaryota; kingdom Viridiplantae; phylum Streptophyta; class Polypodiopsida; order Cyatheales; family Cibotiaceae; genus Cibotium; species Cibotium barometz. The sequence continues at coordinate 16,546,696 of NC_141101.1, forward strand.
CAACATGGTGGAAAGAATCAATAAGAAATGGGGCTTAAAATAACTCGAAAAGGATGTGGATTGGGCATGTTTGTAAGATCTTAACTTTAGAATAAAGTAAAAATATTGAAGGAGTTAGATGGCGACTCATTCCATAAGGGCTTTGAGCACGATCATTTGTTATATATGTTTTAGACTAAGCTGCTACCATAGTTTGGATTGAAGTGGTCATCCATGAAGGGCTTTAAGCATCCTTTTGCACAAGGGATCATTTGTTGTATATGTTTAAGACTAAATTACTATAACATCTGGATGAGGGTCTTTGGTAAATCAAGATGCTAAAAGCGCATGTGGATTATTAACTAAATTACTAAGAAAGTAATGCGATATTAAAAAAGGGAGGGATCACAATGTAGCACTCAAAGACCTATTAGATACATCAATTTGACTTTTCAATTTTAATGCGTAATTTATCCTTGGGTGTGGTTGTTCAAGATTACATTTTTTAGGGATAATGGGTGTCCCTAAAGAATCTTGGATATTTTTGGGAGGCCAACAAATGGGAGATAAAGCATAATCATTAACATGCAATAGTAGTTTAGTCCAACAACTAAAAAGAATCAGATGTTCATGATACATACAATTGTTGGTGGCTTACAATTCAAATCTTGGCTATCATTGGGAGAGGCTAACAAAGTAGAATTGGCCGTTGCTCATGATAATCGAACATGAAAATGTGAAGCCTAAGAGCTTAAATAGGGAACTATTACACTACTCAAGTACTTTGGCAAGAGGATGGGTGTTCGTCATCTATAGAGCACCAGGAAACATGGCCGATGATGTGAAGCAATTTTTCCAATATGACACAACACTATATTTAAACACACTGACAACGATGTTCTAAAAAGTGTGGGACTATTACACTACTCAAGTACTTTGACAAGAGGATGGGTGTTCGGCATCTATAGAGCACTAGGAACATGGCCGAGGATGTGAAGCAATTTTTCCAATATGAACACAACACTATATTTAAACACACTAACAATGATGTTCTGAAAAGTGTGGAACTAAAAAAACATCCTGAATCTCTATGCCCAACTATTGCCAAAGCTTGTCAACCTAGATTCGTGGTCAAATGCCTGCATGATGATGATCAAAAAGGTGCTTTGAGATGTGTCCTCTCACCCCACTATAGTGTCCTACTATAAGGAGATCTATGCATTTAATGCGTAATGATTCAAAGTACCCCTATTGTAAGTTAGGCTACTCTCCCTGAGTTTTTATATCTAAGGTTAACACCATTATACTTGGAATAGGTCATTGGCCTTACTTTTGTTACCATGGATTATGAGACTACAATAGCTATCAAGCTTTAATATGATGTTACCTTTCTTTTAAAAAAGAGAGACGTGAGAGATCACAACAAAAAGCCAATCTTGATACAAATATTCAACTACTCATTCTCTTCTATGTCATTTTTATGTGGTTGTTTTATGAGTCTTGCCCATTGCTAATAGTTTCACATTGGTAGCCTTGTTAGGGGGCATATATGAGTGAATGGGTATGCATGATTGTTACCTTATTGTCTTATTGCTGCTACAAGAACACATTTTTTCAAACCATTTAAATAAAGAAATTAAAGGCCTTCAAGGCTTCCAAGCATGAGAAATGTTATGTCTAACCTTTTTTTTAAATTATTTTTGCCTTAAAATCCAAAACACAATCTCAAAAGGAGCACACATTCAAACCCCCATATAGCTCACACATTCAATGAATAATAGAAAAACCCCTCATCTATGGATTTAAAAGTTTTTATACAACCCTTTTGTAAATATTGAGCAAATCAAAGTAAACTCTTATGAATGTATATTTTTTTGCATTAGGGAAAATTTGGACTCAAATTGGGCCCTAATAATAAGGATTTGTACACATTTCTCTCTCTACAAAAATGGGTGCATGGTTAAATTTTTGCAAATCAACTCAGAAGTGAGCAGAGTTTGACATTTGGAATCTACTTTTCGAGACCTATCCACCAATAATATATAGCATGATGGGAAATTTTGTATATTTAAGAAGTCTCCAAATTTGGTGATAATGTGGCACGTAACTCATCACCAAATTCGGGGACTTCTTTGAATATGCAAAATTGTCCATCATACTATATATCATTGGAAAGGTCTCGAAGAGTAGATTCAAATGTCCAAACTCTACTCACTTCTGAGTTAATTTGTAAAATTTTCATTGTGCGCCCATATTTGTAGAGAGAGAATGTGTACAAATCCTTAAAGGGCCCAAGTTGAGTCCAAATTTCCCCTAATGTAAAGCCAAGAACTTCTATTGAGCTCTCCTAATATCTTACATGAATTTGTAACCTCTTCTATTGATCTCTCCTAATATCTTACACAAACTTTAACCCCCCCTTCCCCTGCCTCTCGCTCTCGCGAAAATCACAATGGAATGCCTTTTTCCCAAAAAAATAAGAATTCATGGGGAAAAAAAGTGACATGAGAAGTGTCACCGCGCATTAATCAATACACTATGTGATCATGCCCCCATATATATTATACATGTGCACACCCATCTCCCATTTTATGAAAATGTACCAAGATAGAACTTAGAAGGGCACTGGCATGGTAGACCCACCCATCTCAACCAAGTGTGTAAAGACACTGAGAGAGAGATGCAAAAGTTTTTATTAAAAAAATCTTGAGGGAGGGTACTGGAGTAACATGCCATCACTTCCGCTAAGGGGGTGGGTAGATTCGAACCCTACAGCTCTCTTATGGGATGCAAGGACGCTACCACTAGGGTAAACCCTAGGAGAGGCAAGAGAGAGATGCAAGAGGTTGTGTGTAAAAACCCATGATCCAAGTGTGTGAAGCTAGAAGGATACTAGGGATGGTGTCCAATGGAAGAGGGGGGGTGTAATGACCCTAATAAGACAAGTATGGACTCTGGAGTGTGGAGACAAGGAAAGATCAACTTGACCAAGTGGGTAATATGAAGGTTCAAGGGATAAGGATATAGGATGCTAGAATCTAGAGAGAGATGAAATTGGCCATATGGAAAAGGGGGACAGGAACTACGAAACAGTACTTACTACTGGGAAGTTGGGAAAGGTAACGCTGCTAAAAATGGCTACGAAGTTTTGCCGCCCGCATTCTTTCACGGATGGTACGCTGCATGTATCATCAGTACGTGGCCTTTAATCACGGCTATTATCTCTCTTTCTCTGTGTGACACCCTGAGTGTGACACACACGCGCGCGCGCGCTCTCTCTCTACCCCCTCCTGCTCTTCTGCTCTTGTAGGGTCTTTGTGTCCGCACGCACTCCTTAATGATCGTGCAAAATCTAGGTCCTAGCGTCCCTATTCTCCTCTAGGCTGTTAAAAGAGAGACAGATATAGAGAGAGTGTGTGTGTGTGAAGTAGGTATGGTGCCCCCAACAACCAACGAAAGAGGCTGGCAATCAGCCTGGCATGCAGCGTGCCCCATCTCTCTTTTGCCTTTGCCAACATCAAACAAGTAAAAGCAACAAAATCTATATGGTCAGAAAATCTACAGCAGCAATGGTACTTGCAGCTTTTACAGCTCACCTTTCACCTCTACGCTCTGCCCCAATGCTATAGATAATACAATGAGTAAGGACCCTTGCAGAAGTATGGGTGCTTCGTGGGAAACGCAATGGTAAGTACTAAGTAGAATGGGCAACCGGCATCCACCCATGCCCAAGTCAAACTATGGATTTTTTATATATTATATGTATAACTTTGGACATTATGGATACCCATGACTATGTATTTCTTATATATTATATGTACATAAATTTGATGTGGTGTGGCACAACAAAAAGGGATATAAGTCTTAGCTTTAGAAAAAAACCTTCCATTAGTGGTACCCATACTATGTATTTTTTAAATAAATATTATATGTATATAAATTTGATGTACTGTGACACATCAAATAACTGTTGTTTCCAAAAAAAGGAAAAAACCTTCCATTAGTGTGTTTTTCTTTCTTTTCTTTTTTTAGCGTGAACTACATTAAAAAGATCATAAAACTATGAAGCATAACTTGCCCTAAGCTATCTCATTTCTCACATAAGTGTATTTTTCATGGCTCAATTTAAAAAAAAATTGATCTAAAATTTTCTACCCTTCAAACTAGCGGTGAAAATTTTGAGAATTACATTTATAAAACTGATTAATGTGTAGATTTTAGAAGGTAAAAGATTAAAGTGGCCTAAGTAAAAACCTCGGGGGGTCACTCATAAATATGTAAGTGTAGCACGTGGGCTCAACAGAAGGGATTTTTCAATCCTTTTTTTACACATTTTTTACATACAGAAGGGTACCATTTAAAGGGGATATTTACAGATTGAATAGAAAAATGGTGTGTTTTATTCATGAAAAATTTACAGATAAAGAGTTTTTTAATTAGGCCTTGAACGCACATGATATAAAGAGTTTACATATAGTGAACCCCCGAAGGTAAAAACCTTTACTAATCTTGACTAGATGGGGAACTGTTTTTCTTTTAAAGAGTGGTATTGGGAGCTATGCTAATCTTGACTAGATGGAAAAATTATTTTTTTTGAGATATTAGGAGCTATGCTAATCTTGCTAGATGGGAAAAATGTTTGTTTTTAAGAGTGATGTTAGGAGCTATGGTTAGTATATATGGTACACAATAAGGTAAGGTGATGTCCATGAAAATCAACGTACCAACCCTCGTGGAAATACACCTTCGACCCATGATAAAAAGTACGATAGGTTGTTTTTTGGTATGATTCATCTAATGTGGCTTAAAGAGATTTTGGTGATATGCTACTTCAACACTCCCCACACATGTTTCCCTCTATAACAATAACAAGAGATGGAGAAAAGCTTGGAATTTGGAATTAGAGAAATTAATGTACACGGTGTTATTGAAGAGATAGACTTAAAAGATTGGAGTGAATTTCAATGTTCCTCACATTGGTGGTCATTTCTCATTTTTCAAGAATGTCACATGGTTGGGAGTTTTATCCTAGAATGTGGTCCTAGAGTAGGGAGTATATGGAGGCATGTAGGTTGTTCCGAGTTCACATATGTATAGTTGGTTGTTAGTGCATATGCAGTTGGTGACTAGCAAGTGACATGGTGGTGGCCGACCTGCCACTCACCACATGTAGAAAGAGCATTCATTTGAAATTTGAGAAAATGGCATGCCATGCAATGACTCCTTGTCACTTGTTGAGATACATGGCATGCAAAGAGTGGTGGCTTGAGAACATGGCTTGTTTAACCCAAATCAAGAGTTTGGGCATATAAATTTATCTCATTTGCACTGTAGTGGTTGGTTAGGTAGCCGGTGCATCACACACGGTGATTTATCGAGACCACTAGTCACTCCACATTTTGCTTGTGTGGACCAAATTTGGGCATCCAACATGTGGAAACACAAGGCCCAAAGCTACCATGTGGTTAGCCTCATGGATGATGATGCTTGGCACAAGTGTGGTAGAAAAAAGTTTAATGCAGTACAACTACCCATACAGTTGTTGTAGCTAGGCAAAGACAATAGTAATGTCGGTAGAAATTATTTTCAAGTATAAAAAGACAATGATAATGTCGGTAGAAATTATTTCCAAGTATAAAAAGATAATGATTGAGTGGGGTTGAAATGCACAAGCATGCCTTAGACTTTGAAGTTGATGTTGAAGGTCTACAACGTACCTTGGCCTTGAAGGAGGTTGTTCATGTGCATGCAAGAATATCAAAGAGGAGGCCAAAGAGGAGACGTGATTGTAGTAAATGTAGTATGTGCAAGTTTTGCAGGAGGTTTTGGTAGACTCACTAGTTTTGCAAGTACATTTGGTAGGCTCACATGCGGTTTTTCCTTGTTGGGTCACTGGATCCTTTCTAAGCTAATGTGGACATAAAGTGGCATGTACATATAAGATTTGTGCCCACCCAAGGCTCACATATGGCATGATCTCTACGCTTTGAACTTGGGTGACCTTCCTGGACTTCAATTTGGGTGGCCAATCGATCTGAGTGGCTTGGCCATCCAGTAGGTGGTAACAAGGGCAACACTAGCACTTGTGGGCCCTGCATGGGAACGCCCACGACTTGAGTGAAACCGGTTACTTTCGACAAAACTTACATGGAGTGGAAGGGAAGGTTTCAAATTTGTTGTGTTTTTTAAAAAATTCAATTTAAAAAAAAACCTAAAAGTTTTCAGATTTGAACTGTGAACTGCTCTAGAGCTAGAGTACACAATGCCATCATTTGCCTTGGTCATTTCCACCGCCGTCGGCTTGGGCTGGAGGAGCATTTATTAGGCATATTTAGGCGTTGTGAGGACATAAAAGAAGTAAGCAGTCAAGTTTTATCATTACTTAATACTGACGGAAGCTCGACGCGGCACGCTCTTCATTTAGTGATGTGGTTGCTTACGCTGTGACGTAGAAGTTAGAACGCTCCGCCACCTTTCGGCGTGGCTCACGCCACACGGTTCGAATATTAACTCCTTCCCCTCCTTTGCCTTTGCAGGCTGCAAGGGCTTGAGCCTTGGGCCGTGGGCGCCCGGCGGCCTTGGGCTTGGCGTCGTCGCTCTAACCGGACAAAAGAATCCCCATCAGTGCCATCACTCCCCCCTCCAATCAAGCCCCGAGTCCCGAGGCTTTTCGCACCGCTTCTCGCTGCATCAGCCTGCCTGCATGCTGCCCTGCAGTCCAATAGATGCTGTACACCCTTCAAACAAAGCTTCTTCTTGACCCTTGAGCCTCTCTCTCTTCCCTTGATTCTTTGTTTTTTCCCGTTGCGCAATCATCGGCAGTGGGCGTCAGAGTCCAGATTTCTGTTGGCTCTGATCCCAATAAAGTCTTATGTTCGTCCTGACTCCTAATGTGCTAAATAGGGGCCGTTCACACGTCTTCTGAAATGCGACATGCCGGTGCTTGCTGTCAACTTGACATAGTTGCTTTTTGATGGGCGTCATGCTAGTTTTTGGGTATTTTGGTCATTAAATACAGCCACTTATTATCACTTATTATTTTGGTCATTAAATACAACCACTTATTATCAAGTCGAAAAATGAGTATTATTTTTATTTAGCTCGATATTTTCTTAAGGGTCACCAAAATATCCCTACCCTTCATTTTGATGGTCATGCATTGTTAAAAAAAAAACTAATTCTATGCAACAATTAATGATAGAAGCCCTCATATTTTGATTGTATGATGACAACCGAAATTGCCAAAAACTGACAACCAAGCCAACAAGTAGTAAATGCTTGTTCTCGAGGTGGTTTTGCACTTTTTGCAAGCATTAATATTTTGCTAGAAACAATGGCATAACAATATATTTTAAGTAGCTGAAATCAAAGCAAATATGCCAAAGATTTCATAGTCCTTATGGAAAGGAATGAAATTTCATACATTCTTGTTATAAACCAACATTTAGTATATATATTCTTGGCAACGATTTTCAAAGTCTCTATTTCAAGGAATGAAAATTCCATACATTTTAGTTATAACATCAACATCTAGTATGTATAGTTTTGTAATAAAAATGGATTGATTTATTGAGTTGTCCTTATTTTGATTAGTTTTAAAATTGGTTTTAAATGAGCATTACAAATGAAGGAATTTTTATACATAATCTTCACAACACTCAACCATTTTCACAGAAATCAAGGTAGTTATAGAGAGATAGCCACCATTTTTTTGGAGGACCCATCCTAGAATGCGTAGCAATGGTTGGAACCTTCCATCCTTTTGTTGAAGCCCTTCCCCCATTCCTCTCTCCTCTTCTCTAATGTTGTTATCCCATTTTAAATAAATATATATATTTCTCCCTATGCTTATCAAAGATGAAAATCTAAAAGTGTTTTCTATTGGAAATCTATAAATCTATTAGGAATTCTTCAAGAGTACTTTCACCAAAGCTCTATAAGCAATAGGTGGGGTATCTCATGAACTCTTTCTAGAACCTCCATATCTTCCTCTTGATAGTGCACTAGGTCCACCATCTCTTCCTTCGGATCACCTCCTTACCTGGAGGTTGAGGTTCTCCATATTCATTAAGAACACGAGGATTGTTATCCATGCTTTTCATGCCCACCTCTATGCTCATCTAGAAGTTCTTTCATAATCGTGACTCTTTTCATGCCCACCTCTTAATACTCATTTAGAATTTCTTTGATAGCCATGACTCTTTTCTCAATAAACCTCACTTGAAAAGGGTCTAACTCCATAACAACATTTCGACCCTTTTTAAATGCATTCACTATGGAAGTCTTTGTGCCTATAAACATACCTAAAATCCAATCTCCCTCATATGAAATGAGTTCAATGATGTCCACCATAATTAGCAACTATGGCTTTTAAAATCCATTGCCCATGTGCTTCAGTTTTCTTAACACACTTGGTCTATCAAAAATATTTGTACGGTTTGGTTTTAATGTAAAATTTTAGGTATCCAAACTTTGGCTTCCTTCCATTGAATCGAAATCAATGGTCTCCATTTGAAAAGAAAAAGAAAGTGGATCTAACTACAAATGATGAATATTAGGTTTTGTTCTATAAAAAAATTTTAAAATCTATTTAATGGATGAAAATGATAAAAATAAGTTAGAATATCAAAACTCACATAATAAAATACTTATCACATATTTTCATTGTTAGCTGACCCTTCTAAATTAAACCTGTTTCAAAAATAATTTTTGTGTTATATTCATGGGAATTACATTTCTTATTTTATATCGGGGATGCCCATGTGTGCAATGCTAGTGGGTACCTGCAGTTTGATACTATGGTAGAGAACATTGGGATTAATTGATGTGACTTCAATTGATTGTTTACCAACGTGGATTATGTCTATGAGTATAGTTGGTGATATGTGTGAGGGTATTGATTGAGCTGTTGCACAAATGGTGGACCGAGTAGTGATGTGAAGATAAAGATCATGTGCTAATTATGATATTGATTATTTTAAAGCCTATTATGTGGCTAGAGTTTATGTGCATGAGTACACCGGCCGGATAGTTTAATGTGTGTGTGAGCACAAGTGAATTTGTAAGCATTGGTCCATTTATATATGTTGTGGGGCCATGGTTTTATCATATGGAAGACCTTAGAAATTTAGACAAAGGTATTTATTGTTTAAAAAAAAGTGGAATAGGTGCTATTTATAGCTCTATAGACTAAAAATATAAATATGATTTAAATACCGTGTGTGGGAGGAGAGCCACACACATCGGTGGTGGGGAGGTAGATTGTCACATAGGCTGTAATGCCTGTGTGACCGACCGCAAACCGGATGGCCATGTCCGGGGTTCAGTGGGAGAGGACGCCCATGCGGAGTCATGGGCAGCCAGGCTAGTGTGGATGGCAGGCCACACACTATATAGCCTGGGGGATGAGGGGCAATCCTCATTCTTCCTCTATGGCTGGGTGGTGAGCCAGAGGCCGTCCCCTCCTGTGGTAATGCCCGTAGCGGTGTTACGGATATCTAACATCAATAGGATCATCAGAGTCCGCGCATGAACGGGGGACCGGAGCCCACTCGATGGTTTTCAACCATTCATCTTCTCACCCTTATCCACAATGGAGTGTGTGGAGGGAGGTGGCCAAGGAAGAATGGAAGGGAAGAATTCTCTCACTCTCACTCTCTCTCTCTCTCTCTCTCCCCGTAGCATATGCCTAGATAATAATAGCAGATTTAGGATTGATTTGTAGAAATCAAAGGTAAATCTGAAGGGGTATAGTCTTGAGATGTAATGCTCAATGCCCTTATAGAATTTGATTGAAGAGAACTGTTCTTAAACTTACTAGCATGGTTTTCTCTTCTCTTTATTGCCATGCGTCGACATCCCACTGCTCGAGAGTTTATGGTGATCTTTCGAGGGGGGAAAGAGCCTTTTTTTATGTCACATCAGTTGGTTTGGTGGTAATTTGATGGTATGGGACATCAAATTCTCACGGAATCGATTGTAGTCTTGGTGGAATGGGACGCCAAGGCTTGTGCAGGTAACTTGACTCTTTGGCAGGTCTGCATGTACACTTGTCTGTAGTGATAAAGTGTGCAAGATAAAATTTGAACTTTGAAAATTACCAAATATAGCCATAAGTTGGGATAAAACCCAGTTACAGAGTTTGGAGAAGCTCTAGGTAGCAAGACCATGATGGTGTGCTAGTGCTAACAGAGTGATTTAGTTCCGGAGTGATCTAAATCTAGAGGTTAGCAGTAAGACTAGTTTGGTTGGACAGTTTCATGCATGGGGGACGCCCTATAGCATTTTGCAAGCGTAGTCTTGCCTATGTTCAACATAAGTGTGCGATTGTGAGCACATTTTAGTTGCTACCATATAAATTTGGGAAATATATTACTTTCCTACATAAGCAATTGTAATATTGCATGACAGGCTATTTTGCTTACAAAGTTCATGTGCGTGTAAACCCTATAAGTCGTATGACCCCTTGGGAATGAGTGGAGCATTCCATGGATTTAATAAGGTTTTACATGGCAATAGTGAGTAGTATCTCACTCCAGACGAGCCTGGTTGTTGTTAGTATCGGATCCGACATATGTAGTGTACATAAACTCGGGCTGAGTTAGGATAGGAGGCTAAGCCGGAGAGCTTAGTGGTAAATCCTACTGTATCTGGTGAGTTTTGACTTAACCAGAGTGTTAAGAAGTAAACACAAAGTCTGGGGCTGAACTGGAGTGTTCGGAGGCAGACATATCTTTTGTTAAATCGGAGAATTTAGCAACAGATGAGCTTGGGGTGAACCATGGTACCCAGGAAAAAAGCTCTTCACACTAAAATAGAGCACAATAATTTTAGGGTGATAAAAATCCATCGCAGGAATGTTTTACAACTTTTCATAGATGATAGATGAAGACCATGTACTTTACGGAGTTAAAGTACATAGGTGGTGACTTCGGCGCCACATTTTTGTAGGAAGTCACCAGTGGTGTGGTTAGGTCAGCCGAGACTCCACAAGACCTATGCACTAGTTTTTAAGTTGACCTCTATGATAAGGACGTCCAAAAATTCATGTTGTAATACCAGAAATTGTACTGCAATGTGCAATGGAGGGATCAATTTGTGTAGTCACTTCTTAGCAGCAAGTGACTTAAGCATCTTGTTATAGATGGTTGTATATGGTACTCCCACTCGGGGGAGGTACGCCATTGGGTACGGAGTTACTCACAGACTAGTGTTATGATAGTGGGTTATGAAGCTACTAGTGTTATGATAGTGGGTACGTAGTTACTCTCACTACTAATACATAGCTGCTAATAAAATTAAGATACTCGAGTGAAAGATACTCTAGATCAACATTTTAAATTACCGAACCACAATCCATGAGTATCGAGGTACTTATAAATATGTTGACGTTGCTCAAATCGAGGGACCAATTTGTTCGATGGTATGGAATAAGCAAGGAGAGTGGAGTAACTTAAAAGTTACACATCACTAGTCCTAGTGAGTTGTCGAGGTCATCCGTAGTTTGATGATCCCCTCTACCTATCAGACAACATTCAATTTTGCAAGCCCTGGCATTTAATCCGTAGTGATTATGAGTTTGGTGTGAGATACGGTTATGAAGTTCTTACAAGAGTACTCGTTTATTTGCTTGTCATTGGTTATAGCTTGGTAGAGATTGCCACCTATGATGGGTAGGTAGCTTTGCCGCTATAATGAGGAGGCAGCAAATAATGTTCTCATAGTTATACTTCATACCAACACCAAACAGGGATAGGATGAAATTCCTAAGTTCATCATCACGAAGTACTGTGATGTTTGCATTTATATTGAATGTATGATGTAATGAGACATTGGGCTTGTGTAATTACCATCAATTATCTAGCAACCTATGGCTTCGCAGCAAGCTCAATCATTATCTGTGGATTGATAATGTGGTTATTAGTAGTTTGGAATTTTTCTTGATAGATGGTACAACCAACCCAAATAATTCATAAGTGTGTAACCACTTATGAAGGATAATAATATACAACAATGAAGCACTTTGTTACAAGTGTGAAACCACTGATCTGTTGCAAAACAGTTTATCAATAGTACCACCATATGTGCGTAGACACTATACCACATCTTCGTTGCAAGATGTTTAAAAGTTTCTTGGAAGGACTCAAGAATATAACATATGATATTAAACATGGTCTAGATTTGTTCTTGGACCTATGAAACTAGCGTGTAGTCCGCTTGAGAGTAGAGTTTTTGAGGACAAAAACCTTTCTTGAGGGAAAGGAGGGATATCCTCAAATATCACATAAACTCGAATAGTTGTGTGAGTCCAGACAATACTTGAAGGGATGTGTCTGGTAATAGCAACAAAGAGTTGTAAGTGATTGGATGTAACTCGAGACACCCGTAGTGGTGCAACAATCTTTATCAAACATCTCCACATACTATATGGTCTGCCCGCAGATATAGTATGGCATAAGAGATAGGAAGTTTGATTGTTATATTTGAAGGGAAATTTTTAAAAACTTACATTTACTCTGAGTTAGAGTGGAGTTTAACCATCCGTAGATTGATGGTAGTTAGAAACTCAACAAGATTCTAGAGCATATGCTTGTGCAAAGATGTTACTCTAAGAGAGAAAGTATCTCTCAACTTTGGAACTAATCCTTGTGATGCATGATTAGATTGGCTCTAGTTTATTTCTCCTATGCCGTAGAGCTTTCCAAGGAGAAGTTTTAACAAGTTGGTGATGCAACATGGTAGCGTAGTCTACAAATATCTAGTAGCATAGTCTAAGAACTTGCGCTACTAGAGTGCTATCCAGTACATTAGCTTCTGTGCTAATGACATGATGCAAAATCAAGGCATGAAATTTGCCTTGGGGTTTTGGTTGAAATACCAAATCATGGCTTGCGTGAGTACTACTAGACATTTGCTTACCAATGACTTTCCCAGTTTGTTTTCGAGAACGAAAACTCTTTAGAAGGGGGGGTAATGTCACATGGCATGTCGGAGTATGTGTACCAACTATTGGTGACTTTCGGGCCTAAATTCTTAAAGAAAGTCATGATAGTCCAAGTGCGGGTCATCCTGGGATTCAGAAGACCTATGCACTAGTAAAAAGACAGTTTTATCGGCCTAGTTTGTTTAAGGACGGCCAGACTTATGTGCTGAAATGCAGTAAGTGCCAGGTCAATAAACATGAACGTCTTAAGGTTGGAGGACGACTCCATCCGCTGGAGATTCCTCAAGGGAAATGGGAAAGCATTTCCATGGACTTCATTACCGGTTTACCAAGGGAATGACTCGGTGTGGGTGGTAGTGGACAGGTTAACTAAAATGGCAAAGTTTATTGCCACAAAGAAAACTGTAAAAACGCCAGAGTTGGCAAAACTCTTTATTGAACATCTCTACAAGCTATATGGCCTGCATGTAGATATAGTGTCGGATAGAGATAGAAAGTTCAACAGTCATTTTTGGAGGGAAATCTTCAAAAAGTTGGATACTACTCTGAGTATGAGTACGGCAGATCATCCGGAGTCTGATGGTTAAACTGAAAGAGCTAACCAAATTCTAGAGAATATGTTGCATTCTTATGTTAGTAAGAAGCAATCTAATTGGGAAGAGTACTTGCCCTTATTGGAGTTTGCCTATAATAGCTCCAAACACTCAGTGACTGGATTTACACCATTCATGTTAATGTATGGATTCCAGCCGAGATCTCCGATGGTTGTAGGCGAGTTGTAGGCCTAGAAAAGGAGAAGATTCAATCTGTCAAGGATTTCCTTGAAGATATGAATGATATGCTCAGAGCCGCACGAGAGAGCATTCGTAGCGCTCAGGATCACGCTAAAACTTATGCGGATAAAGGACGAAGAAAGGTGACCTTTGCAGAAGGTGACTTTGTATTCCTCGAGGTTCCTGCGCAGTCAGAAACCATGAAAACGGGAAAGTGTGATAAACTTTCTCCGAGATATTGTGGTCCTTTTAAAATCCTTAAGAAGATTGGGGACGTAGCATATAAACTTGAGTTACCGGAGAGTTCTCTTGAGTCCATCCTGTCTTCCATGTCAGTAAATTGAAGAAATCAGTTCACGGGTTAGAGAACGCAGTTTCTCCAAAGATTTTGGTGGACTTGATAAAGCCACCAAAGATACCACATGAACCTGAAAAGATTCTACAGTATCGTGATAGACAAACCCGACATAAAGTGTACCAGGAGGTACTTGTTAAATGGACAGATAGGGATGAGGAGGTGGCAACCTGGAAACGCCGTAGTGCAATTTCCAAAAGGTTTTCCCAGTTTGTTTTCGAGGACAAAAACTCTTCTTAAGGGGGGGTAATGTCACGTAGGCTGTAATGCCTATGACCGACAGCAGACCGGATGGCCATGTCTGGGGTTCAGTGGGAGAGGACGCCCATACGAAGTCATGGGCGGCCAGGCTAGTGTGGACGGCAGGCCACACACTATATAGCCTGGGGGATGAGGGGCAATCCTCATTCTTCCTCTATGGCTGGTGAGCCAGAGGCCATCCCCTCCTGTGGTAATGCCCGTAGCGGCGTTATGGATATCTAACATAGATTGTACCCAATGCTTTTGTTCTTGCTACTGTTGAGTATTTTTTCTTCTTTATGCTAAGCTATGGTGAAGTAATAGTTTTGATTGTGTAATTTTAATGTTTTTAGTTGAGTAAGAAAGCTTAAATAAATTCTTAGAGAAAAGATCTTGTTATAGTGGTATCAAAGCTTTGGCCAAGTATCAAGGACATCCTTTAGAAGGTCAAAATTCAAAAAACAAAGTAACAAGGTGTGGTCTCATATAAATAATGGGCCCAAGGCTAATGGACCATGCCCATGGACAATATTAATGATAGCATGAAAGGGGTGGACATGTATATATACCAAAATAAGCCATGGGCAAATCACTTTAATCATTTGAATATGAAAAATTACCATTTTCTCTCTCTACACCTAGGATAATCTCCCTAATCTAGGCTAATCCAAGACTAATCCTAGGTTAATCTAGATGTTGCTTTCTTTCATTAGTATTAGAGATTAGTTTTGATCCATCTTTTTCTTTGTTTCAAGAAAATTTGAGAAATTCTTGGATTTCTCAAATTCTTGGATTTCTTGATTTTCTTGATTTTTCCAAGATTTTCTTGAAGAATTTGGTGCAAACATGGAGAAATCACTCAAGTTGATGACAAAAATCAGGGCAATGGTGATCTTGAATGTTGGCCATGGCATTAGGACATGATTTGTTCCCAAATTTGAGTCATTTGACCAATTTTTGACATGCGGACAAGTTTTGGCCAGAGTGAGTTTGCAATGGCCAGGTTTCAAGTTGTGGAATTACACATTGTCTTCTCCATCTTCCCTCTTCACGTTTTTGATTCTAGGACATATTTAGAGAGATTTAATTCATCTTGGAAGCATGAGAAGGCATCGTGAACAGTGCCAAATCAAACGTTTCTTCTCTCCATGGCTTGTGCAATTTTGCCGCCTATTTGTCAATGTTTTTTTCTCATGCCCTAGATGACTTTTCCATCTAATGTCTATTATAATGGTTCTTCTACATGGTATAGGGCATGTAATGAGGTTGTAAGATTTCATTTGCTCATATGGGGAAAAACGGGTTGCACCTATTGCTTTTAGGGTTTCATGAGTGTCGGTTATTGTCTATGGTTTCTTGAGGAGAGATTAGACATGATTAACCCTTGCTAAGCATGATTTAGCTTTTCAATCTCGTAATTGATTTCTCCATACACCGATTGGCATCATAATGGCAAGATTATTATCAAGAATTGGGGGTTTTTATCAAGAAGCCCTAATTTCATACCATTGATCCTTCTTGCAAGATAATTACATTGCCTTGTTGCCATTGAGTACTCTAATTGATACAAATTTGTAATGGCAAGCTCTAATTTCAAGAATTGGGGGTTTTCATCAAGAAGCCCTAATTTCAAGAATTGGGGGTTTTCATCAAGAAGCCCTAATTTCATACCATTGATCCTTCTTGCAAGATAATTACATTGCCTTGTTGCCATTGAGTACTCTAATTGATACAAATTTGTAATGGCAAGCTCTCATGAGCAACCCTAGAGTAATAATTTAGGGTTTTTGCTTCCTTTTACCATTTGGATGCAATACATGATATTCATGGCTATTCCCATGCCATTTGAATAGCATATAATGGGTTTACATGCTCCAATCATACTTATGAATGCCATAATCACATATGTATGAGGTTGTATGTGTTTGATATGATTCAAATGGATGCTCAAGCTTGGTTGTTGGCTATTGGATGTGTTTTCTTGATTGATGGGAGCTATTTTACATGATGGAGACATGAATCAATGCTTTGGAATGACATATAATTCTTATGTGAATGCTCAATATGCATGTACATGGAGGTGTTGAATGCCCATGCTTTAAACATGCCTTTGGAGATATATGGTGTTAGGGAAGAGCATGGACATTATGAGATTGGCATTATGATATTAGCATGAGTTCATGCTATTTTTGTAAGTGAACTCTCACATATTTGGATTAAAAGCTTTCATTACATTCAATTTCAATTTCAAAATTCTTGTAGAATCTAGTATGGTGAGAGGGTACCTTTGGCACTAGATGAGTGGCCAAAGGGGAGTGCGTCTTGAACCTTTCATGCCATGAGTGCCTTGCTCGGGGGTTGCACTAGTAAGAAACCCTATATATCACGTGTGTTCAAGGGGGTATTTAAAAAACCCCTTACCTTTAAATTTTTCATGAATAAAATCAACCCTTTTTCTGTATGGACTTACATTTTTGTTTTCAAAATTGATTTAAAAAAACCTTTTATAAATGTATTTCTGTAATTTTATATTAAAATTTAGAATTAAAAAAAACCCTTCATTTGAACTCACGTGCTATACTTACATATTTTTAGGTGAACCCCTCGAGGTCCCTTGGTAAAGTGGTACAAAAGGAGATTAGGTACATGGTGTGAAGACATGGCCTTAACCCTTGCCATTAGATCTAAACTTTGGTAAGGGGGTGAGAAGACTTGGCCAACAGAATAGCAAGTAGTGTGTCATCGACATTTGTCATGGGTTGCACATTGGCAACAAATTGGCAAAGAAATGCAATGGTTTCCTCATAGTTTTCATATTGAGATTTTGATGCAAATGTAATACGAAAGGGGATTAGGCACATAATGTGAAGACATGGAATCAACCCTTGCCATTAGTTCTAAACTTTGGTAAGGGGGTGAGAAGACTTGGCCGAGAGATTGGAAAGAACATCATTGACATCCATCATTGGTATTGTCATGGTTTGCACATTGGCAAAGAAATGCAATGGTTTTCTTATAGTTTCCATATTAATATTTTGATGCAAAAGCAAATTTAGATCTAAAATTTGGTAAGGGGGTGAGAATACTTGGCCGAGAGATTGGCAAGCAGCACATCATCGACATCCATCATTGGTATTGTCATGGTTTGCACATTGGCAATGAATTGGCAAAGAAATGCAATGGTTTTCTTATAGTTTCCATATTAATATTTCAAAGGAGACTATGGTAAAATTTTCCCAAGATCAATGGCTGCACTTGATGGGCAAGGTTTAATGCATTTTTAAGCATTGGATTGATGTATTCTTGCTCCATTCTTGATCAAAGGAAGTGATGCACAAGTGCAGTGGACAGTGGATGCCTTGAGTGCATTGGACATGATTTTTTGCATAGTTTTGACTAGGTTATGTAAAACAAAGCACCCTAATTTAGTCAAAATAGAGTGGGTTTATTTTGTGGTTGATTACATACCTCTTAGTACTCCTTAGGGGCTACATATAGAGCCATCAAGCTTCCAATTCTGGTACCATTTGCTATCCCAACCGGCTTGGGTAACCACAAAGTAGAAACCCTAATTTAGTCATAGCCTATTTTTAATCTAGCTCAAGTGTTTACATATCTTGAGAGTACTCACTTAGAGCTTCAAGAAGAGCCACAAATAATTATGTGTCACTCCAAGTGAGCAATGGACCAAATCATCATCTATCCTATTCCTTTTTGGAATATCAACCCTTTGTTACCTATTTTGTGTTCTGTAGCTTGAAGTTCTTTAATGACCTTTTTTGATAACTCCTTTGGATAAGAGTTTATCTAGAAGTGATTAGCAAAGGAATCATTCCATAGCTTCCCTTTGGTAGATCAAGTGTTGAATATTGTCCCAATATTCATTGATTCTTGTTAGATCACAACATTTCATTCTCCAGAACTGACTTCTATAGTGTTCCTTCTCATCAATTGATTCTCCGAAAAGCTGTCTGAGCAGAACCTTCTCAAGGGTGGCTATCCCTTTGCTCATCTCTATGGTGGCTATCCCTTTGCTCATCTCTATGGTGGCTATCCCTTTGCTCATCTCTATGGTCTGAGTTTCTACAAGGAAGTTTGTGCCACCATGTTTTCAAATTTCCTTCAAAAACGGTGAGTAGGGTTAGCATTACCTAGTTGGGATCTTTTTGATCAATGGAAGTTTTTTGAAGAAATAATAGTCATTCTATTGAGGACTGCTCTGCCTTGTTGGTTTGTAACACCATTTAGGTTGATTGATTGGAGTTCTCCTTTTTTTAGTAACTTTGCTACTAATGGCTTTGCTTTCTTAAAGGGGACCACTTCCATGTTGACCTTTTCATTGTTGCTCCAAGCCGTCTATTATAGTTAAAGACTCTTTTAGAGGCCTAGACTTTCTTTCCTAACTGTATGTGAACGATTTTGTTGCGGGTTTTATGTTTTCTTTCACAAATTTGGGGATTCTTCGTCCTCTAACTCTATAGACAATTCTTTGGCTGTTTCAAAATCAGGCCTTGGGTTTATTATGGCTTCATTGGCTTTTTGGGCTTCTATGGTCTTCTTAGAAAGATTTATCTTTCTAAGCATTTCCATAACATCCTCCCATTTTTCTTCTAGAGCTTTGATGTTGGCTTTTTGTTGTCAAATGTCATCTTCCCTATAAGGTTGTATTGTTGCCACCATTTCTATGATGAGAGAGGGTTCATGGGTTGGTGAAGATGACTCATATATTTACTAAGGAAATTTTTCTTTAAGAATCCTGTTTATCCTTGCCAACTTTTCTGCAAGTGAATTCTTCACTTCAATGTGATTAAAAAGTATCCTTGACTCGATTTGGCTGAGATAAGAGGCATACATAATGCTGAATGAATTGTTGTGCTGCCAATATTGAAAGCTTCTTTGCCTATGTAAGCCAATAGGGTGCTGGGGGAGATCAACATTGCTTTCAATGGTTTTGTTATAGTGTCAAATTAGGCCTTGCAATATTGTGCACAGTGTGAATTCCTTGCTTGTCCCTACACAAGAGGATAATATGGAGTTTTTTTCTTGTTTAGCTATTAAATTTGAGATCCCTTTTAGAGAGACTTGAATTTGTGCACATAATACCTTGCAGTTGAGATTGGATCAGCTCGCATGAGCTGCTACGTGTGGGTAGTTGAGCTTGCTTATTCACTATTTGTGATGTGTGGATTGAGCTTAACAAGGCATTCTTGTAGCATCACCCATCTAATCTCTGTGCACAAAAAAGGGACAAAGGAGGCAGGATTTCCTAATTTCCTTATCATCACTAAGACATCACACTTCAGTATTGCCTTGTAGTCAGAGGAAGCGTGCAAGTTCTCAAAGTCCCTATATTTAATTTTGAATTGAGCATTTGCTCGATGTTTGTGTCTTTTTGGACATTCATTTCTTGTATTTGTTTGCCCTGCAGGCGCCCCTTGTGCAGTCGAGCCCATATAGAAGAAAGCATCTTAGCAATTGTTATCTTTATAGTTTTGAAAAAGATGTTCTTGATGGTATGGGTGAATCTTTTATCCTTGTTTATTAGCTTCCACTTTGCCACTTTCTGGTAGTTTTCTTTTTCCAATTCATGGTATGTTCTTTTTTCACCCAAAAAAGAGTGGGAAATGATAGCTCCTCACAATATTCATTATCAAATAAGCTAAGTGGGCTAAAACCCTCCCATGGAGCAACAATTGTGATCGAGATATTATGGTCCACAACTTGCTACACATAGTAAATGCCATGCAAAAGAGTTCCTGTCTTGACGGAATCAATGTCCTCTTCATTGCTTTCATGCTCAAGTCTAGAGCAACATCGAAAGTGATTGCCCATGAACATAACCTTGGCCTCATAAGCCCAAGCTTCCAAGCCTCCCTTGAGTGTGCCCCATGCCCCTATTATATAGGAGGGTCCTCAAGTGACTCTTGACTTTCCATTTTCCATGTGTGACTGTCTTGGATGCCTGACCCTAACCTTAACCCTTAAGGTTAGTCCTAACCCATGCTCCACTAGAGCTTGTTCCCATGCTCCCATGCTCACAAGCCTAATGTGGTTTAGCCTCCTAGTATATGCACATATAATGTGCATATAACATAGCACACATAATGTACATATAACATACTTCCCCTCTCTCAAAACATTGCACTCTTGCAATGAAAACAAGAACTACGCTGAACAATCTCAACCGACTCCCAAGTCGAATCCTCTACTTTCCTATCTTTTCACCTAATTTTAACCTCAAAGAGAAGTCAACTACAAAGTTTCCTTTCCTTGAATTCATGTACCTTATCACGTTCAACGAGTCACTGTGTTATCCTCACCTTCCAGTTTCCCTTTCAATCTATTGATATGAAAGACTCGATGAACTCTAACATGTGGAGGTAGTTTTAAGTTCAAACACACCCGTGCCAATCCGATGTATAACTCGAAAATGGACCACAATATCTAGGAGATAAATTCTAGCATTTTCCCATTAACAAAGTCTGAAAATCTTTAGGAACATTAAAATAAACCAACACTCTTGGTTCAAAAGACCAAGATGAGCATCTCCTATCAGCATAAAATCGTGCCCTATCTTGAGCACTCCTGATAGAATCCTGAGCTTCGGTCAGTATTTCCTGCATGTCTCGCAAGAAATCCCTCGATGCATCAAGCTCGATGTCCTTAAGACCGACATCAATAGGTGCCCTGGGTTGATACCCATACATAAGTATGCACGGACTAAAAACCAATACCGTATGTTTAAAACAGCTATAGGCAAATTCCATCATTGGAAGATATTTTTTCCAATATGATGAGTTTCTAGAGACATATGCATGAAGCATATACTCTACAATCCGATTCATACGCTCTGTTTGCCCACCAGACTGTGGATGATCAGAGCAATTCACATTTAAAGTAACTTCCTCGTTGTAAACCATTCGAAATAAAGTAAGAAAAACATGGCATTATAACAGCAGAAACCAGGGATTCATCGACGCCCCGACATACCCACATCTGCATATGGAATAATCGACGTCCCGAGTTACCCATATCAACATAGAGAGTCATCAACGTCTCGATGAGTCACATATGTCCATCCATAAACAATCAGGTTAACTATATAAATCACCTAAAGTACGGAACTAGAGAAAGAAATGCCAACAAAGAAAGAATCCAAATTTCCTTATCCGAACACAACAAGATAAACTTGTTTGAGCTCTAAAGAAAGAGATTTCAACAAGTGAAAATGTCGATGAGATTACCCTCATCAAAACATACAGGCTATAGATAAAAGAAGTTTATCTAGAGAATGTCCACACTATAACTTCTAGTGAATTTAGAAAATGAGATTGTCTTTGAATGTTGAGGACAACATGCTAAGTGATGTAAGCAAAGTAACAATCTTGAGCCCAAATTATCCCATAAGATAATATATGTGAGGGATCACTAGCGTCCCATGCCACCATGATACCACCTATACATACTTTAACAATTTGAAACTCCCTAGTATGCCATCTAGGAAATATGAATAAAATCCTGTATAAAAGGAATAAGATGTCCTTATCCAGACTTTCACATTCTAAACCTGTCTCTATATACTTGAGACTACATCAAGGAATAACTCCTTCTGAGTACATCATTAGAAAAGAAATTGAATTATTGGTGCCTTTCTGATGATAACTACCCAAAACACAATAAAGTTAGGGTAGAAAAATAACTCACCTAGATATATAAGCAACTAGGTATCCGAGTTTGAATATTTACAAGAGTACAAGAAATATACTCCAAAATTACGTGCAAAAAACGAAGACAAATGCTACCTTCAAAGCACATGTAATTATTCAAAAGATCAAAAGATCCTTATATAAAACCATGGATAAAAGCATAGAAGCTTCTCGAATCCATAAAGACCATAGTTGATCATAAAAATCAATGCATACCATCTAATGGACATTAATCATGCCAAAAGAAGCATTAAAATTGGTGGCCAACTCATCAATCTGGAGTATATGAACGTTGTGTTATTCAAATAAAACTCCAAAGTAAGAAAGTGAAACACATGTGTGTAACACTCAATAAAAAATCCCTAGAACACAAGTGATCTAGGTAGAACCTGATGAGTCCATATAAAACTTGGAAAACATCCAATAAAAATCCACCGAAACAAACCGATCAACTAACCCATAATAGAATTTATCTTAGGCTTAAGAAATTAAGCACAATCCACACTTAAATAAGTACAAAATAAATTATCATGGAAAAGTGTCAAAGGTAAAACACACTTTGAACGTAAATTATAGCCATCAAAAGAAATTAAGGAACATGTCTAAAAAGAGTGGCTAAACAATGGTAAAAAATCATGAATACATCATTTAGAATTAATCCAAATATTAATATCCATTAATACGAGGTATAATCGTATTAATAATATGCAAATAACCTGCATCTATCTAATGTCAGCACGAGAAAACGTACTTCAACATTAAATAATCCTCGAAAATATTAAAATCTAGAGAAAAAGAATTATCATGTTTTTTTCTTAATTTTCCCTAATTTTATAGGGCCTCAAAATATGATAATTTTGAATTCCACCAAACCTATCTTATGGCATTCCAAAACTATATTTTTTCATAATATTTTTAGCAATTTAATTTGCCAAAATACCATTGATATTTTAAAAATACTAATTTTTTAGGATTTCTAAAAATAATTTCTAGAATATTCCTTATTTTTCTTGAGAATCCCATCGTTCACGAAATTTCCAATTCCACCCGACAATTCTCAAATCCAATGAAATTTTTTGATTTTAATGGATTTTTTAAATTTTTGGGTCAAAAAATATATTTTTAATGGAATTTTAATGGTCACGAGCGCTCGAATGGGCACACCACATGCCAAACACCAACCCCACATTTTTCCAAATTTTAAAATAACCTTTGTCTAATTTTTCACTAATTTTCAAGAATTTTTTAAAAATTTTAAATTACCCCGAACGCATTTAGAATACGAACAGTCAAAAAATTTCAGAATTCCAATAGTTTTCTCGGAATACGAAAAGCAAAAAGTTTCTTGGGAAAATGAAAAGACAAAAAAAATCGGAATGTGAAAGGTCAAAAGTTTCCGGAATAATACGAAAGGTCAAAAGTTTTTCGGGAATTTGAAAAGCCAAAAGGTTTCGGAAAAACGGAGAGCCAAAAGTTTTCCGAAAGATGAAAAGCCAAAAAGTTTCAAGAAGAAATTTTCAAAAATTTTTATCTCAAATTTCACATTTTTTGGCTTTTTTCCAAGCTTTTTTTTGAAAAAGATTTCAAAAGCTTTTTTTTAATAATAAAAAATTTATCTTTAAAAAAATTAAAAAAAAATAAAATAAGCTTTTATTAGCTTATATACTTTTGATTTTTTAAAGGGGGCATTTTTTTTCCGCGTCGGCTGCTGCTGCGCAGCCTCCCACCCCCGCCGTCTGCACGCAAGGAAGGAGAGGGTGGGAGTAAAAAAAAACTCCCTCCTCTCCTTCTTCTCCCCTCTTTCCTCTCCTTCATCTCCCTTCCATTCTCTTTCCTCCCCTCTTTCTCTCTCTTAAGAGGGGATTATCTTGAATCATTGATTAAAGTTTTTTAATTAAACAAAACTTAATCATAATTAACATTAATTATGATTAATGTTTAAAAAATCATTTTCAAGAGAATTTCTCACGGAAAAAAGAAGAAGAAATTAGATTTGAGAGGCAGAGAGGACCCCACGCACACGAGAGAGCATTTCATGCATCAACACGCTGTCCCCTACTGAATTTCAGTAGAAAATCGACAGAAATTTGATCGCAAACCCGCGGAAAAAACTCGCAAAAATGTATAAAAATATATTTTTAATCATAAAAATGCTCCAAAAATTCCTAAAAATTAGAAAAAATTTCTTAAAATTCTAGAAATTTAGGGAATCAATTCTACCAAAAATATCCACAATAAACTATGTGGTATTTTCATAAAAACTTCCATTAATGCTTATTTTAAACCATAAAAAATAGAAAAAAATAGCATTAAACTCATGGTATTCCCTCGCAACGTCGATTCGTCACATTGAATTGTAGTAACACGCATTCCAATCGCCATATCGACGATCCATGTGCAATTCATCAACACAAATCAACAAAATAACATTTTTATTAGTAAATATTAAAATTTACTTAAAACAATTGCTCTGATACCACTGTTAAAACCCTAAGATCTCTCTAGATAATTGTTATGCATAAACATACATAAATCAGGCATAAACTCAACCATCCAGACACCCCTGAGCCCAAGGGATGCACACATGAATAATAATGAAATATATCATACCTCTACCTTGATGTCCCATACTATCAAGAGGTATAACTCCAATCCAATAGCATGTAGCTATAGTGTGAAATGGTAGATGAGTAGATATGAACCTCTACACAAGAGAGCATAACATAGCCTTGGCCTCATAATCCCAAGCCTCCAAGCCTCCCTTGAGTGTGCCCCATGCCCCTATTATATAGGAGGGTCCTCAAGTGACTCTTGACTTTCCATTTCACACTATAGCATGTAGCTATAGTGTGAAATGGTAGATGAGTAGATATGAACCTCTACACAAGAGAGCATAACATAGCCTTGGCCTCATAATCCCAAGCCTCCAAGCCTCCCTTGAGTGTGCCCCATACCCCTATTATATAGGAGGGTCCTCAAGTGACTCTTGACTTTCCATTTCCCATGTGTGACCCTTGGATGCCTGACCCTAACCTTAACCCTTAAGGTTAGTCCTAACCCATGCTCCGCTAGAGCTTGTTCCCATGCTCCCATGCTCACAAGCCTAATGTGGGTTAGCCTCCTAATATATGCACACATAATGTGCATATAACATAGCACACATAATGTACATATAACACAATGACTGGGAATAGTAATTACTTGTTATTCTTTGGGCTTATAGGATAGCCTACAAAGTTGCCATCCACATAATGCCTTTTCACTTAACATGCGGAACACACATTGTCATGCCCCTAGAATTCTCGATATACCAAGCTTAGGAATTGTTATCAAGGAGAGAATCACAAGGAATGTGCTAACCAATTGGTTATTTTGAACTCAAATGCTTGAATAAAGGCTATCTATGGAATGATAGTAGTCGAAAGCCGAGGCATAAGGAATTGTTTGATTAAAAGCTCAAGGATACAAATATCAATGTCGGGGGCATGGTTCTTCTATAAAGTACAAAAAACCAAAAGAATAAGCTTAAGTATAAGGGACTTGGATCACTCCTTGTCTGCGAACTCAGCCCCCAAGGATCATTGCGCACATTAAAAAACTTAAAGGTGTCAAAATGCAAGGCTCTACTCTATTCAGTTGGAGGCAATGAAGGATTCATTTTTCTAGCTCATGCACAGCGACCATCCGGGTTGATTTATCCCTTTCTTGTAGTTCGCGCTCGTGACTAGGAGTGGCTTGAATGAATCTTCTTCTCTTTGCTCCTCCTTCTATCTTTTCTACTTTGTGGGCTAACTTTGGCTTGTCGTCTCTAGATCTCACTTGAATGCTCTGTGCGCTTTTGCCGCACAGGTCGTAGCTGGGGACTTGCCAGACACCGTATGCGAGCCACGAATGGCTACAAGCATACAACCAGGGAAGGAAGCTCAAACAGAATGCCAAAGGGTGTGTCACTCACTGCTCAACCGCCACCTTGAAGGATTCCCGCGTCGCAGCCGTGAAGGAGAAGCCGTCGTCGCTGCTCTGCCGCCTCACCGCCGCCGCCGTGCCGCTACACAGTGCGCTCGATCGCTCTCTCACTCTCTCTCTCTCTCTCACACACACACACGCAGGAGAAGGAAACCAAAGAGATAAGGCAAGAGCACTCTTGTATTCACAACACATGAGAATGAGGATTTTAGGGTTACATTTGACTCTTATAGGTGACTTGGCCGTTCACACTTGGGCGCCCATACATGGCCGGCCGATCCTAACCCTTATCCTACTGATATCCAAGGTGCGCCTCTCATCGGCGATCACCCAATCCCTTCATCCTTAACATATGGTGCCGATAAGCCCGGCCCATGACTCAGAATATTTAAATTAATGATGTAAAATATAGTACGTCGCCATGTCCGCCATGGGTTAACATGCCCCCCTTCCTGATGTAGATTCCATCCTTGGAAGCTATGGTATGGTAAGCTCGAGAGGGTTGTTGTGGTAGACCGTCTGCAAAACAGGGAAGTAGAGTGAAGGTATGCTGGAATTCAAAAGATATAAAGTGTATAAATTCAAGCATGTGAGACCACAATGGATGTTGCTATGAGAACTTAGTTTAAGGGTCACATGAGTGAGCTAGTGTAGCAAATTAATAGGAGTTTAAAATTATTAAAAGGAATTCAAGAGTTAGCAAGGTGTCAAAGGTTAATCAAGGTTTATAACTGGCCTAAGTCAAGGAAAATAACCAAGCTTAATAAATAAACAGATGACCACACTGTGTCTACTCTAAGAACAAGTTAATACCATGCGTCTAGGGACACAAGAAACATCAGAGTTACAGGAGCCTTTTGCCTTTATTATTATTATTATTTTTTTTAAATGCACGTGACAATTTTTACACACAATGGCGACCTTCCTAAGGCAAAACTAACATCAATCCTGGTACCATGTTTAACACAAGGCATTATCCAGGAATCTATTAGCTCACTTTAGGCAAGGCTACCCCCTACCAACCAAGGCATCGGTCTGGAGTAGAATACTCCTCGCCTACCAAGTATCAATAAGGCGATAGGCCAACATTAAAGCACATCATAGACTTGTATTGCCATTTATTGTAGGCTTTTTTTTAAAAAAAATCTATTTCTTTTGATCTTTTCTCCTGAACTATAATTTGTCTTGCATCCTTTCGACAAAGGGGTAATAGTTATGTCCTAGAGGTCAACACACACATGGCCAGGTGTCA
Source organism: Cibotium barometz (assembly GCF_041138505.1). Classification (NCBI taxonomy): domain Eukaryota; kingdom Viridiplantae; phylum Streptophyta; class Polypodiopsida; order Cyatheales; family Cibotiaceae; genus Cibotium; species Cibotium barometz. The sequence goes on from NC_141101.1 coordinate 16,573,910, forward strand.
AACATTAAGATGGTTTGACCCTAGACCTAAGACAATCGTATTCCAAGGTTAACTAAAGACGTCATGCTGCCTAGGAATATTTTTAATAAAGTTAAGCTCATTAATGATTTACACTAGCATGCAAGCAACTTCAAAAACTAAGTAGTACATTGACAATTTCCATGTGGTCATGCATTATAGTTTATGCAATTGATTGAACAGTAAAAACGAAAGAGAGTGGGTATGGAAGAATTACACCTTGATTTGACGAGACAGCTTGCAATTTGATGTAGATATATTTTGATGAACGTCGCGGCAGTCTCAGGACTTGAAAGCGAACCCACCTCAAACTTTTCAACCTGTACAATCAACTAACAAGCACTATACCTCGAGAGGCACATCAGTGTGAAAATTTCAAGACTTGTTTAAGGAGGAAGCAATAGAATTTCGAGCGTGAGTACATGCTCCCCCTTTCCTTGGGTAGATCATATTATTTGCAATGATGTTGCAGCCTCTTGGAACCAATTTGTCCAGCGGGTCATAGGTTGTGATGTGGGCAGATAGCTTTTTATGACCCTTGTGGCCACATCCACCAATTGCAGAGATGGTAGTGTACGCTCCCATTGACGAATGGAGGAAATGGTTTCCGACGATACTATTACAAGGGGAGACGTAGACTCATCGGTTTTTTGTTGGGTGTTGACAAGAGTAGGTGTAGAGCATGTAGAAACTTCTATATGAGTGTGTGCCTGGCATGAGGAGCTAGAAGCTTCATGTGGCTCCCCCCTTCCTGAGCTAGGTGGTAATGATCGATATCGTTTGGGAATCCAAACTAACTCTGGAAGAAGTGGTGCAGAGCACTCTATTACCTTTCCCTTACCACGGTCTTGAATTGTCATTGGGGTGGCAACAATTGGTTTGCAAGGTTTTACAGGTGATGTAGAGGGTTTCAACTTATGTTTAGGGACCCAAATCTGGTCATTTCCCTCGTAGTACCCTTGGGCTACTAATAATTTTTTAGGGATCCATCGCGATGTTACATTGCCCTTTCTCGGGTTGGTAGCTGCTTTCCTTTTACGAGGCTTCTTGGTGGCTGAACGAGATTGAGCAGGGGAAGTAGCTGTTAACGAAGCTTTGGAAACCCATTTATATGTACTCTTTGGCATAGTAAGCGAAGCTTTAGAGACCACCTTGCTTGTTTCCAGTCTTGGCGTTGAAGCGTTAGAGGGGTGGCAAACAATCAAAGATGGTTTTGCCACTGGACTTGGTGATTTTTCGTTATCCATCATTTTGTCCAGAGTCGATGGCTTAGGAGCGAGATTTTGAGCGGTCAGACCTAGTGTTGGTTCTTGCGTCGTGACTCGTCTGGTTGCCCAATTGATATTGCATTTGGTGGCCATCATCCATTTGCGCCCTAAGTTTAAGTCCCTTCCATGGTACCAGCAGGCATAACCAAAAAGCTTTGAATTATGGTTCCCTTGTCATAAGCAACCGGAGTGTGCAGAATTCCTGAGACAGGGGTTTTCTTCTTGTTGATTCCTTGAACTTGGATAGAGCTCTTGAATAAAGGTGGTTTTCCCAGTTGACACCACACGCCATATGATAGCAAATTGTGTTGAGCTCCTGTATCCAATAATGCATTATACAGCACCTCCCCGTAAGGACTCTGTAACTCAATTGGGTATCTTAGAGGTGGGTCAGATTCCAGTGCATCCTCCTCTGCTTCCTCGAAAAATACTTGCGTAATTCCCAAGTTGGCTTCTCGTTGTCTCCTAGCACGCTGTTGACGTTCTTTGGCTTCGACTCTTGCTTGTATCTTTTTAAGCTCAGCCTGTTCTTTAGCTACCTTCTTTTGATGGATTGCGTGTAACTCCTCCTGGCTCAGGGGGTCATAGTATCTTTTGAATTTACTCCCATTAAGGAATCCAATGGTTTCAACTCCGTCGAGAGTCTCCACTCTGATGGTACCTTGCGGTGTAATTTCACATACTCTATACGGTCCCTTACCAGCATATTTGAGCTTCTTCTTTTCGTTTCGCACTCCATACATCAGGACTTTATCCCCAACCTTGATGTCCTTGTCCTTTAGATAGCAACCAAACCATTTTTTCCTTCTATCCTTCTCCACAGCCAATTGTCTTTCTTCGTTTAGCCGCTCAAGGATATATAGACGCTCTACTAAGGGATTACCATCCCAACCCTCTTGAGTAGCAACACGAAGACTAGGAATGACGAATTCCCACGGCATGACTGCTTCTTGGCCATATACCATTTTGAATGGTGTGCAATTAATAGCCACTTTGTACGCAATACGATAGGCCCATAAAGCTGTCGTGAGCTTTAGATCCCAATCCGTGCGATGAGCTTCAACTGTCTTTGTCAAAACAGAGATTAATGTCTTGTTTGTACTCTCGGCTTGGCCATTCGCTTGCGGATAATAAGGAGTAGACTTATGATGGGATATCATGAAATTCGTTGTGAGCTCCTTAATCACTTCATTTATAAAATGCGTACCATTGTCGCTCACAAGTTCAAAAGGACAACCGAATCGTGTGATTATATTTTCAAAGAGGAACTTGACTGTTGTCCTTGCATCTGCCTTACGTGTCGCTTTCGCTTGAGCCCATTTGGTCATATAGTCAGTGGCCACAATAATATAGCGAGATTGTGTGTTTCGGGCCGCTGGACTAATTGGACCTACAAAGTCTAAACCCCACTTTTCAAATGGTTGGTTTACTTTGATCGGATGTAGGGGCATCTGATCTTTCCTCTGGGGTTTCTTATATCATTGGCATTCATCGCAACCCTTCACAAAGAGTGATGCGTCTTGGAACATAGTGGGCCACCAATACCCTGATTGTAAGATCTTTCGCGCAGTTAAGTCTCCTGAGAAGTGACCACCGGCTACGCCCATATGTGCCTCTTGCAAAATGTATAGATACTCATCCTCTCGGGCACAACGCCTAAGAACGTCATCTTTTCCTCTTTTATAAAGAGTCCCGGCTATCAGGCAATAGGGTTCGCATTCTTTGATTAGCTTTCGAGCTAGATCTTTACGAAGCTCCTTGGGTGGAAAGCCATTAACCAAAAATTTAACAATCTTCTCACTCCATTCAGGCATTGTCTCCACCATGAGAACAGGGAAGTGTCTGGTAAGTCATCATCAACCCCCGTAGGAGCTTCACCATTAGGTATGCGAGACAAATGATCAGCCATGACATGTTTTTTGCCAGGTCTCACAACAACAATGAAATCAAACTCAAGAAGAACCAATAGCCAACGTGTGATTCTTCCTGTGGAGCATGGTTTGTTTACCATATACAATAATGCTTGATGATCCACATAGAAAACAAACTTGGTGGCAAGGAGGTAATAACGAAATTTCCTTACTGCATATATCATTGCCAACCCTTCTCACTCCGTAGTGGTGTAGTTCATCTCAGCATCGTTCAACTGGCGACTGGCAAAGCTAATGGGGTAGTCTAGCTTGTGTTCTCCAGGTTGAGTCAACACACACCCAATAGCAAAGTTTGATGCATCAATATGCACATGGAAGAGTAAATCCCAGTTAGGCATTCTCAAGATTGGAGCACTCGCCAAGGCCTTCTTTAATAGCTCATAGGCACGGTCACATTCTTTGGTCCAAATAAACTCGATGAGAAGCTTATACAATGGTCGAGCTATCTCGGCGAAGAAGAGAATAAACCTTCGATAATAACCAACGTGGCCCATAAAGCGTTGGACTCCCTTGTAGTTGGTGGGTGGGGGTAATTCCAGAATGACCTTGATTTTACTCTCGTCAGTGGAAATCCCATTTTTGGACACTATATGCCCTAAGATAACTCCGTGTTTAACCCAGAATTGGCATTTGAAAGGATTCAAGGAGATGCGATATAATCTACACCTTTCAAATATTTTTCGTAAACACATCAAGTGCTCGTCCCAAGAGGAATGAACACAAAGATCATCTAAGAAAGCTTCATAGAAGTCCCTTAGATATTCCTTAAAGGCCGTGTTTATCAATCGTTGGAATGTTGCAGGTGCATTGGTCAAGCCAAAGGCCATGACGCGAAAGGCAAACACTCCAAACTCCGTGATAAATGCTGTTTTAGCTTGGTCCTCGACTGCAATTGTGATCTGATTGTAACCCGAGTACCCATCTAAAAAGCTATATGCCTCCTTGCCTGCCACTCTTTCAAGCACATGTTGAGAATATGGCAAGGGGTAATGATCCCTTCTGGTGGCTGCATTAACCTTTTTGAGATCAACGCACACTCTGAGTTTCCCATTCTTCTTTGGCACGATGACTATCGGAGAAACCCATTCTGAGTGCTCAATTGGGTATATGAATCCACATTTTACCAACTTTTCAATTTTCTCTTGTACAATCTTTGCGTACTTAGGATTCATTGGGTAGGGATGTTGCTGGACTGGTTTAGCAGTGCTAATCATTGGAATCGTGTGTTGCACCACCGAGGGTGGGACACCCTTCATATCATGATATGTCCAGGCAAATATGTCCTTGAATTCCTTAAGAAGCTTCGTAAGTGCAGCTTCTTCCGCCTTGGTGAGGTCTTGAGCAATAAAAACTGGTTTAGACTCCTCACCCGGATCTGTTAAGTCTATCTCCTTGACTATCGCAGGGCCATCGTAGACACTGCTACTCCCATTGGTAGGCGTTCGTTGGGCTTTTGTGTAGACTACTTTACGTTCCCCTGTGGTGAATGATTTGAAATGCTCGGGTGCGGGGTGTAAGTCTACTGGTTCTTGTTGTGCCAGGCTTTTTTCTTTCAATTCCGCTTCCTTTTGTTGTTGAGCCAACTCTTAGTTTTGCCGCCTTCTTGCAGTACGACTTAGTTTTGGCTTCTCTTCGATTTCTAATTGGGCGACGTCATGAGGTTGCGGAATACACCACATGACACTTTGGAGGTATTGTCCCCAATTATCCGCTATCTTCCGATGAGCGTCAATGGCTCCTACATAACTAAGCCATTCTGCAGTGGATCTCTCCTTATTTATTGGAGTTCGTACATTAGCTCGATAGCGTTGGCGCTTATGTCTCGTTTTCTTCTTACCAAGTTTTTGATTTTTGTTTCTATCCGATTCGGACTCACTTGGTCGATCTTCACTTTCGGATGAACTGCAGGAGGCCACTGTCCTAGGCCTTGAGCACCTTGCTTCCACATTTGGGTGAATATTTGATTCATTTTCCCCATCAGGCTCAGGGTCAGTTTCTTCTTGAGATTCATACTCAGAGTTGCATTGGTCAGAGTCTTCGCTACTTTCAGTGTCGATGGAGGTTGCCACGTTCTCGCCATCAGGAGTCAAGTGCATAACACCTATCATGTTTATTGGCACTAACGGTGGCATATCTTGCCAATCAGGTGTTACCCAACTTGTGCCTCTATTTCCCCATGTGTCTATGGTTGCCGCTAGGTGTACCCAATCCACGTTATCCGACTCAGTCATACCCGGTAGGACATCCATGTAAGGAGAATCCTTCCCATCATCAGTCTCTTTTTTGCATGTATAGCAATACCTTAATGGGGCGGAGTGAATAGTGGTATCTGATCGATTATCAATGATAACCTTGCTTCCTAAAGGATGTGCACGACCATTCTCAAGATCAACTCGAATGACAGAGTCCTGGAATTGTAGGTAGACATGGTTTTTCGACCAGTCATGTACCATTTGTGCTTCCCTCATGAAAGGACGTCCTAAGATCATTTGATATGACATAGGATGCTTGGAGAAATCCATTACAATGAAGGTATGTTTTACCTTGTATCCCAGAACCTTGATCTTGAGGTCCCTTAACATTCCAATAGGTTTAGCTATGGTTCCGTTTGCCATCTTAACCACTATGTTTGTGACTTCAAGGTGAGGTCTTCCCATAGATTCCCAACAGTTTTTAGTCACAATGCTCACGCCAGCACCACCATCAAGGATTCCCTTTAGAGTTAATCCCTTGGTAGTAATGGGGAGGGTGGCATTAGATTCATCACCTTCAAAGTACTGTCCCAACTTGTTCACAGGTATTTCAACGACCGAATCTTCATTTGGGTTGGGTTGTAGATCCCAATGTTCCCCTTCATCTTGAAGCGTGTCGGGTCTATCCATATTTGCAAATTGTGGTAGCCCCGCCTTTAGTTCTCCATTGAGAAATGCCCGAAGAGCTAAGAATAGCTCAGGATCTCCGTATAATTTGGATATGATCGTGGTTCTGATTTCAGAGGACATGAAATCCATTAGCTTGGACACATTCAACGGTACTTTTCGAGACATCGCCCCTTGACTAGGGACAGGTGAAGATGGAATCACTTCCTCTTCGATGGGGTCAGGCATTCCCTCACTAAACATTCTTTCCAGCAAGAAGGGTGTTTGCCCACTTCCTGATGTCCTATCCTCACTTTCTTCCCGAATGATACTCGGTATAGCTAACGGTTTATGGTTCCGGTGAGGCTGAACTTGCGTAGGAAACACGGTGTCTGGAATTTTGATTTTTCTCGGGTTTGGCTCCAGTTCTCTTTGTGTTTCTTCCACCAAACCCCTTAAGTGTTGCACTTGTTCAATCTCCTCAACTGGGTTTGGGTAAGTACCAATATTTTTCTTGAGGGTTTTTGGCCCACGTGGCTTGTCTTGGGGAGTCTCAGTCAGTTTGGGTGGTCGAGAGGGCATTAACTGACTTGGTTGTGGGACCGAGGAAGTTTCCTTCTGTTTTCCCTTATTTATGTACTCGCTTGATTCTCCTTCATTGAGCTCCCGAGTGGGTTCCTCCTTTAAGGTACTGGCTTTGGTCCCCATGGTTTCTATTGAATCAGAATCATCTTCAGGATCATTCATATACACGGGGTCGTCTCCTGTCCCTATGTTAGTCTTTGAACTGCGGCTTGGAGCTCGTGGCATTAAGCGATCTCTTTCGTCGTGTTTTCTTTTTCGTTGCCTGAGCGATTGATGCAGTATCCCTCTCTTCAAGATGTAGTTTTGATTTTGAAGCATTGACCGTGTAACTACATTTGCGGGTACAACGGGTGTGGTTCCTCGTGCTTGGTTGGTGACCTCAACCAAATTCAATGGCGTAATCTTGGGTGCATTAGGATTATGTGGACATTGAGCGATCAAATGATCTATGCCACAATGATTACATGTAAGTACCGGCATTCCCGATGTGCTCCCTTGATTTGGTTGCATTTGAGTAGCGATCTTCAGTAGCCTATTAGGGCACTCTGCTACACGATGCGGTCCACCATGTTGAGATTCAAGCTCGATGTCAGTGTGAGCCAGCTATGCTATGTGCTGGCAGATTAGGTAGGAACATGTGTGAGACATAAATGACCGCGTGTCCAGCTGGTCATAGTGTGTGGACATTAGCTAGGGTTAGTAGAGTGTGGACACAACTCATGGTGTGTGGTGTGGATTATGGATTAGTGCATTATGCTTTGTGTGAGTGTGGATATGGCTTCCCTCTATGGTTAGGGTTTGCAATATACATTAGGGTTTGCTCCTGTGTTTGTGTCTCCTCCTCCTCTACCGTTCTTTCAACATGGTATCAGAGCCTTGTGCTGTTCATTAGGGTTTATGAGTGAGTGAGTGAAGAGGGAGAAGAAGAAGCTGTGACAAGAAGCTGTGAAGCTGCCATTGGAGCTGTGAAGCTTGGAGCACACCAAATACTATCAGATCTGAGAGCTTGGCCTACCGGGTAAGGTCTTCTAAACATCCTTGAGCGGATTGCAGGTGAAACAGGCAAAAGCAAAGCATTTTAGAGCAAATCAAAGCAAAGCAAAATTCTGGTTTTTGAAGCTTTCCATTAAAGCTTGGCAACATTGATGTATGGTGGAAATACGCGTGATTCTGGCAAAAGACATATGCATTTGACAAAGAGGGATGTATTAGCAACCCATGTGCAAGCCTTGAACAAAATTTGGAGCAATTTACATGCATTTAATTGAGTGAAATTATTGGTTTTTTGAGCTCACACAAAACAGAGAAGAGGAAGCCCAAAATTGATGTATTTGGAGTGAGATTTTGTCAAAAATTGAACCATTGGTGGATTACACATATGCCTAGGTGTGTTGGGAACCTATAACCATCATCAAAAAACTTTATAAACACTCCCAAATCCCCTATTTGCAGGCGGCGCAGCCAGACAGAAGAAAACAGGGCAGATTTTGTACTTTTTGCCTACGAGGAGATCAATTTCTCACTTGATGCTTGATATCTTCCACAATCTCTTTAGCAATTGGATGCTTTACATCTTGGAGAAGAGGGCTATGTGATTTGTTTGACCAATGATGCTTAATTGAGCTGGGAATGAGCTGATTAAAACAGGCTGTCCATTGGTTGCAGAGAAACAGAGCATTTTAATTGAGCAATTAATCCTTGGTGTTTTACAATTGGACAAATTCCTCTTACATGGAGTTGATGGACACTATTGCTAAGCCAATGAATGCCTGGTTGTCCAATTTGGTGAAATATTGAAGAAATTAGAGCCAAATCATTACTGGTTTTTCTGGTTTTTTCAAAAACAGAGAAAGGGGTTTCAAAAATTGATAATTACACATGTCAAATGGAGTTGATACTCAACATTGAGGTTCATTAGGTGTCAATGCAAGTTGCCTATACTTGATTGCACCATTACATTGCGATCTGGAGCCTTGGAAGGCGTGTCAATTCAGGGTATCCCGCACTGAGTGAGTCAGTTCATCGTGGATGATTACAGGTTGATTTTCTACATCAAATTTGGAGTTTGTTGGCTACCTTGGAGTATCTGGAACATTCATTGGAGTGTGGTTGAGCTGAGGAAGGCTCATTTACAAATTTGAAGTGTGCGGAAGGTGTATGCATTGAGCAACATGTCGGACAATCCAGTTCAGATTGTTGGTGAAAAGCTGGATAGGAAGAACTTCCAGGCATGGAAGTACAGGATAAAGAGTTTCTTGAAAGGGAAAGGATTTTGGAATCTCATTACAGGTGCTGAGCCTGAGCCTGAGCTCCTCGGCAACCTACACAGCAACAGCTTATTGCTCATAAGCAATGGTCAGAGAGAGCATTCAAAGTGCTGCATTAGTTGTCTATATGTATATCTGATGCTATGCTCATACACATTCAGGATGCTGAGAATCCCAAAGATGCATGGGATACTTTGGTCAAGATGTTTGATACAGATACGAGTGCTCGCAAGTCTCAATTGCGACAGCAGATACACAATGTGAAAAGGAATAAAAGGAGCATACATGATTATGTGCAAGAAATCAAGAAGTTTGCAGATGCATTGGCCACAATAAATGCCCCCATGCCTGATGATGATTTGGTGGATATTACCTTGCGTGGTCTTGGTGGCAAGGAATACAAATCCTTTGATACATCTATCTCAGTGAGGAGTACAGGTTTACCCGATTTCGATGAGTTGGTTTCACTCTTATTGGTTGAGGAAATCAAGCTCAGTGATTCATTTCTGGATGCATCTACTAGCCATGATGATGGCAGAAATCAGGCTTTCTACTCGCAGAGAGGCTTTAGAGGCAGGGGGAGATTTGCATCACGTGGACGTGGTGGTAATGGTCGTGGATGGCAGGATAGGCCTCCACAATAGAATTTTCAGCCTTCATATGGTGCTCGAGGTGGTCGTGGTTATGCACCTCAGCGAGGCAGAGGTACCCCCGTGGTCGAGGACGTTGGCAAGGCCAACAAAATTCTATGCAAGATGTGGAATGCCATTATTGTGGCAAATATGGTCATATGGCGAGAGATTGTTTCCGCAAACAGAATGATTTGAGAGGGGGAAGAGCACAACGTGGTGGTCATTATGGTGGAAACTATGCACAACATGGTGGTAACTATGCATCAAGTAGCAATGATGGAACTGCAAATCATTTGTTTGCCATGAAGCATGTTGTGGGTTCTATGACAACAAATGCTGAGAATGATGACACATGGTACATGGACTCAGGAGCATCAAACCATATGACATGTCATGGTGAATGGTTTGAGCACATGAAGCCAATGGATGTCAAAGGCTATGTGGAAACAGGTGATGATACCCAGCATGTCATTACACATGTTGGGGAAGTGTACCATTGGTCATGCATAATGGTCAGACCAAGTCTATGTCAGATGTGCTGTATGTGCCTTCGATCACTAAAAGCTTGGCCTCAGTTGGTCAAATGGTCGAACAGGGATTACAGGTTAGATTCAATGAGCATGGATGCTTCGTTGAAGACTTCAAACATGGATGTAGAGTGATTGCTAAAGGCAAGAAAGAAGGAAGACTGTTTAAGCTGGATGCTGGAATTCCTGAGCTAAAATCAGCCATGTTCTCAAAGAGCAGGAATGTGGTACAGGATATTGATATGTGGCATAAGAGGATTGGACATGTCAATATACAGAGATTAAAGAACATGCAAACAAGAGGCATTGTCAATGGATTGCCTAGGTTCAAATATGATGGACATATGCATGTTTGTGAAGCCTGTCAGTTTGGAAAGCAGGCAAGATTGAGGTTTCCTAGAGAAGGAAATATGAGTAACAGGCCACTTGAGATCGTACATAGTGATGTATGGGGTCCTGCACAAAACCCATCTATCAAAGGCAGTTTATACTATGTTACATTCATAGATGATTTCAGCAGGATGACATGGATATACTTTCTCAAAGAGAAGAGTGAAGTGTTGGAAAAATTCATGGATTTCAAAGCTTTTGCAGAAAAGCAGTATGGCTGTTGGATTAAATGTCTGAGGACAGATGGTGGTGGTGAATACACCTCAAAATCTTTTGAGCATTTCTTGAGGAAGCATGGAATAAGGAGACAATTGACTTGTAGGTATACACCTCAACAGAATGGTGTAGTTGAGAGAAAGAATAGAGTCATATGTGAAGTGGCAAGGGCAATGCTTAATGAAAAGAGCATGCCAGATTACTATTGGGCAGAAGCATGTGCTACTACAGTGTATATACTGAACAAAACACCTACAGCAGCCATTCATGGAAGCATGCCAGAGATGCGGCTTACAGGTTACAGGACAGACATTGGACATCTTAAAGTTTTTGGATGCATAGCTTATGTACATGTGCCTGATGAAAGAAGAAGGAAGTTGGATCCTAAAGCAAAGAAATGTGTATTTGTTGGATATGCACAGGATCGAAAGGCCTACAAGTGTTATAATCCACAAACTAGACAAGTGGTCATCTCACGTGATGTGGTGTTTGATGAGCTTGCTAGTTGGTATAAAGCCAAAGATGAGGGTGTTATTGAGTCACTTGAGGCTGATGTTCATGTGAACTTGCCACCACAAGCAAGTTCTAGTTCTACTACTATGTCTGGGCCAGCAGCAGCAGAAGCTGAGAGTAGCAGTGTACGTCCATGGTCAGGACGTTTGAGGCATGAGAGTGTGAGCACTGGGAGTAGTGCTATGGACAAGGCAAGAAGAAAGTCGAAGGAATTGGAATCACAGGATATGAGTTGTTGGATATATCACCCAAATCCATTCAAAGGTTGAAAGGGGCTATGTAACCTTGATTACTTCACTCACTTCACCTCCACAAAAGGGCGCCTACATCAAATATAGCCTAGAGGGAATATTTCTCATTTATGGCATACCCACATGGGGGAGATGGCATACCCACATGGGGGGAGATGGCCTTTCATGCTTGTAAGACATCATAGATGATGTCATGTGGTCATGTACTACTTGCCTATATAAGAGGCTCTTGCTAATGAAGAAGTAACTTGTGTGTTTACATGATTATGCCTAAGCCATGTCTCATTAGTATCTCTAATCCACTCTTAATCATGTTTCTAATCATGACCTAATCATGACTATAACCATGTTTGATCCTCCTTAGCTCTTGCTAATCCACTCTCTAATCCAAGATTTGGTATCAGAGCAGGTTTTACATCATCCAAAGCTCACTTATTAGGGATTAATTAGCAATTTATTAACTTAATCATATCTTATCCTCTCCTATTATCTAGGCTGAAAGACAGGCAGTCCATGGAGCTTCAATATCTCACTACCCACTTCAAGATTCACCACAAGCTTTCAGCTGCTCATTCTCAACTCAAATACGAAGGTGCTGACGGGCGGAATTAGACAGAAATCGCCTGGAGCCATCGGCATTGCAGCAGAAACCGGCGCCTTTTTATTTGGGGGAAAACGCTGCCCCATCGCCATCGCGTCACCAAGCTCTAATTCCTCAGAGCCTCAAGGGTTTTCGTAGGCTGCGAACACGCTGATCTGGTCAGAATCACGAATGGCTGCGTGGTTTGGTGGCTGTAGGACTGACAGAGCTTCTGAAGCTTCAGTTCTTAACAGTAAATTAATGGGTGATTATTCAACTTAATCACCAATGTTTTGTGCTTAAAATAGTCTCAAATCTCTGATATTTAAAGCACTTAAAGCATTAGATGCTTTGACCTAGGCTTCTACCTCCTTCAAGTACTCCAAGTGACCCAATTTTTGGAAGTTGTTTTGAAAGCATTTATCACATTGGTCACCATATACTTGATGATATTAATATATTGTGATGATGATATTGTTTACATCATTTTTTGAATCACAATGGCTGAACCATCTGATGCTGAATCATCGAACATTCAACATTTGAGGCCTAAGAAGAAAAGCAGAAAGCCGAGGAGACGGGTAAGAAACAATGTCTACAACTCAAGAGCAAACAATGTTTTAGGAGGGCATGATTGGTCTGAATTTTTCATAAATAACCTTCATCTATTTGGTGAAGGTATCTAATCTTGTAAAAGCATTAGACACTGCCCTTGAGGGATACTCAAGTGGTAAGACCTTGCTTTATCATCATGTCTACATCCTCATTCCATGTTGATAAGTTTAATGGGGTAGGCTTTCATACCTGGCAAGTTAGAGTAAGATTTATTCTCATGAAGAAAGGTCTGTGGGGAGTTGCTAGTGGAAAGGAGAAAAAACCTACCACTAGAGATGGTGAACAAGGATGGTTACCTAGAGATGAGAAAGCTTTTGCCATAATTGCATTAGGTCTAAGTGACAACTACATACATCATATCTCTAATGCAAACAACTCAGCTGAAGCATGGGAAATCTTAGAGAAATTATTTGGGGCAAAAGGGAAGCATTCCAAGATAGGGCTGAAAATCCAATTCTTTAAACTTGAAAAGAAAGCTTCTGAGTCTTTACCTACTCATCTTAATTATATGAAAAGCCTAATGTCACAACTTGCAACAATAGGAGCACCAATAGATGAAGAAGATGCCATTGCAGTTTTATTGAAAAGCATGCCTTATGATGAATATGGGCACTTAGTGTCAACTCTCATGAATCTTCCGGATCCTACTTTAGAAGCCATTGAAGCTGCACTCCTTGAGGAGTACAAGAAGAAGCAAGAGAATATAGGGATAATGGAAGGGGCATACTTCTCCAACAACAAGTCACACTTCAAGAAGAAGAACTTCATCGACACAAAAGGAAAGAAGAAGACTTGTGGATTCTGCGGCAAGGACAATCATATTGAAGAAAATTGTTTCTTCAAACAAAAGGCACAAAAGGCATTTCTCGCAAGTCAAGACAAAGAAGAGCTGCAAGAAGAGGCCTCCGAAGAGGCCAATTTTATCGAAGAAGATTGGGCCTTTTGAGTAAAATCAAGGGATAGCCCATACCATGTTTAAAAACCTCTCCATCCTAAACATAACTATCTCATTGTAAGCTTTACTATGGTATTCTAGCATCATCCATCATTGCTAGCATTGTAAACCTAACTGGAATAAGACCTACGGGCACCAGCATGGTCATCATAACTAGTTCTTGTATGTTGTAACTAGAACCTAGAATTGCCATCATAAAGGTAGCATTGTCATGGATTTGGTTGAAGGAGGGTTTGTTGGATATATCACCCAAATCCATTCAAAGGTTGAAAGGGGCTATGTAACCTTGATTACTTCACTCACTTCACCTCCACAAAAGGGCGCCTACATCAAATATAGCCTAGAGGGAATATTTCTCATTTATGGCATACCCACATGGGGGAGATGGCATACCCACATGGGGGGAGATGGCCTTTCATGCTTGTAAGACATCATAGATGATGTCATGTGGTCATGTACTACTTGCCTATATAAGAGGCTCTTGCTAATGAAGAAGTAACTTGTGTGTTTACATGATTATGCCTAAGCCATGTCTCATTAGTATCTCTAATCCACTCTTAATCATGTTTCTAATCATGACCTAATCATGACTATAACCATGTTTGATCCTCCTTAGCTCTTGCTAATCCACTCTCTAATCCAAGATGAGTCATCTAGTTCTGAGAGTTTGGATGAGGAGCTTGGCATACCTGTGTTACGCACACCTGGTGCTAGACAGGACAGATATGTGCCACCACATGCTAGAGTTACAGGTGTACAGAGTGACCCGCAGGCGTTGCGGAGATCCCAGAGAGTCAGATATCCTGTTGACAGGTTGACATATAGAGACTTTGCTATGCACTATGCATATATGACATCTATGGTGAAGCATGTGGAACCTACATGCTATACAGAGGCTATTGGAGAGCATGTATGGGAAAAAGCAATGGATGTGGAGATGGACGCATTGGTCCATAATGATACATGGGATTTGGTTGCACTACCAAAGGACAAGAATGTTATTGGATGTAAATGGGTTTACAAAGTGAAGTGTAAATCTGATGGTTCTATTGAGAGACACAAAGCAAGATTGGTAGCAAAGGGTTATGCACAAACCCAAGGATTGGATTATGATGAGACGTTTAGTCCAGTGGCTAAGATGGGCACACTGAGAGCAGTCATTGCTATGGCTGCACCTAATGGCTGGGAAATGCATCAGATGGATGTCAAGAATGCATTTCTGAATGGAGATCTACAAGAGGAAGTGTACATGGCACAGCCAGAAGGGTATGTACACCCTAGATATCCCACTCACGTATGCAGGTTGAAAAAGGCATTGTATGGTCTAAAGCAAGCACCACGTGCTTGGAGTGATAAGATGAGCAGATATCTTATCTCACTTGGTTTTCAGATTTCTACAGCAGATTCTTCACTCTATGTGAAGAAGACACAGCATGGGATTGTTTTACTAGTCATCTATGTGGATGACTTGATTATCACAGGTGATCATGGTGCAGATGTGATGCATGTCAAGAAAGCTTTGAGTGGGCAATTTGACATGAAAGATCTTGGTGAGTTGAGATACTTCCTTGGCATTGAAGTGGTGAAAGATCATGCAGGTACTTGGTTAGTACAGCGCCAATATGCATTGGATATGTTGGCAAAGTATGGCATGACAGGGTGTAAGCCTATGAGTACACCATTGGAGCAAAATGTGAAGTTGCGGGCTGATTATGGCGAGGAATTGGATGATCCTTCTATGTACAGGAAGATGGTTGGTAGTCTCATATACATGACTATCACACGCCCAGATTTGAGTTATGCAGTGGGGCTAGTGAGCCAGTTTATGCAGAGCCCCAGGAAACCACATTTGGATGCAGTGAGACGCATCATGAGATATGTGAAGACCACAGCACATTATGGTCTATTTTATGAGAGTGGTAAAAGCTTGGACATACATGGCTACACAGATGCTGATTGGGCAGGTAGCGCATATGACAGGAGGTCTACTAGTGGATATGCTTTTACACTTGGAAGTGCCGTGGTGAGTTGGAGTAGCAAAAAGCAACCTACAGTTGCTTTATCTAGTACACAGAGGCTGAGTACAGAGGAGCAGCCATTGCTACTTGTGAGGCTATATGGTTAAAGAGTCTCTTGGCAGATTTATGTGAGCCTCTTGATGGGAAAGTTGTCATTCATTGTGACAACATGAGCAGTATACAGTTGGCAAAGAATCCAGTGTTTCATGTGAGGACCAAACACATAGAGGTCCATTATCACTTTGTCAAAGAGAAGGTGCTGGATGGTACAGTTGATCTTCACTATGTGAAGACTGATGAGCAGGTGGCAGACATCTTTACGAAGCCACTTAGCAGGGAGAAGTTTGAGTACTTCCGGACTATGTTGGGAGTACATGGGATGAGCTTGAGGGGGAGTGTTGAGAGCCTTGATATCCCAAGCTCATCTACATCTTCATCGGCAGTACATCATGAGCTTGAGAGGGGCTGTTGAGATTCAAGCTCGATGTCAGTGTGAGCCAGCTATGCTATGTGCTGGCAGATTAGGTAGGAACATGTGTGAGACATAAATGACCGCGTGTCCAGCTGGTCATAGTGTGTGGACATTAGCTAGGGTTAGTAGAGTGTGGACACAGCTCATGGTGTGTGGTGTGGATTATGGATTAGTGCATTATGCTTTGTGTGAGTGTGGATATGGCTTCCCTCTATGGTTAGGGTTTGCAATATACATTAGGGTTTGCTCTTGTGTTTGTGTCTCCTCCTCCTCTACCGTTCTTTCAACACACCACACTCGTAGCATTGAAGAGGTGGTCTCCTCGCCAAGGTATTAAGGTTTTGCCCTCTTGTGGCGAGAGCAGCCGCTTGATATACAGGCTTAACTTGTCCGAAATGATCCTCCATGTAGTACTGGGGAATCATTTCAAACGTATCAATCCCGTATGGAGCAGTGGGGTCTATCTCCTCTTCATAATCCCCACATGCACTATGTGACTCACAACCCATCTGGTTTACAGGGGTAATCCTTGGATGTGGAGGTTGTGGTCCTAGCACTGGCGGTGGTAACGGCACAGACGGGACTACATTCGGATTCCTTGGAACTATGTGCTGTGACGGTTGCTCGACAGGTTGTGCAGGCATTAGCGCGGGTACTTGAGGTGTGTTTGACCAGGCTAGTGGTGCCTGATTCGCCAACATTCGCTTAAGTACTAGGCAATCTTTAGATTGATGGCCATACTTACCACATGCATTGCAATTCCCATTGAATTTGACTCTAAATGTGGGACATTCACTCGTGCTATGTGGTCCTAAGCACACCGAACACCATTGTTGCTCTCTCCTTGGGTACATATGGCTATTCTGAGGAGCTCGATTACCCCTAAAGTATTCTTGGAGAGCCTTAGTAAGGTCGGTCTCACAGACATTTCAGATATCTTGGGCTCCTTGGCAATAGGTTTTACCGTCATTGGCTCGTGCCCAGATACTAGCAAACTAACGGATTTTGTTTCTGAAGACACCTTTTTACCTGCAATCATCAAGTTGTCTTCTAACTGGATTGCATTGGCAGTGACTGCTTCCCACGTTGTAAGACCTCTAATGACTAAGCCATTGTAAATGTCCTCGTGGCGCAATCCTCGGATGAATCTATCGAGGAGTTGGTTGTTATTGAAGCGTTCATCGGGAGTGCAGCGAGAATTTAGATGCTTCAATCGACTTATAAAGTCTCTCACTGACTCCCCTTCCTCGCGTTCAGCTTTTTGGAGTTGAGATGCTACCCCCCAAAGCACACCCTCGCGTATGTATTCTTTCAAGAACAATCTCTTGAGAGTGGGGTAGTGAGTGCGCTCTTCAACCCTTAAGGTTCGATACCAATCTCCGGCCTTCCCACTCAAGGTTAAGCCTAAGGCTTTACACTTGTGCAGTTCATTGTGCTCTTCCAAGGAATCACACACGTGTTCAAAGACTTCAATGTGCTTCCTAACATCCTCGTTACCACTGAAGTTTTGAGTGAGCTTAGCCACTTGTACTGCCTTGCTTCTAGGTTCTCTCTCAGGCATACCCCGCATGTTTTCTGCAATGGATCGTCCGATCGTCTGAGCAAATGCTGCGAGATCACCTAAGTGAGCAGGCATAGTTGGTGGAGGCACTTCTGGGATAGCCTGGCTGATAGGAGTTGGCGTTGGTCTGAGTAGGTTGGCAAATGACGTAGGATATGATATGTGGCTAGGCCTAGCTCCTCTTGGATAAGGGTGGTGATAAGGCGGTCGTGGAGCATACGCCATTGGCATACTAAGAGGCGTAGGAGCTACCTGAGCATGAGTAGCGATAGGTACATAGGGTCGATAGGCACTGGCACGCACTGTTGTAGGTACTGTTCCACTAGGTAGCGGTGTCATACTAACTACAGTGGTAACAGGTGCACTTTCATCTATGCTCATCATTGGGGTAGGCATTGCGGATTCCCTAATGGAAAGTTGAGCCAAGGTTGGAAAGCTAAAGTTACTACTCGTGGGCTCAACCTGCATTGAGACTCCAGGCGAAACAACATATGAAGGGTCTATGGGACTCACCGAGAGGGAGTCTCCAATTGTGATAGGGTTGGTTGTTTGGCCTTGCCCGTATCCAAAAACCTCATAGGGCCAGTGGAAACTAGGTCCACTCCCCTATTTTGCCTCTCAATTTGGATAATTCTATGAATCACCTCACATATCATGTGTTGTTGCTCCTCTAGATTAGTGGCACTAGATGTAGATCGTAGGACTTCTAACCAACCTACATGGTATGTGTAACCTGTGTATAGGTCAGTTAGAGTCTCTGTGTGTAGATCATATTCCCAATTTTCATTGAGAAATATCCCATCTAGACTTGGTGTGCCAAACGGTTCTCTTGAAGTGGATGCAATGTCACTTCTTATGGATTGGCTTCTAGGGACCTCTACTTTAGGAAGAGCATCGGAATGTGGTAGCTCAGTAGGACCCTCATTAAACGAAGTGGTTAGAATATCCACATGGACACTCTTTGGGAGGGTAGGGTCTACATAAGATGTGAATGGCGAATCTACTACCCCTCCTTCCTCATTTACTTCGCTTGTCACATGTTCAGAGCGTGTAGCTCTACTAAAGGTCTCTATTAGAGGACTAAACATGCTAGATCCGAGTTGTGGGGCCCACACTGGCATGTTTTGGCTTGTCTCCTCAGGGTTCTTGGTAGGGTGTCCTTTCATGGCTTCTGAGTCAGAAGATGAGTCACTATCCACTATTCGTGGATCTTGGGTCGCACTCCCTTGGGTTCCAGCCGAAGGCCAAGATGCTAACGTGGAGGGATGGTGTGAGCCTGCATAGACTGAAACAAGTCAATATTAGGTAATTTGGGAAAAATCTCACATTTTGGGAATCAATTACTCCATATAGTTTTGGACATATCTTAAACATACTAACTCCAAATTTGTCGGAGATCATAGATTTAGATTCTACTCTTCAAGATCTTTCCAATGATATGTCACATGAGGGGGTTTTGACAAACTTTTGGACAAGTTCACCATGCTCCCATTTTTCAAATGGGAATGGGATTTTTCCCAAATTATCTAATATGGTGTTAAACGCTTTCTAGTGGCTCAGACTCCAGCACCCGACCAGAGCGTAGATGCATGTGACGTGGGTACCCTACGTGCGTTAACTACCCTTGAAACTCACACAAGTGGTTTCTTAGGTGTTTCGCACCCCGTTTTTACTTGTTTTTGTGTTGTTTTTAACCCGTTTTTGACCCCCTTACTTACGGTCGAACTTGGACTAGGGCGTATGATAGCTCGAAACGAGTGTATCGTTCAAAGGGTCCTAGTGTGCTTTACAGCACCGTGTTCACCTATCTAGAGCTCCTGTAGTCCTCAAAACAGTCCGTTTCCCTTGGGGGGAAGGGGCAAAAGCCTATTTGCTTGTGGAGGAAAGGGTGAGGGCTTTATCCCACATACTCACTTTACTCCTTGGGGAGTGGGCTACATATAGGGCACAACTTCCCATAAGCTCTCACTTGAAAGAAAGCTATGGAGGCTCACTCTCCTATATATATATATCAAAAGACCGAGATCGAGGCCGAGGCCGCCGGGGCCTGGGTCGTGGGTCAATTGGGGTTTTTTCTTTTCAAAAAATTTTTCTCCAATTAGAAAATCTTTCCTCTCCACACATTCGGTTCTTTCTTTGAAAATAAAATTTAATTTTTTATAATTTTTTTATTTTTTATTTTCTGTTTTTTTTAGATAAGTTTTCTAGGGTTTCCTTGGGGTTCAGCCTTGGCCGCGGCGCAGTTCGCACACACAGCACTGGGGATTCAGAAATCCCTCTCACACGCAGACAGAAACCAGATAACAGAACGCACGCCCACACGCGGAGCGAAAATATAACAAAAGAAACAGAAATGTAACACAAAAACACCTTAACAACAAACACACAGTCGCTTTCCTACAGTGTAGATTAAACTTCACGCAGCAGCCGAGCTGCAAACTGGAGCTTGGTGCAGGGCAACTCCCCGACAGCGGCGCCAAAAATGTGCGCTTTTGCCGCACAGGTCGTAGCTGGGGACTTGCCAGACACCGTATGCGAGCCACGAATGGCTACAAGCATACAACTAGGGAAGGAAGCTCAAACAGAATGCCAAACGGTGTGTCACTCATCACCGCTCAACCGCCGCCTTGAAGGATTCCCGTGTCGCAGCCGTGAAGGAGAAGCCGCCGTCGCCGCTCTGCCGCCTCACCGCCGCCGCCGTGCCGCTACACAGTGCGCTCGATCGCTCTCTCACTCTGTCTCTCTCTCTCTCTCACACACACGCAGGAGAAGGAAACCAAAGAGATAAGGCAAGAGCACTCTTGTATTCACAACACATGAGAATGAGGATTTTAGGGTTACATTTGTCTCTTATAGGTGACTTGGCCGTTCACACTTGGGTGCCCATACATGGCCGGCCGATCCTAACCCTTATCCTACTGATATCCAAGGTGCGCCTCTCATCGGCGATCACCCAATCCCTTCATCCTTAACATATGGTGCCGACAAGCCCGGCCCATGACTCAGAATATTTAAATTAATGACGTAAAATATAGTACGTCGCCATGTCCGCCATGGGTTAACATGCTCTATGCTCATTCGCACTCCCTGTAGTTAGAGGGTCCAACTCTATCACTCAGTTCTGATTGTGGCAACCAACTCGTCTAGTTTAAAAGGGTCATCCAAAAGACAAAGAGGTGCTTCTTGGCCTTGGTTTGGGGGAAAAATTGGGATTTCTATGATTGGGCTTTGGACCTGGCTTGTCCCTTTGGGAGTGGCATGCTTGGGAGAGAGGTGGCATCTTTAGGTACAACTATGGTGGTGGGTCCAAGGGGGATGGATAAGACGGTGGTGGGCTACTTGGTACCTCGTCTGCTATACTTTCCTACCATTCCATATGAGTTTGTGTTAAGGTTGTTGGATACATGGAGATGGGTAGTCGGGGGGTGGTCTAAACTCTTTTCTTCTTTGCCTGTTTTGTTAGCGTGGGGAGCTCAATCCCTGGCCATCAAATCCTTTATTTTGCTACTATTGTTGAATGCTCCTCTAATCCTTTCTATTGGCCCATGGTAAGAACTATTGCCTAGACCTTCCTAAAATTATAAGGAACCTTTCGTAACCCTGTCTTTGATCACAACAACTCATGGTTCACCTTGTTTCTATCCCTAGTGCTTTTGCTAATGTCAAATTGCTCAAACCTAAGAGGCCACCCAGCTTATTGCCCTACATCACCAATTCAATTATCTTATCTCCCCCAGAAAAGGGATGATAAGTAAATGTCAAAGAAAGTAGCAAAGAGAGTCAAAGAAAGTAGTTAGAGAGTCGAAGAAAGCAGCAAAGAGAGTCAAAGAATCAACGTTGCAAACTTAGATGCTACTATGACCCCTTGATTTCAAATGCCTTGAAGGCCATTCATTTAAAAAAAGAAGAAAAAATAAAAGAGAATGAGAGGCCCAACAAGAAGCTAAGGCTTGCCAAGAAAAGTTGTGTGATGACCACAAAAACTAGCCTAGAACATAAGCTTTTCCTCATCGACCGGGTGTGAGCCATAACCTAATGTTCCACACAACTTAGTGTGGGCTACAACAACCATTGTTGACACCCACAAATGCACAAATTGAAGGAGTAGATATTGCCAAAACCCCATGCATAGGATTGTTCTCATTGCTATGTTTTGCATTGAAAATAATCCCTTGGAAGGGAAGTTGTCTGTCATGCCTCCATACCATGCATGAAGAATTGGTTCTCAGACAAGGATGGATGGGACACAATTGATGCCAAATAGAGTGGGACTCCCAAACTGCTACCTTGCAACTAACCACTAGATAGGTAAATTTCGTTTTATGGCAAATAAAGAGGCCAATTCTTGTCAAACTTCAACACTAGAGAACCATTCTCCCATCAAAGAAGTGCCTGCACCCATCAAACATCAAAAGGTACCCCGATTAAACCACTTAAGAAGAGGCTTCTCCTATCCCTAAATGCAAGGGTGAGAAACTAAGCTCCAATAAAGACCTCCCCTATGCACAATCCACCTTAACCCCATCAAGTATTCCCCCCCCTCCCCCCTGACACAAGTGGCCTCTCCAAAAACTAACCCAACTAATATCACTACGGCTAACAGATTTAACCTTGTAGAAGTTGGATCATCTACCTATCCCCAGGAGCACCAATGTTTCCTTGAGAATGGTGACAAGTGGTTGGTACCCAAAGTATTGCTTCAAGCACAAGGTTACAACAAAGGGAAATTGAAACTCTGGGTACCCAAGAAAAAGGTCCAAAATTCACTAGTCAACCAAAACACCAAACCTTAAACCCAAACCAAAAACATGGTTCATCACCTCACAAAAGGGAGCTATTGGAGGTCCAGGGCTATTATGCTAGGAAAAAACAACTCTAGATCACCAAAGCAGTGCATACCACAATGCCCCGTCAAGAAGATGACCTCCACAAAAATGCACTATACCCAAAGATGGTGACTGCCTGACATGCACTATATCCAAAGATGGTGACTGCCTGACATGCTTCTATTGACCATCTAGCATAACCTAGAACTATTTAGTACTATTGAGTATCAATTTGGTGTCGTGTCTTAAGAACTAAGTAGTCCTAATAAAATAGATAGGGGGGCTCAATATACAATTTTGTGGACCTTAACCTTGTGCTTTTCTTGGATCATTGGGAAATATATGGCTACCATTGCATCAACATGCACTATAGCAGTTAGTGCATCCTTTAGAAGGACATAACTTCTTATGCCAGATGGGAGTTTGCATAATAGATACCATAGAGAAGTTCATCTCACCAATGTTAAAAACATTAACCAAAACTGTAATGATGGGGAGAGAAAGAAAGAGAATGCACTCATAATGGAGTACCACATGTAGTCATGATAGAGTACCACATGTACTCAAGGGAGTACCACCATAGACATGGAAGGTTGGAGCTCCAAGAAGTATTATTTGATTAGTCAAAATGATTAGATACCCCTAATTACAATTTGACTTATATACTTGCCCACCTTTTCACACTTATTAATGTTGGCCCCCATACTTGCCTGGCCATATCCATGCCCACGGGGCTTCCCTTATATTCAAAACCAAGCCCCCCTTCATTACAAACCATCCCCACCCAAATGTTTCTTCCTCAAAACCATGTATGGGCTATTGGGAATCTTCTTGATTTTCCTAATGAATGTGGAATTACATTTGTTGCAATTCCAAAAGTGTCTCACACAAGAGAACTCCACATAGAGCTATCCACTTATTTGATGTTCATATGGACTTCTCTCCATGATGTCCATAAGCCCATGGAGTCTTGTTGAACTTTGATTGATGAGTGGTGAAGTACACCAATGGCCATGGTTATCCATATAGTAAATTTACAGCAATGGAACCCTTCATATCATCATCCCAATCCATGCATATAGCTGTCCAAAGACACCATATAGCTATACAACTTTATTCACTATGATTCATTGCTTGTAGAAGCTCTTGAAGGTCTTTTATGAATCTAAACTCTTATCCTCTTTTAAGCTTTCCATTGCTGCACTGAAAACCCTGAACTTTCTCTCCACTCCACTCCTCTGTTGTAAAACAAGCTTTTCTTTTCCCTTCTTCTCTTTTCTTACCACCACCATGGCCTCTTCCAGTAATGTGAGAAGACCTAGGGAGAAGGTGGAAGAGCTTGTGCTGCATAACACAAGAGATGAGAATGGAGTTTGAGCTCCAACAAGATTCAGGGTTGGGGCTTGGGTCTATATGTAGCCAAGCTCTAAGGGACCACATCGAGTGCGTCAAGTGGGGAGTATGCTACATCATTGGAAGTCATTGGAAGGGGTGGCTACAAGGCTTCAAGCATACTAAGAAGGAAGGACTAGTTGCCATAGTACAACATGTGTATACCCTTGGAGACCTGTACATTTAAGGCCAATGACCAAGGTTTCCTTCAAATTGTCAGTGTAACATAAACACAGCTTTAACATGCTTATATTGGAATTTTTTTTTCAAATTTTCTTATTATCCTCCATTTTCTTATGTCTCTCTGCAGATACTTTCCCCTCTAATTATGTTGAGGAACAACCACTCCAAAGCCTCACTGGAGTTTTCTATGCTATGCATGCATCCATTGGAGAGGCAATGTTTGTATCTCAAAGCCCAAGTAATCTTGTACAGAATAATATCTTTTTCTTTTCTCACTCATATTTTGAAGATAAAAGACCAGGTTTATTTGGCAAGCTAAAAGAGATTCCCAAACCCCCTCTTAACAATTCTGAATGGCCCAAACTAGATGCTTGGACCATCTTATGCTTAAAGTTTAAGATGGTAAGTGATATCAAGACATCACTCAAGTTTTCAAAGGCATCTAGGTCAGTTAGGGAAAATTGTTTTTGTCCTTTACATGTTTTTGTGCACATGTTCAATTCCATGCCAATGCACGGGACAACCATGGAAATTATGTATAGGAAAATATTTTGATTTTTCCTTTGATTGCAGAGGGTGGTTGAAATTGACGCATTTGCAGGGAGAGGCGACGGCGGCAGTAGAGACCAGGCTAAGGTCCATGGACATGATGCTGCATTGGCGCACTATCTTGGTCGGCTTCTTGTGGATGGCATCACCATTATCCATAGGGACTACACCCCTCAATCTGCCTTCACTCTCTTCTTTCTGAAAGCCCTCTCTAAGGTGCTCTGTGTAGCCTCTATGCAGAGAGCACCAAATGTATAGTTCTGATTAAAAAATCCCTTGCCTTCGATGTTTTTGGTTCTGGATTTAGGGGTAAGCTTCTTGCTCATATAGGTATAAAGCATAGGCATAGAGAATCCTCAAGAAATAGCCCAATCACTCCTTGAGCACACTCTACCCAATAACAAGAGATGGAAGCTCAATATTGTAAGAAAGCTTTTGTAAAGATGACTGTATCACTTCTTATTATGAATACAATACAATTTTTGCAAACTTATTTTCATCAATAGTTTGTACCATCAATGTTTTTGTGAATGCATCAGAAATGACCCTGGGAGCCTAGGGGAGAGTGCCAGAACAGTGTGAATTTTGAGCCTGCACCACTGTTGTAGAGCCTGCTATAGAGCCCAAATTTGCACTGTTTTGGCACAGCTTCCTCAGCCCTTCAGGAGCAATTCTGATGCATTGGATGACAAATAATGTATTTTTACACATGATTAAAGGTATTTTTATCTTGTAAATTACTATTTTTCATAATCAATGTACTCAACTTCATTATAAATGCATCAGAAATGATTCTGAGTGGCTGGGGGAGTAGTGCCAAAACATTGCAAATTTTGAGCCTGCATCGCTGCTGTAGAGCCCAAATTCGCACTATTCTCGCATAGCTTTCCCAGCCCTCCAGGAGCAATTCTGATGCATTGGATGACAAATAATGTATTTTTACACATGATTAAAGGTATTTTTATCTTGTAAATTTTTATTTTTTATAATTAATGTACTCAACTTCATTATAAATGCATCAGAAATGATCCTGAGTGGCTGGGGGAGCAGTGCTAGAATAGTGCGAATTTTGAGCATGCAGTGCCACTGCAGAGCCTAGATTCGCACTGTTTTGGCATAGCTTTCCCAGTCCTCCAAGAGCAATTTTGATGCATTAGATGACAAATAATGTAATTTTACACATGATTAAAGCTGTTTTTATCTTATAAACTATTGTTTCTCACAATTAGTGTACTCAACTTCATTATAAATGCATCAGAAATCATCTTGGAGTGGCTAGGGGAGCAGTGCCAGAACAGTGCGAATTTTGAGTCTACATCGCCGCTGCAGAGCCTAAATTCGCAATGTTCTGGCATAGCTTCCCCAGTCCTCCAGGAGCAATTTTGATGCATTGGATGATAAACACTGTATTTTCACACATGATTAAAGGTATTTTTATCCTGTAAACTACTGTTTCTCACAATTAGTGTGCTCAACTTCATTATACATTAGAAATGATCCTGAGTGGCTAGGGGAGAAGTGCCAAAACAGTGGGAATTTTGAGCCTACATCGCCGTTGTAGAGATCAAATTCGCACTGTTTTGGCACAGCTTCCTCAGTCCTCCAGGAGTATTTCTAATGCCTTGGGTGACAAACCGGCACATGATAGACACTCCATGTTAAACAAACATGACACCGAGACATTGTAAGAGAAACTTAAAATTTTAATTTATCAAAAGGTTACAAATAAAAGCCAGATAGGCTTGTTACAAAGGGGGGTTGGAAACAAAAGAATTGCTTCAAAAAGAAGGTTAACATCTAGGATCTCTAGATCGTGTCGCTCGCCTCGAATGCACCGAGCTAGTTGCATGTTCGGCAGATATGGTAATACTCTTTGCATGTATTGCAAGTTGGTGTCTTCAAAAAGCCCAACAAGGTAAGCCTCGAAGGCTTCTTGCAATGCTTCAAGGGCAATCCCCTACACACGGAACTTTGTTCTATATCGTTGGAGAATCTCCTTCACTCTGCGAGCAAAAGAGGCTCTTCTTATCAGCAACTCAGTGTTCCTCTGATAAAACTTGATTTCTTGATTTATTGTGATGCTTGCAATTGAGATTGGAGAATATGGGAGAATCCTATAATTCCATTTAAACTCAAGAATGTCCACTTTTGTACTTTATATGCATTCATGCATGTGTTTGATCAACTGCTCAAGTGTCACGCAAGGCAAGGAAAGACAACATAAAGCTCTTCAAAAAATAGAGGAACTACTAAACTCAATTGGATGCCATGGCGGCAATGTGCAGATTATTGTTAACAAGAAGACCTCTAGCATAAATCATGAAGTGGCCCAACAGGTGTCAACGAGTGGATATAAGGCAAGACATTTTCTAGAGAGGCCAGAAAATGTACAGAACTCAAAGTCCTGGGACTTGTGTAAATGCACAACGTTTGACTACACCAATCCAAGCCTTGTAGTTCTATGTGAGAAAGTTTGGTTAGACTTCAATAAGATGGTTGAATTAATGAGCAAAAGTAGGACGACTGTAGAGGAGCACCAAAAATTTCAAGAAGAGCTTCAAAATTTTACAAAAGCCATGGTCGATACATGGGGTGATACAAACATTACGCATTACATGGTAAACAAGTTTCTTTCTACTCATCAATTCGAAATGATTATAAGGTATAAAGTACAGCTTCTGAATTGGTCATGTCATTCTTTTGCAGCACATTTTGTATGCACATGGTGCATACTTCATGAATGAATATGGTTCTCTTGACATGAGGAGCACCCAAGGAATGGAAAAATCTCACTACCGAGCTAGAGGAGTATATTTCAAAAACACCCAACATGGAGGAGGAAAGACTCATACAAATTACCTCAAAGAAATGTTCAATTGGTTCTACAGATATACTTTTGGGCAAAAACTATCAATGGAAAAGGCTCGTACGAGTGATTTAGCAAAGGCAGCATGAAATCCAGCCAAAATGAGGAGATCACTGAAGTGGAAAGCTGGCACAAGACCAACACATCATGTAGCATGGAGATCATCAAGAAGACGAGAAGGAGGAATTTGGATTTAGTGTAACAAAATTTTGTATGCAAAATCTATAACATTTTGAAGTGTTGTAGACATTTTTTCTTAATACAAACTTGTAATTAAAACTTATTTGTATCATTTCATTACATAAAAGATATAACAAAATATTTATAATGACAAGATAATTAACTGCTCTTGAGTCTCTTCTGTACTTGCTCTTCCTCTTCACTAGGCACTTTTCCTCTATAACGCAAAAACTTCTTGTGACTATAACCCTTCAGTGCATTTACATCTTCTAGTCCAGCATCTAGAGCATAGCTAGCATAATAGAGGAAGTATCCGATTCTGGAAGGCCAAAATATTGTACCATATCCAAAGATACGAATAGCAGCACACTTCTCTATCAACATGACTTTATGTGTATTGTAAGGGATAAAGGAATAGCCTATATATCTAGATAGTGCCTTGAGTGTGTGAAGGGAAATTTCAGCATCACTAGAATATTTGCTATGGTAGACAATAAATATCCCTTTGTTAATAGATGGGATGTGTGTAAGAGAAACATCTCCACGTCCAAGGATACCATCGGTGTCATCAAGCTTAATCTGCAATAAACAAAGAATTAGCTTTCTCAATCAATACCAAAACATAAATTCACTCACTCAAGAACATAAAAATTACCTTTTGGTTCTCATCCTCTTCCAACTTGGATGCATCCCAAAGGTTGATGGAGCCTTCTTCATTTCCTTGATTAAGGGTTGGCAAGGGCTCTCTTCCTATTTCAGTAATTCCTAATTCCTCTTGAAGACTTTGAAATTCTAGATCTGTGGGAAGAGAAGATTCAGTTTTCTTTTCAAAGCACAATGACATGGCTCTAGGGGCTTCAATGAATAGGGTTTGATAATACATTAGGGTTTGCTCCTATGTGTGTGTCTCCTCTCCCTATGTTTTTCATCATGGTATCAGATCCTGGTGCTATCTATTAGGCATTATGAGTGAGTAAGAGAAGAGGGAGAAGAAGCTGTGAAGCTTGGAGCACACCGATTTTCATCAAATCTGAGAGCTTGGCCTACCGGGTAAGGACTACTAGACATCCTTGAGCAGATTGCAGGTGCAAAAACACAAACAACACTAGATTTGAGTTGCCCAAAGCAAATAAAATTTTTGTTTTACAAGCTCTCCATTGAAGCTTGAGTGTGGTGAATTTATGAGGCAAATAGTTGCAAATCTGACAAAGAATCATGTGTCTGGCAAATGGGAATGTATTCTCAACTCATTTGCAAGCCCTACATTGAATTTGGAGAAAAGTTTATGCATGTAAGTGATTGAAATTCATTGGTTTGAAGCCCTTACAAAAACAGAGAAGAGATGTCCATTGTGGATGAAATTAAAGCTAGTTTTTTTTTGCAAAAATCACCTCATTGATGGATTGTGCACATGCCTAAGAGTGTTGGGAACTCACCTATACCTTCAATAGCCACTACAAACCTCTCAAATCTCCTCAGGAGTAGGTGGCACAGTCAGTAAGGCAAAAACAGAGCAGAAATCTCAATACTTTGCAAAGTGGAGGCCAAATT
This sequence comes from Cibotium barometz, assembly GCF_041138505.1. Taxonomy (NCBI): domain Eukaryota; kingdom Viridiplantae; phylum Streptophyta; class Polypodiopsida; order Cyatheales; family Cibotiaceae; genus Cibotium; species Cibotium barometz. Next base: position 16,603,114 of record NC_141101.1, read on the forward strand.
CTACTTTTGTGATTGATTAAATTCAGAATTTGCTAGCAATTTTGTGGTACACACACTTGAGAAGGTTTCTATTGATTGGTTGGAACAATTATGCATTATGGAGCTGATTATGACCTGATTAAACAGGCCGTCTCTATAGTGATTAGTGAAACAGAGGGTCATTAATTGGCTAATTACTCTCTCGACTTTTACAATTGGTCTAATTCCTTTTACATGGAGTTGGTAGACATCATTTCTAAGCTAATGAATGCCTGGTCATTAATCGACTAATTACTATCTCGACTTTTACAATTGGTCTAATTCCTTTTACATTAGACATCATTTCTAACCTAATGAATGCCTGGTCTCTCAATTTGGACAAGAATCAAAGGAATTAGAGCACTTTTACATTGGTTTTTTTACTGGTTTTTCTCAAAACAGAGAAGGGGATTTGATATTTTTGGTATGTACGCACCTTGGTATGTACGCACCTTGGTATGTACGCACCTTGGTATGTACGCACCTTGGTTGGTGCTGATATGCAACATTGAGCTTGTTTAGGTTTAATGCAAGTTATTCACACTTGATTGAAGCACTACATTGCAATTTGAAGCCTTAAGCGCGCCAAAATAGAGTACTTTGGACTGCGTATGCCAGTTCAATGCAATTAGTTCAATTTGAATGCAATCAGTTCAATTTGAATGCAATCAGTTCAATTTGAATGCAATCAGTTCAATTTGAATGCAATCAGTTCAATTTGAACATCAACAGTGAAGTTCGTTGAGTACTTTGGAGTATCTGGAACACTTATTAGAGTGTGGTTGAGCTGAGGAAGGCTCGTTTACAGAATTGGACGTGTATGGAACATGCATTTGCATTGAACTAATATGTTAAACAACCCAGTAGAGATTGTGGGTAAGAAGTTGGATAGAAAGAACTTCCAGGCATGGAAGTACAAGATTAAAAGCTTTTTGAAGGGAAAAGGACTTTGGAACCTTGTTACAGGTGCGCAGCTAGAGCCGAAACTACCCCAACAACCTACACAACAACAGGTTGTAGCTTAGAAGCAATGGTGAGAGAGAGCATACAAAGTTTTGCATGACTTGTCTATATGTATCTCGGATGCTATACTCATACATATACATGATGATTGCTGAGAATCCCAAGGATGCATGGGATACATTGGTAAAGCTGTTTGATACAGATAGTAGTGCTCGTAAGTCTCACTTGAGACAACAGATTCATAATGTGAAAATGCTCCCAGGCCTGATGATGATTTGGTAGACATTACCTTGCGTGGTCTTGCAAGGAATACAAGTCTTTTGATACATCTATTTTTGTTCCGAGAACAAGTTTACGAGATTTTGATGAGTTGGTTTCACTCTTTCTTGTTGAGGAAATCAAACTCAGTGACTCTTTTCATGATGCATCTACAAGCCATGATAATACTGGCAGAGATCAGGCCTCCTATTCACAAAGGGGATTTAGAGACAAGGGGGAGATTTGCATCATGTGGTCGTGGTAATGGTCATGGATGGCAAGATAGGTCACCACAATAGAATTTTCAGCCTTCATATGGTGCTAGAGGTGGTCGTGGATATACACCTCAGAGAGGCAAAGGTAATCCTCATGGAAGAGGACATTGGCAAGGCCAATAAACATCTATGCAAAATGTGTAATGCCATTACTGTGGGAAATTTAGTCATATGGCACGTGATTGTTACCACAAACAAAATGATTTGAGAGGGGGTAGAGCACAACATGGTGGACATTATGCACAACATGGTGAAAATTATGCAAATGGTGGAAATTTTGCATTAAGCAGTAATGATGGCAATGCAAATCACTTGTTTGCCATGAAACATGTCATGGGATCTATGATGACAAATGGTGACCGTGATGACACAGTATATGGACTCTGGAGCATCAAACCATATGACTTGTCACATAGTGAATGGTTTAAACATATGAAGCCTATGGATGTGAAAGGCTATGTGGAGAAAGGAGATGATACCCAACATGCTAGCACACATGTTGGAAGAGTACCATTGGTTATGCACAATGGTGAAACAAAGTCTATGGCAAATGTCTTGTATGTGTCTTGTAGGTTCGTTTTAACGAACATGATTGCTTCGTTGAGGATTTCAAAAATGGATATAGAGTCATTGCCAAAGGCAAGAAAGAAGGCAGGTTATTTAAGTTGGATGCTAGGATTCCTGAGTCCATGTTCTCTAAAAGTCGAAATGTGGTACATGACATTGACATGTGGCATAAAAGGATTGGACATGTGAACATACAAAGGTTAAAGAACATGCAAGCAAGAGGCATTGTTATTAGTGGGCCGCCTAGATTCAAGTATGATTGTGGGAATATGCATGTCTGTGATGCTTGCCAGTTTGGAAAGCAAGCAAGGTTTCCATTTCCTAAAGAAGGAAACATGAGTAGAAGGACACTTGAGATAGTTCATAGTGATATATGGGGTCCTGCACACAACCCATCCATTAAACGTAGCTTGTATTATGTGACATTCATTGATGATTTCAGCAGAATGTCTTGGATTTACTTTCTCAGAGAGAAAAGTGAAGTGTTGGGAAAGTTTATGGACTTCAAAGCTTTTGCAAAGAAGAAATATGGCTCTTGGATAAAATGTTTGAGGACAAATGGAGGTGGTGAATACACCTCACATGCTTTTGAGAATTTCTTGAGAAAACACGGCATAAGAAGGTAGTTAACTTGCTGGTATACACCTCAGCAAAATGGTGTTGCTTAGAGGAAAAGTAGAGTCATTTATGATGTGGCCACGATAATTCTCAATGAAAAGAGCATGCCAGACTATTATTGGGCAGAAGCATGTGCTATAGTGGTGTATGTACTTAATAAGACACCCACAGCAGCCATACATGGAAGTACGCCAGAGATGCGTCTCACAAGTTTTAGTCTAGACATTGGACCCCTCAAAGTGTTTGGTTGCATAGCTTATGTGCATGTGCCAGACCAGAGAAGGAGGAAGTTGGATCCTAAGGCAGAAAAGTGTGTTTTTGTTGGGTATGCATAGGATCGCAAGGCATATAAATGTTACAATCCACAAACTAGGCAAGTGGTTATCTCACAAGATGTGGTGTTTGATGAACTTGCTAGTTGGTACAAGGCAAAGGATGAGGGTGTCATTGATTCCATTGATGCTGATGTGCATGTGAACTTGCCACAAGCAAGTTCTATTTCTATGTCCTCGGCCAGCAGAGTCTGAGAGTAGCACTATACGTGTCCATGGTAAGGATGCTTGAGACATGAGAGAGTGAGCACTAGGAGTAGTGCTGTGTGGAATAAAGGAAAAAAGAAGGTTGAAGGAATTGGCATTATAGGTTATGAATCGTCGAGTTTATAAAGTTTGGATGACGAACTTGGCATACTAGTTTTACGCCCAGGTGCAAGGCAGGATAGATATTGGCCTCCACATGCTAGAGTGATAGGTGTTCAGAGTGATTTGCATGCATTGCAGTAGAGATCCCAAAGGGTTAGGTATCTAGGTGACAGATTGACATATCGTGACTTTGCTATGCATTACGCATATATGACCTCTTTGGTGAAGCATGTGGAACCTACATGCTATACAAAAGCTATTGGGAAGCATGTATGGGAGAAGGGAATGGATGTTGAGATGGACGCATTGGTTCAAAATGAAACTTGGGATTCGGTTGCCTTACCACAAGGTAAAAATGTCATTGGTTGCAACTAGGTTTATAAGGTGAAATGCAAATCAGATGGTTCCATTGAGCACCATAAGGCACGGTTGGGTTATGCACAAACCCAAGGCTTGGACTATGATGAAACATTTAGTCAAGTTGCAAAGATGGGAACAGTGAGAGGAGTCATTTTGCTATGGCTACAGCAAATGGTTGGGAAATGCATCAAATGGATGTGAAAAATGCATTTCTAAATGGTGATTTACAAAAGGAAGTTTATATGGAACAGCCAGAAGGATATGTACACCCAAGATACCCCACTCATGTATACAGATTAAAGAAAGAATTATAGCACCTCGTGCTTGAAGTGATAAGATAAGCCGATATCTTATCTCCCTTGGTTTTCAAGTTTCTTCACTCTATGTGAAGAAAACAGATCATGGGATTGTCTTACTCGTCATCTATGTGGATGACTTGATTGTCACAGGAGATCATGCTATAGATGTTATGCATGTCAAGAAAAGGCATTGAGTGGGCAGTTTGATATGAAAGACTTGGGTGAATTAAGATATTTTCTTAGGATTGAAGTGATCAAAAACCATGCAGGGACATGGTTAGTGCAACACCAATATGCATTGGATATGTTGGCAAAATATGGGATGACAGGGTGTAAGCCAATGAATACACCTTTGGAGTAGAATGTGAAGCTGCGGGCTGATTTTGGTGAAGAGTTGGATGATCCATCTATGTAAAGAAAGATGGTTGGCAGTCTTATTTACATGACTCACACACGCTCGGATCTAAGTTATGCAAATATGGGATGACAAGGTGTAAGCCAATGAGTACACCTTTGGAGCAGAATGTGAAGCTACGCGCGACGCTGATTTTGGTGAAGAGTTGGATGATCCATCTATGTATAGAAAGATGGTTGGCAGTCTTATTTACATGACTATCACACACCCAGATCTCAATTATGATGTGGGGCTAGTAAGCCAATTTATGCAAAGCCCCAAAAAACCTCATTTGGATGCAGTGAGATGCATTATGCGCTATGTAAAGACCACTGCACATTATGGTCTCCTTTATAAGCATGGTAAAGGCTTAGATGTACATGGCTACACAGACGCAGAGATTGGGCAAGTAGCTCGTATGAGAGGAGGTCTACTAGTGGTTATGCCTTTACATTTGGAAGTGCAGTGGTGGTGAGTTGGAGCAGCAAGAAGAAACCTATTATGCTTTATTTAGTACAGAGGCTGAATACAGGGGTGCAGCCATTGCTACATATGAAGGAGTATGGTTAAAGGGTCTCTTGGCTGATTTGGGTGAGCCTATTGATGGCAAGGTTGTCATTCATTGTGACAACATGAGTAGCTTACACTTGGCCAAGAATCTAGTTTTTCATGCGCAGACCAAACACATAGAGGTCCACTATCATTTTGTCAGAGATAGAAAGTTTTGGATGGTATAGTGGATTTGCAGTATGTGAAGACTGAAGAGCACGTGGCCGACATCTTTACAAAGCCACTTAGCAGGGAAAAGTTTGAGTACTTCCATACTATATGTTGGGAGTACATGGGATGATCTTGAGGGGGAGTGTTGAGAGCTTTTATAGCCCAAGCTCGTCTCTATCGCAGTATATCATGAGCTCTAGAGGGGCTGTTGAGATTCAAGCTCGATGTCAGCTTGTGCCAGTTTCACTCGATGGGGGTACACAAATGCTGATTGGGCTGGTAGTATTACAGACAGGAGATCTACCAGTGGTTTTATGTTCTCATTTGTGGGAGTGCTATTGTGAGTTGGAGCAGTAAGAAGTAGGTAACAGTTCCCTTGTCGACGAGTATAGAGGTAGAGTATAGGGGTGCTGCTATGGCACATGGGAGAGCCCATGGATAGGGTAGTTGTTGTGAGGTGAAAAAAAGAAGAAAGAACCTGCCTCTATAGCTCTTCCACCTCCCAAACTTGGAAACACTACCACGAACGGGGCACCACCAGCCATTGGCTGGAACACTCTCTCACCATTCGCCACCCACCCACACCATAAAGACAGCTCAAAACCACGAAGGACAGATGATCATTCAACAAAAAACATATACAGCATCAACCATGTACAAACTCAACAAATACACCAAAGACCAGGACTCTGGCCAGGATTTACTGCCAAGGGAATTCACCCTTGCGTCTGACAACCAAGCCTCTGTCTCCCGGTCCCTGTAATCTCCAGAGGGCGCCCACACCAGCAACCCTTCTTCACTTTCTCTGTAGCTCTGCTATTCTCTATCCCCAGCTCCTACTTGCCAATTGTCGTAGGCGAGCCCCACTGTCTCTAGCCCACACATCAGCACCTCTTCTGCATCCAACACACACAAAAACCCAAGGCTCCCTCTCTGGTCAGCATCCACGCACTGCCTGCAATCATCGCCCACACAAGACCAGCTACTCTTCTCCAGAAGGCGCCCACACTAGCTAACCTTCAACTCAGCAGCTCCCACTCTCTGTATGTCATGACCAGCAGCTTCACCAACCACCAAAGCCTTGCACAATCTCTTCAGCACCACGAACCACTGCTCAACGCAGCATCACCATCTCTTGCATCCACCAGCCCAAGCCACATCACCTGTACCGCTTCCTAACAGCAGCCCTCTCTTGCTGCTCCAATCATCAGCCCACACTAGACCATCACCCAAGGCCCACACCAGCGTGATTCTTTACCTGCATCCAGCTTTCTTCAGAATCACCAGAGCCTCTTCACCATGACGAGACGATCACTCTCTCACAAGGCCATCCACTCTGCCTGCCCCCGCAGCATCTTCTCTGCTGTCCCCTCGTACCCTTGGCGGCCAACACTCTCTTAAGACTCTCTCACAACTGGTTGCGCTCCCTTCACACCATACCGTTGCTTCTGCAAGTCGACGCCTACTTTGTCTTTACACGGGGAGGCTCCACTAGAGCACCTTTGGCTGCGCCCAGCCTTTCCTTGCACTTTGACGCCAGCAGCTCACACACACGGCCTAGAACTCTTCGCTCTCTCTCTCTGCAGAATGACGAGGCCCCCCCCCCTTTGTTCAACGCGGCGGCCATAGTCTCCACAGTGCCTCGCTAGCTGCTGCTGCTGCAGACTCTCTTGCAAGTGGTCTCTTCACTTTACCTGGCGGCCACACCTACCCGTTTCTTTCCCACAAGCGGCGCCCACCAGCCCTCTCTCCTACGGCTGCATACCCTTCTCTTCGATCACCTCTAGTCCCTCCATTTCCCAGCACAGCCGGCTCTGCCCCCAAGCGGCCTTCTTTAGACCTTCCGCAGCTGCAGCGCCTCAGCAGCCTTAACTCATTGCCCAGTCACTCCAAGGCCTCCAGCTTCCCTCTTCACCTATCTGTAGCTGCTTCTCAGACTCACCCGCCAGCTTTGCCTCTACGCATCAGAGCCACCCCAGCAGCCCACGTCCAGCCGTTGCCTCTGGTCTCCGCCCCTCTCCAGGCGTCTTCTTTTTTTCACTTGGCGACCCCTGCAGGCTTACTCCTTCTCGGCGGCTTTCTCTACCTCTCGCACCTTCGCCACCTTCGAGATCTTCATGCTGGCAGCCCATAACACCCCCACGTGGCCCTTTATAAGGTGGCCACATATACATATGTATTTTTATTTTTTTAAAAGCCTCAAAGCCACCAAATGATGACCACCATCCAAACCTTAATACCTTGCTTCTCAAGTTCAAGTGCAGCACCACGACTTTCCAAAATTATGCAACATCTGCCCACAGTCTCGAGTCATCAGCATCAACTTACCAAACCCGACAATTTCCAGTCGGTGCTATGCATTTAGTAACCACCCGCACATCACACAGTTCTTCACTCTCTCTCTCTGCAGAATGACGAGGCCCCCCCCCCAGTTCAACGCGGCGGCCACAGCAGGGGTGCCTCTTGGATAGGGGCAAAGAGAAGTCCATGTAGACAAATAGACATGACATTACCCCATGATCTACATCATTGGTGATCATGGTGGTAGATAGCATGAAAGCATAGACAAATATTACCACTTGCTGAAATGCAAGGGCAGTGTCTAATCCCATGAAAACTGAAAATTAAATTTTTATATTTTGAGTTTTTTTGAAAGTAGAAGACTGAAAATTACATCTAGATATCCTGATTTGATTACTCCAGCTTGAGCAGGTCTTCCCTCTTTCAAAACCATATCTTTGACAGTCTATTCCAGTGGGGTAAACCATGAATGCTGAATGTAATCATGAAGCATGAAGAACTTGCTAGTCGTGAAAGTAAGTGGGCATTAGGGCTAGGCTGAGGATTGTCAAACGAAGAGCATCCATACCTCGAAATTTGCAGAACCAGGAGCAGCCTGATAAACTAAAGATGAAGGGGCTGTCCCTTATGAGAAAACAACACCATAACATGATCCAATGAGGACTCAGAACCGTAGCAAAGTGTCGAGCTGATTCTGACCATAAGTGAGGTATATCCATGGAGTTGTGCAGCCATGAAGTGAGTGGACAAGTTGCTGGAATTGAGGCAACAAAAATCTGAATGTATGCGGGCTGCTTCATGAAGAAAGGGAGCAGCAAATGAAGGCGATGACATGCTGACTGAAATCACCCTGAGGATGCCATGAGATGAGGCCCAAAACTGACGGCAAGCTGATGTAGAATGACGCGGAGCTGAAGCTTGAAAGCCACGAGCTAAAGATGAGCTGTCATGAGGAATCACGCCACACTTTGAAGCTGAATATGAGCTACCATCATGAACTGAAGATAGTTGTCGGGGTGAAGTAGAGTAACCACAAGCTAAGAAACGTTGAGGATGAGGTGAAGAGAGCTGAAGTAGAAGCAGAGAGCTGAGGCGAGTTGAAGCCGGTTGAAGTGAACTGAAGCTTGAGGCAAGGATGAGGGGAGCTAGGATAAACCTGCTCTGATACCATGTAGGAAAAATGGGGGAGAGACAAAGCTGAAACTGAAACTGAAATGAGAGCAAGACTAGAAGGAGACACAAAGCATAGAGATACCTTGAGATGAGTGTAGACAAGACACAAGATTGATTATTTCATTGATGTGACGCCCACAATATATAGGTGAGAAGTACAAGATAGAGTAGACTCACTGAATTATGGGACAATTATAGAGGTGCCACATGGCACTAGACTAGACTAGACTAGGAGAAGTACACCTAGTGTGCACTTATCTCCAACACACATCACATCCATCCATCCATTCACATCTATCTGATTCACATCACATCTCATCACATCTATTCACCTCACATCTCATCACCTCTATTCACATCACATCCATCCATCCATTCACATCTATCTGATTCACATCTATTCACCTCACATCTCATCACCTCTATTCACATCACATCCATCCATCCATTCACATCTATCTGATTCACATCACATCTATTCATAGAATTTAAATATAGAATTTAAGAGAATTCTAATTTCTGATATAAAGATTATTTACGCATCTATTTATGCATAAAAATCAACTTTAGAGGGAATAGTTTTTTTATAAAAATCCTTTTATGCATCTATTTATGCATAAATTCAGTTTTAAGGAAAATAACACTTTTGAAATAAAGTTAAATTCTTTATGCATCTTTCTAGGCATAAAATCAATTTTAATGAAAATAACACTTTTGAAATAAAAAAATAAATCCTTTATGCATCTTTCTATGCATAAAATCAATTTTAATGAGAATAACACTTTTGAATTAAAAATAAATCTTTTATGCATCTTTCTATGCATAAAATTAATTTTAATGAGAATAACACTTTTAAAAGAAAAATAAATCTTTTATGCATCTTTCTATGCATAAAATCAATTTTAATGAGAATGACACTTTTGAAAGAAAAATAAATCCTTTATGCATCTTTCTATACATAGAAATTAAATTCAATGAAAACAAAACTTATAATAAAAATTTCCATTATGCATCTTTCTATGCATAGAAATTAAGTTCAATGAAAACAACGCTTTTATAATAAAAATTTTCATTATGCATCTTTCTATGCATAGAAATTAAATTCAATGAAAAAAACACTTTTATAATAAAAAATTTCCATTATGCATCTTTCTATGCGTAGAAATTAAATTCAATGAAAACAACACTTTTATCATAAAAATTTCCATTATGCATCTTTCTATGCATAGAAATTAAATTCAATGAAAACAACACTTTTATATATAGTAAAAAATTCCATTATGCATAGAAATTAAATTCAAGGAAAACAACACTTTTATATATAGTAAAAAATTCCATTATGCATCTTTCTATGCATTAAATTCAATGAGAACAACCTTTTATTTTAAAAAAATCATTATGCATCTTTGTATGCATAGAAATTAAATTCAATAAAAACAATACTTTTATAATAAAAATTTTCATTATGCACCTTTCTATGTATAGAAATTAATTTTTATAATTAATATTAGTGATATCCATGCATATTCATAGGTGAATATGTACATGGAGTAAATTAGAATATTTCTTTTGGAATGCACAAACGGTAGGAATTACTCTTTTAGAATAGCATAAAAATATACTTTCTTTTCCACAAAATTCAAGAAAATTTTGCCATAACCTCCTTTGTATGTTTGACCATTTCATAATTTTTAACATTCTATTTTCTATTTAAATTAACCCCAATAAGATATAAAGGACTCTAATCTACATAATTTTCAATTTCAAGAGAGTAAACAATAAGAAAAGTTTAATCAATTTGTTTATTAATCATTCTCGGATAAAGAAAGGCTGAGTTGTAAAAGGAAGAGAGGGGGATGGCCTTTTTCATCAAGGCATAGCATCAGAATTTACTTTAATAACCTAAAACAAACAAGAAAATCAAGAAAACCATAGATTTAAAATTCAAAGTAAGAAGAATTTAGCTTACATAGAGTTTGTAAGCTTTCCTAGGGCTTGAGGGATTGAGGGTGCTACTCTTGTTTGGATTAAGAGTGGCCACGAATTACTTTGGAGAGGATTAAGCCAAAAACAATTGAATTATCAAGAAAATTCAATGTAATTGGCTCTGGGTAGGAGTAGAGTAACAGTGCATAAACACTATTAACTTTTTACAAAGGGGGAGGCTTCTATTTATAGCAAAAAATCAACCTTTTACCAAGCAAAGTGATTCTAGAATTTTCCAGATCAGTTTGGTCAATTTTTTGACCATTTTTAGGTCAGTTTAGCTTACTTCTTGGATCTAGTTGAAACAGGAGAGAGAAGAGATGAAAATATCTCATTATTTATGAGTTTAAAACTCCTCCACACATGTGAAAAAGGCACCTCCTTCATGCGGGGAGATCCCCACACTGAGATGTCAAAAATGCATCATTTCCTCTAAATATCTCTTCTTTTTTAACTAATAAACCTTGTCCTTAGTCAACTCTTCATCTTATGTGAGCATTTACTCATATTTGGAAAATTTTCTTTTATTCTTCAATTTATCTCCTCCCTACATTTGGATTAATCTTATTGGTCCATAAGAACCTTAATTGGAGCATAATTCAAATTTTTTTAAAAATCTCGATCCTTAGGCTAAGGTCCTTTATACCTATTTTTAATTAATTCCAATTGCACATTGTAAAGTTATTTTTGAATTTTTGTTTCAAGGGAAACCATTTTAGACACTAGGAGGATTTTATATCCAAAAATATCTCAATTTTGAATTACCTCCCTCTAGATATTTTCTCTCTCTAGGCCAAAATAGGATAAAACAGGATCTTTCTTTTATTTCAGAGAGGGGAATAATCATAAGATCAGAAGGGGAGGTTCTTACACCTGCACACCTCAAAAGCCGCAGGGAGGAATCTTACAACCCTCAACAATGTTGGAAGGAGTCCATGCATGATCAACATTATCACCAAAACCATATCATTTGTCAACGTATGCCTACAGGTGTATTGATTCTCCCAAAGAAGCAAGGTGCAGGCACACCTTGTTTTCCTAGCCTTCCCTTAATGTTAGTGAGCTTGTTGCAAATGCAATAAATATGTTAGTGCATTTTTAAAAAGCAAGGGAGGGCAAGCTAGCATCACAAGTTGAGTATTGATAGATATTACCTTTAGCATGTATTCACTCCAGTGCTGCACAACTCTTGCATGCCACCAAGTAATCCATGTCTCCAACATGGAGGCCTCTTTTTTGTTTACATGTCCTTTTTTGAGCCATGTAGGAAGGTTCTATCTTTGATGCATCTTGGGATAGCGCATCTTTCCATTTCCTGCACCTAAATTTGTATTCTTCTTGGTGATAGGGAGGTATGCACTTCTTTGAGTGAATTTCAAGTCTTTGTTTCCAATGGAACAAGAAAGATCTCTATTTATCTTTCAAAACTTTGTTTGGGTCTCCATTAAACACATTTCTAATGAATTTTCAATTGGCTTGAGCTTCATGAGCCATGAAGCCTCTAAACTTTGCCTTTGGGTAGCCCTCATGACCTTGTTAAGTAACTCCCAAAACAATGCTTGAGCCTATGTGTCCTATACCTTAAAGTCTCCAATTATAATGGTCTGCAACTCTTGGACATAGGGGTTATAAACATGGCATCCCATGGTTGACCAATCTTGCATTCTTTTCACAAAGTCAAAACACACCAAGGAGCTACCAAGCTCACCTCTTGGTCTCATCTTATTCACTAGGTCAACTCCACTCCCTAGCCCCTTGGTGGACATCTTGAAGACATGACATCGATCAAAAGAAGAGAAGGTCAATTGTCATGGGAAAACCATGCTCTAAAAGAAGTCATAGGTACACTTTCTCTTAAGTTGTAAGATAGCATCAAATCCTTGTGTAGAAGAACCCACTTCTATTTCCCCCTCCCTCTTACAATGTGACAACCTAGACAAGCAACAAGGAAATATTATATCATTTTTATTCCTAAAGATAGCATGGGATTGATAACAAACATTTTTTACCTTCTTGTGTCCAAGGTGGGTACAATACTCTCCAATAGTGTCTATAACTCCACATCAGTCATAGCCTTTTTCTCATCATTCAACTTAGTCTACCACCATCTCTTTGCATAATCTCATTCAACTTAGTCTTCACCTCTTTAATAGTACCTCTAGAGCTCCCTTCACCTATAGGATGCATATGATACGCATTATGGATTACAAATCTATTGACCTGGGTGGTTGCAGGATCAGGGTGCCCAGTTTTGTCCACTCATGAACCCTGTAAACAGTAAAAAAATAGGCATTTGTTTACCTTTAGTGGCTAATCTCTCCTGGCTAACTTAGGAATTTCTTTTCAAGTTCTTTTGTTGGAACATCACATGTAAAGTTGGGAATATAGTTACATAACCCGATTACGCATTAGATAGTCAAAATTCCTCATTTCCTTAGGTACAAAGTCAATGTGTACACCCTGTCCTAAAGTTGGACTGATTCTATAAAATGCTAATATCTTTTACATATAAACTCATATGAGATTCCCACTTTGGACCTTAGATCTTGACATAATATAGATCTTAACATGATTTTTTGAGAAAATTATAAGCTCTTTATCTATTTTCTTTAAATATTTCAAAGTCTTTAAAGTGTTATGATATATGCCAATTTTGCACCCACAATAACTACCACTTAAAATACTCAATCTTGTACATCAAAAGAGTGGTAGATAGTGAGACATTACTAGAATGTGGTGGTTAGTCAAAATTACAAATCCAATGTTTGTATTTTTAAGTATCCCTTTTCTAAAATTCTTCCAGGCTACAGAAGGCCTGCAAATATTAATAGTCTAATTACATTTTAGTAAAATTACATTCTTGATGTAAATCATCTAAAACCTATAAGGACTAGTGTAATTGTAATGGTGCATCTATGAAAAAATAAATTGGATCACTCTAAGTATGGAAGGATCAAATTTTTATCATTTCATCATTTTTTTATTAATTTGATTAATTAGACTAATTTATATTAATTTAAGTTATATTACGTTCATTTAAGTGCATCTGTATTTTCTATTAGTTTCTTGATCTCATTTGAAGTACCTTGCCCCCCCCCAATTTGCTCTCCAAGCATTGTCCCAGTCCAGCGCATAGGACAGAACTGGACACCTTGATCTTGCAACAATCCACCTTCATCTCATCCTTACATGTTGGAAAACAAATAATTAATCTGCAATGACATTCAGAGACATAGAGAGGTGGAAAACCACAATGAAGACACTTGAATTGTTGATATGTCAAGCTCAACAATGAGCTGACACTCACAAGGCACCTGCATGACGGTTCTACATTTATATCACTGGCAAGTTTGGTAGCTGGCATCGACATATCTTCGCCAAAGATTCTACAGCTGTCTAGACTACACCGACTAGTCAAAACTTACCCACTCCTCTTGGCGTGTTCACATTATGGACCGCTTGTATATACTCTATTATGTGTGTTAGTCACTATATCTTCTTTGTAGACCTCTTTTGTTGTGTGAAGAAGAAGAAGAATTTTCAACCTCTCACCTTGTGTGTTCTCTTCTAGGGTTTGTGTGAGTGTGTGTGTGCTTACGTGATCTCAAGCTCTCTTCTCCTCCCGTACATCTTTTCATGGTATCAGATCCTAGTTCATGCTAACGTCTAAGCATAGTAATAAAAGAGAAGCACAAGAATCGGTACAAGGGTAAGAGCTTCATCTATTCTTCCAACTTTGTGTTGGCTACACCCTTGTTTGGGAGATTGTCGAGCGGCACCGGAAAACAAACTCCGATTGAGGAGCTTTCTTGGTGGGAGAAAAGCTACAAACCATTATATTTTCTGTTTGATGGAGGTTTTTGGGCTGAAAATGCATTTTGGGCGCGTCGGGACCTCCGTTTTCAGTTAGTAGGCGTTCATCACTCACGGGCACTACGCGTAAGTTTGGATTCTTTGTAGAACTCTATTTTTGGAACTACAAGAAGGGCGACTGGTTGTGCAGACATTGTATTTACTGCAAAGATGTCTTAAAGTTTCCATTGGGTGTATTTATGCAAATTGAGATCATTGGTTTATGACAATTTGGGTGTAGTATAGTACCACTGCTAGCGGAGAATACAACAGTTTGTGTAGGTCAAACAAGAGTGTTGTTTTTGGTACATTTGTGTTGTAGACAAGATGTCAAATGATGGAATAAACTAGATTGTTGTAGAGAAGCTTGACAATAATAACTTCCATGCTTGGAGATCTAGATTGACCAATTTCCTGATGGGAAAAGGTTACTGGGACTACATTGAAGGTGAACATGAGGAGGACACTTTTAAAATAAAAGAAATTTCTTTATGCATCTATTTATGCATAAAAATCAATGGGAATAACACTTTTATTAAAAAAATCTTTTTATGCAACTATTTATGCATAAAAATAAATGGGAATAACACTTTTATTAAAAAAATCCTTTTATGCATCTATTTATGCATAAAAGCAAATTTAATAGAAATAACACTTTTAAAATAAAAAGAATTTCTTTATGCATCTATTTATGCATAAAAATCAATTTCAATGGGAATAACACTTTCATAAAAAATCTTTTTATGCATCTATTTATGCATAAAATCAAATTTAATAGGAATAACACTTTTGTTAAAAAAATCTCTTTATGCATCTTTCTATGCATAAAAATCAATTTCAACGGGAATAACACTTTTATAATAAAAATTTCCATTATGCATCTTTCTATGCATGAAAATTAAATTTAATAAGAATAACACTTTTATAATTAAAAAAATTCATTTATGCATATTTCTATGCATAAAAATCAATTTTAATAAGAATAACACGTTTAAAATAAAAATTTCCATTATGCATCTTTGTATGCATAGAAATTGAACTCTAATCTACACAATTTACTCGAACCTTGAATCAGACTATGACCAAGACCAAACTCTTTTGTAAGTTTTAAGGAGAGGTTTTAAGGAGAGAAGGTGTGACTAGTTTAGAAAAATACTCTCAAAACTCTTGCCAAATCTGAAACTAAGTTTGATACCCTTCAAATTCATCTGTGGATCAAGGTTACAGAATTCGAGGAATTCTGGTATGAAATTCAGAATTCCGTTCAAGAAGTTTTGGGGATACTGATTCAAGAAATACTCATTGTATTCAAAAGAAAATCAAACTGAAAACTTGCATAGAAACCCTATTTTCTTAAAGGATTATCTTACACCAGAATGCTGGAGGGAGCATTTGGTATATATTTTTTTCTAAGGGAAGTTCGGTTGCAACAACTGGCAGGGATTGTTCAAAGGATAGCTCATGCACGATAAAGCCTGCCTTGACCAGCCTCGGTATGGTTGAAAATGGTGCGCTTCCCGGTACGATGGGCGAGGGCCGATGAAGCGGTCCCCTGAGTGAAGTACCAGGACACCTAAGGAGGATCCTAGAGGGTTCTGACCAGGCGATGCACGGGCTCGCGGTGCCTAGGACACCCATGCATATGTCATGGAAAGATATGTATGATGGACGAAATGATTATTATAATCTGTTACTCGGTCTCGTTGTTGCTGAGAGACCACTTGGTCTCAACAGAGAGTCCAGAGTGATACTGTTTTTTTGAAAAACAAGGGGCTGGATGGAAATTTTGAGTTATGATATATGTAACCAATAACTGTTTGTCAATGGATTATTTTATATGTTAAAGTTTTAAAGAGGAGTGTGTGCGTATTTATATTCAAAAGCAAAAGTTAAGAAAGGCATTCAGTTCTGGGTGGGTGAGTAATTGTCTGGTTCTACCGATTCTAGTGGTTGGGGTGATGGGGTTAGGCTAGAATCAGTGGAGTTTTAATAATTCAATTGAAATAATAGGAATACGCTTAGAATTCGAGTAATTATTTGGTTCTACCGATTCCAGTGGTTGGGTGTGGTGGCTAAACCATGGGCCGAATGGGGTTAGGCTGGAATCAGTGGAGTTTTGATAATTCAATTGAAATAATAGGAATACGCTTAGAAATCGAGTAGCTAAAAAAAACCCTGAAGAATTTCTCAAA
The DNA here is from genome assembly GCF_041138505.1 of Cibotium barometz. Lineage (NCBI taxonomy): Eukaryota > Viridiplantae > Streptophyta > Polypodiopsida > Cyatheales > Cibotiaceae > Cibotium > Cibotium barometz. Next base: position 16,619,731 of record NC_141101.1, read on the forward strand.
TGAGTAGATCAATGGCTGTGCGCGATTTCCAGAAAAAAGCGTTGATTTCCTCAGATGATTAGATCAACGACTCTACCTGGTTTCGGTTAGGAAAAAGCGTTGATTTCTTCAAATTAAGTTAGTGATAGTTTTCCTTCTATGTGTTTTAATCAGGTGAAGGATAGTGTAGTCTCTTGACCCTGTTAGAAAATTCATTAAGAAAATAAAAAAGGTGGAATCGTCCACGTTTTTCGAGCAAGGAAAATTTTCCCGGTTTTGGTTTCGAAATGACCACCAAATTAGTCTCAGGTTCGAGGGCAAGGCCCCGAGTGGGGAAACCCTGCTCCACACAAGAGGAAGCCACTTTTGCTGCTACTAGCAACCGAGAATCTGGTGCACGGAGGGGCAATGGGGTCTCACAGCTGGTATCACAGCGCTATTGTTAACTTATGAATCTACAGCACAAATTGCCTAAAATTTTAAAGTAAATCTGGGGAATAATGTTTTCACTTTTGTTAAGACTATGTTTGAAATGAACTTCATAAATTGAAAACTTATAAAGTGAAATGGATTTTTAGATGGATACCCCAAATCTATCTAGCATTCCTAGACTCTTCCAGAGTCAGGATATGATTATCTTTGCCTTCAAAAATCTCATCAACTCCGCTACAACCCGAGAAAGCAGAGTGAGACTCGCTCGTCACTTTGAGGACCTATACTTTCGTGATCCAGTAGAGCGATGCCAGCATATGTGGTTCTCTAAAGGGTGAAGTATTTGTGTCAATACCAATCAACGACAGAGATTGAGACATAATATCTCGCTAGTCATGATCTTGATAAGGCTAGGAGTTGTTCATTATGTACAATTCTATAATCATTCACCTCGTAGTTTTAGAAATTTTTATCGTATTTTGCTTCTTAGGCGCTTTATTCCTAAGGAGAAGAGTTACATCACCATTATTAGTGATAAATCGTGTATATCATAGCATGTCTCCATCGCACTATTGCCTTTTTATGTGTACGCGATTGAGGCAGTGACTTTTCATTAGGGGAAGGTTGAGGTCTATAGGGGCCCTTTAAGCTGCCATATTATGATTTTAATGACTTTTTGTTAAAATGTTAAGTTTCTTTGACTTTAGATACCTTCTTATTCTTCAAATGGCTAGAAGTTTGAATTTCAAAGTTTTTGCCAAAATTGAATTTAAAATTGAGTGGGCAAAACCATATCATGTGACATATCTATGGAAAGAGCTCAGCGAGTAGATTCTGGATCTCTAATCTCCGACAAATTTTGAGCTCATATGTGGAAGTTATGGATGTCCGAAATTTCAAAAACTTTCCCTCCCACGTTTTGGGAATGAAAAGTACAAAAAGACATGTTTTAGAGAATCTTTTGACCACCTTTAATCACCCAACATTTTTGTATACATGGCATCACATGATTGGCCCTTTTCCTTAATAACCTTTTAATCACATGGCATCTTAAAGGGCCCCACCTTCCCCTAATGGGAGCCGAGACGCTCTATGTATATATCAATGTAAGATCCCTGTTCCCACCGAGCAACGGATTCGGGGTACTAGCAGCGGATGTAGCACTTCTCGCATGGGACAGGGGTCCCACACTCGGGGCCTCGCCCACCACGGATATCCAGATAAGAGACTAATCTGTCGGTTGTCCCAAAACCGAACCTGGAAAAACTTACTTTACCGGAAAGCACGGGCGATTCTACCAAGATAACTTTTTACTCTAACGTAGTCAAGATCATTTCTGATCGAGATGATCCAATTACATCTATAAGGTACTTAGTCAGTTCAAGGAAGAAACTTGCACTTGGATCATTGGGATCAACGCTTTTTTTCCCATTCAAGAGGCATAGCCGTTGATTTCTATCCATAGAACAGTTACTGTCCGGGATTTATTTTTTTCTATCGTAAAAACAAAAGTTTGAGTCTCGATTTACGGATCCATCAGTCCAGCCTAACCCCATCTGCCGATCCCATGGGTTAGCCAACCGCCCAACCACTGTAGTGATGGGATCCAATTAAGAATTTGGTTAGGTTTTGTCCCGGGTACCAAGGAAAAGAGTTCCAAGGCCCCCTAGCCGGATGTTCATGCAAAATAAAACTAGTCACACCACTCACACACCCAATATGAAATTGCCTTTTCACAAATTCAACCAGTTTAAAACAATCCTTTAATAAAACCATAGTATCACTGATCACCATCTTCCAATTCCTCCAGTTGATTCTTAATTTTCCCATCATTCCTTCATCAGAGTATCTATGGCATCATTGGCAACTAGGATGCTCACCACCTGTCCACTCAGGGGCCGTTTCCTAATCCCTAGCCCATAATACTCGGCAATATAATCACTTATCAAGATGGGCTCTCGTTGAAGATCAGCAAGATCAACCAACAGATCCATATAAAGAGCCATGGACTCATCCATTGAAGACCAGCAAGGTCAATCAACCAGATCTATGCCCAATTTCAGAAAACAACTCCAACTCTTGTTCCAATATCTTCCTCGACGCATGCGTGGGTATCCTAGGCGACCCAGAGCCCGAGCACCGTATGGTCAGCACCCTCTAGGATCCTTCGCAGGTGACCTAGCGCTTCACTCATAGGCCGCTTCCTTGGCCCCTCATCCACCGTACCGGAAGCTCACCATTTTAATCGCACCGAGGCTGGTCAAGACCTCGGCCGACCTTGCTACGCGAGACGTCCTTCATTGACTCTCCGTCAGCAGTTGCAACTTTTTCAGTTAGGTCTCCACGACCTTAATCACAAGATGGTCACAATGCTCCCCCAGCAATCTTGACATAAAACAGTCATTTACAAACAGTTTACGATACAGTTTCTATTTTTACTTTCATTTTTCCACATTATCCCTCATCAATCCACATTACTTATTCCATATTCCATTTATATGTATACTCATCCCATCACATCATTTTCCATCTCAACACTTCATATTCCTTCACATCACATATCGTATATTCACATCCATACATATATCCACATCCACATCCACATCCACATTCATTCCATACATCCACATCTACATCCATACATTTATTTTCACATCCACATCTACATGCACATTCACATCCATACATCCACATCTATATGCGTACATTCTCATCTACATGCATACATCCACATCTCTATGCATACATCCACATCCACATTCACATTCTCCTCATACATCTACATCTACATGTATGCATCCACCTCCACATTCACATCCATATCTATACATCTACATCTACATGCATACATCCACCTCCACATCCACATCCACATCTACATCTACATGCATACATCCACCTCCACATCCACATCCACATCTATACATCTACATCTACATGCATACATCTACATCTCCATTCACATCCACATCTATACATCTACATCTACATGCATCCATCCACATCTCTATTTACATCCTCATCTATACATCTACTTCTACATGCATACATCCACATCTCCATGCATACATCCACCTCCACATTCACACTCACATCCATACATCTACATCTACATGCAAACATCCACATCTCCATGCATAATAAAATTCTTTTAATTAATCTAGGATGATAGTTCCTAGAATATGGTAGGAAGTCCTCTTTTTATGCTTTGAATGAAATTATTTTATGCGTAATTTCTATAAAAATTTTACCATAGCTCCGCTACTATGACTGATAAATCTCAATTTTTTCTAAGGGATAAAGCTTATCATTAAGGAAATAATTAGAATGGTCTCTAATTGGATCATCAATCCATAATGGATTGAATCATCAATATGCATAAACTAAAAGCATAGAAAAACGCCATTAATTTGGCCTCAAGCATAGCTTAATCTTGGATTAAGGAAAAGCCTTATGAAAAGCTTCATTTGGATGTAGAATGGGTCATGAGTATGACCCATTCTCAATTGGATTGAGAATGGGTCATGAGTATGACCATTTCTTGAGTGAGAGAGAGAAATTACATAAAAACCATTAGAATTTAAACATAAATGAAAATTAACTTCAATAGCATTTATTAAATTATGTAACTCTTCACTACTATTCACCAATTAACTTCAATAGCATTTAAAAAACCATACCAATTAAGCTTCTCAAGCTTGAGAGGGGTTGAGAAGAGAGAATCATTGAGAAATGATAGAAAAGATCAAAATCCAATATACTTACCTTATGATTTGCTTGATTCTTTATTCACGGTAGAGGCCCCCAACCAATCAATTGGTTTAGTATGTTGATGGAGCCACCAATGGGGATTGAAGAAAGAGAGAAGTATCAAAAACTAGTGAATTATTAAAGAATTCACAGTTCTTGGCTTAGGTAGAGTAGAGTAACAATGCATAAGACACTCCATATTTTGGCTTAGGTGGAGTAGAGTAACAAAGCATAAGACACTATATATTTTGGCTTAGGTGGAGTAGAGTAACAAAGCATAAGACACTATATATTTTGGCTTAGGTGGAGTAGAGTAACAAAGCATAAGACACTATATATTTTGGCTTAGGTGGAGTAGAGTAACAAAGCATAAGACACTATATCTACATAAAGAATTCATAGTTCTTGGCTTAGGTGGAGTAGAGTAACAAAGCATAAGACACTATATATTTTGGCTTAGGTGGAGTAGAGTAACAAAGCATAAGACACTATATCTACATAAAGAATTCATAGTTCTTGGCTTAGGTGGAGTAGAGTAACAATGCATAAGACACTATATCTACTTAAAGAATTCATAGTTCTTGGCTTAGGTGGAGTAGAGTAACAAAGCATAAGACACTATATTTCTTTCAACAAGGGAAGGCTTCTATTTATAGGAAAATTTGAGCTCCTAACCAAACAAACCGATTCTAGAATTTTCCAAGTCAGTTTGGTCACTTTTTGACCATTTTTAGGTCAGTTAAGCTAACTTTTTGGAACTAGACTTGAATGAGGAGAGAGGAGAGATAAAATATCTCAATTTTTATGAGTTTAAAACTTATTCAAGCATGTGAAATATGCACCTCCTTTAAAGAACTCCCCTTCCTTACATATGTGTCATAATGGAATCATTTTAATATTGCTCATAGTTTTTTATTAATAAACCTTGTACATTTTCAACTCTTCATCTTATGTGAAATATGCACCTCCTTTAAAGAATTCCCCTTCCTTACATATGTGTCATAATGGAATCATTTTAATATTGCTCATAGTTTTTTACTAATAAACCTTGTACATTTTCAACTCTTCATCTTATGTGAGCATTTAAGGGACTCCCCTTCCTTACATATGTGTCATAATAAAATCATTATTCCCAAAATATCTCATATTTTTAATATTGCTCATAGTTTTTTACTAATAAATCTTGTACATTTTCAACTCTTCATCTCATGTGAGCATTTAAGGGACTCCCCTTCCTTACATATGTGTCATAATAAAATCATTATTCCCAAAATATCTCATATTTTTAATATTGCTCATAGTTTTTTACTAATAAACCTTGTACATTTTCAACTCTTCATCTTATGTGAGCATTTACTCATTTTTGGATATCTTCTTTTTACAATTTGGATTTATCTCCTCCCTACACATGGATTGATGCTATTGGCCCATAGAAACCTTAATTGGACCATAATCCAAAGATTTATGAAAATCTAGACCCTTAGACTAAGGTTCTTTATACCTATTTCTAATTAATTCCAATTGTACATTGGAAAATTCTTTTTGAATTTCTGTTTCAGGGGAATTCATCTTAATTATATGAGATATTTTTCTATCCAAAAATATTCAAAATCTGAATATTCTCTCTCTAGAATAATTTTCTCTCTCTAGGTTAAAACAGTTAGAAACAAGGTCTTTATATTTCTGAAGAGGGATTGATTACAGGGGAAGATACTAGACATCAAAAGGGGTTGGGGGAGGAATCTTACAATCAGAAACTTTTGATAATAAATGATGTTTTGCAAAAGATTCCAAATTGTTTTTGTGGTTTTGAATATTGGTTAATAAAATTATCAGAGTGAATCTTGTTTTCAAGAATTATGATAGAATAATTATCTGTTTAAGAAATAATTCTAAAAAAAATAGTCTTAAATTTGATGACAAAGCTAAGTTGACAAAAATATTATTTTGTTTGAATCATGAGACGCGTGGCCCGTGCTAGGCAGTCGGATCCTCTTACTGATGATGATAAAGAGTTAGATCCAAACGTTCGTAAAGCCCTGCACCGATCCAAACCTGGTTCCTTCAAGGGTGAAGGGGAATAGTTAGGAGAAGTAGTGTGGAAAAGAGGATCGAGGCAATGGAAGAGTATTTTGATGTAGCCGGTTATATAACGAGAGGAGAAAGATGGCTCTTGCCAGTTTGAAAATTATGAAAATGGTCAAGGTTGCATGGAGGAACCATTGTGAGACAAACTATCTCGACTGAAATACCTAGACCTGGTCAAATCTTAAGGCTTACCTCAGGAAGAGGTTCTGTCCTCGGAGCTCCCTAGAAACCAAAATGAATGAGTTCTTGGAACTGAAGAAGGATAGCCAGATGATTGAAGAATACCGTCAGGCATTTGCCCTTCTCCTCAAATATTCTCCACTTTTGGATGAAGAACAGTTTGGCCAGATTTATTCGAGGGATGAACGAGCCATTGGACACTTTAGTGAAAAATGCCAAACCAGTCTCAATGGCAAAAGCTGTCAGAATGGCAAAGGACTTTGCCAAAGAATTTGTTGTTAAGGTCCCACTGAAGCATGCACCCTCAAACTTTAAAAGGTTCCAAACCCCGAGAAGTGCTTCAAACTTTCCAACTACCCGACTCCTGCCATGTCAAAGAGGATAGGGAAGTCAAAGACCTAGAGTGAGAGACCAACCCCTTCGTATCAGTCAAATTAGGGTCTTTCTCACCAAAATAAGGGCAATGCTAGGAGGACTCCAGCTCAACCATCTGCCTTTGTTCAAAGTAATCTCATAACTGCCTCCCAAAACTGGGGTAACCAAAGAGAAAGAGTTCCACCCCAATCTGCAACAGCCAGAGCAGTTACGATAGCAGAAGTAGTGGAAGAGGAAAGGGGTAAGATTTATGCCGCGATTGAAAAACCAAGGGCCAAACCGTCGTTAATTCTCTCTCATCCATACTCCAATTGAGTATAAGGGTAAGCCATTTAAGCTTTTGATTGATTCAGGAACAGTTTCATTCATTTATTTCCCCAAGATGCTTGCGTAAGCTAGTCTTAGAATAGAAATAAGGGAAACCTATGCTAGTTGAATTGGCCAGTGGGAAGATTCTTTTCACTCACCAAGACACAGATCGTATTCAATTTAATCTAGATGGGAATGTAACTGACCAGTTCAGAGTCTTACCTTTGGGAGTTTTTTACGGAATCCTTGGAATGGATTGGCTCCATAAAAATCAAGCTGTCACAATGGAACCATTTCCTTTCGTGACCTTCACGGGAACAAAGTTCAAGGAACTGGAGCTTTCGGATCCCCAGATCTGAAATTAGTAAAACTCAATCAACTGACAGTTAAGAATAAGTATCCTATCCCCATAATTGATGACCTTCTAGACATTCTAAATGGAGCCCACGTCTTCTTCACAAAGATAGATCTTAAATCAGGGTATTACTAGATGAGGCTTAATGATCAAGATATCCCAAAGATAGCCATCAATACTCCCTATGGGAATTATGAATTTACTGTCATGCTATTTGGATTGACAAATGCCCCAGCTACATGGATGATTTTGTTCTTGTTTTCTTTGATGATATTCTGATTTACTCAAAGAATGCAGCTGACCATCAAGCTCACGTTCGTAAAGTTCATGAGCTTCTAAGGAGGCACCAACTCTTTGCAAAAAAGAGCAAATTCACTTTCTCTGTCGACCATGTTGAATACTTGGGCTTTCTGGTATCCAAAGACGGAATTTCTCCAAATTCCGCAAAAGTCCAAGTAGTCATAGATTGGCCTGAACCAAAGACAATGAAAGAAGTTAGGGGATTCCTGGGATTGAGTGGTTGGTATAGAATTTTTATACCTAAGTATTGTTTCATAGCTTCCCCCCTGATTAAGCTTCTCAAGAAGAATACCCCGTTCCAATGGTGTGCCAGGTATCAGAGTGCTTTTGATAAGCTGAAGACTGCCTTGGTAACCAATCCTGTTCTTCTGAAGTTGCCAAATTTATCTCTACCCCCTTTGAGGTAGTAACCGATGCCAGTGGTTTTGCCCTAGGAGGTGCGCTCATGTAGAAAGGTCATGCAGTGGCCTATGAATCCCGAAAACTCAGAACGCATGAAAGAAATTATGCTATCTATGACCTAGAGCTACTTTTAGTAGTCTATGCCCTGAAATTGTGGAGACATTACCTACTGGGTCAAAGATTCACTTTGATGACAGATCATCAGAGCTTAAAGTGGATCTTCACTCAGAAGGATCTCAACATGTGCCAAAGAAGGTGGATGCAGACCCTGTAGGATCTTCACTCAGAGAAGGATCTCAACATGTGCCAAAGAAGGTGGATGCAGACCCTGTAGGAATTTGATATTGAAATCAAGTAGCGTCCAGGCAAAGAAAATGTGGTATAGCAGATGCTCTGAGCAGAAAAGCCTCCTTGCTTGCAATCACAGTGGTGTCAAATTCATTGATTAATGAAGCAAAAAGAGAAGATCATGCAAGATAGATTCTTTGGCCCTATTACTACCCTACTTATGCAGGAAAGCGAAACTCCTCAGGAGTTGTGAACCGAGTTCAAGGGTACAACTTGGATGATGGAATTGTGTATTATAATAGCACGCTATTATGCATTCCCAATGAATAGGGGACTAAGGGTTAAATTCTGAATGAAGCCCATGATATCCTTATAGAGTAGGACATCCAGGTTTCATCAAGACCTACATGTCTATTAAGAAAAGCTTCTTTTGGCCTGGACTAAAAAAGAATGTACTTAATCATGTGCGTCAATGCTTGATATGTCAGAAAGTCAAAGTAGAGAGAGTAAAAATGCCAAGAAAGTTACATCCATTAGACATCCCCGGCCGAGATAAAGTGGGAATGTATCCGTATGGATTTTATTACTAGACTACCTTCAATACAATCAGGTTACAACTCCATCTTCATGGTAGTTGCCCATCTAATTCTAGTAAAAGAAATGCTCACATAAGATGAAGAGTGGACTAAGGACCAAAGGAAAAATTTAAAAGCTAAATTTTTGACACCTCAGAGGGGATTTTCCCTCATGAAGGAGGCACCTTTTTTCTTATCATTACTCCCCATTTTAAATCAATAAAATGAGATATTTCATCTCTCCTCTCTCCTATTTCAAGTCTAGTTCCAAAAAGTAAGCAAAACTGACCCAAAGGATCACTTTTTCCTATAAATAGAAGCCTTCCCCTTTGTAAAAGCTTAATAGTGTTTTTGCACTATTACTCTACTCCTACCCAGAGCTAAATACATTGAATTTTCTTGATAATTGAATTGTTTTGACTTAATCCTCTCCAAAGAAATTGGTGGCCACTCTTGATCCAAACAAGAGTAGAACCCTCAATCCCTCAAGCCAAAGGAAAGCTTACAAACTCCATGTGAGCTAAAATTTCTACTTTTTCATTTCAAATCTATGGTTTTCTGATTTCCTTGTTTTTTATAGTTGATTAAAGTGAATACTGATGCTATGCCTTGATGAAAAGGCTACCCCCTTCTCTTCTTTACAATTCAGCCTTTCTTTATCCTAGAATGATTAACGAAGGAACTGATTAATCTTTTCTTATTGTTTACTCTCTTGAAATTGAAAATTGTGTAGATTAGAGTCATTTATATCTTATTGGGGTTAATTTAAATATAAAATAGAATGTTAAAAATTGAGAACTGGTCAGCCATACAAAGGAGCTTATGGCAAACTTTTCTTGAATTTTGTGGAAAAGAAAGTTTATTTCTATGTTATTCTAAAAGAGTAATTCCCACCATTTGTGCATTTTAAAAGAAATATTCTTATTTCCTCCATGTTCATATTCACCTATGAATATGCATGGATATCACTGATATTAATTATTTAAATTAACTTCTATGTATAGAAAGATGTATAATGAAATTTTTTTATTACAAAAGTGTTATTTTCATTGAATTTAATTTCTATGCATAGAAAGATGCATATTGAAATTTTTTTTATTATAAAAGTGTTATTTTCATTGAATTTAATTTCTATACATAGAAAGATGCATATTGGATTTTTTTTTAATTATGAAAGTGTTGTTTTCATTGAATTTAATTTCTATGCATAGAAAGATGCATAATGGAAGTTTTTATTATAAAAGTGTTATTTTCATTGAATTTAATTTCTATGCATAGAAAGATGCATAGTAGAAATTTTTATTATTATAAAAGTGTTGTTTTCATTGAATTTAATTTCTATGCATAGAAAGATGCATAATGAAAATTTTTATTATAAAAGTCTTATTTTCATTGAATTTAATTTCTATGCATAGAAAGATGCATATTAGAAATTTTTTTATTATAAAAGTGTTATTTTCATTGAATTTAATTTCTATGCATAGAAAGATGCATAATGGAAATTTTTTTTATTATAAAAGTGTTGTTTTCATTGAATTTAAATTTTATACATAGAAAGATGCATAAAGGAAATTTTGTTATAAAAGTGTAATTCTTGTAAAAAATGATTTTTATGCATAAATAGATGCATAAAGAAATTCTTTTTATTTTAAAGTGTTATTCTTATTAAAATTAATTTTATGTATGAATAGATGAATAAAAGGATTTTCTTTTATATAAAAGTGTTATTCCCATTGACGTTGATTTTTATGCATAAATAGATACATAAAGAATTTTTTTTATCAAAATTAGAATTCTCTTTAATTCTATGTTTAATTTCTATGAGTATTTGATAAATGAATAATTAAATACTCTGAGAGAGAAATTTCTATCGTTTTATATTCACACGGATTATAAAGACAAAGTTCAAGAAATCTATCAAGATTAAAATATTTAGATAAATGATTAACGTATTCCTCCTTGAAATTCCTAATTAATTTAGAAATCAGTTAAGTGAATATCCAAAGAATGAAATTCAGTAAATTAGTAACTGAAATGTCACCCCTTTTCGATAAAGATAGTTTAGGAAAAATCTTATTAGACTCGAACCCTGAATAAGACCAAACTCTTTCATCAGTTTCGAGGAAAGAAAATGTGACCAGTTCAGGAAAACACACTCAAATCTCCCGCCAAACCTAAAACTAAGTTTGAGACCCTTTGAATTGATCTGTGGATCAAGTTACAGAATTCGAGAAATCTATTATAGAATTCAGACTTACGAGATCAAGAAGTTTTGGGGATACTGATCTAAGATATACTCATTGTATTCAAAAGAAAATCAAACTGAAAACTTACATAGAAACCCTGTTTTCTTAAGAATTGTTGTGAGGTGAAAAAAAAGAAAGAAAGACCACGCCTCTATAGCCCTTCACCTCCCAACTTTGGAAACACTAACACCAACAGGGGCACCACCAGCCCCACAGGCTAGAACACTTCTCACTATTCACCACACCACACCCACACCAGAAAGACAGCACAAAACAGGGCACCATAGACTAAGGTAAACACCCAGCAACTAAATTCCCAGTAAACACATCATATAAGCTTCTCCCGACAGAGAAGCCTTACTCACACAACCATACAAACACTCAGGCCTAGATTTACTGCCAAGGGAATTCCACCACGGCCACACCACCTTAGGAATTATGACCTTGCGTCTGACGACCAAGCCTCCAGCCACAAACACATCAACACTTCTCTGCACTGTCACTCTGCCGAGGACCCAAAGGCCCAGTCAGCTTCACATAAGTGGCTCCTCTTTCCACTCCTTTTGCCCAGTCAACCACAGCCATTGTCTAGGCGCCTTCCACACCAGCCCATCACCTTTCCATCAGCAACCTCTTGCTATCATTTTCCTTCGCTCCTCTTCTCTCGCGCTGTCAGCCACGCCAGCTCTTCAAAACCCAGGGCTCTAATCATGCTGTCCACCCCAGCCCAAGCCACATCACCCACGCAGCTCCCTCTACGTCCAACTTCTCCCAATTGTCATCGCCAGCACAGCTGCCATGGGCGACCACCAAAACCAAGACCCTCTGTCTCCGCAGCGGCTGCACCAACCTCACCTCACACAGTTGCCAGAGGCGGCTCCCTTGCTCTTTGCCAGCCTCCACTCGTTGCCCTTCAGTCCTTCTGTCGCCAGCCCGCCAGCCGCCAGCGCCAACTCGTCCAAGGCTACTCCCCTCTCTCGGCTGCCCTGTCATCGCCAGAGAAGCATCTCTTCTCCACGTTAGCCACTTCACTCTGCGTTTGCTCTCCAGATCACCAAAGCGGTCTTCTTCATCTACCAGGCGGCCTCTACCTTCTTTCAAGTCCCCCGACTCATCAACACTCTCTTTCGCTTTCCTCACATTCGCCAACCTTCTAGAGCGTGGTGCTGGCGAATGCGTTGGCAACTGAACAAGCGACCACGTGGACTTTCCTTTTGTTGGCCACGTTAATATTATTTTTTTTATTTTTTCTAAAGCCTGGAAAATGGCCACCATCAATTCAGCATATCCCTTCCATCAAAAATTCTACTACCATCTCCATCCTGCCATGCATACATGTAGCCACCCAAACTTAACATTTCACACCATCTACAAGGCAACGTTGGCCGCATCAATATTTAATTGCCCTCCATGCTTCCACATATACCTTCAAATTCAACCTTCTACTAGTGCCCACTTTATTTGGGATGCGTACACATTCAGAGCTACCAAATGGCTGATACCACCTCCAGCAGACCACACTCCAGACTAACCTGTACAAGCTCATTACCAAACCATCCACCCTGTACATCCGCCAAGGCATTCAAGGCAAAGCTTATTCGCAAACCATGCATCCCATATGTACACAAGCTCAAAACAACTTTCAGATTTTTGCCTAACAACTGTCTTATGCCATAGTGTTGGAGGGAGCATTTGGTATATGTGTTTTTCTAAGGGAGCGCTTCTGGTAAGATGGGTGAGGGCCCACGAAGCGGTCCCTGAGTGAAGTGCCAAGACACCTAAGGAGGATCCTGGAGGGTTCTAGCCAGGCGATGCACGGGCTTGCGGTACCTAGGACACCCATGCGTATGTCATGGAAGATATGTATGATGGACAAATGATTATTGTAATCTGTTAACTGGATCTCGTTGTTGCTGACCAGCTGGTTTCAATGGAGATTCCAGAGTGATTATGTTTTTTTTGAGAAACAAGGGACTAGATGAAATTTTTGAGTTATGACATTTGCAATCAATCAATGGATTGTTTTATAAGTTAATGTTTTAAAGAGGAGTGTGTGCGTATTTGTATTCGCGAAAGCAAAAGTTAAGAAAGGCATTCAATTATTGGTGGGTGAGTAATTGTTTGGTTCTACCGATTCTAGTGGTTGGGTGGCGGCTAACCCATGGGCCAGGTGGGGTTAGGCTAGAATCAGTGGAGTTTAATAATGAAATTGAATAATAAGAATACATTTAGAACTCCAGTAGTAGTTAAATGAAAACGTGAAGACTTCTCAAATGATTAGATCAACGGCTATGCCTGATTGCGGTTAGGAAAAAAGCGTTGATTTCTTCAAGTTAAGTCTGTAATAGTTTTCCTTCTATCTGGTTTAATCAGGTGAAGGATAGTTTAGCCTTTTGACCCCGTTAGAAAATTTGTTAAGAAAATCAAAAAGGTGGAATCGTCCTCGTTTTTCGGGCAAGGAAAATTTTCCCCGTTTCAGTTTCGGAATGACCACTAGTTTAGTCTCGTGTCCGAAAATTCGAGGGCGGGGCCCCGAGTGGGAAACCATGCCCCGTGCAAGAGGAAGCTACTTTTGCTGCTATCAACTGTCAGGAATCCGGTGCACGGAGGGGGCAGAGGGGTCTCATAGCATAGCTAGTATCAGAGCCTGGTAGTATCAGAGCCCTGTTTTGTAGCAGCAAAATTGCCTAAAATTTTAAAGTAAACCTGGAAAATAATGTTTTTACTTTGCTAAGATTATGTTTGAAATGAATTCATAAATTGAAAACTCATAAATTGAAGTGGATTTTTGTATGGATACCCCAAATTTGTCTAGCATTCCTAGACTCTTCCAGAGTCAAGATATGATCGCCTTTGCCTTCAAAAATCTCATCAACTCCGCTACAACCCGAGAAAACAGAGTGAGACTCACTCGTCACTTTGAGGATCTATACTTTCCTGATCCAGTAGAGCGATGTTAGCACATGTGGTTCTCTGGGGTGGAGGGCGATGTATTAACGTCAATTCCAATCAGTGTGTCAAAGACTCTGACAGAATATCTCGCTAGCCATGATCTTGATAAGGCTAGGAGTTATTCATTATGTCCAACTCTATAATCATTCACCCCGGAATTTTAGAATTTCTTGCCGAATTTTTAGAATTTTGAGCCGCTTTATTCCTAGGAGCAGAATTATAGCACCATTATCAGTGATGATGAATCGTGTATATCATAGCATGTCCCCATCGCAGTATCACCTTTTTATGTGTACGCGATTGAGGTAGTGACTTTTGGAGCCGAGACGCTCTATGTATATATCAAAAACTTTTGATAATAAATGATGTTTTGCAAAAGATTCCAAATTGATTTCGTGCTTATGAATATTGGTTAATAAAATTATCATAGTGAATCTTGTTTTTAAGAATTATGATGGAATATTTATTGTTTAAGAAATAAATCTCAAAAATTAAAGTCATAAATCTGATGACAAAGTTAAGTTGACAAAAATCTCGTTTTGTTAGAATCATGAGGTGCGTGGCCCGTGCTAGGCAGCCAGATCCTCTTACCTATAATGAAGAGTTAGATCCTCTTTACCGATAATGAAGAGTTAGATCCGGACGTTAGTAAAGCCCTGCACCAATCCCAACCTGGTCCATTCAAGGGTGAAGGGGAACAGTAAGGAGAAACAATTGAAAAATGGATTGAGGTAATGGAAGAGCACTTTGATGTAACGAGAGGAGCAAGATGGCTCTCGCCAGGTTAAAAATTGTGGAAATGACCAGGCTCGCATCATGGAGGAACCATTGCGAGACAAACTGTCTCGATCAAAATACCCACACCTGGTCAGATCTTAAAGCTTACCTCAAAAAGAGGTTCTGTCCTCCAGGCTTCCTGGAAATCAAAATGAATGAGTTCTTGGATATGAAGAAGGACGTTAGTAAAGCCTTGCACCGATCCCAACCTGGTCCATTCAAGGGTGAAGGGGAACAATTAGATCCGGACGTTAGTAAAGCCCTGCACCGATCCCAACCTAGTCCATTCAAAGGTGAAGGGGAACAGTTAGGAGAAACAGTGGAAAAATGGATTGAGGTAATGGAAGAGTACTTTGATGTAACCAGTTATAAAATGAGAGGAGCAAAATGGCTCTCGCCAGATTAAAAATTGTGGAAAAAAAGGCCAGGGTCGCATGGAGGAACCATTGCGACAAACTATCTCGACCGAAATACCCACACCTGGCCAGATCTTAAAGCTTACCTCAGAGAGAGGTTCTATCCTCCGGGCTTCAGGACTGGAAATCAAAATGAATGAGTTCATGGAATTGAAGAAGGATAGCCGGACAATTGAAGAATACCATCAGGCTTTTGCCCTTCTCAAATATTCTCCACTTTTGGATGAAGAGCAGCTGATGGCTAGATTCATTTGAGGGATGAATGAGCCATTGGACACTTTATCTCAATGGCAGAAGCAGTCAGAATGGAAAGGACTTTGCCAAGGCATTTGTTGTTAAGGTCGTGCGCCTAAGCCTGCACCCTCAAACTTTAAAAGGTTCCAAACCCTGGGAAGTGCTTCAACTTTCCACCCCCAATGTAAGATTCCTCCCAGCCTCTCAAGATGTCCAGCATTTTCCCCCTTTAGAAATATAAAAGATCTTGTTTCTACCTATTTTGACCTAGAGAGAGAAAATATTCTAGAGAGAGAGTATTTAGATTTTGAATATTTTTAGATGGAAAAATATCCCTCCTTATTAAAATAAGTTCCCCTGAAACAGAAGTTCAAAAAGATTTTCAGAAGGTGCATTAGAAATCAATTATAATCTGTTCAAGAGGCCTTATCCTAGGGGTCCAGATTTTCGAAAGATTTCAAATTAAGGTTTTGAAGGGCCAATTAAATTAATCCAAATGTATGAAGAAGATAAATAGAATAAATGAAGAAAATCTCCCTAAAAATGAGTAAATACTCACATAAGATGAAGAGTGAACTAAGGACCAAAGGAAAAGCTTAAAAAATGGATTTTTGACACCTCTCACAATGGGGATTCCCCCATCATGAATGAGGCACCTACTTCACATGTGTAATGGAGTTTTAAATCTTCAAAAATTGAGATATTTCATCTCTCCTCTCTCCTAATTCAAGTCTAGTAACTCCAAAAAGTAAGCTAAACTGACCTAAAAATGGTCAAAAAATTGACCAATCTGAATTGGAAAATTCTAGAATCAGTTAGCTTGGTTAGGAGCTCACTTTTTCCTATAAATAGAAACCTCCCCCTTTGTTGAAAAATAATAGTGTTTATGCACTGTTACTCTACTCCTCCCAAGGGCCAAGAATTGTCAATTTCTTAATAATTCACTAGTTTTGGACCTTTCCCTCTTCTAAAGATTGGTGGCCACTCTTCTTACAAACAAGAGTAGAACCCTCAAACCATCAAGCTAAAGGAAAGCTCCCAAGAATTTATGTAAGTTAGAAATCTTATATTTTTCTTTATTCTTTTTATGCTTTCTAATTTTTGTGTTGTTTGAAGTGATAAATGGATGCTATGCCTCATGGAAAGGCTTTCCCCCTCTCTCATTCTTAAAATCAGCCCTTCCTTATCCTAGTTAAGTGAACCAATAGTTGGAATTAAATTTTCATATTATTTCTCATTTAAAAGTGAAAATTATTTAGTTTAGAATACTTAAAACCAATTGAGCTTAATTGTTAAGTAAAAATAAGTAGGAAAATTTAAAAAATGGTCAGCCATACAGAGGAGGTTATGGCAAAATTTTTAAAAAAATTAGAAATAAGTATTAAAGAGTAATCCCTATCATTTCTATATTCTAAAAGTGTCATTTTCATGCATAGAAGATGCATATTGATTATTTTTTTATGCATAAAAGAATAATTTTTTTGAAAGTGTTACTTTCATCAAAATAAGTTTTTATGCATAAAAGAAGAATTTTTTTAATTATGAAAAAACTACTTTCATCAAAATGGATTTTTATGCCTAAAAGAATAATTTTTTTATTATGAAAGTGTTACTTTCATCAAAATGGATTTTTATGCATAAAAGAAAAAAAAATTTTAATGAAAGTGTTACTTTCATCAAAATACTTTCATCAAAATGGATTTTTATGCATAAAAGAATAATTTTTTTTAATGAAAGTGTTACTTTCATCAAAATGGATTTTTATGCATAAAAGAATAATCTGTTTTGTTATAAAAATGTTACTTTCATCAAAATGCATTTTTATGCATAAATGAATAATTTTATTATTATTATCAAAGTGTTACTTTCATCAAAATGGATTTTTATGCATAAAAGAAATTTTTTTAAATTATGAAAGTGTTACTTTTATCAACATGTATTTTATGCGTAAAAGAATAATTTTTTTATTATGAAAGTGTTACTTGTATGAAAATGAATTTTTATGCATAAAAGAATATTTTTTTTAATTATAAAAGTGTTACCTTCATCAAAATGGATTTTTATGCATAAAAGAATATTTTTTTTATGAAAGTGTTTCATCAAAATGGATTTTTATGCATAAAAGAATAATTTTTTTAATTATGAAAGTGTTACTTTCATCAAAATGGATTTTTATGCATAAAAGAATAATTTTTTTTATTATGAAAGTGCTACTTTCATCAAAATGAATTTTTATGCATAAAAGAATATTTTTTTAAATTATGAAAGTGTTACTTTCATCAAAATGGATTTTTATGCATAAAAGAACTTTTTTTTTAATTATGAAAGTGTTACTTTCATCAAAATGGATTTTATGTATAAAAGAATAATTTTTTTTATTATGAAAGTGTTACTTTTATCAAAATGGATTTTTATGCATAAAATATATTTTTTTATTTATAAAAGTGTTAATTTTATCATTATTGATTTTTATGCATAAAGAGATGCATGAAAGAAGTTTTTTTTATAATAAAGGGTTTACTTTTATCATTATTAATTTTTATGCATGAAAGAATTTTTTTTATTATAAAAGTGTTACTTTTTTCATTATTGATTTTTATGCATAAAAGTATGCATGAAAGAATAATGTTTTTATTATAAAAGTGTTACTTTTATCATTATTGATTTTTATGCATAAAAGTATGCATGAAAGAATAATTTTTTTATTATAAAAGTGTTACTTTTATCATTATTGATTTTTATGCATAAAGGGATGCATAAAAGAATTTTTTTTAAATTATATAAAAGTATTACTATTATCATTATTGATTTTTATGCATAAAATATGCATAAAAGAGTATTTTTTTTAATTATAAAAGCGTTACTTTCATCATTAGTGATTTTTATGCATAAAGGGATGCATAAAAGATTTTTTTATTATTATAAAATTGTTACTTTTATCATTATTGATACTTTTATGCATAAAAGTATGCATGAAAGAATATTTTTTTATTATCAAAGTGTTACTTTTATCATTATTGATTTTTATGCATAAAATAATGCATAAAAGAAAAAAAATTTATTGTAAAAGTGTTACTTTCACTAATATTGTTTTTTATGCATAAAAGGATGCATAAAAGAATTTTTTTTATATCAAAGTAAGAGTTCTCTTTAATTCTATGCCTAATTCTCCTAAAAATTGGTAAATTATTAAGTTAATACTATATGAAAGAAAATCCTACCATTTCATATTCTCTAAGATGACAATGAGAAAATTCAGTAAAACTATCGAAATCGGAATTTTAGATAAATGATTCCTCATAGGAATTCGTGATTAGTTTTAAATTCAGTAAAGTAGTAACTGAAATATTTTCCTTTGATAAAGATAGTTCAAGAAGAACCTTTCCAGACTCAAAACTTGAATCAAACTATGACGAAGACATAACTCCTTCTTCAGTTTCAAGAAATGACGATGTGACCAGTCCCATAATCTACACTCAAATCACCCACCGATTCTCAAACTAAGTTGAGACCTTTGATTTTGATCTATGGATTAAGAATTCAAAATTCAAGGAATTCTGCTTGGAAATCCAGACTGTGATCTAGAAGTCTTGGGATACGGAATTAAGATATACTCATTGTATTCAAAAGAAAATCAAAACTAAAAGCTTGCATAGAAACCCTGTTTTCTTAAAGGATTGTCTTACGCCAGAATGTTGGTGGAGGGAGCATTTGGTATATGTGTTTTCTAAGGGAAGTTTGGCTGCAACAGCTGGCGGGGAGTGTTCAAAGGACAGCTCACATGGCAAAGCTTGCCCAGGTCTTGACCAGCCTCGGTATGGTTAAAATGGTGTGCTTCCGGTACGATGGACGAGGGCCGACGAAGCGGTCCCTGAGTGAAGCACCAAGACACCTAAGGAGGATCTTGGAGGCTTTCGACCAGGTGATGCACGAGCTCATAGTGCCGAGGACACCCATGCGTATGTCGAGGAAGATATTGTATGATGGACCAATGTTTATTGTAATCTATTGCTGGATCCCATTGTTGACCAGCTGGCTTCAACGGAGATTCCATAGTGATACTGTTTTGTGAGAAACAAAGACTCAATGAAAATTTTGAGTTATGACATGTGTAACCAGTAATTATCAATGGATTGTTTTATAAGTTAAAGTTTAAAGAGGAGTGTGTGCGTATCTATATTCTAAAGCAAAAGTTAAGAAAGGCATTCAATTATGGATAGGTGAGTACTTGTCTGGTTCTACTATTCCAGTGGTGGTTGGGCGGTGGCTAACCCATGGGCCGGATGGGGTTAGGCTAGAATCTGCAGAGTTTTAATAATAAAATTGATAGATAGGAATACGCTTAGAACTCAAGTAGTTAATTAGAATCCTGAAGACTTCCCTAAAGAATAAATCAACGGTTGTGCCTGATTCAATCAAGAAAAAAGCATTGATTCATTCAGGTTAAGTCTGTGATAGTTTCCCTTCTGTCTGGTTTATTCAGATAAAGATTAGTTCAGTATCTTGACCTCGTTATAAAAATTTGTTAAGAAAATAAAAATGGTGGAATCTTCTCCGCTTTTGGAGCATGGGAAATTTTTCCGATTTTGGTTTTTGGAATGACCACACCAGCCTAGTCTCATGCCCGGACATTCGAGGGCGAGGCCCCAAATGTGAGAATCCCTGCCCTGCACAAGAGGAAGCTACTTCCGTTACCATCCGAGAATCTAGTGTGCAGAGGGGACAGTGAGATCTCACAGTTGGTATCAGAGCACTGTTGTAAAATTTACGTAACAGCAGTAGAAATTGCTTAAAATTTTAAAGTAAATGTGGGAAATAATGTTTTCACCTATTAATATTATGTTGAATAAACATCAAAAAAAATAAAAACTTATAAATCAAATTGGAATTTATAGATGGAAGTTCCATACTTATCCGGTATTTTCGGCCTCACCCAGTCTCAAGATATCCGGTATTCGCGGCCTCACCCAGTCTCAAGATATATGACTGCATTCGCCTTCGAGCATCTCATCTCTTCCGCTTCAACTCGAACAAGCCAAGCAAGACTTGCACGTCATTTTGAGGATTTATATTTTCCTGACCCAGTGTGGAGAGACAACAACATAAGTGGTTTGCAGGGCAGTATGTCCATGCCTCTTGTGAACTGGCGTACAATGTTAAGGAAGAACCTTTCATTGGCAATGTTAAGGAAGAACCTCTCATTGTTGGCAATGATTCTATTAAAGCTGAAAATGGTGCATGGTGTCATTCTATATCATTCGACGCCTTGGAATTTCAGACTTTCATGCCAAGTCTACAGACTCCTTAGTTGCTTTATTCCTAAGGAGAAGATAATAGCTCCCTTGTCAATAAGTGAATATTTTGTATCAAGGCATGGCTATGGCCTAGTACCGTCGTCTTATGCGTCTCCCCAGGAGATTTCGAATTCTGGAGTTGCTCTATGTACATATTGCAACTTTTATATAAATAAAGAAAAATTTTTTAGAGAAAAATTCCCTGTTGTATAAGTGATTGTTTATGGACGATCTGATAAAGAAAAAATTGTTATCGAACATATGTCATAGATCTCCAATAAGTTCATTATCTTGTTTAAGAAATTGTTTTCTGAACCTCTTAAGTCTTAGGATCTCGTGGATGATATCCAAATAAAAATTTAATAATATATAAATTTTTGGCAAAATCATGAGATGAGGAAGCCGTGGCCGTCAGCCAGACCCTCTCTCTGACGATGATGAGCTTGACCTTGATGTTTGCAAGGCTCTTCATAGGACTCAGCCAGGACCCTTCAAAGGAGAAGGGGAGAACCTGGGCGAGGCTATGGAGAAATGGGTGAAACCCATGGAATAATATTTTGACGTCAGAGGCTACAATGAGCAGAGCAAAATGGCTCTTGCTAGGCTGAAAATAGTAGAAACAGCAAGGGTAGCATGGAGGAACCACTATGACACCAACCATCTGGACAGAAATACTCAGTCCTGGAATGACCTAAAAACCTATTTGAGAAAGAGATTGTCTCCCTAGATTTTTGGAAATCAAAATGAATGAATTCTTAGAGCTAAAGCAGGGGAGCAAAACCATCGAGGAATATCACGAGGCCTTTGCACTTCTACTCAAATATTCACCACCTCTAGATGAAGAGCAACTCATGGCCAGGTTCATTTGGGGAATGAACAAACCCTGGGATATAGTGGTCAAAAATGCCAGGCTAGTGTCTATGGTAGAAGCTGTCAAAATGGTGAAGGACTTTGCCAAAGCCTTCATTGTAAAAGTCCTGCCAAAGCCAGCTCCCTCATCCTTCAAGAGATTTCAGATAACGGCGAAAAGTTCTTCCAACTTTCCGCCTCCAAAGAGACACCAAGGTTCTAACCACAATGTGAAGACGGGAAGCTTCAGAAATGAAGAAAGACCTTTCTCCCTAAGTACATTCTCTAGAACTCCGACTCTCTCCACAATGCAAGGGGAAGACCTTCAAAGCGAGAATAGATGCTTCGGATGTCAAGGACTTGGGCACTAGCTCAAGGATTGCACCTCTCCTTTTGTGGGCCAAGGAAGTCAGGGTCCCAGAGTTCCGAGACAGACTTCTTCTTATCTATCCAATCAGGGTCCCCTACGCCAGAATCAGTGAAATCCCAAGAGAACTCAAGCTCAGTCGTCTGCCTCTGTCTAGAGTAGCCTCAGAACTCCTTCCCAGAACTGGGGCAACCAAAGAGAAAGAGTTCTACCTCAAACTGCAATAGCCAGAGTAGTCACAATTGCAAAAGTAGTGGAAGAGGAAAGAGGACAGATTTATGCTACAATTGAAAACCAAGGGCCGAATCGTCAATTCTCTGTCATCAATACTCCAGCTAAGTATTAGGGTAAGCCTTTTAAGCTTTTGATTGATTCAGGCAGTATTCATTCTTTCATTTCCCCTATATGCTTGCGTAAGCTAGTCTTAGATCAGAAAACAAGGAAACCTATGCAAGTTGAATTGGCAAGTGGGAAGATTCTTTTCACTCACCTTGAAACAGACTGTATTCAGTTCAATCTAGATGGGAATTTAACTGACTATCAGTTCAGAGTTATACCTTTGATTTATTCCCAGCAGAGCTAATAGAGATGCCTCCAATTCGAGAAGTAGATCATGTGATAGAATTGACCCCCGAAGCTCAGCCACCCACCACGAGTAGCCCTGCGCACGTACAAAATGCCAGCTCTTGAAGCCATCAAACTCAAGAAACAGCTTAGACAACTGTTGGAACAAGGGTTTGTAAGACCCAGTGTTTCACCTTGGGGTGCGCCAGTTCTCTTTCAGAAAAAGAAAGATGGAACGCTAAGACTCTATGTGGAATACAGAGGTCTAAATCAACTGACAGTTAATAATAAGTATCCTATCCCCAGAATTGATGAGCTTCTAGACAGGCTAAGTGGAGCCCAGATCTTCACAAAGATAGATCTCAAATCAGGGTATTATCAAATCAGGATTAATGAGCAAGATATCTCAAAGACAACCATCAATACTCGGTATGGGCATTATGAATTCACTGTCATCCTCTTTGGATTGACAAATGCCCCAGCTACATTCAATCGCTTAATGCAGGACATTCTCGGAGAATACTTGGATGATTTTGTTCTTGTTTTCTTTGATGATATTCTGATTTACTCAAAGAATGCAGCTGACCATGAAGCTCATGTCAAAAAAGTTCTTTAGATTGTAAGGAAGCACCAACTCTTTGCCAAAAAGAGCAAATGCACTTTCTCTACCGAGACCATGTCGACGAATACTTGGGCTTTCTCGTATCAAAAGATGGAATTTCTCCAGATTTTGCAAAAGTCCAAGCAGTCATAGCTTGGCCTGAACCAAAGATAGTGAAAGAAGTCAAAGGATTCTTGGGATTGACTGGTTGGTATAGAATTTTTATACCAAAATATGCTCTCATAGCTTCCCCCTGACTAATCTTCTCAAGAAGAATATTCCATTTTAATGGTCTGCGAGGTGCCAGAGTGCTTTTGATAAGCTGAAGACTGCCTTGGTAACCAATCCCATTCTAAAGCTTTGAGATTTCTCTCTATCCTTTGAGGTAGTAACTAATGCTCCTGGTTTTGCCCTGGGAGGTGCACTCATGCAGCACGAAGGTCATGCAGTGGCCTATGAATCCCAAAAACTCAGAACGCATGAAAGGAATTATGTTGTCTATGACCTGGAACTACTTTCAGTAGTATATGCCCTAAAGTTGTGTGGAGACATTACCTACTGAGTCAAAGATTCACTTTGATGACAGATCATTAGAGCTTAAAGTGGATCTTCACTCAGAAGGATCTCAACATATGCCAAAGAAGGTGGATGCAAACCTTGCACGAATTTGATTTTGAAATCAAGTACTTTCCAGGCAAAGAAAATGTGGTAGCAGCTGCCCTCAGCAGAAAAGCCTCCCCCCTGCTTGCAATTACTATAGTGTCAAATCCTTTGATTACTGAAGCAAGAGAGAAGATCATGCAGGATAGATTCTTTGGCCCTATTGCTACCCTACTTATGCAAGAAAGCAAAACTCCACAGGAGTTGAACCGAGCTCAAGGGTACAGCCTGGATGATGAAATTATGTATTATAATCATAGGCTATGCATTCCCAATGATGAGGGAACAAAGGGAAAAATTCTGAATGAAGCACATGACAACCTTATTGCATGACATCCAGGTTTCATCAAAACCTACATGTCTGTGAAGAAAAGCTTCTTTTGGCCTGGTCTAAAAAAGGATGTGCTTAATCATGTACGTCAATGTCTGACCTGTCAGAAAGTCAAGGCCGAGAGAGTAAAATGCCTGGGAAGTTACATCCTTTAGACATCCCCCCAGATGAAGTGGGAATGTATCAGTATGGATTTTATTATTACTAGATTACCTGAATCAGTGCAATCAGGTTACAACTCCATCTTCGTGGCAATCAGGTTACAACTCCATCTTCGTGGTAGTTGATAGATTAACCAAAGTTGCCCATCTGACTCCAGTAAAAGAAACCTACACTGCAGTGTGTGGCCAGAGTGTTTCTCAAGGAAATCTTCAGATTGCATGGCCTACCCAGAAGAATAGTAAGTGATCAAGACCCTAAATTCACATCAAGATTCTGGACTGCATTTTTTGAAGCAGTAGGAACTTTCCTGGATCTCAACACAGCCTACCACCCTGAGACCGACGGTCAAACAGACAGGGTAAACCAAGTAATCGAAGATATACTTTGGTCATACTATGGCAGGGAACCCAAGAAGTGGCTAAGCTATCTGCACCTAGTCGAGTTCGCCTACAATGCTTCTTTTCACAGAAGTATTGGGATGAGCCCTTTTAAAGCTTTGTATGGACAAGATTGCTTAACTCCATTAACTTGGTCCAACCCATTGATTAGGGTTGAGATGTCTAGACAGATGCTTGATGACATGGAGCAGCAGATGCAGGCAATTCGTAAAGATATAAAAGCTACCCAGGATAGAGAGAAGCAGTATGCAGATAAGAAGAGAACAGATAGAGAATTCGAAGAAGCAGATATGGTCTTCATTCGAGTACGTCCCAAAAGAAGTTCTCTATCTCTTGGGAAGTACAAGAAGTTATCCCCCAGATATTGTGGGTTTTCTCTTTCGCCAGAAGAGGAAGCGAGCCTCACCGCCGCAGAGGTGGAATGCCTCCAGGCGGCACACTCCACCATCTACCGTATAGTCGGCACTCGCCCTAGTAGAGGGGAGATCCGGGATCTTCTCCAGGCCCGCCTGCTTGCAGATGTGGGCAAGATCCTGGACTACTGGGCCGTGGACACTACCAGATCGAGTTCGAGGAGATAGCCCAGAGCATGGCCCAGGTCCTTGCCATGAGTCCCCTTGACATCAGGGACACTAGGGCATTCTTCAGACCTTGGCAGCATGGCTTTGACCCAGCAGTGGCCGAGCAAGGAGAGCGCCTTTTCCATGTTACAGTTTGCTTCCTTGGACTCCGCCGCGAGTACTTGCCACTCCTTTCGAGGCTAGGAGCACTGGTGGGCTTGGTGCTCGTCGCGAGACTGGCCCTACAGCAGCTTTAGTGGTGGCTAGAGCAGCTCAGCTACCTTCGGTCAGAGTTTTGGTTTCTGACATCTCCTCCCTTCCGCCGAAGGTCATTCAGCTACCTAGGATAGGGGGGATGGATTGATCAGAGAGTGGAGTTCTCGGGGCTCCCGAACCAGTGCTTTATTTGCAGGCAGGTCGGCCACGTGGCCAAGGCCTGCCCTCGCAAGAGACCCTGACCTTCAACGTAGCAGCAGGCCCCTGATGGCCCGCCCACAGCGGAGATGCGGCTCGGCAGGCAGCCTCCGGGACACCTGCTCAGCCCAAAGAGACCTCGGAGTGGCAGCCTAGACAGGGGCGCCGTCGAGGGGGGAGACAGCCACAGCAACACGCCCAGAGAGCGATGCAGAAGCAACCACAGTCTCACCATCACTGGGTTCCCGTGAGGAACAGCTTTGCTCCCCTCCAGGAGGAGACCCCAGCGCCGACTGCTAAGGACCAGGAGATGCCAGCACCAGCTCCTTCGCCCCCACCCCCCGTCCCCCATCCCCCCTCCCACCTCGCTTCCACCTTCGCCTCCTCCCGTCCTCGCTCCAGTTTCGGCAGCAGCCCCTTCTCCACCCCCTTCTCCCCCCCTCCTCCCCCCCGCCCGCCTTAGCTCCCCGAGGCCTTGGCAGTCCCCTGGCGTTCACCTGCAGTCCGGAGGGCTCTAAGCACCGACCTTGCTCAAGCACCGCAGAGGAGACTTACCATGCCGATTCGGGCTTCACGGATATCATCTATCCACAGTCGGCTGAGTCGTCTCGGCACTAGACAGTGCGCGTTTGTGGCTATATACAGACGTTTTTGCCTATTCTTCTCGCGTAAGCTTGTAGACCAGATGCCTTCCCGTTCTTTTAACTGGTTATATGACCATATTCTAAGTTTCTATCAGAGAGTTATGGCCGAAACAGTTTGATGTTTCTATCAGGATCTCTACACAGAGAAAACTGTGAGAAGGCAGCAAGTAGCCTCAAGGTAATCCTAGAGTTTGAGATGTATATATCCCTTCATTCTTATCTAATATCTTAGAAAAGAATCTTAGATTTCTATGGTCTTTCGAAGGAAGAGACCAAAACTCCATAGCTTTTCTTGTAGAGAAAGAATAGTAGACCGTAGTCCTGTAAGAGAAGGCTATTTTGCCATAGACCTTAGAAAGAGAGAAGAGTCACAGTATGAGTAAGAGAAGATAAAGCTTGGAGATTATTGGATGATTTCAATCAAAAGACAAGGTATTAGAAGACTCTATTCTCATATGTCAAGTTCTAAAGCTCTTGTTAATACGAGCAAAGACAACGATAAACGACAAATTTCTATAAGGTATATACATAATTTGTTTTTCAATTATATATCATTCTTAGGGGTTGAGGTATGGCCCCTGCTTCTCTATTTATTGTTACAGTGATCTATTTGATTGATTTACCATTTAAAGTTTGTATTCTTTTAAACAACAGCATATGCCTTAATAAAGAATGTCTTATTGCAATCTCAAATTGAAATGCTAAAATCTGTGTGAGAAAAGGATTGTTTTCTTAAGAAGGTAACATGGATTCTAGTCCTATGGTTTCGTCAGTAAATGGATTGTTATCTTGGTTAAATTAAGGTACAGGTACAACTTCTCCCTGCCTTGACGCTCCCCCGTTCTTGTGCTTGTATAGCCGGACGGCGGAGACATTAGTAAGGCCCGGAGTTGGCCCATGGTATCCCTCACACCATTGGGATAATGAGGTTTGCCGATTGAGGCGAGTGATTATGATGCTGCCTAGTTCTGAGGGCCCAGGCTAGTGCGGTGAATTAGCCCACCCTAGTGTGTAGACATCCCTCTGAGGGACGGGAGGATCGAGCGATGGAGCCTGAGAGGGTGACAGGCCGGCTTGAGTCCTCGCCCAGCGGTCGACGATGAGGTGTATGGTCCCGTAGGGTTTTGCCCAGCATATAGAGGCTGGAAGGCCAAATTCTAGATCATCGGCGGTATAAAGGAAAAGAATAAGAGATCCGGTTTGGCTTGTATGAAATTGATTCATGTCTAAACTTTGTTTTTATAAATCTTGTCTTTGGTATGATTGTATTGTAGAAAAAGGCTGTTTTAACAAACCTTGTGAAAAGGGCCTTAATTAAGGAACATGTTTATTTATGTCAAACAGTGTGGTAGGATTAATTAGAAAACAAATTGATGCGTGAGTAGGGTGGAAAGTGGGAGGATGGAATGCCCCGACGGCACCATCCTACGGACGGGTGGACCCGATTATTCGGGTAGCTTTCCAACAGATTAAGTGAAAGCCCTACGCTAGATAAATAGGTTCTCGGGTAACTCCTTTCTAGAAGACTAGGCCAGCGGCGGCTGTGCCTTGCATAAGATGAGGAAAAAAGCGTTGTCTCTAGAAATCAAGTCTAGTAGTTGCCCAATTTATGTGATCAATTACCCTATGGGTGATTTGATTTTAGAAGACCACGCTTCCCCTGCGGGATAGAACTAGGTCTTACCTATGAATCGTATCCTTGAATCTCTATATGGTCAAGGTGTCGATGAGTAGGAAATTTTCTCTAAGATAAGACTTAGCGGACTATCTTAAGTGTTTCCCCTATTTGTGGAAGGGGGGAACCTTACAAGTGGTATCAGAGCCGATCTTAGTTCCTAGGATTTGTTTTTCAAAGGTTAACTATCAAGGGATTAAAACAAGTGATTGTTTATCATATGAGGACGAATCAATCATCTCTACTGGCCATAGAAGTGATTTGAATATCCTCATATGTTGAGACAATCATCCTATGAAATTGTGCTTATATCTTGGGGGTGCACATGCAAGATATTTGTACAATAAATTTGAGAAATTAGATTGGGGAGAAAACCTTTTGTGAGGAAAAACATAGGGTGATCAAATTAAGAATCTAGTGAGAGACTGAATAGAAGGATAGACCAAAACTTTGTTTAGAGAAATTTTTAGGATATATCTCATTAGTTCGCATATTATAAATTATTAAGATTATAACTGCATTAAGGTTTGAATAGTTAACATGTGAATGTCATCCATTGGATGCTTTACACTAGGACGATCATCCAAGATCTAGAACCCATCTCAGATAAACATGGGTCTAACTTCGGATGTGTAATTCCCAGAGGATCATGCTCTTAGATGTGTTAATCCCTAGATACTAGGTGTGTAATTTTCAGAAAACTAATCATCTCAGATATGTCAATCCTGATAATCTTTGGATGTGTCAATCCCTAGGCACCAGATGTGTAATCCTCAAGAAAATGAAGATCTCAGATGCATTAATCCTGACTGCCTTCAAATGTGGTGCTATAATAAGTATTTGATAGTTTTGAACTTTTAATGGATATAATGAAAGAAGCAAGCTCACCCTTGCTCGCGTCTAAAAATCGTAAGAAATGCCAAATTAGTTGAAAGCATTGTTGTCAATCTAACCATTGGAGCTAAAAAGTTAGAAGCATTGTTGTCAATCTAACCACTGGAGCTAGAATCAGTTATGAGATGCCATGAAAGTACACCTTCGTGAAAGGTTTTGTCCTCTAGGATTTCGAGAGGATAAAATGAACGAATTTTGGAGCTAACCCAAGAAAGGAAGACCCTAAAAGAATATCACCAAACTTTTGTTAAACTTCTCCAATTTGCTCTAGAGATGGATGAGGTAACTCTTCTCCATCGATTCATTCGGAAGCTTAATCTATTTTTGAATAACCTCATCAAGAATGTGAAACCATCCTCTATTCTAGAAGCCATAATTATAGCCAGAGACTATGATAAAGTTTTTTTTATAGAAAGTGTCGAGAAGGACATGAGTCCTTCCATGTTAATCAAGAAGAGGTCCCCTAATTCAAGAGGAATGTCAATCCCAACCCTTGGCTACAATGAATCATGAGCTAGAGCAAAAATTAGGTCAAGAAATAGGAATTCAACAAGTATTTCTATGAGTAAATAGAAGAGGATTGGTGCAAGATTCATGTGAAGTAATGTGCATGATAAATAAAGGTATTCTAAAAGACGGTACTAAGATTATGAAATTACTATCATAGGTTAGATTGCGTAAAGGATTGATTCACTTACGTTTCTCCATGATAATTTGTTAAGTACCATAATACATGGGCGTATAGAATAAGGAATTTGAAGGTTCATAGCATATGAGAGGTATATGGATGCATGAAATTAGAATAATAAAGACCTTTTGGAGGCACAACAAAACGAGCCAAGCACATGAAATAAACGAATCTTTAAGAACAGTATTTAGATAAAAGAAGATTTTTACCTAGTGTGGGGACACCGCTTTGAAAGAGACAGGAGGATTTACTTAGATACTACCCCAGCTCGCGAGATGAGGACATCTCGAATCTTTTAAGTGGGAGAGATTGTAATGTCCCTCCCAAGCCATGTATGTATGTGTCTCTTTTAATATAGAATTCAATAAGGAAAGAGAGTGTAATTAGAGAAGAGTGAGACAACAAGGCTAGAAACATTAGGAAAGTGTTAGAATAAAAATATTAGCTCCAAAAATCCTAAAAGAAATAAGAACATAAGAATAGTTCTATTAAGAGATAAGTATTCCCAAAAATATAAATTTTGAGTTTAGGTGATAAGAGGTCATATTTAGAGTACTTTTACACATTTAGAGTCCATGCATACTAAAAATGTGAAAAAACAACGCGTTTCTAAAGATGGCGCGTTTGTGGCTATATACAGACGTTTTTGCCTTTTCTTCTTGCGCAAGCTTGTAGAACAGATGCCTTCCCGTTCTTTTAATTGGTTATATGACCATATTCTGAGTTTCTATCAGAGAGTTATGGCCGAAACAGTTTGCTGTTTCTGTCAGGATCTCTACACAGAGAAAACTGTGAGAAGGCAGCAAGTAGCCTCAAGGTAATCCTAGAGTTTGAGATGTATATATCCCTTCATTCTTATCTAATATCTTAGAAAAGAATCTTAGATTTCTATGGTCTTTCGAAGGAAGAGACCAAAACTCCATAGCTTTTCTTGTAGAGAAAGAATAGTAGACCGTAGTCCTGTAAGAGAAGGCTATTTTGCCATAGACCTTAGAAAGAGAGAAGAGTCACAGTATGAGTAAGAGAAGATAAAGCTTGGAGATTATTGGATGATTTCAATCAAAAGACAAGGTATTAGAAGACTCTATTCTCATATGTCAAGTTCTAAAGCTCTTGTTAATACGAGCAAAGACAACGATAAATGACAAATTTCTATAAGGTATATACATAATTTGTTTTTCAATTATATATCATTCTTAGGGGTTGAGGTATGGCCCCTGCTTCTCTATTTATTGTTACAGTGATCTATTTGATTGATTTACCATTTAAAGTTTGTATTCTTTTAAACAACAGCATATGCCTTAATAAAGAATGTCTTATCGCAATCTCAAATTGAAATGCCGAAATCTGTGTGAGAAAAGGATTGTTTTCTTAAGAAGGTAACATGGATTCTAGTCCTATGGTTTAGTGAGTAAATGGATTGTTATCTTGGTTAAATTAAGGTACAGGTACAACTTCTCCCTGCCTTGACGCTGCCCCGTTCTTGTGCTTGTATAGCCGGACGGCGGAGACATTAGTAAGGCCCGGAGTTGGCCCATGGTATCCCTCATACCATTGGGATAATGAGGTTTGCCGATTGAGGCGAGTGATTATGATGCTGCCTAGTTCTGAGGGCCCAGGCTAGTGCGGTGAATTAGCCCACCCTAGTGTGTAGACATCCCTCTGAGGGACGGGAGGATCGAGCGATGGAGCCTGAGAGGGCGACAGGCCGGCTTGAGTCCTCGCCAGCGGTCGACGATGAGGTGTATGGTCCCGTAGGGTTTCGCCCAGCATGTAGAGGCTGGAAGGCCAAATTCTAGATCATCGGCGGTATGGTCCCGTAGGGTTTTGCCCAGCGTGTAGAGGCTGGAAGGCCAAATTCTAGATCATCGGCGGTATAAAGGAAAAGAATAAGAGAGCCGGTTTGGCTTGTATGAAATTGATTCATGTCTAAACTTTGTTTTTATAAATCTTGTCTTTGGTATGATTGTATTGTAGAAAAAGGCTGTTTTAACAAACCTTGTGAAAAGGGCCTTAATTAAGGAACATGTTTATTTATGTCAAACAGTGTGGTAGGATTAATTAGAAAACAAATTGATGCGTGAGGAGGGTGGAAAGTGGGAGGATGGAATGCCCCGACGGCACCATCCTACGGACGGGTGGACCCGATTAGTCGGGTAGCTTTCCAACAGATTAAGTGAAAGCCCTACGCTAGATAAATAGGTTCTCGGGTAACTCCTTTCTAGAAGACTAGGCCAGCGGCGGCTGTGCCTTGCGTAAGATGAGGAAAAAAGCGTTGTCTCTAGAAATTAAGTCTAGTAGTTGCCCAATTTATGTGATCAATTACCCTATGGGTGATTTGATTTTAGAAGACCACGCTTCCCCTACGGGATAGAACTAGGTCTTACCTATGAATCGTATCCTTGAATGTCTATATGGTCAAGGTGTCGATGAGTTGGAAATTTTCTCTAAGATAAGACTTAGCGGACTATCTTAAGTGTTTCCCCTATTTGTGGAAGGGGGGAACCTTACAAAGGAACTGGAATTTTTGGATCCCCAGTTCTGTAATTAGCAAAGGCTTCTAAGTAACTGAAAGGACTTAGAAAGAGGCAACTCATTCATGTTGTCAAAATAAATCTAGTAGACTCAAAGAGTTAAAAGCTAAAGGTATAGAATAGTTAAGTGAGTATGATGATTTATTCCTAGCAAAGCTAACAGCCTCCGATTCAGGAAGTAGATCATGTGATAGGATTGACCGCCGAAGCTCAGCCCAATAGCCCAGCGCACGTACAGAATGCCAATCCTTGAAGCCATTGAACTCAAGGAACAGCTTAGGCAGCTGTTAGAACAAGGGTTTGTAAAACCTAGCATTTCACCTTGGGGTGCGCCATTTCTCTTTCTAAAGAAGAAGGATGGAACGCTAAGACTCTATGTGGATTATAAAGGTCTCAATTAGCTCAGTTAAGAATAAGTATCCTATCCCCAATATTGATGACCTATTGGACAGACTAAATGGAGCCCAGATCATCACAAAGATAGATCTCAAATCAGGGTATCCAATCTTCTCAAAAAGAATACCCCGTTCCAATGGTTTTCCAGGTGTTAGAGCGCTTTTGATAAGCTAAAGACCGCCTTGGTAACCAATCCGGTTCTGAAGTTGCCATATTTCTCTCTACCCTTTGAGGTAGTAAAACTGATGCCAGTGGTTTTTCCCTAGGAGGTGCGCTCATGCAGGAAGGTCATGCAGTGGCCTATGAATCCCAAAAACTTAGAAGGCATGAGATAAATTATGCTATCCATGTCCTGGAGCTACTTTTTCAGTAGTCTATGCCCTGAAGTGGTGGAGACATTACCTACTGAGTCAAAGATTCACTTTCATTAGGGAAAATTTGGACTCAAAAAGGGGCCTTGTAAGAGATCCCTTGGGATGGTGATGTGGACAAAGCAAGCCAATAAATCCACATATAATATTGGAGGGCACGTGCGTCGTTTTTGAGTTCTTTATTCCATTAACTGACATGTAGGGTGTTTTTTAATTCAAAACAATGCATCTTGAGTATAGTTTTTTATTCCCACTATGGTGCCTTATTTTATTGAAAAAAGACACCACTCTCTTTCTTCATTACACTTTTGAATGTAACGAAGCCAACTCTGCTAACCGAACTTAGTCCCTGCAACCCATCATCTTGCATTGTCTCCCTCATTGTCTTCCCGATTGCACAACCACTACCACTCCAAATCCGAGTTTTTTTGAGCGGGAGGTTTTTGATTTTCTCTTCTTCTCAAGGCGGCAAGTTTTGAAAAAGGATGGAAAAGTATTTGTTTTTCATGCGCCATACCTGCATGTGCATGAATAACAATTCCATTTCTTACCTTTTTCAAGTGAGGGTTGTGCTTACAAGTACTCTGTACATTTGGGTTCATCCAGGATACCAACAAGTTTGTTTGATGGACAAGGAGGTATTATTTAGTGATGTTGTCTTTTGGTTTTAATGAAGCAATCTTCTTCACGGGAGATAAGTGTAATATCTAAGGTTTTTTTTGGTTAAAGTGTGAGTTCATTATGCTTTTTGGTGTTGTTAAAGCACAGAACAATGCAATGGAACCTGTGCAGCAAAAGAGGAAAAAGGTGGACATCCACTTCCAAGTAGAACCCGATTATGCTCCCTGCTGTAAAAGAAATTGGTCTAGGCCAGCATGCGAAGCCCGCATTACTGAGCTTCGAAATGAAGGAAAGAAAAACATGGACCTTTGGTTGGATGGTAGTATTTACCCACCAGATCCAACCTCCTCTCAATCTCCATCATTCTTTGGGTTGACAAGTTTCTTCAAGTTTGTGTGTGAGGGTGAAAATGGATTGCTTGGGTATTGCAAAAGACTGTTTGGCCAATGTCAAAGTATCTTTGAAAGACATTTGAGTGATAGAGATGCCAGGATAAAAATGCTTGAAGGTGCGAATTTTTACTTGGCATCGATCACAACAGCTTTGCAAGCTTCAAACGAGGACAAGGCAAAAGTTTGTGCTGGGTTACAAAAAGAGTTTGATCATTTGCAGCAGACTATTTGTAAGATGCAGGACACTATAAAGGAGAAGAATGAAATTTTGGCAGTTCGAGAAATCAACAATTTCACATTGGAGAGTGAGAATGCACACCTTCGAAAACAACTTGAAAAGTTCAACAGAAAATTGCAATATTTGAAAGACACGCCATTAGGTGCTCGATTACGCAAGAGAAAGATCAAACCATTGGAAGAACTCAATGTTGGAGGTGGCCAATGGAAGCGTCGTGTAAAAGCTTGCAAGTATTGGGATCTATAATTTCTTTGAGCTTAAATTTCTTTGAGCACTCACTTTCATTTTCATCTTTAGTTCCTTTCTTGGAGATGAGGGATTGGGTGTGGGGGTGGTATAGTTAGATGAATGGTAGACTGAAATAGCTATCGTTGTTGCTTCAGGATGGTAACAGATGTTGTGGGTCCAAAAGAGCAAGGTTCTGATATATTTGGCAAAGTTCTGACAAGAGACATCATGGAGTCAGCAATACAGCATCCTAAGTTTGCAAGACTTCGATCAGACATAGCAAAGCAATCCTTGCAAGAGGTGAGTGAAGCATTCACGCCTGCAGATGCACAAGGTATATGTGACATGGCTGGTATAAGCACAAAGTCTTACAGGATGTTGTTTAATAAAGTAAAAGAGGGTTTCAATTGCAAGCTTGGAAAAAAGACAGTAATTCCCATTCCAAAACCATTTCACGTAAACAAAGCTCGAAATATTCTCAACTTGGGAATGGTCGAACTTGTTGGAGAGCCTTGTCACGTGTCTAGCACATTGACAGTGACTAAAAAGAGCGGGGAACAGAAAATTATAGAGCTTACAGAGTTCAACAATTTCATCATGGATGTTCGTAAATTACAAATGGCTATGGTGAAATTTTATGACATCAGTGTACATGAGTGCAATGGAAGGCTGAAATTTGTTTTGAAACTTGATGAGAGTGAGGTGATCAAAGGACAGAAGCTGGAAAGGGTTAGCATTACTTTAATGAATAGAGCTTTGGATGCAAGTATCAGTAATGCTGATGAGAAGCACTTTAGTGTACAATCCGAAAATGAGATTTGGTGGCTGGCTGCATTTGAGGTGACGTGCTATCCATTTTTAAATAAAGAATATTATGTTGCTATCCTCTTGTTATGATGTTGTAGACAATCTAATAGTTGTTGTTAACAGGTTCCAACAGAGACCCATGAAATTTTGAAGTGGTACTTCAACCAGACTGAGCTTCCTTCCACTATCCAGCAGCAGTCGAATGGCGAAAAGCTTTATGTAGAAGGATATGGTGAATATGAGGTTGAATGGCACCTGGCTGCAGATCTTAAAACCTTGAAATGCATGTTTGGTATTTCCCAAGGAGCAATGGCCAAGTATCCTTGCCTGTATTGTATGACCGAACGAGGTGTCTCCAAAGGAGGAAAAGAGAGAGAATGGAAATGCCCAAATGCAATCAGTAATAGGCGTGAACCCCCAAATCGTGATGCTCCAGGAGTGGATCCTACTTGGGATCCAATTCTTCCTATCCCTTTGATCAGAGTTCATATTTGTGTTTTGCATGCGCTGGTTAGAATAATTGAGAAACTAGTCTACATGTACATCGAATTTTCATGGAATATGAAACCAGCAGTAGAGAGTGAAAGAACTATTAAAAAAATAGAGCAAGTGCTTTCAGATGCAGGTTTACATTGTGGTCAAGTGAAGATTGAGAAGGACTTGAGAAGATCAGGGAAGACCGGAAATGTTCCTAGCAAACCATGTTTTGGAGGTGCAAAAGCCAGAAAGTTCTTATCTAATCATACCCAGAGAGGTCATCTGGGTACAGATTTTGAGGTGTGGAGGAAGCTTCATGCAGCTGTACCTGACCGAGGCTCTTCAGGACAAGCAAGGGTGGCAAAGGCCAAAGCGTGGTTGGCGCTTGATCGCCTAGCACCTTTGTTGCAAAAAGCAAGGTTTGAAGATGGGGATGTTGAGAAATTTGAGGCAGTTGTGACAGAGTTCTACACTAGCTATGAAAAGGCATGGGGTGCGACAAACTTGACACAATACATGGTTATTACTTGAAAACCTACAGCTTTGAGTATTTTTTGTTGTTCAAAAAATATTGTACGATACTAAATGTCTTGTTGTTGTTGAGCATTTGTAGCACATTTTGCATGCACATGGAACCTTCTTTGCGGAAGAGTTTGGAAGCCTTGGGATTTAGTCTACCCAAGGCATGGAAAGATCTCATTGGCAAGCACGTTGTGCCTATCAAAGGGCCACTCAACATGGAGGAGGAATAAAGAAAAGTAATCCCATGAAGCAACTATGTCAGTGGTGGTATAGGCGGATTCAAGTGAGGGCTCGTGTGAAGATCAAACATGCTGAATCAGCTGTGTCATGTGCAATAAGAAAGGTTCAGGCTGAACGGAGACGTTCAATATATGTCTCCTCACAGGGAAAGCAGAATCATGCTGAATGGCTAAGACAACGACAAAGACAGGGCAGAGTGTGGAAGAAAATTGATCATTGAAATATATATTGTAAAACAGTGATGTAACTGAGAAAGATTTTAAAAGAACAAGAGCTTTCATCTATGTCCCATATAAATGTTTCCAATATATATACATTTCATAGTTTGCAATGGTAAACAAGAAGAGTATTGAGAAATATGACGAAACTTCTGAGAAACTGGAACAATCTAAATTTGTTAATCTTGATCAGAGACTTCCCCCAGCCGAGCCTTTTTTGTTGACGTTTCTGCATCATCTTCTTCATCCTCTATTAATGGCACAAGAGGGACCATTGGTCTTGCTGTTCTAAGAAGATGCTTCTTCCCGCAATCACTCAACAGATTGGGATCTGTGATTCCACATGCCAACCCGTAAGCAGCATATGTTAAATAATATTTACATCTTAACGAATATACTCCAGGTCCCTCTCCAAAAATTCGAACAGCTGCTTGCCGCTCCAGAAGTATTGCCTTGTTTGCATTCAGCCTTACGTGGTAGCCACCTAAATACCTGGATAAAGTCTTTATCGCCATCAGAGGAAAACTGGCGTTGTCCTTCGAGTAGCTAGCATGGAATATCACAATTTGAGGGAATTTTAGGCGGTGTATATATGTTCCTAGTGTCGAATCGTGGCCCAATCTCGCCATACGCTTGCCTGAAGCACGTTTGAGGAATGTGTCTTCATATATTTCCAACTGAAAAAATAAAGGAGCATTAGCCAGAAACAACATCACCAAACATTTCAGGACAAAGTTGATAAAGCCAAATCCAGAACAAAAAAAAACTAACCTCTTGGTTCTCATCTGCTTCAAGCAAGGCGTCTTGCCATAAATTAGTGCTCGAACTAGGAACGTTTTCCGCTGACTTGTTTGGCACATCCCTACACCCTCCCATGTTGGTGATATTCAATCTGTCCCTTGCTTCTTGTAGCTCTTCCTCTGTGGCATCTTTTCCTTCATATCTAAGGGCATCAGCATAGATCATATTTAGTGTTGCTGCAGCAGAAAGGAACTCAGTGTCTTTTATATGGCTATCCACTAGTAGGTACTTGTCTATACCATCATCATCTACAAAATTATCATCGACCTCCAGATTCTGGGCTATGAAAGCTATGCACTGATCTTCCCTTAAGTTAAATACACGTTGTATGTCTGTCAGCAATATATACTCTGAATCTCCTACTTGGTAGGAGGGGAGTAATGGCGTTGGAATGGGGGAGGAGTCATCTGATTCAATCACAAGCTGACCTACATCACTGTTTTGTTCTCTAACTGCCTCAATATCAACCACCGAACTAAGCTTCCTCTCTTCTTCAACATTGAACTCCTCAATGACATGAGGAGTGTCCTCCTCTTCAGCAGCATCCTCAGCGGTGGGACTTGCCTGACGAGAAATCGTGTCTTCACTTTCAATTTTTGCAAGCGGCTCTGTACCTTCTTCATCTGTTAATTGCACGTTCATGTGCAAGAAGCATAAGAAGGCGTAGGAGTATTCCATCAAGCGGCACTTTCTTTTGTGAAAAGGGCAAAGCAAGGCTCTCTTCTTGTCACATGGCACCTTGTGCCAATCCCTGTTTAACCTCTGCTTCTTATCCGGCGAAACCTTGAGATTAAAATGAATGTGACTTTTCCCATCAATCATCATTGGTTCTTCATTTGTGAGCTCGTCAAACTCTTGCTTTGCCTCTTCGAAGTATCCATGATGGCTAGACAATGTTTCCTCCAGAGAAAAATCGCTATTGAACATCAACGAAATTGCAGGGTGCAAATCATGATGTCGACATTTGTACAGGAAGTCATATAATAGAGTTGCAGGAGTTTCTTTGATCTCTTCGTCCACATCAAATTCGACTTGAACTTGCGACATGGCTGAATTCAAGTCTGTAGAAAAGACATGGAAAATATTAGTGCAGGCAATGAATCAAGAGACAGTCGATCTTAAACAACAAATCTCTGTGGTGTAAATGGATTCAACATAACGCGAGAGGAGATGCCAGAGGAATGCAGGTATTCC
The DNA here is from genome assembly GCF_041138505.1 of Cibotium barometz. Classification (NCBI taxonomy): domain Eukaryota; kingdom Viridiplantae; phylum Streptophyta; class Polypodiopsida; order Cyatheales; family Cibotiaceae; genus Cibotium; species Cibotium barometz. Next base: position 16,658,529 of record NC_141101.1, read on the forward strand.
TCCTCGCATTGTAGTGAATCTATTTTCCCTAACGCAAATAAAATCACAGCTAAGTCAAGGACCTCTTCTCGCATTATGGTGAATCGATTCACCATAATGCGAGGAGGAGTATTGTGCTTCCTATGGGACCTTCGCTCGCGTTGTGGTGAATTGATTCACCGCAATATGACGACTTTATCATCCTTTGGAAACGCCTCTAACGTTATGGTGAATTAAAAATAAAGATAGTTCTCCAGTACCCATACTGAGAGAGGAGGTGTCAAACGAATTAAAATACTCTTCTTCGCAGTCAATTCACCATAAGGCGAGGAGTCATAGGTTTTCAATTCACCTTAACGCGATGAAAAGACAAAGCAAGTAGTTCTCCTCGACTGAAACCAAAACAACGAAATAACAAAAGAAGAAAATGTAAATGGATTCAACATAACGCGAGAGGAGATGCCAGAGGAATCCAGGTATTCCTCCTCGCGTTGTAGTGAATCTATTTTCCCTAACGCAAATAAAATTGCAGCTAAGTCAAGGACCTCTTCTCGCGTTATGGTGAATCGATTCACCATAATGCGAGGAGGAGTATTGTGCTTCCTATGGGACCTTCGCTCGCTTTGTGGTGAATTGATTCACCGCAATATGACGACTTTATCATCCTTTGGCAACGCCTCTAACGTTATGTTGATCTAAAAATAAAGATAGTTCTCCAGTACCCATACTGAGAGAGGAGGTGTCGAACGAATTAAAATACTCTACTTCGCAGTCAATTCACCATAACGCGAGGAGTCATAGGTTTTCAATTCACCTTAACGCGATGAAAAGACAAAGCAAGAAGTTCTCCACGACTGAAACCAAAACAACGAAATAACAAAAGAAGAAAAAAGCACAAAGGAGATAAAAATACCAGGAAAACGAATTGTACACAATCGTCGCAGGAGATGGAGATGAAGGAGGTTGGAGGTTTGTCTTTGACGTTGGATACAGGAGGATGATTGATGAAGGAGGGTTGGAGGAGATAGTCAGTCGTTGATGGAGATGAAGGCCGTTGGTGGGATAAATGAGAGGCAATAAATGAGATGAGTATCCTAGAAAATCCGTCTTTAATGCTACGCAACACGTCAGCGCCGCGTTTTCAACCGCCATTCCATGACTGCCACGTGGCATCCCGCCGTGTACCTAGCAAAAGAGGCAATAAATGAGATGAGTATCCTACAAAATCCGCTTTTAATGCTACGCGACACGTCAGCGCCGCGTTTTCACCCGCCATTCCATGAATGCCACGTGGCATCCCGCCGTGTACCTAGCACGTGTACAAGGTATAAAGTTTAATCAAAGCCCTTTTTAATGCTATACGACACGTTAGCGCCGCCTAGTCGCCCTGGCAGCCCGCCAGCACGTGTGTTCGCTCTAAAGACTAATCAAAGCCGTTAATCACGCCACCTTTTCGTCCTCTTATCGATTTTGCCTTGTCCGTCCTCCTGCTTGCCTCCAGCTGACTTCCGACTACCGCCACAGTACTGAGCCGACTTTCCAACACCTGCACGACAGTCTCCATCCATTCACAAGCAAGAAATGTAAGTTTTTGTATAATACTTGATTGTTTTGTAAGTTTCTTGTATATTGCTTGTTTGTTTTGTTTTTTCTTCGACTGTTTGCCCTGTGCCATTGTTTATTCTTCGACTGTTTGCCTTCTGCCGTGGTGACTCGATTCACCTTAAAGCACACGACGGGCCATTAGAATCTCAATAAGCTCCATGTCTTATGGTGGATCGAATCACCAAGGGAGAAGGCAAACGTAAGAGATTCGCGAAAATCGATTCACTATAACGCGAGGAGGATTGTTTTGCTTTGACTGGCCCTTAGACTCGCGTTATGGTGAATTCACCATAACGCATGACCAAAGGGCAAAGGATTCACGATAATCCACCTCTTATTGGTGTCAATTAAATCACCTCCTACACGACAGTCTCCATCCATTCCCACTCATAGAATGTGATGAAAGTGTATTACTTGATTGTTTTGTGTTTCTTGTATAATACTTGATTGTTTCGTTTTTCCTTCGACTGTTTGCCCCTGCCGTTGTTTTCTCTTCGACTGTTTGCCCTCCATCATGGTGATTCGATTCAGCGTAAAGCAGATGACGAGTCATTAGAATCTCAATACTATTCTATGTGTTATGGTGAATCGACTCACCAAACTGCTAGACGGAAAGGTAAGAGATTCGGGAGAACCCTCCTCCCGTTGTAGTAGATCGATTCACTATAACGCGAGGAGGATTGTTTTGATTTGACTGGCTCTTAGTCTCGCGTTATAGTGAATCAAATCACTTTATGGCAAGATCGAAGCTCAAAGAATGCACGATAATCCGCCTCTTATTGTTGTCAATGAATTCGCCATAATGCGAGAAAAATTATTGTGTTTCTGTGGACCTTCATCTCTCGTTATGGTGAATGGATTCACCATAACGCGAGGAAGTGCATATTGCTTTCTTGGCCCCCCTCTCTCGCTTTATGGTGAATTGTTAATCGTGTACTACTGAATAGCAAAGTTTTCTGCTTTTTCTTGCGTTTTCAGATGGCTCGTGTAAGGCATACAGCTAGACCCATTGATAATGCAGCTCCCTCATCTACTGGGAAGAAGATGGGCGTTCTGAAAGCCTCAAGATCAAGAAAATCAAGCAGTCCTTCCCGATTGTCCAAAACGCAGCCTAGACTCAGGCGTTTCGCAGAGCATTCGGCAGCCCTGCGAGAAATCAAAAAGTTTATGAAGCACCCGACAGCTGCTATTCCCAGATTGCCTTTCCAGAGGCTTGCCAGGAGAATTTGTGAGCAGAATGGAATTTTGTTTAGGTGGAAGGCATCGGCCTTGTTTTGCTTGCAAGAGGCCACAGAAGATTGGATGATCGAATTTTTTTTGGATAGTTACGTTCTTGCTGCCCACGCACACAGGGTGACAGTAAATGGACAAAGATTTTTTCAGCCTTATAGCCCTTCGTTTCAGATACGATAAGTCACTTAGACCAGTTACGTTTACTGATGAACGAATGTTACAAATTTTGGATGTCCGGCCTGTACAAAAAGTGAGAATTGAAGAGGTGACCGAGGGAGGTCCAGATCATGAGCATCAGACTCGGGCAAATTTAATGACAAGCGCTCAAAGGGAACATCAAGCTGCAATGCTTGCATTGCAAGCAAAAAGGGAAAATGTTCGAGCACTCCACGCCATGAATCGGGAGGCGCTGCAATTTTTGTTGCCGGAGTTCTATGTACCCTTTAATATTAGAGGGCATAGATGTTATTTCCCGATTCATGCTGAAGAAATCAACATTTTGTTTGATCCCAAAACTGAAGTCAACGACAAAGTGCTCAGATGTATTTTAAGGTATACGCTTTTCTCTGTCCTCCCACAATTTTTCATTCTTGGCTCTTAAAGTTGATGCCTCACTCTTGATATGTTTCCTTGTGAAGTTTTGTTATTTCGCTATTGCCCGAGGATGTACAGCAACGAGTGTTCCAGATTGATTCACTGGTCTCAACACTGTTGGTAGTAGAGGCAGTTCCGTACCTCGATGTGCTGAACTGGTTTCGGGAGGTCCAGCTGGACGATGCCCGAGTATTTTTTTTGGCATATCATGAAAAGTGAGTTTGTCTCTCTCTCTCTCTCTCTCTCTCTCTCTCTCTCTCTCTCTCTCTCTCTCTCTCTCTCGCATGATGTTTATAGGAATCACCGTACACGAGTTATGTAGTGCTTCCTTTGGATTGAAACTAATAGAATTCTATTGTGCAGTTCCCATTGGAGTCTTCTACTAGTCGACGTGCAAGAAAATGTCATTTACCTTGCAAATTCGACATCTGGTGTCCATGGAAATGTTTTGCTGTAAGTAAAAATCATTAAGATACATATTATTGTTTGAGTTAGAAGTCCGGATTGATCAGGATAATGATTGGTCTCTGTTTACAGTGGAGTCAGGAAACTAATGGCAGCTTACGAGAGCCTCAGCATGGACATCGACACCCTGGATCGATCGACCATCCGTAGGGTTAGTGTCCCCAAACAAGAAGATGGCTACAGCTGTGGGTGGAGGGTTGCACTTAATGCAATGTTGCTGCTACGAAGCATTTTTCAGCTCCCTTCAGAGGATGTAAGCATTTTCAGCTCCCATACGCATTTGTGCGCTTGTTTATCTTCTTATATATTGTCATGTTGATCTTATTTATGCCTTGATGAATTGTGATGGCAGTTTCCATCAATGTCTCGCTACGTGGACCTAGACGTCCAAACGTTTAGGGAGGAAACGATTGCGAAATTGATCGAGGTCGCTGAAGTTATGCCTCCAGACGGGCCAGTGGACTTCATCCCGCCCAATCCACGAGGGGGGATAGGCCCGTCTGAGCCTCTTTCATGGGCTCCATACTTAGGAGAAGAGCCCTGGCTCCATCCTGAAGCCGATACCTATGGGTTCCAGCCATAAATAGTTTTTTCCTTCTTCCAACAAATGTACGTTCGTAAATATGCAGCTATACATGTATTGGAGGGAGAACATCAAATGTAAATACACTTATCATTTGAAAATCAGAGGATCAAATTTGCTACTGTGTTCCTTCACTGCTTGCTTTCTTACTTTAAGCCTTTTTTTGTGTACATAAAAATTCAATTGGGGAATTCTTGCCTTCATTACATTGTTTTAAACAATAAAGCATTACAAAAGCAATGTTCTGAATAGATAAGTTTATTGCATATGGAAAATACATTGTCACCGTATACATGGTCACATCATATATCTTCTAGTGCCTCCAATTCATGTGGGGCTACAACATCTTTACAAATGATCTGATGCTCTCTTCTTTTACTTAGCTTCCGACCATCGAGCTTGAAGCAAAATTGATCTGGAGGATTCTGAATAGCTACTTCTAATTCCTTCCTAACATATTCGAGAGTCCAATTCTCTTCCACTTCCAATGTCAAAGATGGGTGACCCTGTCGAATCATAACTATATCTATCAAGCAAGAGTGGCTGCCATCTCTTGTATCTTGGTCCATGCTTTCCCAGTTGTTGTTGATCCATCGCCACCTTCTATAAGTAAATGACATGCACAGATGTTGCCTGGCAATATAGTATCTGATTCCAAAATATCATTAGGATAATTTTCCGAGAATAATCAAATAAGCGTTGTAACTGTTTCACAAAAATACATTTTAATGTTTTAACACTCACCGAAATGCAATGTCGGAGGTGTTCAATCGACATTCGATCAAATCATCTCCCTTTGATGATTTCACTCTCCAACCTTTGTCAAACAAATGATCAAGCCAGACTTCATCTACATCTTTGCACACAAAAGTTGTTCTAGTTTTTCTCAATTGTTTACAATCAGAAAATAAATGAACAAAGCATGCAATTGGAACAAACAAACTTAAGTGCACATTTCTTGCACCAATGCTAGGCTTCATAGCACATTTAATATCATTAAACATTTTGGTCCTGTATGACTCTATCACTTCTGTGTCAAGCAATGGCCACTCCGGACTATCAAGTGCGGGCAACGGAATACGTTCCAACTTTCCATGTCGACTCGATTGAGTGGGCAAGGTATAAAATGAGTCATAGAAATATGTTCTACTTCTTGCGAGATCACTTGGTGCACGACCTTCATATTGAAGTTCCCCCACCTCACCATGTACGACATTCAAGAACCCCGTCAAGCATTGTGCAGGCTCCCACTCCTGAAGGTTGGATGGGTACAAATCTGTGCAAGGCAGAAAAATGTATATCAATCACCTTATTTGCAACGTTGAAATACAAAACACAAGCACTTACAATGTGGTCTGTGTCTTGGAAGTCCTTCCAATGGTCCCACGTTAATCTCTTTTTGCATGAATACATGCTGGATCAACACTTCTTTGACAGTTTTCCCTCCTGGTGCCATCTTAAAGTCAAGGATCCTTCCTTTCCAATGTTTGGCCAAGTCTTCAGATGCCTTTCCCTTCACTCGGTAGTGGCCTTGTTTTCCTGGCTGCATAGTGACCCAAGAGTACTTCCTGTATACTTGGGGAATCCATTCTTCGTTCTCGTCTTTTATGTTATACAACACAACAGATGAGATACTGCTCCTTGCTCGTTTCAGTCCACTTTCGGGTGCCATGATAGAATAACAGACGTATGAGAAAGAAGAAGTAGCAGAAAGTGGATGACTGGGCTAACCGCTTTTGTGGATCAAGGAGGGAGGATGAAATGAGGGACGGTGTGTTCTTTTTGGGCGCCAAAGATGTTTCAAGATTCAAAAGTGGAACCAAGTTGAGGGAATAACCGGGAGAATGTGTATCTAGCTATTCCAAGCATTCAAGCTTCATTAGTTGTAGGGGTGGTGGAAAGAATTTTTTAGTGCTCCACGTCTAACACAGGAATGTGGAAAACATTCTTTTATTGTGTTAGTTTCTGACAAAAAAACGGTTTTAAATATTTTAAGACAAGGTGATGGTTTTTTTTAATATTTCATGAAGATAAGAGTTTCTCCACGTTTTGGGTGGGTTTGTACAGAGGTCCCACCACCGGTGAATCTCGTTCGTAGATTACATGTCACTCAATCTATGTGTCTATTATTATATTATTGTTGAAACAGCCCTCTTTTGAGTCTAGAATTTTCCTAATGGATGATAGATCATTAGAGCTTAAAGTGGATTTTCACTTTGATGATAGATCATTAGAGCTTAAAGTGGATTTTCACTCAAAAGGATCTCAACATGCACCAAAGAAGGTGGATGAAGACCCTACAGGAATTTGATTTTGAAATCAAGTACCGCCCAGGCAAAGAAAATGTGGTAGCAGATGCTCTGAGAGCAGAAAAGCCTCCTTGCTTGTAAAACAGTGGTATGAAATCCATTGATTAATGAAGCAAGAGAGAAGATCACGCAGGATAGATTCTTTGGCCCTATTGCTACCCTACTTATGCTGGAAAGCAAAACTCCTCAGGAGTTGAACCGAGTTCAAGGGTACAGCCTGGATGGAGTTATGTATTACAATAGCACGCTATGCATGCCCAATGGATGAGGGAACTAAGGTCAAGTTCTGAATGAAGCCCATGATAGCCTTATAGCAGGACATCCAGGTTTCATCAAGACCTACATGTTTGTAAAGAAAAGCTTCTTTTGGCCTCGATTAAAAAAGGATGTACTTAATCATGTACGTCAATGCCTTATATGCCAAAAAGTCAAATCTGAGAGAGTAAAAATGCCTGGGAAGTTACATCCATTAGACATCCCCCAAATGAAGTGGGAATGTACAGTATGGATTTTATTATTGGACTACCTTCAATGCAATTGGGTTACCACTCCATCTTCCTGGTAGTTGATAGATTAACCAAAGTTGCCCATCTAATTCTAGTAAAAGAAACCTACACTGTAGTGGATGTGGCCATAGTGTTCCTCAAGGAAATCTTCAGATTGCATGGCCTACCCAAGAGAATAGTAAGTGATCGAGATCCCAAGTTCACGTCAAGATTCTGGACTGCATTTTTCAAAGTAGTAGGAACCTTCTTGGATCTCAGCACAGCTTACCACCCCGAGACCGATGGTCAAACTGAAAGGGTGAACCAAGTAATCAAAGATATACTTTGGTAATGCTGTGGTGGCAGGGAACCCAAGAAGTGGCTAAGCTATCTCCACCTAGTCAAGTTTGATTACAATACTTCGTATCACTGAAGTATCGGGATGAGTCCTTTCAAAGCTCTGTATATGGACAAGACTGCCTAACACCATTAACTTAGTCCGACCCATTGATTAGGGTCGAGATATCCAGACAAATGCTTGACGACATGGAGCAACAGATGCACTCAATCCGCAAAGATATAAAAGTTGCCAGAAGTAGTATGCAGATAAGAAGAGGTCAGACAGAAAATTCAAAGAAGAAGTATATGCAGTATGTAGTATGCAGATAAGAAGAGGTCAGATAGAAAACTCGAAGAAGAAAATATGGTCTTCATTTGAGTACACCCCAAAATAAGTTCTCTATCTCTTGGGAAGTACAAGAAGTTATCCCTCAGATACTGTGGGCCATATCTGATTACAAAGAAAGTAGGTGACTTAGCCTATAAACTTCTTCTGCCTCCTCATCTCAAAGTACATAATGTATTTCATGTCAGCCTACTTAAGAAGTATGCACCAAGCCCGAATCATGTGCTTAATGATGATGAACTCTTAACTTCTTCAACCCAAGGGCTGATGGAACTCCAACCTCAAGAAATCCTTGATGTTCAATAGAAGGTTATCAAGAACCGAATTCTAAGAGAATTATTAGTCAAATGGAAGTTCTCTCCTTTTGAAGACGCCACCTGGGAGAAAGAAGCCAAAATGGAAGTCCTCACCTAGAAGTTCTACCCCCAGTTTTTGCGAGATGAGAACATCTCGCATTTTTCAAGTGGGAGAGGATGTAAGATTCCTCCCCAGCCCCTCAAGATGTCCAGTATCTTCCCCTGTAATCAATCCCCTTTTCACAATAATAAAAGATCTTGTTTTTAACTGTTTTGGCCTAGAGAGAGAAAATATTCTAAAGAGAGGTAATTCAGTTTTTAGATATCTTTGGATGGAAAAATATCCTTTCTTATCAAAAAAAATCTCCCAAAATAGAAGTCTAAAAAGAATTTCCTAAGGTGCATTAGAAATACATTATAATTTACTTAAAAGACAGCCTAAGGGTCCCGATTTTCTGAAAAAATTTGGATGATTAAGGTTCTAAGGGACCAATAAGATTAATCCAAATGTAGGGGGAGGAAGTAAATTGAAGAAATAAAGAAAAACCCCCCAAAAATTAGTAAATGCTCACATAAGATGAAGAGTGGACTAAGGACCAAAGGGAACATTAAAAACTGAATTTTTGACACCTCAGAGTGGGGATTCCCCCTCATGAAGGAGGCACCTTTTTTCTCATCATTTCTCCCCATTTTAAATCAATAAAATGAGATATTTCATCTCTCCTCTCTCCTATTTCAAGTCTAGTTCCAAAAAGTAAGCTGAACTGACCCAAAAATGGTCAAAAATTGACCAAACAGATCTGGAAAATTTCAGAATCAGCTTGCTTGGTTTGAAGCTCACTTTTTCCTATAAATAGAAGCCTCCCCCTTTGTAAAAGATTAATAGTGTTTATGTACTGCTACTCTACTTCTACCCATAGCCAATTACATTGAATTTTCTTAATAATTCAATTGTTTTTGACTTAATCCTCTCCAAAGAAATTGGTAGAACCCTCAATCCCTCAAGCCAAATGAAAGCTTACAAACTCCATGTAAGCTAAAATTTCTACTTTTTAATTTCAAATTGTTTGGGACATCATAGCATAGCGGAGGCTACACTCCAACCCACACACTTTGTCAATCCGTGAATGCAACCCGGTTAGCGCATAGAGGCTATCCCGAATGGGAGAAGATTAGTTAACCACACACTAATGACTTCTAGTCCTACTCAATCCTTCTTCAACACTCAAGCAATCAATCTAACATAATCAACGCATCAAGATTAGGCTACACTTAAGCACAAAAATGCAACTTATGCAAAGAATCTAACATGCAAAGAGCTATCACACAAGCCTCAACTACACATCATTTCATGCACAAGCTTCATCACATGCACTCAACAATTCACAAATCAGATTTTAGCATCAAAACATCATTAAGAAATCTAGATTAGCAAGTGTGTAGACCGCAACCTCAAATCATTGCATACGTAGAGAATAGAGAGTACAAGATTGAAGCAAGAATGGAGATGGAGAGCCTTGGGAGAGCACATGAGAAGGAGCTATGGAGCAAGCTCTCTCTATGAGCCTCTCAACCAAATGACCAAAGAGTCCTTAGCTCTCAAATGAGCCACTTTTTATACCAAAACTCTAAAACTCCCAAAAGTTCCCATGTGGGATTATTGTCAAGCCCACTCCCACATTCATCTACAACTTGGAACTCTTTACAAGAGCCCTAAGTGTCTTTTTTGTTGCATCCTTGCATTGATCTTCATTCGTCATGCAACACTCCCCCCTTCCTATTTTGCGCACGTCCTCGAGCGCGGTAGGAGCACGAGCTGCAAAAAAAACAATGGATACATTAAAGCCTTTTATTGAAAAAAAAGAAAAGAAAAGAAGAAAAGAAAAAACAGCAATGACAATTCCACATGTGAGCATACAAGTGAAAGGCTGATTAGAGTTTTAAAGAGTACTAAAATAGGTGAGTAAAGACTAGTCAAATTGAGGCTAAGTGGTAGATAGTGCTATGCAAAGGCAAGTGTGCTTGTACACCGCCGGTTATGACCACAGTCTCAATGTCCTACAAGTATTTAAGTTATTCCTAAGTGGCAAACCTACTTCTAAATATGAGCAAAGGTGATTGGAACTCTTTTTTTTTTTTTTGATGTGTGTGTAGAAGGTGATAAAGATTAAGGTTCCATCCCAATGAGACCCAAGCAATGGCCAAGAGACCTCCGCCAAGAGAATCTAAAAGCCGCTAAGTATCTCAAGGAGGGCGACAAACCCTTTTTCTTTCTTTTATGACATAAGGAGTACCCCATGAAGATGAGGGCATCAGTCTCGAGGGCCTATAATGTACCCCAGACTCCTACCAACATCTATCAAGGCGATAGATTCCTTGAAGGTCTTTTTCTGAAGCTTTTAGACGTCAGTGTTCACCCCATGGAAACCAAGGCATCGGCCCCAAGGTGCTAAGACAACCCCAGGTCCTACCAAGCATTCCTCATGGCTGTAGACACGTCATGTCTCAATTCACTTTGTATATATATATATATATATATTTAGTGTATATTTTCATAAAATTTTCTTATTAATCCTAGCACCTACTCACACCTAAGAGGTAGCTACCACTAGGGATAACTAATATACCTTGAAAGCATAAGAACTTGGCATACTCCCTTGGTATATATCCTACACTGTCTTTAGATAGAAATATCTTTTACTAAGTCCTCTAAGAATCTAGAATTCACTCACCATATTTTAACAACTAATCAAAGACTTAAACCAGCCAACATTGTGTGAACATGCAAACCATATATCCAAAAGATAAAAGCACATAAAGAAATAAAGATTAAGATTTGAATACACTTGTTGTAGTGCCCTGTTAATGTTGTTCGTTTACATTGATGCATTGCTGATTTTGTGCAGATTGCTCTTCCTTGGTCTTTGTAGGCGTAGCATGTCTCCCCCCTTCCTAATTTGTGAGCATGGTAGGTGGACTGTTGGGGCATGTTAGATGCTCTTGTTTATCTGAGATCTCTGCAAAATGGTTATTAACAAACAAGAAAAGAAAAGAAAAGAATAAAATTTGCTATTGGTGCCAATCACCGAATATAGCCGAGGGGAAAAACCCAGTGGGAGAAAAGTGCCCTGGCTTGTCGATCTTATTGTGGAGTCGTTGAACTTACCCTTGCGCTGGTGGTGGATCCGTGTCCACTTCTGATGAAAAGATGGTATCAATTTCCTCAGGATGCAGAGACAACCCCTCACAAAAACCGGCCTCTGGAGAAGGTGGTAGAGCAAGGAATGCTTCCTCTCACTAAAATATGGCATTGGTTCTATGGGAAGGTTAAGCAGACAATTTCGATTTTGGAACTACGTAATATAGGTACTCATATTGATTCAATATTGACATGTTGAGACTTGGGGAAGGAGGGCTTGCAAGATCGGTGGTTGCAAGTCATTTAAGCTTGTATCCCTCCATTGTTGTGCTTGAACCTCCTCAGGTAATCTACGTTGATTTGGTCCTCTCTCTGGTATTCTCACATTAAGAAGATTATGGCGTTGGGATATAATTCCCACAATTTGCTTCATTAAGCCCGTGCCATATCGTCTAAAGTAAGAGCAGCATATCCAACAAATATGTGAAGCTTCTCCTAATACGAGTCGTGCACACTCTTGACAATGTGGAAATGGGTGATGCTGTTGATAGAATAACGTGACAAAGTGATGCCCACAGTAATTTTCACCTAAGGGAGCGTAGAAGTACCTAGAATGAGTTTGAAATGGAGGAGCACTATAACCCCCGCGATGAGTTTGAAATGGAGGAGCACTATAACCCCCGCGATGATCAGGTCGAGTACTATCAGGGTCAATGCATGGTGGACATGTATCTCGCCAAATATCCATCAGGAGTTATCTGGACGTAGAACAATGAAATTGAGAACACTCATATCCATCATTACAATTCCAATAAAAAACAAGGTTATCTCAAAAAGAACACATCTTCTAAAGGCATAAGGAACTACATTATTCAAACATTGATCTACCAAAGAGCTTCAATTGTAGTGTTAATGCCTTATCTTTGGTTTTAGGTATATCCTTTTTAAGAGGTGGGAATTTTAGCAATTGTCTTGGAATTTGAGCAAGATAAGAGGATTTAGGCATTGAAATGCTAGAATCTATGCGAGCTCAAATGATACTCATTTGGACTTGTCTTAGGTACACAAGTTGATGGTTGAATTGTGTAACAAGGAGAAATTGGGACAACCGGTGTTTCAATACATGTTTTAGGAAGATCAACACAAGTAGATTTGTAGGTGCTATCACAGCCACCTATCCTATCTTGAAGAGTTTGTGTTGAGTTCTTTTGCACCCACTAATATGGAAAATCAAGGGTGGCTTTTGGAATCTTTTTGAAACACTCTTTTTCCCCTAGCAAAGCATGGCATTTTGGAAGCCAAATTGCTGTTGCACCCTCATAATAGCCTTGTGCTTTAAGAACATGTTTTGGGACCCAACGAGTAATAATCTGAGGTTTAGGCTTGGAAAAGATGTGCTTCTTAAGAGGCTTAGCAACTGGACTAGATGGTACAAGTTTGTACGCATCTTTGGGTAGCCAAATTGATAATTCCTTCTTGCCTAGCCTTCTTTGAGCAGCAACTAGAGTAGTTGGAACATGCCAGCCATGGCCCTCACTTGAGTACTCATCAATTATCCACATCATTTTTTTTGGAGCTTCAAGAGCAGATTTTGAGAGTGGGTTGTGTAAGGTAGAAACATTACCCTTTTGACACGATAAAGCTCGTGGAGTAGCAGATCCCAAGATACAATCAGAATCAATTTGCAACTTGTATTGTCTATTCTTCCAATCTAATGAGCAATTGGTAGCACTTAACCACGATCGACCGAGAACAGCCTCTACTACTGCCTTGGACTTATGTGCCACATAAAAGGGCACTGACATCTGGTGATCCTGAATGGACATCATAATAACACATTTTCCCTCTATAGGGTTATCTTCCCCTGAGAAACTTCGTAAGTCAACAGGAATTTGCACAAGTGGTGGTTGTCCCAAGGCTTTCCATGTGTCAAACGAGAGAACATTATAATCTGCACCAGAGTCAATTAAGGCAGAGGAGACAAAGTAGGTAGTCTCATGAAGATGAAGGCATAATTTAATATTGAATGGATCGACATATGGTTCATCAGTAGCCAACTGTATGGCCAACATAGAAGCTTTGCGACGCTCCTTGGCTTTTGCAACTCTAGCTTTAGCCTCCTCTTGAGCCTGACGTTTTGTAAGATTCCTCCCCCAACCCCTTTTTGATGTCTAGTATCTTCCCCTGTAATCAACCCTCTTCAGAAATATAAAGACCTTGTTTCTATCTGTTTTAGCCTAGAGAGAGAAAAATATTCTAGAGAGAGAATATTCAGATTTTGAATATTTTTGGATAGAAAAATATCTCTTATAATTCAGATGAGTTCCCCTGAAATAGAAATTCAAAAAGAATTTTTCAATGTGCAATTGGAATTAATTGGAAATAGGTATAAAGAACCTTAGTCTAAGGGTCTAGATTTTCAGAAATCTTTAGACTATGGTCCAATTAAGGTTCCTATGGGCCAATAGCATCAATCCATGTGTAGGGAAGAGATAAATCCAAATTTGTAAAAAAGAAGATACCCAAAAATGAGTAAATGCTCACATAAGGTGAAGAGTTGAAAATGTACAAGGTTTATTAGTAAAAAACTATGAGCAATATTAAAAATATGAGATATTTTGGGTATCCAAAAATGAGTAAATGCTCACATAAGATGAAGAGTTGAAAATGTACAAGGTTTATTAGTAAAAAACTATGAGCAATATTAAAATGATGCCATTATGACACATATGTAAGGAAGGGGAATTCTTTAAAGGAGGTGCATATTTCACATAAGATGAAGAGTTGAAAATGTACAAGGTTTATTAGTAAAAAACTATGAGCAATATTAAAATGATTCCATTATGACACATATGTAAGGAAGGGGAATTCTTTAAAGGAGGTGCATATTTCACATAAGATGAAGAGTTGAAAATGTACAAGGTTTATTAGTTAAAAAAAACTATGAGCAATATTAAAATGATTCCATTATGACACATATGTAAGGAAGGGGAGTTCTTTAAAGGAGGTGCATATTTCACATGCTTGAATGAGTTTTAAACTCATAAAAATTGAGATATTTCATCTCTCCTCTCTCCTCATTCAAGTCTAGTTCCAAAAAGTTAGCTTAATTGACCTAAAAATGGTTAAATATTGACCAAACTGATTTAGAAAATTCTAGAATCAGTTTGTTTGGTTAGGAGCCCAATTTTTCCTATAAATAGAAGCCTCCCCCTTGTTGAAAAATAGTTAGTGTTTATGCATCGTTACTCTACTCCACCTAAGCCAAGAACTGTGAATTCATTTAATAATTCACTAGTTTTTGGAGCTTCCCTCTTTCTTCAATCCCCATTAGTGGCTCCATCAACATACTTAACCAATTGATTGGTTGGGGGCCTCTACCGTGAACAAAGAATCAAGCAAGTTGTAAGGTAATTAGTGAATATTGATCTTTCTATAATTTCTCAATGTTTCTCTCTTCTCAACCCCTCTCAAGCTTGAGAAGTTTAATTGGTATGGTTTTTTTTTAAATACTATTGAAGTTTGAATAGTAGTGAAGAGTTACATAAGTTAATAAATGCTATTGAAGTTAATTTTCATTTATGTTTAAATTCTAATGATTTTTATGTAAATTCTCTCTCTCACTCAAAAAATGGTCATACTCATGACCCGTTCTCAATCCAAATCAAGCTTTTCATAAAGCTTTTCCTTAACCCAAGATTAAGCTATGCTTGAGGCCAATTTAATGGCTTTTTTCTATGCTTTTAGTTTATGCATATTGATGATTCAATCCACTATAGATTAATGATCCAATTAGAGATCATTTTAATTATTTCCTTAATGATAAGCTTTATCCCTTAGAAAAAATTGAGATTTATCAGTCATAGCAGCGGAGCTATGGCAAAATTTTTATAAAAATTATGCATAAAATAATTTCATTCAAAGCATAAAAAGAGGACTTCCTACCATATTCTAGGAATTATCATCCTAGATTAATTGAAAGAATTTCATTATAATCATGGAGAAATTGAATTTTAATATCATGCATAAAGGATAATTTTTTTTTATATCAAAAGTGTTACTTTTATCATTTTTAATTTTCATGCATAGAAGTATGCATAAAGGAAAAAAAATTTATATCAAAAGTGATACTTTTATCATTTTTAATTTTCATGCATAGAAGTATGCATAAAGGATAATTTTTTTATATAAAAAGTGTTATTTTTATCATTTTTAATTTTCATGCATAGAAGGATGCATAAAGGAAAAATTTTTATATCAAAAGTGTTACTTTTATCATTTTTAATTTTCATGCATAGAAGTATGCATAAAGGATAATTTTTTTATATCAAAAGTGTTACTTTTATCATATTGGATTTCATGCATAAAGGTATGCATAAAAGTTGAATATTTTATTATAAAAGTGTTACTTTTAGCATAATTGAATTTCATGCATAGAGGTATGCATAAAAGATATGGGAAGTGATAAGATATGATAAGATGCATGTGGATGTGGATGTGGATGTATGAATGTGGATGTATGGATGTGAATGTGGATGTGGATGTGGATGTATGAATGTGGATGTATGGATGTGGATGTGGATGTGTGAATGTGGATGTATGGATGTGAATGTGGATGTGGATGTGGATGTATGGATGTATGGATGTGAATGAGGATGTAGATGTGGATGCATGGATGTAAATGTGGATGTGGATGTATGGATGTATGCATGTAGATGTGGATGCATGAATGTGGATGTATGGATGTGAATGAGGATATAGATGTGGATGTATGGATGTGAATGTACATGTAGATAAAGATGTATATATGTGAATGGGAATGTGGATGTGGATGTATGTATGAATGTGGATATGGGATGTGGATGTATAAATGAGGATGTGAAAATGGAGATAAGCATGTAGATGTGGATGCATGGATGTAAATGTGGATGTGGATGTATGGATGTATGCATGTAGATGTGGATGCATGAATGTGGATGTATGGATGTGAATGAGGATATAGATGTGGATGTATGGATGTGAATGTACATGTAGATAAAGATGTATATATGTGAATGGGAATGTGGATGTGGATGTATGTATGCATGTGGATGTGGATATGGATGTGTATGTATGAATGTGGATATGGGATGTGGATGTATAAATGAGGATGTGAAAATGGAGATAAACATGTAGATGTGGATGCATGAATGTGGATGTATGGATGTGAATGAGGATATAGATGTGGATGTATGGATGTGAATGTGCATGTAGATATGGATGTATATATGTGAATGGGAATGTGGATGTGGATGTATGTATGCATGTGGATGTGGATATGGATGTGTATGTATGAATGTGGATATGGGATGTGGATGTATAAATGAGGATGTGAAAATGGAGATAAGCATGTAGATGTGGATGTATAGATGTGAATGTGGATGTGGATGTGGATGTATGAATGTGGATGTATGGATGTGAATGAGGATGTGGATGTGGATGCATGGATGTAAATGTGGATGTGTATGTATGGATGTAGGCATGTAGATGTGGATGCATGAATGTGGATGTATGGATGTGAATGAGGATATAGATGTGGATGTATGGATGTGAATGTGCATGTAGATATGGATGTATAGATGTGAATGAGAATGTGGATGTGGATGTATGTATGTATGTATGTATGTGGATGTGGATGTATGAATGAGGACGTGATAATGAATGTATGCATGTGGATGTGGATATGGATGTGTATGTATGAATGCGGATATGGATGTGGATATGGATGTGTATGTATGAATGTGGATATGGGATGTGGATGTATAAATGAGGATGTGAAAATGGAGATAAGCATGTAGATGTGGATGTATGGATGTGAATGTGGATGTGGATGTGGATGTATGGATGTGGATATGGATGTGAATATATGATATGTGATGTGAAGGAATATGAAGTGCAGAGATAGAAAATGATATGATTGGATGAGTACACATATAAATGAAATGTGGAATAAGTAATGTGGATTGCATGAGGGATAATGTGGAAAAATGAGAGTTAATATAGAAATTGTATTTGTAAACTGTTTGTAAATGCTGTTTGGAAATGGCTGTTTTATGTCAAGAATGCTGGGAAAGCATTTTGACAGTCTTGTGATTAAGGTCGTGGAGACCTAACTGATAAAGTTGCAACTGCTGACAGAGAGTCAATGGAGGACGTCTCGCGTAGCAAGGTCGGCCGAGGTCTTGACCAGCCTCGGTTCGATTAAAATGGTGAGCTTCCGGTACGGTGGATGAGGGACCAAGGAAGCGGCCTATGAGTGAAGCGCTAGGTCACCTGCGAAGGATCCTAGAGGGTGCTGACCATACGGTGCTCGGGCTCTGGGTCACCCAGGATACCCACGCGTGCGTCGAGGAAGATATTGGAACAAGGAGTAAGAGTTGTTTTCTGGAACCGGGCATGGATCTGGTTGACTGACCTTGCTGGTCCTCAACGGATGAGTCCATGGCTCTTTTATACGGATCTGTTGGTTGATCTTGCTGATCTTCAACGAGAGTCCATCTTGATAAGTGATTATATTGTTGAGTATTATGGGCTAGGAACTATTGAAACGGCCCCTGTGTGGACAAGTGGTGAGCGTTCTAGTTGCCAATGATGCCATAGATACTCTGATGAAGGAATGATGGGAAATTATGAATCAACTGGATAATTTGGGAGATTGTGATCAGTGGTACTATGGTTTCATTAAAGGATTGTTTTAAAGTTAGCTGATGCTAAGAAAAAGGTAATTTTCATATTGGGTGTGTAAGTGGTGTGGCTAGTTTTATGTTTGCATGAAATTTCGGCTAGGGGGCCTTGGAACTCTTTTCCTTGGTACCCGGGACAAAACCTAACCAAATTCCAAATTGGATCCCATCACTACAGTGGTTGGGCGGTTGGCTAACCCATGGGATCGGATGGGGTTAGGCTGGACTGATGGATCCGTAAATCGAGACTCAATTTCTGTTATTACGATAGATAAAGTAAATCCCGGATAGTAATTGTTCTATGGATAGGAATCAACGGCTGTGCCTCCTTGGTGGGGAAAAAAGCGTTGATCCCAATGATCCAAGTGCAAGTTTCTTCCTTGATCTGACCAAGTATCTTTATAGATGCAGTCGGATCTGTTTGATCAGTAAGAGTTTTGACTACGTTAGAGTAAAAATTATCCTGGTGGAATCGCCCGTGCTTTCCGGATAAGGGAAGTTTTTCCGGGTCTGGTTTTGGAAAAACCGACGGATTAGTCTTTTGTCCGGATATCCGTGGACGAGGCCCCGAGTGTGGGACCCTGCCTCGCGCAAGAAGTGCTACTTCCGCTGCTAGTACCCCGAATCCGTTGCGCGGTGGGAACAGGGATCTCACAGTTGGTATCAGAGCATTTGGTTAATAAAGATCAACTGAGAAGACAAATATGTCGAAAATTTATCAAGAAGCACAAAAAGGTTGTAATTGTGTGATATAATTCATACAATTTGATATTCAAACTGAAATTCGTAATTTGGTAATTGGGTCTTCAGATGGAAGTACCGCAATTATATAGAATCCCTGACTTGCTTGAGGCCTAGACATGATGGTATTTACCTTATAATTCCAAGAGCCACGACTACCCGTATATACCGAGAGTATACTGCAGCTCTTTACTGACAGTATATACGAGTAAATCTAAGACTTGAAATTATAAGCGTTAATGCTATCCAGATGATGAATTCGAATGTGGTTGATATGATTTTTAATTCTGTTTGAGAATTGATGAATTGAATTGGATTCTGATTGAAAATTCTAATTGAAAAATGATGATTTCTGAAATTAGTTGAAATATAAAAATCTGAACAAAACCACAATGAGGATGAATGGGACGAGTCCCAGTGATGATATTCATAACTGGAATGATGATAATGAATTCAGCAAATCACTATGAGATTAGTGGGTTGTGCTGTCAAATTGTTACTGTTAACACTTGATCAGTAGATCAAGTTAAGGGATGACAAATTGAGAACTTGCTTGACTGAAATTCCCGTGGAGGAATGTTCAGAAGGAAATTTTTCGGTCTAATGGACCATTATCATGTTAAAGATATGAATGATATGATCTGAATATTAATGATGAGTTCTATATAAGGGATATTTATCCCAGTGTTCTGCTGGGTTGACCAGAATATAAGGAACCCCAAAATAAAATTGGATGTTAAGAAAAAGAGTTGTCCTCTACCTTGCGAGATGAGGACATCTCGCACTTTTTAAGTGGGGTAGAATGTAAGATTCCTCCCCAGCCTTCGAGGTATACAGGAGTAAGAATCTCCCTTTCTGATCTTATAATTATTCCCTCTCTAAAATAAAAGAAAGTTCTGTTTAACAAAGGAAGACCCTTTTCCTAGAATACTTCTCAAGAGTCCCACCTGTTTTAAGGATTCAGAACAATGAGTTCAGAAGTGAGAATCGATGTTTTGGATATCAAGGTTTTGGTCTTCATTCGAGTACGGCCCAAAAGAAGTTCTTTATCTCTTGGGGAGTATATGAAGTTATCCCCCAGATATTGTGAGCCTTATATCTGAATTCAATAAAAGTAGGTGACTTAGCCTACAAGCTTCTTTTATCTCTTCATCTCAAAATTCTTAATGCCTTCTATAGAAAAATGTGTCAAACCCAAATCATGGAAAGACGGTAAAACTTCAGTGGCAAGTTACCGTTGGCTTCTAAGTTACGCTAGCTCCTTCCTTTATATAAGTCGTAACTTTTACTTGTCGCTCACAGTAATCTTACTTCCATCGATCTCCTTTCTTTCTTAATCTCCTTCATGGCTTGGCAACAAGAACTAGTTTTATCCCTAATGATTTCTCACCTTCAAGACGCAAGGGAGTCTGTGAAGAAAGATTTTATAGAGCAGTATGAGCGCTCACTTTTCCCTCACTTGGGAACTTCTGTAGCGCAGACAAAATGGCGGACCTATCAAGACATAACTAGGGTAACACCCTGGGGTCAGCAGCACTTTCGTAACAATGTCCGCTTGGCCATGGTTATTGAAGCTTTGGGTTTGGGTCCCCGATACTACTGCGTCATGAGATCAAGGCATCGTGGGTTTTCTGAGCGGGTCTTCTTACTGGCGTGTTTTCTTCCTCATGAGAAGATATGCCTTTACCCCATTTTTGGCTTGCCTCTCAGAGGTCCTTTTGTTAGAACACCTCATACCACTCAGATAGGCGCAGCAATAACCCACAGAATCATTCCCATAGATGAGTTACCTTATACTTGTGCAGCTTGTGAGGACTGCTTTTGTGATCATATGATGGACGGGCTTATGGAAGTGTAAAGAGTTCTTCTATCTTTACTGTATAAGTTCCGAGAATGAATAAAGTTTAAATCTTGTTCTTATTTTGAATCTTGCTCTCTTTAAGACGTTTCTTGGTGGTTAATCTTGATTAAAATTTTTCTCTAAGTCTCATATTCGTGAATCTTGCGAAATTATCACAAGTTGCGAGATGAGGACATCTCGCGTTTTTTAAGTGGGGTAGAATGTAAGATTCCTCCCCCAACCCCTTTTTGATGTCTAGTATCTTCCCCTGTAATCAACCCTCTTCAGAAATATAAAGACCTTGTTTCTATCTGTTTTAGCCTAGAGAGAGAAAAATATTCTAGAGAGAGAATATTCAGATTTTGAATATTTTTGGATAGAAAAATATCTCTTATAATTCAGATGAGTTCCCTTAAATAGAAATTCAAAAAGAATTTTCCAATGTGCAATTGGAATTAATTGGAAATAGGTATAAAGAACCTTAGTCTAAGGGTCTAGATTTTCAGAAATCTTTAGACTATGGTCCAATTAAGGTTCCTATGGGCCAATAGCATCAATCCATGTGTAGGGAAGAGATAAATCCAAATTTGTAAAAAAGAAGATACCCAAAAATGAGTAAATGCTCACATAAGGTGAAGAGTTGAAAATGTACAAGGTTTATTAGTAAAAAACTATGAGCAATATTAAAGATATGAGATATTTTGGGTATCCAAAAATGAGTAAATGCTCACATAAGATGAAGAGTTGAAAATGTACAAGGTTTATTAGTAAAAAACTATGAGCAATATTAAAATGATGCCATTATGACACATATGTAAGGAAGGGGAATTCTTTAAAGGAGGTGCATATTTCACATAAGATGAAGAGTTGAAAATGTACAAGGTTTATTAGTAAAAAACTATGAGCAATATTAAAATGATTCCATTATGACACATATGTAAGGAAGGGGAATTCTTTAAAGGAGGTGCATATTTCACATAAGATGAAGAGTTGAAAATGTACAAGGTTTATTAGTTAAAAAAAACTATGAGCAATATTAAAATGATTCCATTATGACACATATGTAAGGAAGGGGAGTTCTTTAAAGGAGGTGCATATTTCACATGCTTGAATGAGTTTTAAACTCATAAAAATTGAGATATTTCATCTCTCCTCTCTCCTCATTCAAGTCTAGTTCCAAAAAGTTAGCTTAATTGACCTAAAAATGGTCAAATATTGACCAAACTGATTTAGAAAATTCTAGAATCAGTTTGTTTGGTTAGGAGCCCAATTTTTCCTATAAATAGAAGACTCCCCCTTGTTGAAAAATAGTTAGTGTTTATGCATCGTTACTCTACTCCACCTAAGCCAAGAGCTGTGAATTCATTTAATAATTCACTAGTTTTTGGAGCTTCCCTCTTTCTTCAATCCCCATTAGTGGCTCCATCAACATACTTAACCAATTGATTGGTTGGGGGCCTCTACCGTGAACAAAGAATCAAGCAAGTTGTAAGGTAATTAGTGAATATTGATCTTTCTATAATTTCTCAATGTTTCTCTCTTCTCAACCCCTCTCAAGCTTGAGAAGTTTAATTGGTATGGTTTTTTTTTAAATACTATTGAAGTTTGAATAGTAGTGAAGAGTTACATAAGTTAATAAATGCTATTGAAGTTAATTTTCATTTATGTTTAAATTCTAATGATTTTTATGTAAATTCTCTCTCTCACTCAAAAAATGGTCATACTCATGACCCGTTCTCAATCCAAATCAAGCTTTTCATAAAGCTTTTCCTTAACCCAAGATTAAGCTATGCTTGAGGCCAATTTAATGGCTTTTTTCTATGCTTTTAGTTTATGCATATTGATGATTCAATCCACTATAGATTAATGATCCAATTAGAGATCATTTTAATTATTTCCTTAATGATAAGCTTTATCCCTTAGAAAAAATTGAGATTTATCAGTCATAGCAGCGGAGCTATGGCAAAATTTTTATAAAAATTATGCATAAAATAATTTCATTCAAAGCATAAAAAGAGGACTTCCTACCATATTCTAGGAATTATCATCCTAGATTAATTGAAAGAATTTCATTATAATCATGGAGAAATTGAATTTTAATATCATGCATAAAGGATAATTTTTTTTATATCAAAAGTGTTACTTTTATCATTTTTAATTTTCATGCATAGAAGTATGCATAAGAAAAAAAATTTATATCAAAAGTGATACTTTTATCATTTTTAATTTTCATGCATAGAAGTATGCATAAAGGATAATTTTTTTATATTAAAAGTGTTATTTTTATCATTTTTAATTTTCATGCATAGAAGGATGCATAAAGGAAAAATTTTTATATCAAAAGTGTTACTTTTATCATTTTTAATTTTCATGCATAGAAGTATGCATAAAGGATAATTTTTTTATATCAAAAGTGTTACTTTTATCATATTGGATTTCATGCATAGAGGTATGCATAAAAGTTGAATATTTTATTATAAAAGTGTTACTTTTAGCATAATTGAATTTCATGCATAGAGGTATGCATAAAAGATATGGGAAGTGATAAGATATGATAAGATGCATGTGGATGTGGATGTGGATGTATGAATGTGGATGTATGGATGTGAATGTGGATGTGGATGTGGATGTATGAATGTGGATGTATGGATGTGGATGTGGATGTATGGATGTGAATGTGGATGTGGATGTGGATGTATGGATGTATGGATGTGAATGAGGATGTAGATGTGGATGCATGGATGTAAATGTGGATGTGGATGTATGGATGTATGCATGTAGATGTGGATGCATGAATGTGGATGTATGGATGTGAATGAGGATATAGATGTGGATGTATGGATGTGAATGTACATGTAGATAAAGATGTATATATGTGAATGGGAATGTGGATGTGGATGTATGTATGCATGTGGATGTGGATATGGATGTGTATGTATGAATGTGGATATGGGATGTGGATGTATAAATGAGGATGTGAAAATGGAGATAAGCATGTAGATGTGGATGCATGGATGTAAATGTGGATGTGGATGTATGGATGTATGCATGTAGATGTGGATGCATGAATGTGGATGTATGGATGTGAATGAGGATATAGATGTGGATGTATGGATGTGAATGTACATGTAGATAAAGATGTATATATGTGAATGGGAATGTGGATGTGGATGTATGTATGCATGTGGATGTGGATATGGATGTGTATGTATGAATGTGGATATGGGATGTGGATGTATAAATGAGGATGTGAAAATGGAGATAAACATGTAGATGTGGATGCATGAATGTGGATGTATGGATGTGAATGAGGATATAGATGTGGATGTATGGATGTGAATGTGCATGTAGATATGGATGTATATATGTGAATGGGAATGTGGATGTGGATGTATGTATGCATGTGGATGTGGATATGGATGTGTATGTATGAATGTGGATATGGGATGTGGATGTATAAATGAGGATGTGAAAATGGAGATAAGCATGTAGATGTGGATGTATGGATGTGAATGTGGATGTGGATGTGGATGTATGAATGTGGATGTATGGATGTGAATGAAGGTTGTGGATGTGGATGCATGGATGTAAATGTGGATGTGTATGTATGGATGTAGGCATGTAGATGTGGATGCATGAATGTGGATGTATGGATGTGAATGAGGATATAGATGTGGATGTATGGATGTGAATGTGCATGTAGATATGGATGTATAGATGTGAATGAGAATGTGGATGTGGATGTATGTATGTATGTATGTATGTGGATGTGGATGTATGAATGAGGACGTGATAATGAATGTATGCATGTGGATGTGGATATGGATGTGTATGTATGAATGCGGATATGGATGTGGATATGGATGTGTATGTATGAATGTGGATATGGGATGTGGATGTATAAATGAGGATGTGAAAATGGAGATAAGCATGTAGATGTGGATGTATGGATGTGAATGTGGATGTGGATGTGGATGTATGGATGTGGATATGGATGTGAATATATGATATGTGATGTGAAGGAATATGAAGTGCAGAGATAGAAAATGATATGATTGGATGAGTACACATATAAATGAAATGTGGAATAAGTAATGTGGATTGCATGAGGGATAATGTGGAAAAATGAGAGTTAATATAGAAATTGTATTTGTAAACTGTTTGTAAATGCTGTTTGGAAATGGCTGTTTTATGTCAAGAATGCTGGGAAAGCATTTTGACAGTCTTGTGATTAAGGTCGTGGAGACCTAACTGATAAAGTTGCAACTGCTGACGGAGAGTCAATGGAGGACGTCTCGCGTAGCAAGGTCGACCGAGGTCTTGACCAGCCTCGGTTCGATTAAAATGGTGAGCTTCCGGTACGGTGGATGAGGGACCAAGGAAGCGGCCTATGAGTGAAGCGCTAGGTCACCTGCGAAGGATCCTAGAGGGTGCTGACCATACGGTGCTCGGGCTCTGGGTCACCCAGGATACCCACGCGTGCGTCGAGGAAGATATTGGAACAAGGAGTAAGAGTTGTTTTCTGGAACCGGGCATGGATCTGGTTGACTGACCTTGCTGGTCCTCAACGGATGAGTCCATGGCTCTTTTATACGGATCTGTTGGTTGATCTTGCTGATCTTCAACGAGAGTCCATCTTGATAAGTGATTATATTGTTGAGTATTATGGGCTAGGAACTATTGAAACGGCCCCTGTGTGGACAAGTGGTGAGCGTTCTAGTTGCCAATGATGCCATAGATACTCTGATGAAGGAATGATGGGAAATTATGAATCAACTGGATAATTTGGGAGATTGTGATCAGTGGTACTATGGTTTCATTAAAGGATTGTTTTAAAGTTAGCTGATGCTAAGAAAAAGGTAATTTTCATATTGGGTGTGTAAGTGGTGTGGCTAGTTTTATGTTTGCATGAAATTTCGGCTAGGGGGCCTTGGAACTCTTTTCCTTGGTACCCGGGACAAAACCTAACCAAATTCCAAATTGGATCCCATCACTACAGTGGTTGGGCGGTTGGCTAACCCATGGGATCGGATGGGGTTAGGCTGGACTGATGGATCCGTAAATCGAGACTCAATTTCTGTTATTACGATAGATAAAGTAAATCCCGGATAGTAATTGTTCTATGGATAGGAATCAACGGCTGTGCCTCCTTGGTGGGGAAAAAAGCGTTGATCCCAATGATCCAAGTGCAAGTTTCTTCCTTGATCTGACCAAGTATCTTTATAGATGCAGTCGGATCTGTTTGATCAGTAAGAGTTTTGACTACGTTAGAGTAAAAATTATCCTGGTGGAATCGCCCGTGCTTTCTGGATAAGGGAAGTTTTTCCGGGTCTGGTTTTGGAAAAACCGACGGATTAGTCTTTTGTCCGGATATCCGTGGACGAGGCCCCGAGTGTGGGACCCTGCCTCGCGCAAGAAGTGCTACTTCCGCTGCTAGTACCCCGAATCCGTTGCGCGGTGGGAACAGGGATCTCACACGTTTAAGTAGGTCAAGTGCTTCTTTCCGTGTTTGTGCAGCATGCATCTGTTGAAGCATGGCTTCAGTTAATGGTTCATTGTATTTCTTGAGACGACTTCCATTAATGGAGTTAGGCATTTGCTCACCTTCTAGTGTCTCTAAACGCACTGCACCACTTGGAGTAAGCTCATTAATCACAAAAGGTCCTAGGCCACGTTTCTTGAGCTTTCTCTTATGCTTCTTAAGTGTGTACAAGAGCACCAGGTCTCCTTTTTTGAATCATTCAGTTGTTACATTTCTATCATACCATTGCTTCTGTCTCCTTTTCTCAGCATACATCCCCATTACCGCCAATAAGTGGGTCTCATCAAGATTTTCCAATTCATCAATGCGCTGTGAAAGCTCATGACCAGTCCAATCCAATTGTTTAGCTACTCGTAGAGTAGGTACTAGAAATTCAATGGGAAGAATTGCATCTAGTCCAAAAGCAAGCTCAAATGGGGTTGTGCCCACAGATATTTTATAGGCTGTCCTATATGCCCAAAGAACTGAGTACAACTTTTGCTCCCAATCAGTCCTATGTCCCTCAACAATCTTTGTGAGTGCTGTGCAGAGAATCTTGTTAGTACTCTCGGCTTGTCCATTGGTCTGGGGATGATAGGGTGCAGAACGCTTGTGAATTACCATAAATTCTTGAAGCAAAAACTCTATGACCTCATTCACAAAGTGCACACCTTGATCACTAACGATCTCAATAGGTAAGCCATAGCGTGTAAACACGTACTCATACAAGAACTTGGCTGTGGTTCTGGCATCATTTTTGACTGTAGCCTTTGCCTCTACCCATTTGGTCAAATAGTCTGTTGCGACTATAATATATTCAGCATGCGTGTGTGACGAGGTGGAGGTTTAATGGGACCGACAAAATCAATACCCCATTTTGCAAAAGCACGTGTGCTTAACATAGGCCGCAATGGCATATTGTCCTTTCTGATGGGAGGTTTGGTCCTTTGATAATCGTCACAACGTTTCACATATTCTTCGGCATCCATTTGTAAGGTTGGCCACCAAAGCCCAGACCACCTAATCAACTTAGCTGTGGTATTGCCCGAAAAGTGTCCACCCCCAACACCTGCATGTGCATGAGTTAAGATTTTCAAATAGTCAGCTTCACATACACACATGTGTAAGTTGCCATCCTTGCCCCTCTTGTAGAGTTGGCCCTCTATCAGCATATAGTTTGCCACTTCAACTTTAATAGCATGCTTTTGATGTTTAGGAATTTTTTGATCCGTATGACCATGCTGAAGATAGTCCACAATATACTTACTCCAACTTGGTGTAGTTGAAATTTGGAATAATGTGACATTATGAATTGGCTGTTGAATTTGACATGAAGCACAGTTACGAACAAATTTTTCAGCATCCGCATGCATGGTAGGCCACCATTGCCCATCCTGAGATATACGTCGCACACAAGTAGTAGCTGATGCATGGATTCCACCGATACCCGCATGTGCCCATTCCAAGATTTCCTCATATTGGTCAGGGTTAGGTATAAGCCGCAACACTCCATCATTACCCTGACGATATAATCTCTCTGAGATTAACTTGAACGGTCGCCATAGGTCCACATTAGGACCTGCTAGTTGTATCTGCCCACTTGTCAAAATTTCTAAAATGGATTCAGACCATCTAGGAGCTGTCTCTACAAGGAAAAGTGTTGAATCTAACATATCATCATCCACACCCACATGAGCTTCGCCAGAGGTGATTCGAGACAAATGATCTGCCCTAAGATGAGTTGTTCCTTTTCGAAGTGCCACTTCAAAATCAAACTCAAGAAGGATGATAAACCACCTCACAATCCTTCCAGTTGCACAAGGCTTATTTACCAAATATAGCAATGCTTGATGGTCCACAAAAAATATGAATTTGTTTGCCAAAAGGTAATGGCGAAACTTTTTCACTGCATATATCATGGACAATCCTTCTCTTTCTGTTGTGGTATAATTCTTCTCAGCATTGTTCAACTGTCGACTAGCATATGAGATTGGGAAATCCTTATTATGTTCTCCCGATTGAGCCAAAATACATCCAATTGCAAAGTTTGAAGCATCAATATGGACATGAAAGATTTGGTTCCAATCTGGTGCCTGTAATATGGGTGCAGTCACTAATGCTTGCTTCAACTTTTCAAAGGATTCCTCACACTCATCAGTCCAATTAAACTATACAAGAAGAGCATATAATGGTCTAGCTAGGACAGCGTACATGTAGATGAATCTACGGTAATAGCCACAATGTCCCATGAATGTTTGTACCCCTTTAGGGTTGATAGGCCGAGGTAATGAGACAATGACATCAATTTTATCCATATCTGTTGAAATCCCATTGCGAGAAACAATATGGCCCAAAATTTTCCCTTGTCTTACCATGAATTTGCACTTGTCAGGATTCAAGCATATACGATAAAGCTGACACTTTTGAAACACAAGTCTGAGATGTTCTATATGATCATCATGCTCTTGTGAGTGAACACATAAATCATCCATGAAGATCTCAAGAAATTGCCTAAGATACTCCTTGAATACATGACTCATTAACCGCTGGTGCATTTGTTAGACCAAATGGCATAACACGATAGGCAAAGATGCCATCTTCAGTAGCAAAGGCTGTCTTGTGTTGATCCTTTGGATCAATTGACACTTGATTGTAACCGGAGAATCCATCCAAGAAACTATATGCCTTTTTCCCTGCAACTCGTTCCAAAACATGATCCGTGATTGGAAGTGGGTAATGATCACGCACAGTAGCTGCATTTACCTTCTTGAGGTTTACACATACTCAAAGTTTTCCATTTTTCTTGGGCACCACTACAATAGGGGAGACCCATTCAGTGTGTTCAATCTCATAGATAAATTCTGCCTCTAAGAGCTTGTCTATTTCTTCCTTTATCTTCCGTGCAAAATTTTTATTGTAAGTATAAGGACGTTGCTTGGAGGGCTTTGCATCCTCTCGCAATGGAATTGTATGCTGACATATGCTTGGATCAACTCCTTTGAGGTCTTTATAACTCCAAGCAAAAACATCGTGATACTCCTTTATTGTTTGAATTAATAACTTCTCCTCATCTAAGGATAAGTCTGTGGCAATCCACACATAGCGAGGCTCTTCTCCTGGCTTAGCAATATCAATCTTTTTTGCATCTTCTGGACCATCATATGAAACCCCTGGCACGCTTGGTTTTTGTCGCATGGGCTGTTGAAGAACAATCTTCCGATCTTGAAGAGTGTACTATGTGAAATTGGGAGGAACATTGAGACCTTGTTCTTGTCCACTTGAGTCTTCACTCATCGAAGACCATGCGGTTTTGAGCTCTCCTTTGCCATCTTGCATCGGATTTTTTTGTTCAACCGTTGTCTTTGCACTTCCAACACTCTCTTTTGAATCGGTTTTAGACTTGAGTTTTGGTTTTTGTTTCTTCGTTTTTTTACGATTTTTGCTAACAGTTGTTAGCTTTTCCCCTGCTTGGAATCCATCTGATCGTTTTACTTGGTCTTTGATACTATCTTGTGCTTGGACATAGTATAGATATCCGTTCTTTCCTGAGAAGTGAGGTGGTGGTCGAGAGTGTTCACTCTTAGACTCCTCCTTTTCTTTTTGTAGTCTCTCACGTCGTTCCCTCTCATCTTGTTTACGGAGTCTTTTATGGCTCTTACAGCATTTATGTTTAGGTCGGCTTCGAGGGATTTCTACTTGAACCTCCCTTCCTCTCAAGAGTAGGCGTACCTTTCCTAACTCATCCTCAGTGATTATCACATTATTATCAAAATCCGAGTCCCATCCGTCTTCCTTATCAGCATCATTAGCAGATTCGAGTGTTAAATCCTCTACTAAGACTTCCTCGACATGCAGTGCTGTTGTGGATGCATTCCTATAGTACAAATCATCTAGAAGGTCACGTGGTTGTACCATTCGTATAGGAATAATATCATATCCATCTGAGTCACAAAATTGAATTGACTTAGGTAAAGCACATGTCGATAATGTTGCAAGAACATGAGTCCATTCTAGTGGATCAATTAAATGCTCAGGGAAGGGTTGTGGAATGTATGCCTCATCTGATACACTTCGATTACCCTTAAGTCTCTCAATGTTGAAATCCCTACATGAGGCTCCACACATCCATAGATCTTCTCGCCCATCTGACAATGTAACTCTTGAGCCCTCAGATGAAGCAGAATCAAACTCATCTATTGGAGACCTTGTTACATCACGATATGAGTGATTCCTTAGGTTGACCCTTGTGATGACAGAATCATGTCGGAGGTACAAATAATTGTATCCCCAATCTTGAATCATTTGAAATTGTCGCATGAATGGTCTACCCAATATCACTTCATAGTTTGGATGTTTTCCAAAATCCACTACTGCAAAGGTGTGCTCATATTCAATCCCACATGTGGTGACCAATAAGTTCTCAAGCAGCCCAAGGGGATGTTCTAAGCTTCCATCTGCTAGCTGCAAGCGCATCCTGGTACTCCTAATAACTGGTTTGCCCCACTTTTCCCAAATGGACCTTGTCACAATGCCCACCCCTGTCCCACTATCAAAGTATTGCAGTTGGAGACTACTTTTCGCACTTCTAATGGGAGGGTAGCATTTCCCTGATCGTCCTCACAAAATTTTCCTACTTTGTTGATAGGATATGGCATAATATGCTTTGTCTCAAGGTGTATAGTACACTCATGGTGACTCTTTTGTAGCAATACCTGCTCTGACAAACATGTGGCAATATCATTCCACAACTGAGGTCGAATTTTTATCAAGTCAAGCAAAGGTAAGGTACAAGCCACTGGTGCACAAAATAGCTTGCACGATACTCATATCCTTCTCCTTTGTCAACCTTTTATGCATGGAGGGTATCCTCAAGGTTTGAGAACAGTTCTCATATTCTCCCAGATATGATGGTAAGGTTTTCATTGTATGCTTACTTCTAGGAGAAACAATTGTTTGAACTTCCTCTTGGATGCTTGGGCGTCCAGAATTGTTTTCCGTGCCCCTAGTAAAATCCACCTCAGAGAATGGAGGCGAACTAATAGAGGACATGTTCTCATTAACTTTCTCATGAACTGCGGCCCACATCTCATTTGCCATGTCCTCGTTAGCATCAATAACTTCATCATTGCATGGGAAGGCAAGGCTAGGTGGGTGGCAGAATACCTCCTTTCAATTGGGTGTCAATTGGTGCAGACCTTTTGCTATGAGCTTGTGAAATGAGCTCACTTTTCATTTCCCGACTTGATGACACTTTTGGTATGGTTTCTAATGTTGGCTTAAGAGAGGTTGGGCCCCGAGGAATAGGTGGTGGTGGTCCCTCAAGTATTGTCTGAGCTTCCCTAATGAGTTGCTAATGTACAGCTAGATTGATCTACTCCTCACGAGGGTTTGGGTACTCTTGAAGCTTCTTGGGTAGCTCAGATAAAGCTGCAATGCGACTTCTATGAGCATCGATGATGGAATCTAGAGTCTCATTCACTTTATCCACAAAAACAGAACCCCCAGAACTATCCTCAATCGTACTAGCCTCATCTTGTTTAGCACTAGGCCCAGGTTGAGGTTGATGCTCCTCATGCACTTCTTGGGATGTAAAAGTTTGATCCTTCATGTTTTGTTTAGAGGCTTCTTGAGAACTAGTGGATGCACTTTTAGTTTGCTTGTTTCGGTTCTTCTTCCTCCTAGTGGTCTTTTTTCTATTGGACTGTAGGGTCTTGTCCACTAGATTTGTCTTTGCATCCCTAGTTCGAGGTGTCTCATCAGTTTGTATTTCGGCATTTCGTGTCTGTGATCTAGTCATGACTCTAAGTGGCACGACATCCTCATTCTCAAATGAAGGTGGTGATGGAACTGCCCCTACAAGGTTGAGTGAGACCTTTGGTTGAGAGGTGCCTTCCTCATGTGGTTTCAGCAGACAATCCTTTGACAATATCTTTCAATTGGTGGAAACTGTTGTACTGTTGTATTGGATCGAGATGCTTGCCTTGAGCGATGTGGACAATCACGAGCCCAATGGGGTTCTCCGCACTTCCTTTCATCAAAAGTGGACTTTTGAGTATATTATATTTCAAAAATTCGAGAAGGTTATGTACAATTCTTCTCTAATTTTCAAATGGGATTATGAATATAGTTCATTTAGATAAAAATGAATTAGTATGTGTGCATAAATATTTTATGCTGAAAGAGGAATTATGGGTATAATTGATTTTGTAAATTCCATAAGGATGTATGCATAAATCTTTTATTCAAAAAAGAGGAATATTGAGCATATTTTATTTTGGGAAAATTGAGAAAAGAGTGTGAAAATATTCATAGGAATGCATCGAGAAAACATGGATAAATTTTTAATCAAAAAGAGGAATTACAAACGTATTTAACTTTTGGAATTATGAAGTATACAAAAAATAGAATCTTAAGTACATTCTGAATTGGAAAAAGGTGACTAGAAACTCTTACTAGAATTATTGGCTAAATCAAGAATTCCACCATAATCTGATTTAATGATTTATGGACAAGGGAATTACATAAAGGCTTTCTACGATGATTAAAGAATTGATTAAGACTGACTTAAATAAACTTGATATAAAGAATCTAATCCAACCCGTATTCTGTCTCTTGGTTAGATTTTTGATGGGAAAAGGATTTCCTAGAAAAAGACCAAAAACATGCTGAGTTGGACGAATGTAAATACTTGGGGACTGACTTATTCCAAGATTTCCATGCTGGGAAAGGAATCTAGAATTCTTGAAAGGATCAAGGATCCAAAAGCAAATGAAAATTCAAACTTAAATGAATTCAGACAAGAAAAAATTTTATCTTTCACTAAGCCAAGTAATGGCCAAGACATAAAAAGTTCTATCAGTATGAAAAGTAGAGTAACCGTACTCTTAACCTGGTTGATTGTGGGCCAAAACTTCTGATAACTAGATCAAGGAAAGTTGATAATCAAACTAGATTCGCTCAAAGCGAAAAGAGACCATCTTGTTTATGGAAATACGAATTGTAAGATTCCTCCCCAGCCTCTCAAGATGTCTAGTATCTTCCCCTGTAGTCAAATCCCTCTTCAGAAATATAAAAGATCTTGTTTCTACCAGTTTTGGCCTAGAGAGAAAAAATCTTCTAGAGAGTGGTAATTCAGTTTTTAAATATTTTTGGATAGAAAAATATCTCATCTTATTAAAATAAGTTCCCCTGAAACAGAAGTTCAAAAAGATTTTCAGAAGGTGCATTAGAAATTAAGTATAATCTGTTCAAGAGGCATTATCCTAGGGGTCTAGATTTTTAAAAATTTTAAACTAAGGTTCCTATGGACCAATAAGATTCATCCAAATGTAGGGAGGAGATAAATAAAATAATAAAAGAAAAATCTCCCAAAATGAGTAAATACTCACATAAGATGAAGAGTTGACTAAGAACAAGGTTAATAGTTAAAAAAGAAAGATATTTAGATGAAATGATGCATTTTTGACACCTCGGTATGGGGAAATTCCCCTCATGAAGGAGGTGCCTATTTCACATGCTTGAATGAGTTTTAAACTCCCAAATAATGAGATATTTTTATCTCTCCTCTCTCCTGTTTCAACTAGATCCAAAAAGTGAGCAAAAGTGACCTAAAATGGTCAAAAATTGACCAAACTGATCCAGAAAATTCTAGAATCAGTTTGCTTGGTTAAGAGCTCACTTTTTCCTACAAATAAAAGCCTCCCCCTTTGTTGAAGCTTAATAGGATATGGATGTATGAATGTGCATGTGAAAATGGATGTATGGATGTGGATGTGGATGTATGGATGTGTATGTATGAATGCGGATGTGGAAGTGGATGTATGGATGTGGATGTACGAATGTGGATGTGTATGAAGATAATGAATGCGAATGTGTATGTGAAATGATGTGATGTCGATATGAGTAAATGGATGAGATGTGATGACATGTGAATTGGGATGTGAATAAATGATATGTGATGTGAATGAACCTGAGGTGATGAGATGGAAAATGATGTGATTGGATGACAACGAGTACACATATGAATGGAATGTGGAATAAGTAATGTGGACTAATGAGGGATAATGTGGGAAGATGTGAGTTCATTATAGAAACCGTATTTGTGACCTGTTTTAAATGACTGTTTTATGTCAAGAATGCTGGGGAAGCATTTTGACCGTCTTGTGATTAAGGTCGTGGAGACCTAACTGATAAAGTTGCAACTGCTAGTCAATGGAGGACGTCTCGCGTAGCAAGGTCAGCCGAGGTCTTGACTAGCCTTGGTTCAATTTCAATGGTGAGCTTCCGGTACAGTGGATGAGGGACCACAAGGAAGCGGCCTATGAGTGAAGGTGACCTGCGACCTAGAGGGTGCTGACCATACGGTGCTCAGGCTCTGGGTCGTCGAAGATACCCACACGTGCATCCTGGAAGATATTGAATCAAGGAGTAAGAGTTGTTTTCTGAAACCGGGCATGGATCTGGTTGATTGACCTTGCTGGTCCTCAAACGGATGAGTCCATGACTCTTTTATATGGATCTGTTGGTTGATCTTGCTGATCTTCCACGGAGATTCCATTTTGTTATGTGAATATATTGTCGGTTACTATGAGCTACAAACTATTGAAAAGGCCCCTGTGTGAACAAATGGTGAGCGTTCTGGATGCCAATGATGCCATAAGTACACTAATGAGAATGATTGGAAATAAGGATTCAACCAGAGATTTTGAGGATTACGATAAGTGACACAATGGTTTCATTAAAGGATTGTTTTAAAGATAGCTGATGCTGAAAAAAAAGCAATTTCATATTGGGTGTGTAAGTGGGTGTGTAAGTGGTGTGACTAGTTTTATGTTTGCATGAACATCTGGCTAGGGGGCCTAGGAACTCTTTTCCCTAGTACTCGGGACAAAACCTAACCAAATTCCTAATTGGATCCCATCACTACAGTGGTTAGGCAGTTGGCTAACCCATGGGACTGGATGGGGTTAGGCTAGACTGATGGATCAGTAAATCGAGACTCAATTTCTGTTTAGTCCGATAGATGAAGTAAATTTCGGACAAAAATTGTTCTATGGAAAAGAATCAACAGTTGTGCCTCTCCAGATGAGCTCAGTTAGTTAAGGCTTTTGACTATGTTAGGAAAAAGTTATCCTGGTGGAATCGCATGTGCTTTCCGAGCAAAGGAAGTTTTTTCGAGTTCGGTTTTGGAAAAACGGATGGATTAGTCTCTTGTCCGGATATCCGTGGGCGAGGCCCCGAGTGTGAGACCCTGCCCCGTGCAAGAAGTGCTACTTTCGTTGCTAGCACCCCTGAATTTGTTGCGTGGTGGGGATGGGGATCTCACAGTTGGTATCAGAGCTATTTGGCTAATGAGGATCAACCGAGAAGCCAAATATGTCAAAAATTTATCAAGAAGCACTCAAAGTTGTAATTGTGTGATAAAATTCATACAACTTGATATTCAAACTGAAATTCATAAATTGGTAATTGGGTCTTCAGATGGAAGTATAGCAATTGTATAGAATCCCTAACTTGCTTGAGGCCTAGACATGATGGTATTCACCACATAGTTCCAAGAACCATGACTACCCGTATATACCGAGGGTATAACTGCAGCTCTTTACTGGCAGTATATACGAGTAAATCTAAGACTTGAAAATATAAGCATTAATACTATCTAGATGATGAATTCGAATGTGGTTGATGTGATTTTTAAATTCTGGTTGTGAACTGATGAGTTGATTTGGATTCTGATTGAAAAATGATGATTCTTGAAATTTAGTTGAAATGTAATAAGCTGAACAAAACCACAATGAGGATAAATGGAACGAGTCCCTATGATGATGTTCATAACTGGAATGACATTAATGACTTCAGCAAATCACTACGAGAATAGTGGATTGTGCTGGCAGAAAACTACTGTTAACTTTTGTCTAGTGGATCAAGTTAAAAATATGAAAAATTGAAATCCCCATGGAGGACTGTTCAAATGGAAAAAAATTAGTCTGATGGACCATTATTGTGTTAAAGATATGAATGAGATATTTTGAATGAATTCTTAAAACTGATAATGCATTCTATATGAGTATCTTTATCCCTTGATTCTGTGGGGAGCCGACCTATTTAGAGAACCCCGGAATCAGTTGAATCAAAAAATCGGATTGAATCATAAATAAAGAGACTTAACAAGAGTTTTCGTATTGAAAGGAACATGGATCGAGGTCGTCGTGGTAGAAATGTTAACTCCCCACTCGATGAAGAAGAGCTCGACTTGGATGTTCGTAAAACTCTTCATAGTTCGTAGCCTAGACCTTTCAGGGGTGAAGGGGAAAACTTGGGCGAGACTATGGAGAAGTGGATCGAATCAATGGAAGAATACTTCGATGTCACCGAGTACAATGATAAGAGCAAAATGGCTCTTGCAAGGTTGAAAATAGTGAAAACAGCTAGAGTGGCATGGAGAAACCACTGCGAGACAAACCGTCTCGACCGAAATACCCAAACCTAGACCAATCTCAAGGCTTACCTCAGAAAGAGGTTTTGACCCCCAGGCTTTCTTGAAATTAAGATGAATGAGTTCTTAGAACTAAAGTAGGAAAACCGGACAATTGAAGAGTACCATCAGGCTTTTGCCCTTCTCGTTAAATGTTCCCCTCAAGTGGATGAAGAGCAGCTGATGGTGGCCAAGTTCATTTGGGGAATGAACGAGCCATTGGATACTTTAGTCAAGAATGCCAAACCTATCTCAATGGCCGAAGCAGTAAAGAATGGCGACGGATTTCGCCAAAGCCTTTGATATCAAAGTCCCACCAAAGCCAGCACCATCACCTTTCAAAAGGTTTTTATTCCTAGAAGGTGATTCCAACCTTCCTCTGCCTAAGAGATATCAGGGTCAAACCCAGGATATGGGAAGTTCTAGAATGGAAGAAATGTCCTTTTCTCGAAACTCAATTCCCTGGATTTCAACTTCAAAAGCTCCACCCTTGAACAAGAGAGTGAAATTCTATAACTGTCAAGGATTTGGACATCGCAGTATGGATTGCCCAACTCCTTTTGGATCAAGGTTTTCAAGGCAGGGAAATTAGGGATCAAGATTCCAGACTCCAGCCCCCTCCTTCGAGAGTAATCACGGTTCTATCCGCCAAAATCAGAAAAATCCCAGAGGTAGACCCTCTATCCAACCTGCAGTTTCAATCCAAAGTAATGCAAGACCTCCACCTCAGAATAGGCGAAGTCAAAGAGAGTTGTTCCCAAATCGGCCGTTCACTTCCAAGGCAGTAATGCTGGAAGTGATTGAAGAAGAAAAAAAAGATGAAAGAGATCATACTCCACCTGCTGCGAGATGAGGACATCTCGCATTTTTTAAGTGGGTAGAATGTAAGATTCCTCCCCAGCCTCTCAGGATGTCCAATATCTTCCCCTGTAGTCAAATCCCTCTTCAGAAATATAAAAGATCTTGTTTCTCTTTGTTGAAGCTTAATAGTGTTTTTGCACTGTTACCCTACTTCTCCCAAGAGGCAAAAAATTATGAATTTACTCATAATTCATTCCCTCTTCTAAAGATTGGTAGCCACTCTTGTTTCAAACAAGAGTAGAACCCTTAAACCATCAAGCCAAAGGAAAGCTCTCAAATTCCTTCGTAAGTTGGAGATTCTTCTCTTTTCTATTCATTTTATGGTTTTTTATGATTTTTGTATTCTCTAAATTGAATATGATGTTATACCTCATTGAGAAAAGGCATTCCCCTCTCTTCTTTAGTAAATCCAACCATTCTTTATCCTAGATGAATGATTAATGGATAAAATCAAGTTTTTCATAATGTTTTCCTTAAATAGTCCTATGAATTAGGATGTGAATGAATGGTATAGGATGTGAAGGAATGTGAATCGTGATATGAATGAATGATAAGGGATGTAAATGAATGACAGCATGTGAATCGGATGTGAATGGATGATGTGGTTTGATGTGTGAATGGTGTAGGTTAATGTAGATTGATGTATGGATGATGTGGTTTGATGTGTGAATGATGCAGGTTAGTGTAGATTGATGTATGGATGATGTGGTTTGATGTGTGAATGATGTGGGTTGATGTAGATGGATGTATGGATGTGGATGTGGATGTGGATGTGGATGTGGATGTATGAATGTGAATGGGGATGTGTGGATGTATGAATGTAGATGTGGATGTGGATGTGGATGTATGAATGTGAAAGAGGATGTGGATGTATGAATGTGGATGTGGATATGGATGTATGAATGTGGATGTGAAAATGGATGTATGGATGTGAATGTGGATGTGGAAATGGATGTATGGATGTGGATAAGAATGTATGAATGTGGATGTGGAAATGGATGTGGATGTGGATAAGAATGTATGAATGTGGATGTGGAAATGGATGTGGATGTGGATAAGAATGTATGAATGTGGATGTGAAAATGGATGTATGGATGTGGATAAGAATGTATGAATGTGGATGTGGATGTGGAAATGGATGTATGGATGTGGATAAGAATGTATGAATGTGGATGTGGAAATGGATGTGGATGTGGATAAGAATGTATGAATGTGGATGTGAAAATGGATGTGGATAACAATGTATGAATGTGGATGTAAAAATGGATGTATGGATGTGGATGTATGAATGTGGATGTGGATGTATGGATGTGGATATGCATGTGTATGTATGAATGCGGATGTGGAAGTGGATGTATGGATGTGGATGTACGAATGTGGATGTGTATGAAGAATAATGAATGCGAATGTGTATGTGAAATGATGTGACATCGATATGAGTAAATGGAAGAGATGTGATGACATGTGAATTGGGATGTGAATAAATGATATGGTGAAATTAAGGGGAATGGCAGTGGTGCCATTCTACCCCAAGATTATGCGATGTGTGGCCTTGAGAATGTCACCACTTCCATTCGTTTTAATGTGGAAGTGGTGCCATTATAGCCCTCAAGATGATGGCATGTGAGGCCTTGAGAATGATACCACTGCCATTCTCGCTTGCATTCAAAGAAGAATGGTAGTGGTGTAACTCTCCCCTTCAAGGTGAGTGATGGGAGGCCTTGAGAATGGCACCACTGCCATTCCTTGAGTGTAAGGGAGAATGGCACCATTGGCATAGGAGGCCTTGAGAATGGCACCACTGCCATTCTTCCTAGAATGTAAGGGAGAACGGCACCACAACCATTCTTCCTTGAATGTAAGGGAGAATGGCATGTTGTGCCATTCTCCCCCTCAAGGCGACGAGAGGACCTGAAAATGGAAGCCACTGCCATTCTTCCCTGAAAGTAAGAGGGAATGGCAGTGGTGCCATTCTACCCCTTAAGATGATGGGACATAAGGCCTTGCGAATGGCACCAATACCATACCTTGAATGTAAGGGAAAATTAAAGAGAATGTGGGGGAGAGGGAGAGCTTCAAACCCTAGCAAGAAAACACACACACATAAAAGAGCGAAAGACACAAGAGAGAGATGGATAACTGAATTTTCTTCTATCTTCTTTTTCTCGACTCAACCAACATAACATAAAGATAAGAGTACATGCTCAACTATTACAACATACAAGGGTCGGTCCATAATGTGAACCCAACTAAATAAGATGGCGCTATAACTATGCCAGTCTCAAGTAATCCAAAATGGTTGTCACACACCTTGTCATCCTACTGGCCGCATATCACCTATAATCTCACCCAACTATGCTAGTGGTGTAGATATGCAGAAGCTATCACCTAGGCAGGTCATCAATGTCTGTCGAAGCACTAGTTGAGCTCCATATCTCAACACTTCCCCTTGACTCCACACACTACACTCCAAGTAAGCTTCTAAACCTGTGGAGCTTCTCTATGCCCAATGCCTTTGTGAAGATGTCAGCTACCTGATCCTCTGTGCTGACATATACCAGATCTAATTCTCTTGCTAGAACCTTCTCCCTCACAAAGTGATAATGCACCTCAATGTGCTTTGTTCTAGCATGATATACTAGGTTACTGGCCAATTGTATGCTGCTCATGTTGTCACGATATATGACAACTGTCAAGCTAAAATCTGAGAGGTATTTTGGGTCAATGTACATATGGAGTGCGTGGTTTGTGAATAATGCTTTGCCCTGAATGCCCTGGCAAGTGTACAGGCCGAGTGGTTTGGTTGTGAGCTGGTTTATGCACGTGTTTTGTTTCCCGGAGCAGATGCTGAAGATCTGGAGTTTTATTGCAACTGTGTGATGTGCGGGTGGTTACTAAATGCATAGCACCGACTGGAAATTGTTGGGTTTGGTAAGTTGATGCTGATGACTCGAGACTGTGGGCAGATGTTGCATAATTTTGGAAAGTCGTGGTGCTGCACTTGAACTTGAGAAGCAAGGTATTAAGGTTTGGATGGTGGTCATTATTTGGTGGCTTTGAGGCTTTTAAAAAAATAAAAATACATATGTATATGTGGCCACCTTATAAAGGGCCACGTGGGGGTGTTATGGGCTGCCAGCATGAAGATCTCAAAGGTGGCGAAGGTGCGAGAGGTAGAGAAAGCCGCCGAGAAGGAGTAAGCCTGCAGGGGTCCCCAACAAGTGAAAAAAAGAAGACGCCTGGAGAGGGGCGGGAGACCAGAGGCAATGGCTGGACGTGGGCTGCTGGGGTGGCTCTGATGCGTAGAGGCAAAGCTGGCGGGTGAGTCTGAGAAGCAGCTACAGATAGGCGAAGAGGGAAGCTGGAGGCCTTGGAGTGACTGCGCAACGAGTTAAGGCTACTGAGGCACTGCAGCTGCGGAAGGTGTAAAGAAGGCCGCTTGGGGGCAGAGCCGGCTGTTGCTGCTGGGAATTGGAGGGATTGGAGGTGATCGAAGAGAAGGGTATGCAGCCGTAGGAGAGAGGGCTGGTGGGCGCCGCTTGTGGGAAAGAAACGGGTAGGTGTGGCCGCCAGGTAAAGTGAAGAGACCACTTGCAAGAGAGTCTGTAGTAGCAGCAGCTACAGAAGTGGGTAGAAGCTCATGCAATCCGCAAGGTTGATGCTTAATCGACTGCTAAATTTCTTTATGAGTCAGTGATTACATGCTTTGGTTGCCCCCTTTAGATCTTCACTAACAATGGGACACACTTGAACATTAACGAGGTAATCAAATTCCTCTTGCAAGAGTTCCTTGTTACCCACCACCGAAAGTCCTCCCCATATTATTCCCAAGCTATGGCCAAGTAGAAAACATGAAAAAAATCATGTGTGCCATTCTGACTAAAATCATGGAAGCTAGTGATTGGGAACAAAAGTTGTTGGTTGCAGTTTGGGCTTATAGAACTTTGTACAAGGAAGAAACCAACCCTACCCCTTTCAGTTTAACCTACCATACTACAATGGTCATACCCATGGAGTTCTTAGTTTCAAGCTTACACATCGATGTGCGAGAAAAACTCACCAAAAATGTCTAAGGCTATCACCTTTTTGAGCTTGAAAAGCTCAACAAAACACACCTTCTAGGTGTAGAAAGCATGATTATCGAGAAATTAAGGCGTAAACAATGCTTTGACGACAAATTAAGGATAAACAGATGAATGAGGGTGACATGATCCTCTTATTCATTACCAAAACACATAAAAAGAAGCTCAAGCTCAGAGGCCTAGGACCATTCCTAGTCATCGTGAGACGATACCACCACAAGGTGTAGTCCGCATTGAAACACTTGATGGTGTTGAGATGGTTACTTCAATGGTAGCAAACAAAAATGCTACTAAAGCCCTCTCACATAGGCCATCTTAAAATCCATCCTTGATAAAAAATAGTGAAATAAGGACCATGCGGATATGAAATACTTTACACAGGAAGAAGCCAAACCAAGGCAAGCCAAGCTTAGGAAAAGACATATCATGGTCAATATGACCCAAGTGGTTGACTTAGAAGAAGAATATTAGGAAGTAATTCCAACTTGGTTGTGGTTAGGAATGACCACCCCGACAAGCTTTGTCCAAAAATTAGCTCTTGTTGATATAGGAGCTAGTTATAACTTAATGTCTTATGAAACATGGTGTTCCCTTGGGGATCCCACACTCAAAGAGACCACTACCATTGTTACCATTGTTGCATCATAGCATGTTCATGGCGTAGGCATAGTCACACTTTAATTTCACATTAGAAAAAATTCCTTGGAAGGGAAGTTCTACGCAATGCCTATAGGAACAATGCGTGAAGGGGTTGGATGGGGCATAATTGATGCAACATTATCTAGGATGCACGGACGACAATCCTAAAATTGGCTTTGAGCCAAGTTACGGTACCTATGTGATAGACAAAGAACCAACTCTTGTTTCTCCCCCATGCCAAGAACTTCCCATTTCACCACCCCCCTGTCATCACGTCACCTCACTCCTATCAATCCATCCCCCTAAAAAAGAGGTTGCTTCTCATTCCAACCTCGTCAATGCCTTTCACACACTCCCCACCACCACACATGGTAGCAACCCACTCTCACATTGCCACTTCACAAGTTGTTGCCCCACCACGTCACACTAACACAACTAACATTTCTAACTTTACTAAAACAAAACTCCACAGGATTTGCTATCTCACCATTTGGTACCTCGAAATCTTCTTGCAATGCAAGGATATTATGTGGGTGAATCAAAGTTGTGGATCCCCAAACAGTCCAACCATCCCCCTTGCCCACAAGCACCTAGAGCTCCTCGTCCCCCAATGTCGGCAACACATTAGCACATCAAGCCTACAGGGTACCAGACAAACACAAGACCAAGCACTGTCCATGGCATTCTAATCCTCAACCAAACCCTCACATCTGTCCAAAACCAAATCCTAGGTGGATCCCAAAACCTCTTCTCCAAGCCTAACACTTCTGTGAGGGCAACCATCACATTTGGGTCCCCAACTCTCGCCAACCTCAACTTCCACCCCATGTCACTCATCAATCTCCACATTTCAACGAAAGCCCAAGGCAAAATCTGCTATGAAGATTGCCTAGGAAAAAGGTAAATAGAAACTCTGTAGTGACACTGAAACCCCCATGCTACGGCTAACAAATTCAATGACTGATATACCTTCAACACAACAACCCCCCTACCTCTCATTGTGAGGCTACAACAACAGACTACAACAGCATCCTCATCAACTCCTTCAACCTCAGGTACTCCATTATCACCCACCTTAGCATCCCTTCAGAAAGTAACCCCTACCACCTCGCCTTTGCCTAATTGGAATCGACTCCTTACTTTGGTAAACTAGGCATGCGGTCAGTAAAAATCCCACAATGGGGTGCTGGCAACATAGCCTCTATGTGTACAAAACCTGCTTTAGGGTGCACACCCAAAAAAAAGAGAAAAAAGATATCCTCGGGCATTCTACATTTTCCATGCCCATTCCAAGTTTTCCATTGTCATTCCCTCCTTAGGTTCTAAAATGCCGTGGCCGATCCTTCTTCAACCCAAGTTCCATGCATGGTCAAAGTTCCCCGGGGCTGTTCCATTCCAATTCAATGAGCGAACACCCATTCCATTCCAATTCAGTGAGCCTGTTGTTTGCTTTGTAATTCCTGAAGTTGCAACTGTTCGCTTGACTTGTCGCGCACCCATTCTCTCACATGACCCAACTTCAACCACGACCATCCCTTAATCTTGTCAACAGCTATTTCATGGACTTTCCACGGTCGTTCCCTTATCCCAGAGCTATAAATATGAGCCCCCCCTCTCTATTTACTTACTTTCATGTCTCACCTTAGCCAAACTATTGCCTTTTTTTCTCTCGAGCTCCCACACTCACCAGCGAGCAAGAGCTGTACACTCCCTTATGAAGAACAATCATAAGGTGGAGCACAAGCTCCTTTATTACACCGGACCATGTTACATGGTTGTGGGGCTACTGTGAACCACCTTCCTGTGGTACACAAGTTGGAATAGCTTGGTTTGGGGAGACTTCCCACCTTGGAGCCATGGGGGCTAGACCCTTATAATTTTCTATACTTCAGAGAGACGTACGATGCCAAAATTTGGTACATCTTCATGGGCCACATGTATGCTCTCTACATAAGCCTGCTGACTAGAATGGAAGCTGCTCGAGCATGCCCAATGGAGAGTATTGATTGTGTTTTGTGTATAGCGCTGGGGGGAAGAAGGGACTACCTCTACATATGATGGCATTTCATTGAAGCGTTCTGGAGGGGTGTTTAAAAGAGGCTCCTATTGAAACATGCATGTTTTCTCCACTCTTCCTCTTCCTCCACGACCTTCTTGGTGGCTTATGGAGCTACTACTGCATGAGCTCATCTTGT
The DNA here is from genome assembly GCF_041138505.1 of Cibotium barometz. NCBI lineage: Eukaryota > Viridiplantae > Streptophyta > Polypodiopsida > Cyatheales > Cibotiaceae > Cibotium > Cibotium barometz. The sequence goes on from NC_141101.1 coordinate 16,702,977, forward strand.
GTTGGTCCTGGTCTAGGGGCGGAGCCTATTCTGTAACTATTGGTGCATGGTGTGGCCTCTTTGCTGGTGGGGGGTTAGGAGAAGTAGATGGAGATGGTAATAAGGCTACTACTTCATCTAGGCCACTCAACTGGATTACCCACAACAACTCCTTCCATCGAGCTACATAGTAGAGCACTTTAGTAAGAAGGGTAGTAGTTGTCAGCTTCCCTTGGGAGTTTTTCTACTTTGGCTCGGGTCCACCAAGTTGAGATGGTGAATTGTGCGGATTTCCTCTTCAGAGAAATGCACGCAGTTTGTTCGAACAAACTGCGTGCATTTCTCTGAAGAGGTAATCCGCACAATTCACCATCTCAACTTGGTGGACCCGAGCCAAAGTAGACATGCTGCAGCGACTGAAATGGTATGTCCTCTTGGTGGTGAGTAAGAAGTGTAATGCTCATGCGGGCATGACGAGATCCTCCTGTGTGCAATCATTCACCCATTCAGTGAGACTGTCCTTGTTGGGGCTTCCCTTATATAGACCTGTGCTGAGATTTGATGCATTGTTAAGGGATATGTATGGCTCATCCATATGGGGAGTAACAAAGCATCCCTCACTAGCTCCACACTGAGCTGCACTTGGTGCCTCTAGCCCTCGGTGTCTCCCACATTGAAAGAGAACTCAACACACAAATGACTCACTATATTTACTTTCAGCAGAAAGAGGTGGCCCAGATGTCATAGAGAGAGATGCTGCTAGCCAAATCCCAGGAGATAGTTTTGTCTAAGGATCTATACTAGACAAACCTCCAGTACATGTAGCTATAAAAGAAGTTTGATGAGCAGATGAAGTAATTGGGGGATGCCATTACCCGCATCACTGCGCTCTAGCAGAAAAAGCAACTCAAGCCCATGCAACGGTCGAAAGGGCCCATCACGAGCTCACTATCATTGAGAGCCTACATCAAGATGCATAGAGTCGGGGCTAGACTGTGGTGGCGGACACTCTTGCCCGCACCCAGACAGATTTTGTCAAGTATCGAGAGCTTATAGACTCCATAATCCGTACTTTGTCAGAGAATCTCGGAGATGCTCAGGCTCAAACAGCATAGCCTCCTCCAAGACCCTCTACTCCCTCTTCTAGCACCTTAGACAAAAAGGTAGCTGCCTTGATGGAAAACGGTGACGAAGCTCCATGTCTTGACCCTCCCCCTGCAAATTCCCTACCAGCTCGTCAATCTCCAATTCCGGAGCATCCATCCAAACCTCTTGCAACATAACTTCTACATCGACGAGTATCTCACCTGCCAACACTTCACATATGCCCTCACACCAAACTCCCCATTGCCAGTGTACATTGATCCCCCATGTCTTCTTCGAAGGGTTTCTATCATTCCAACACCCTCATGACTTTTTTGAGCTCCCCCAACACCCTCTCTTTTCTGCATAGACTTCAATCTCTGCACATTTACATGTCCAATCCTTTTATGCCAAATGTCTGTGTCTGCAACAGTTCCTGAACCATTTGCAAACATCGCAGCACGCATTTCAGGCATGTCTACATTCAACGTAAACATTCTGCCCACTCTGTTGCCTTTTGCAACCAACCTTCACTTGTCTTTGAAATCTTCAACATAACACCCATCAGGGTTAAACCGAACCTGCAAACCCTGCTCAATCATCTGGCCAACTGAAACCAAATTCTTTGTTATGTTCGGTACATGAAGTACATCTGCAAGGTACTTCACTTTGCCATCCTGCGCATAGACAATGGCACATCTCCAACGTGGGCAATTGGATGAGCAGTGTCATCCCCTGTTTCCACAAAACCTGGTCTTTCCGGGTTTTTCATCTTCTTGAACCACTCCCCATGACTCGTCATGTGGTTTGAAGCGCCTGAATCCACATACCATACATTATCTTTTTGTGCTGCATCAACATTTTCAAACATGGCATTCACGACATGCTGCATAACAAACAACCTTTCATTATTCTCATTATTTCTGCTTGAGGATGCATAGTTGTTTTGCTGCACTTTCCCATTTTGCATGTCAGCCTGCTTCTTATAACATTCTGCCTGCACATGTCCAGGCTTACCATAATAATAGCATTCACGTGCATCATTATATTGCCTTTGCCAATTTCCACAGCCTCTTTGACTCCCCTTGCCTCTAAATTTGCCTCTTCCACCTGTGTATTGTTGTTGTTGTTGTTGATTCTGGGACTGTTGTTGCTGCTGCTGCTGGCCATGATTCTCATTACCTGTTCGACCACCTCCTTGACCGCATCCCATGGCCTCCTCTACCTCGTCCTCTTCCTGAACTTGTGTAGAAGGCCTGTTGCTTTGAACTATTTTTGCTTTGTGAAGACTGTTGGTCTTCACCCAAGCTCTTCTCTTCGATAATCAGCATAGACACCAAATCTGTAAAGTTGGGAATGTTTTCCCGAGTCTGAATAGACGTCTTGAACGCCTTGTATTGTGGCCCGAGACCACGTAGAGAGACCTCCACCTTATCATCATCATCTACTGACAAACCAATAGATGCAAGGGATTCCACAATACCCTTTATCTTCAACGCATAGTCATTCACAGACATGCTCTTTTTCTCCACAGTAGGAAGTTCATTCTTCAATTGTATCTTACGTGCCTTGGTATTTGTTTCATAAAGCTTTACCAAGGTGTCCCACGCCTCCTTGGGAGACTTAGCATCCTGAATGTGCCCAATCATGGTGTTCTGTATACTAATGGAGAGCCAATACATAACCTTCCTGGCTCCTTGGTTCCGGTCTTTAAACTCTTTCACATCTGCAGCAGTCGGATTTATATCCGGTATCTCCGGTGCCTCTTCATGCTCACCTTCTATGTAGTCCCAATAGCCTTTTCCCTTCGTCAACCTGAACCTCCAAGCATGGAAGTTATTCTTATCAAGATTCTCAGCCATAATCTGAGTTATCCCATCATTCGACATCTTGCGAAACACACAATTTTACCAGAAACTGCACTCTGGTTTTTCTGCACAAACTGCTGTATTTTTGCACAGCGGTACTGTAGTACTCTCAAATGTCACAACCAGTGACTTCAATGTGCATACATACACCCAATGGCAACTGTAGACCTCTTTGCAGCACCCACAGTGTCTGCACAGTCAATCTGTCTTCCTGCAGTTCTTAAAACAGAGTTCTGCAGAGAATCGATGACTTACCCGCAGTGCTCAAAATCGTCTGCTTTCTGAAAAATGGAGGTCCAGACACGCCCGAAACGTGTTTTCGGCCCACAAATCTTTGTCCGATAGGACATAATAGTTGCCCTCTACCTTTACTCCTGCAAAGAAATCTCCTCAATCAGAGATCGTTGCCGGTGCCTCCCGTAGAGCTCCCGACAAGGGTGTAGTCACCAACACAAATAGGGAAGAGTAGTTGAAGCTCTTACCCTCGTACCGCTTCCTGTGGTTCTCTTGCTTGCAACTCAGTCCTTAGCATGAACCAGGCTCTGATACCATGAAAAGATGCAAGGGGGAAGAGAGCTTGAGCTCTTGCAAGCACACACACACTCACAAAACCCTAATGGAGAACACACAAGGTGATAGGCTGAAATCTTCTTCTTCTCTACTCAACACTCAACACACCATATACAAGATAAGAGTACACATAATATGAAATGTACTCAACCAATACATACACGGGTTCTCTATAGTGTGAACCCGACTAAATGAACTGGCACTATAACTATGCCAGTCTTTAGAATGGCTATCATACAGCCTGTCATCCCACTGGCCGCATATCTTCCATGATCTCACCAACCATGCCAGTGGTGTAAGTGTGGGGCCTATCCCCCCCAGTGTCTACCGCCTCACTAGACGAGCTTGATATCTCAACACTCCCCCTCGAGCTCAACTCCATCTCATGTACACCAAGCGAAGCCCTGAGAATCTGTGGAGCTTCTCTGTACCCAATGCTTTGGTGAAGATGTCAGCTACCTGATCCTCTGTGCTGACATAAACAAGGTCAAGGTCTCCTGCCAAGACCTTCTCTCTAACAAAGTGGTAGTGGACCTCTATGTGCTTCGTACGAGCATGAAAGACTGGGTTCCTGGCCAATTGTATACTGCTAATGTTGTCACAGAAAATGACAACTTGTCTATCCACTAATAGACCCAAATCTGCAAGTAGCTTCCTCAACCAAGCTACCTCACATGCTGCCATAGCAGCTCCTCTGTACTCGGCCTCTGTACTCGATAGAGCAACCGTAGGCTGCTTCTTATTGCTCCAAGTCATAGCAGCACTCCCTAAAGAAAACATGAATCCACTAGTAGATCTCCTATCTGAGATACTACCAGCCCAATCAGCATCTGTGTACCCATGTACACATATCTCTGTCCCAGTCTCATAGAATAGTCCACAATGCAAAGTAGACTTCACATATCTCAGTATGCGTCTCACTGCATCAAATGCGGTTTTCGTGGAACCTGCATAAACTGACTCACCAACCCAACAGCATAGCTCAAATCTGGTCTGGTGATCGTCATATAGATCAAGCTTCCTACTATGCGTCTGTACATAGTAGGATCCTCCAAGATCTCTCCTGAATCTGCACTCAACTTGCCATTCCGATCCAATGGCATAGAAATAGGCTTAGAGCCTGTCATACCATACTTGGACAACATGTCCAAGCCATACTGTCTCTGCAGTAATCCAATACCATGTGGTGACCTAATCATCTCAATGCCCAAGAAATATTTGAGCTCCCCCAGATCCTTCATCTCAAACTTCTGTCTAAGCAAGATCTTTACATCAAAGATCTCTGTATCATGATCCCCCGTAATGATCAAGTCATCTACATAGATGACAACAAGCACAACTCCTCTATCGCCATGACTCACATACAGCGAGAAATCTGCATTGGCTACATGAAAGCCAATAGTGACAAGATATTCAGAAATCTTGTCAGACCATGCTCTTGGTGCTTGTTTTAAGCCATAGAAGGCTTTCTTCAACCTACAAACATGCTCCGGGTGACCCACATCCTCATAACCAGGTGGCTGCAACATATACACCTCTTCTTGTAAATCCCCATGCAAGAATGCATTCTTTACATCCATCTGATGTAAAGACCATTGCTTTGATGCAACCACTGCTATCACAACTCTCACCGTTGCTATCTTGGCAACTGGGCTGAAAGTTTCCTCATAATCAATCCCATATGTCTGCGCATATCCTTTGGCTACCAATCTAGCCTTGTACATGTTTATGCTTCCATCACTGTTATGTTTAACTTTGTACACCCACTTGCATCCAATGGCTTTCTTGCCTTCACACAATTGCACTAAATCCCAAGTTTCATTTCCATATAGTGCATCCATCTCCTCATCCATGGCTTTCTCCCAATACACATTTCCAACAGCCTCATCAATGCATGTGGGCTCAACAACCTGCACAACCTTTGCCATATATGCATAGTGATGTGCCACATAACCATCATATGTAAATCTCTGCACAGGGTTCTTCACTCTCCCTGATCTTCATAGCTTTTCATTCATGGCTTCCATAGCCTTCTTTACACTAGGTGTTCTCATAGTTGGGATCCCAAGCTCCTCATTAAGGCTCATATCTGAGCCACTAGACTCTCCATCAACATGAGAATGCCCTGCAGAAATGTCAGGCATACCAAGGGGCTCAACCAGTTTCTCTTTTCCTTTACATGATATAGTAATCACATTTGCAGGGCTGGTATTATGACGCAGCCTGCCACTCCATGGTCTATCAATAGACCCACTAGATGAGGACTCTCCTGGTCCACTCAAAGACTGTGATTGCTGACCTGCATTCTGTGCAACCACACTTCCACTCACATCAGCCCCATAACAGCTTCTTTTTTAGCAGCATACCGGCTGCTCATCTCATCAAAAACAACATCCCTACTTACCCTCAACTCACGTGTAGCAGGGTTATAACACTTGTGTCCCTTTTGCTCAAGGGAATATCCAATAAACACACATTTTTCAGCTTTCGGATCCAGCTTAGTTCTCAGCTCATCTGGCACATACACATATGCAATGCATCCCCAAAGACTTTCAGATGAGACAAATCAGCCAGTAAACCTCTCCTCTGGAGTTACATCATGTATGGCTGCAGTTGGAGTCCTGTTCATGATGTATACTCCTATAGAAATAGCCTCAGCCCAATAGCAATGCGGCATATTCTTCTCTTCCATCAATGCTCGCGCAATCTCAGCAATGTGCCTGTTTTTTCGCTCTCAGCAACTCCATTTTGCTGGGAGTGTATCTGCATGTAAACTGACTCCGAATACCATTCTTCTTCAAAAATTTAGAGAACTCATTGGAGAAGTACTCTCCCCCTCCATCTGACCTTAGGCACTTTACATATTTCCCTGTTTGCTTTTCAACCAAAGCTCTCAAATTTTGAAAGTGAGTGAACACCTCACTCTTCTCCTTCATGAAATATACCCACACTTTCCTTGTGTGGTCATCAATGAAAGTCACATAATACCTGCAGCCTCCCATAGATATAGTCTTCGTAGGACCCCATACATCTGAATGCACAATATCTAGTGCATTTCTGCTCACATATCTGTTACGTGGAAACACATGCTTTGTTTGCTTCCCAAATTGGCATGCTTCACATATTTTCTGCATACCTTCGACTTTAAATTTTGGCAGTCCTGTCACAATTCCTTTTGTCTGCATAGACTTCAATCTCTGCACATTTACATGTCCAATCCTTTTATCCCTAATGTCTGTGTCTACAACAGTTCCTGAACCATTTGCAAACATCGTAGCACTCATTTCAGGCATGTCTACATTCAACATAAACATTCTGCCCACTCTGTTGCCTTTTGCATTCAACCTGCACTTGTCTTTGAAATCTTCAACATAACACCCATCAGGGTTAAACCGAACCTGCAAACCCTGCTCAATCATCTGGCCAACTGAAACCAGATTCTTTGTTATGTTCGGTACATGAAGTACATCTGCAAGGTACTTCACTTTGCCATCCTGCATAGACAATGGCACATCTCCAACATTGGCAATTGGATGAGCAGTGTCATCCACTGTTTCCACAAAACCTGGTCTTTCCGGGTTTTTCATCTCCTTGAACCACTCCCCATGACTCGTCATGTGGTTCGAAGTGCTTGAATCCACATACCATACATTATCTTCTTGTGCTGCATCAACATTTTTAGACATGCTGCATAACAAACAACCTTTCATTATCCTCATTATTTCTGCTTGAGGATGCATAGTTGTTTTGCTGCACTTTTCCATTTTGCATGTCAGCCCGCTTCTTATAATATTCTGCCTGCACATGTCCAGGCTGATTACCTGTTCGGCCACCTCCTTGTTGACCGTGTCCACGGCCTCCTCTACCTCGTCCTCTTCCTGAACTCGTGTAGAAGGCCTGTTTCTCTGAACTATTTTTGCTTTGTGAAGACTGTTGGTCTTCACCCAAGCTCTTCTCTTCGATAATCAGCATAGACACCAAATCTGTAAAGTTGGAAATGTTTTCCCGAGTCCGAATAGACGTCTTGAACGCCTTGTATTGTGGCCCGACACCACGTAGACAGACCTCCACCTTATCATCATCATCTACTGACACACCAATAGATGCAAGGCATTCCACAATACCCTTTATCTTCAACGTATAGTCATTCATAGACATGCTCTTTTTCTCCATAGTATGAAGTTCATTCTTCAACTGTATCTTACCTGCCTTGGTATTTGTTTCATAAAGCTTTACCAAGGTGTCCCACGCCTCCTTGGGGGACTTGGCATCCTGAATGTGCCCAATCATGGTGTGCTGTATACTAATGGAGAGCCAATACATAACCTTCCTGGCTCCTTGGTTCCAGTCTTTAAACTCTTTCACATCTACAGCAGTCGGATTTATATCCGGTATCTCCGGTGCCTCTTCATGCTCACCTTCTATGTAGTCCCAATAGCCTTTTCCTATCAGGAAAATCGTCAACCTGAACCTCCAAGCATGGAAGTTATTCTTATCAAGCTTCTCAGCCACAATCTAAGTTATCCCATCATTCGACATCTTGCCAAACACACAATTTTACCAGAAACTGCACTCTGGTTTTTCTGCACAAACTGCTGTATTTTTGCACAGCGGTACTGTAGTACTCTCAAATGTCACAACCAGTGACTTCAATGTGCATACATACACCCAATGGCAACTGTAGACCTCTTTGCAGCACCCACAGTGTCTGCACAGTCAATCTGTCTTCCTGCGGTTCTTAAAACAGAGTTCTGCAGAGAATCGATGACTTACCCGCAGTGCTCGAAATCGCCTGCTCTCTGAAAAACGGAGGTCCAGACGCGCCCGAAACGCGTTTTTCGGCCCAGAAATTATGTCCGATAGGACATAATAGTTGCCCTCTACCTTTACTCCCGCAAAGAAAGCTCCTCAATCAGAGATCGTTGCCGGTGCCTCCCGTAGAGCTCCCGACAAGGGTGTAGTCACCAACACAAATAGGGAAGAGTAGTTGAAGCTCTTACCCTCGTACTCCTTCCTGTGGTTCTCTTGCTTGCAGCTCAGTCCTTAGCACGAACCAGGCTCTGATACCATGAAAAGATGCAAGGGGGAAGAGAGCTTGAGCTCTTGCAAGCACACACACACTCACAAAACCCTAATAGAGAACACACAAGGTGAGAGGCTGAAATCTTCTTCTTCTCTACTCAACACTCAACACACCATATACAAGATAAGAGTACACATAATATGAAATGTATTCAACCAATACATACACGGGTTCTCTATAGTGTGAACCCGACTAAATGAGCTGGCGCTATAACTATGCCAGTCTCTAGAATGGCTGTCATACAGCCTGTCATCCCACTGGCCGCATATCTCCCATGATCTCACCAACCATGCCAGTGGTGTAAGTGTGGGGCCTATCCCCCAGGCGGGTCATCAGTGTCCACCGCCTCACTAGACGAGCTCAATATCTCAACAGTGGCTGGTGGTGCCCCCGTTGTGTTGTTGTTTTCCAAGTTTGGGAGGTGAAGGGCTATAGAGGCATGGTCTTTCTTTCTTTTTTTCACCTCACATCGGTCTCACTAACTACAAGACAATGCTGCCATACACGCGTTTCATACCCCCGATAAATTACGGGCGCGTGTATGGCCACGCATGTATTTGAATAGAATCGAGCGCGTGTATTTTGGCATTTAAATTCGCGTGTATATTGGCATCTATCAGCGCGTGTATAAGCGCGTGTATATACATGCAATAATACACGCATCAATACACGCTGTCGTGATGTGTGCGGAGTAGCCAGGAAAGTACGAGACTTCTAGCTGTGAGAGTTGGTGCCAAACCTAACAAGGAAACTCACATTCAAAATTTCCCAAAAAGCATAGGACAAATCCATCCTCGAATTCGTGTTCCAATTGCTTATCCCTTTCCAAGCATAGATTCACTGGCTTCTTTTTCCAAAACTTTCCAGCTAATCACATGTAGGCATAACATAACCTTTTAGTATTTCCAACATACATGTGATCCCTTTCATTCCATACATCCACTGTCACCATTCCCAACATCTCATAATGTTCTTTATCACCTGAAAATCTGGCTTAAAATTCCAACAACTCACAAACACAAAATGATATATGGCATAACTTTAACATATTCATATGATTTTAAAAGAAATCCATGGCCTGCATTTAGTTCCACTAAGATAGAATCAAAATCAATTCTCACTAGAGTCGTTGCTGTATTTCTGACTCTTTGATTCCATGTCACTTGATGGAATATCCTCACATATCTTCATATCAAAATCCACCCTTTATTTTTTTTTTACAAAACCTTTGAAGGTTTGTTGGCATCGTGTATTTACAAGAGGTTGGTAGGAAAAATAAAGAGATTTTATTAAGCTTTACTTATCTGAAGGCGGGGAAAAGCGATTCATTCGAATTTCTTTGAAAAAAATTCTTTCCACGCTTCACTGCAGGCAGCGTACAGCCGGCGCATAGCTGGGTTTGTGAATTTGTAGTAAGCATATCATTAGATAGAACCAGCTCAGCTCTCTAATTCAAGCACCAACACGCCATATACAGTCGATAAATGCATGAAATGAGTCTCTCTGGTCGTGTCGCCTCTGTCACCTGGTTTTTTCTCTGCCGACTTCTTCTGATAAGCACCCACGCAATTCTCTGGTTTTTTTCTGGTTATTCCCGCGAGGAAGTCGGCGCCCACGCCCTTTTGCAGCTGAAATCGCGCATTACCCATTTTAATTTTCCTCAGTGCGCCCACTATTTCCTTTTTTCTTTGTTTTGGAGTGTGACTTTTTTCCTCTATTTTGGAGTGTTGACCATATATATATATATATATAAAATCAAACTCCTTTTCACCATAATCTTGCTAAGGGTTTTTCTCACGCCTCATCAAAAGAAGCTCCATTTGGCATCCTTATTGCACATATGATTTTTGCCATCTAAAGCATACGATCAAGACCCCAACCATTATGTACCATAAAGTTCTCTGTCTCAGTGCTAATATCAACTCAACCATGGTAGGCACGGCTTATGAGCAATTCACCATCTCATGGAATCAATAAAGTAGTCGAACCTCAAGCATAATCCAGTCCTATCAAGGCACAAGGTATCTGCTAGCTCCGAAATTCTCCATAAGCATAAAAAAAAATCCTCCACAATTCACACCACACTGTCAAAGGCTTCGAAACCTGGCTCAGCCTCAGCTCATCTTATTGAACCTTATCTACAATATGAACATATGTACATGGCATCATATAACGACTCGTCATGGCACTTAACCCCATGCATCTGGATGTGTATTAGATGGCCTCACATACACGGTTTCACATCATAGACGTGCCATGGCACGACATCCACCCCCTCTAAACCTGCACATCCTCTGGTATGTGCCAAATCATCATCAAGGTCCACATATAACTGGATGTCGTCTTCGTCTTCTGCAGTTCCAGGAAGATCATCCTCTTCCTCTTCAACCATATCCATACTACCACTGTCAAGCCTCTCATCCTGAATCTCTTGTGAATCAAAAGGATCATTATCATGCCTTCTTTTAAATATCTTGATTCTTTTGCCAGCCACAAGATTCTTTATTTCTGTTCCATCAAGCTCACACAAAGTATACGTGGCATTTCCATGCGCATGCTTGATAATGTAAGGGCCAAACCATCTTTTTGCAAATTTTCTTTGAACAGTGAATTGGTTGTCAAGGCTACTATCATACATTAGAACCCAATCACCTTCTTCAATAGGTTTTGGCCGGAGTCTGTGTCTACTATCAAATCTTTCTTTATTTTTCAGCCTTGCATCTTTCAAGCGAGCTTTAGCAAGCTCTACATCATCAGGCCTCCTCTCCAACTATCTTATTCGCAAGGCAAGGAGGTCATCTCTGCTCAATCCTTCCACCCAGGGCAATACATTCCAAGTTGGAACTACTTCTTCAACTGGCATCACTGGCTTCTGACCATACATTAATTCTGCAGGCATGTATCCTGTCTCACTGAGCTATGAGTTGTACGGTCAGCCCACAAGGCATATGGTAGCAGCTTTGGCCACTCTCTCATTCTTTCTCTACATGCCTTAGCCAAAGCTTTAATGATTGGAGGATGTCCTCGCTCACTTTTTCCATTGCCCTCAGGATTGTAAGCACATGTTAGGGACAGTTTGATACCAATTCTAGAGAAGAATTCCCTTGCTTCTTCAACATCTAGCTCACCCCTATCAGCTGTTATTTTCCCAACACAACCATATCGGCAAATCACATCTTCCAAGAGAAATTTGCATACTGTTTCCGTACTCTTTGTTCTAAGAGCACGCCCTTCTACTTGATTTGTCAAATCTTCTCTTGCAAGTGCTATATACCGCATCTGCCAAATTCCCAAAGGCATTGTAACTAGATCCACTACCCATTTGTAGTGCATGGCAGGTGGGTAGGTTGGTTGCAAGCCATCACGATGCCGCACATTTGAGTACATTTGGCATACCATGCATGTTTCCACATATTGGGAAATATCCTTGTACATTCCTTTCCACCAATATTTTTCCTTTATTTTGGTAAAGGTGGCCCACACACTTCTATGTCCAGCCCAGAGACTCTCATGGAATTCTTTCACAAGCTTTCCTTGAGTCTCTTTATCACATATGACTCTCTGTGGCATAGCATTCCTCTGCTTAGGATGCTTCCAGAGATATCCATGCTTTAGGAAATAACCATATGCTTTTCTGCGGATCCTCTTAAATTCTGAGTCAGACCAATTTTCTTGTCTTGTCAGAGTACTCAAATATTGACCAATAAGCAACCAATCTCCTTCATATATTTCCTCAATAAAAGACTCAAGTGCATTTGATAGGCAAATATGATCCCCTTTTGCATATGCTGTAGTATAGAACTTTGTACCCACATCATCAATGTCACTAATCATCTCTTTCTCATCTTCATACCTGGCTCTTGATAGCATATCTGCAACTGGATTATTTTTTCCCCCAATATGCTCAAACTCAGGATTTAGTGACTTGATATAAGCAATCCACCTAAGCATAGCAATATCTGGAGTGGTACAACTTGCTATCATCCCAAGAAGTGGCAAGCAATCAGTTTCCACAAGTACAGATGCCCCAATAAGATATTCTTTTTCACATTTTAGAGCAGTGACTATCCCCCATAACTCTCTCTTGATCTGTGGATACTTTCGTTGCCGAAAGCTTAACACCTTTGCTCCAAATCTAATTACATACCTATGATCATCCTCATCATCTTGCCCTACTGCCCATCCTATCCCAGTAGGACTAGTATCAACTGTAACAATCACAGGCCTGCCACACTCATAATCTGCCTTTCTCAAAATGGGTGATGATTGGAGCAAATATTTCAGCTTCCGCATAGCTTTAATATGTATTGCATTCCACAAAAATTTTTGATTTTTCCTCAAAAGTTGATAAAGAGGATCTGCTACATGTGCATAATGTGGGATCCAAATAACATAAAAGACACATGCTCCAAGAAATCTCCTCAGCTCTGTAACATTAATGCATGTTTCCTTCATTCTTTGTATTGCATCTATCTTGGCTGGACAAGGACGGCGTCCACTAGTACTACAAAGATGTCCCACTATTAGCACTTCACCAACCCCAAACACTGATTTCAGCCCAGATAAAGTAAGATTCACTTCTTCAAGCCTGGATAGAATCATGTCACAATCCTTTATGTGATTTGCCACAAACTTGCGGCACCCCTTTGAATCCAAATCCTCATCTTTGTCTTTCTCATCACAGCCCTTTATTGGCACATCATCCAAAAATGGCATAGTTTTTTGTGGTATGAAGTCTCGTAAGACTTTATTCATTCCATTCATCATATGTGCCACTGAGTTGGTGGCTCCCTGTGGTAAGGTACACATCCTTACTAATCCCAAAGGAGTTCTCATTGTGGTCAAGTCCCTGCTTTGTATATCCAGCTGGAACTGATCATATCCCGAATACAGATCACCCATAGAGTATATAGCTTTCCCTGCAAATGCTTTTGCAAACTCATCCACAATTGGACCTGCTCCCACATTCCTGATTGTGACTTTGTTTACAGGTTGCATATCTTGAATAAAGCTCAATGTCCCATTTTTCTTTGGTACAGTAAACCATCTGTTGGAATATGGGGCACATGATGGCTCTAAGATTCCCATCCTGATCTTTTCTTTTAGTAATTCCATCAACTTCGGCAAGAGAGCCTTTGGTACTGGAATTGGCCGCAGGTTCCAGGGCACATGTGGAACAGTAAAGATCACCATTGGTGCTGTTACACTTGGATCAACACAGCCTATCTCATGCGGCTGAAAAGCAAAGGCTTTCCCATGTTTTACAAGCATCTCCTCAAAGCATTCCCTTTCAACTGGCAACAGAAAATCCTTCTCACCAATCTTCAGCTCTTTTAGAGTTTCTTGAGTAAATTTATGCCCAATTTTCTTCGGATCTCTAAGATTTGGTTGCATAGAAGCTTCATCTATCTTCTCCTTGCTTCCTGGTGGCAAGGGCAAGGCAACTGGTTTCACCTTCTTTGCAACCGTTTTATACTTTGTATCAACATGAGCATCCATCTCACAATTCATGTTTTTACATTCCACCCCCTCAAATTCCTGGATTATATCATACATCTCCACAGATGACACCTTTATCATTTCATTTCCACCCTGTAAGCATGCTCTTCCCATATCAAAAAGCACATCCATAGTATCTACAAATGACACCTCATCAAGCACCCCTGAAATAAACTCATTCTTCCCCAAAAGACCACACTGCTCAAAACTTTTTTGTTCATTTTGTATATGTTTTTGCATGCCACGCTTCAAATCCTTGCTTTTTACAAAAACCAGTGACCCATAGCTGGAGAATCCCTGAAAATTTGCTGAAAAGCTATTTACATTGATTGAGTCCTGCGAGAACTCATTTCCCCTTGTACCATTGGAATCCCGCTTTACAATGGCACCTGGCCAAAATCCCTCATCTCCCTGTAATTCATGAACTCTCTGTTTATCTTTGGGAGTGACTGTGCCCGAAGAGACTCACGATTCCTTTCATGATTAATGCATACTGTCAAAAACTGAACAGCTTTTTTGCCATCTTTACTCCTTATTCTTGCATATGCTGAACCATCATCCAAAACTTTTGTTTCCATCCTTACAGCTGTAATGTAGGGTTGCCCAAGGATAAGGGGATACGATGACATCTCCTGAACAAAGAAATTCTGATCATCCTTCACATCCCCTATAGTTACCCTTACATTTGGACATGCTGCATAAAGCTCTCCAGATGAGTTATTGGCTGCTTTAATCATCCACCCATGATCCACATCCATTGGCCACTTACATTTGTTGTAGAGATTTTTAGCCATAAGATTTATTTCAGACCCATGATCAATTAGAGCGACATATGGCTCTTCCAAATCACCTATCTTGACAAGGGTTTCAGTGGTTGCTCTTGCCCAATGGCTCCTGGAGTAATGACTCTTTGTAAGAACTTCTTTTTCATCATCCTCTTCCACAAAGCGCACTTGTCGTGCCCCATCAGCAGAGTGATTACATTCCACCACATTTTCTCTCTCTTCCTTTTTCTGTACCTGTACTCCATGAGTCTTGGAAGTGCTTGCCTCCCCTTGTGATGGAATAGATTCAATTATGGACTGCCTTTTTCTTCGTATAATATCAATTATCTCATCATGAAATTCTTTCTTTGCAATCCCCAAGACTTCCCCCAGTGTGAATTCCACCCTGCTGTTTAGAATCCTTTCTTCAAGTACCTTTTTGAGATCTGTTGCAACTTCAATATCAGATTGAAGCTTGTAGAGTGGACTTTTCCCTTTACCCTTCTCCTTCATTTTTGCTGGCACTTCTTCCATTGAAACATCCTGTGGAGGTCTGCTATGCTGTGGAGGCATATGTGATGGCCCAGGATCCTTCTTTTCACTTCCACGTGTAACTCTTTTTGATGGCCCTCCTTCTTCATTTTCCCTTTTACGCTTCTCCTCTACCTGTGCCTCATTATTTTGGCATTTGGCAATATAGGCATGAATGGATAAAGAATCCACAGGCTCCTCCCAGCCAGTCTCAAGACGTATACAATCACCTGCCTCATGCAAAGCTTGCTTTGACACTTTCTTTGACGCAATTAATTCCATTGTTGATGGCCAAAAATTCTCATTCTCATAATCCTCATCATTCTCAAATCTCTGCTTTAATTGACCAACCTTTAATCCATAGGTTGCTGCCTCAACCATAGAAATGGCATGACTAGCAGCCATATCCTCTACCAGCTTTTTCATCCCTCCTTTCCCAAAGTTTGTACTCAATGGAAGACCAGTCTCTGTAAGATGGATTTTCCCATCTTTGAAAAACACAAGTTGATTTTTAAGAGCTTCTTTATAGCTGGTACAATCCTTCTTTGCATGCTCTGGGTCATCACACCATATGCATCTATATGTAAACCCTTCTTTGCTTTGAGGCTTTTGCATAGAAGCCTGCCCCAATGATAGACCTTTTTCTTCAATCCTGGACATCTTCAATTTTAAGTCACGCATACCCTTGATAAGCTCATCCATCGGCCCATCTATCTTTGGAATTGTAGCAGCTGGTTTGGATAGATTCTCAGGGGTGACAGCAGTTATGGGGGTTGCAGAGCCCATCACCATTTTATCCCTCCTCCGCTGCCGCTTTGCTAACATAGTGACTGCATCCTCAACATCATTCCAATCACTCTTTAATCCCTGCTCTGTATCCTTATCCTCAAGGAGGATTTCCAATTTCTCCTGGAGATCTTTCCCAGCTGCTTGCAAGAAGAGCTCTGTCTTTTCTCTGTCCAAAGTTGCACGCTCTATCCTTGACAACTGGGCATAACGCTTCTCAAACTCTCTTAGCAATTCTGTGGCAGAAATTCCCATTTTAGATTTTGTGACCCATTCCAAGAAAGTTCGTTTGGTCACTCGCTCAGAATCCTCCATGAAATATTCATCCTTTAAAGCAAGCTTGAACTCCTCCCAATTTCTGCCATCATGTGCTGTCTGCAATCCTCTTATGCGCTCTCTTATTTCAGGAACACAAACCAGCTCGAAACTTCGAACCATATCTTCCTCAGTCACCCTGTTTAGCTCCATCTCCTTTATATAATTGCGCAGGTACTTTGTAATATCCTTCCCATCAAATTGATCCACCTTTTTCACAATTGATTGTAATGCTTTGGTCGTCGAAATTTGTCCCCTCTCAGCAGCTTGTTGCTGTTGCATGTACATGGTAAACATTTGAAACATCTGCATAACTCCGGGGTCAAAATGAACCCCGTGACCCTCAGAATTCTCAGCCATAGCTTCCCTGTATATTTTACCACACTCTCACCCCAGCAGTTTCACGTCGGGTTCACCAAAAAGCTGTCGTGATGTGTGCGGAGTAGCCAGGAAAGTACGAGACTTCTAGCTGTGAGAGTTGGTGCCAAACCTAACAAGGAAACTCACATTCAAAATTTCCCAAAAAGCATAGGACAAATCCATCCTCGAATTCGTGTTCCAATTGCTTATCCCTTTCCAAGCATAGATTCACTGGCTTCTTTTTCCAAAACTTTCCAGCTAATCACATGTAGGCATAACATAACCTTTTAGTATTTCCAACATACATGTGATCCCTTTCATTCCATACATCCACTGTCACCATTCCCAACATCTCATAATGTTCTTTATCACCTGAAAATCTGGCTTAAAATTCCAACAACTCACAAACACAAAATGATATATGGCATAACTTTAACATATTCATATGATTTTAAAAGAAATCCATGGCCTGCATTTAGTTCCACTAAGATAGAATCAAAATCAATTCTCACTAGAGTCGTTGCTGTATTTCTGACTCTTTGATTCCATGTCACTTGATGGAATATCCTCACATATCTTCATATCAAAATCCACCCTTTATTTTTTTTTTACAAAACCTTTGAAGGTTTGTTGGCATCGTGTATTTACAAGAGGTTGGTAGGAAAAATAAAGAGATTTTATTAAGCTTTACTTATCTGAAGGCGGGGAAAAGCGATTCATTCGAATTTCTTTGAAAAAAATTCTTTCCACGCTTCACTGCAGGCAGCGTACAGCCGGCGCATAGCTGGGTTTGTGAATTTGTAGTAAGCATATCATTAGATAGAACCAGCTCAGCTCTCTAATTCAAGCACCAACACGCCATATACAGTCGATAAATGCATGAAATGAATCTCTCTGGTCGTGTCGCCTCTGTCACCTGGTTTTTTCTCTGCCGACTTCTTCTGATAAGCACCCACGCAATTCTCTGGTTTTTTTCTGGTTATTCCCGCGAGGAAGTCGGCGCCCATGCCCTTTTGCAGCTGAAATCGCGCATTACCCATTTTAATTTTCCTCAGTGCGCCTACTATTTCCTTTTTTCTTTGTTTTGGAGTGTGACTTTTTTCCTCTATTTTGGAGTGTTGACCATATATATATATATATATATATAAAATCAAACTCCTTTTCACCATAATCTTGCTAAGGGTTTTTCTCACGCCTCATCAAAAGAAGCTCCATTTGGCATCCTTATTGCACATATGATTTTTGCCATCTAAAGCATACGATCAAGACCCCAACCATTATGTACCATAAAGTTCTCTGTCTCAGTGCTAATATCAACTCAACCATGGTAGGCACAGCTTATGAGCAATTCACCATCTCATGGAATCAATAAAGTAGTCGAACCTCAAGCATAATCCAGTCCTATCAAGGCACAAGGTATCTGCTAGCTCCGAAATTCTCCATAAGCATAAAAAAAAATCCTCCACAATTCACACCACACTGTCAAAGGCTTCGAAACCTGGCTCAGCCTCAGCTCATCTTATTGAACCTTATCTACAATATGAACATATGTACATGGCATCATATAACGACTCGTCATGGCACTTAACCCCATGCATCTGGATGTGTATTAGATGGCCTCACATGCACGGTTTCACATCATAGATGTGCCATGGCACGACAACGCTTGGTAAAGAAAAACTGAATTCCTTTACAAAATTAAAAACTATTTTCTTTAAACCATCTCATAGTACATTACAATATATATCATTACACAATCCCACTACATGCATTTACTTTAATATCATTCTACTTCTAATTAAAGTATTCAAACATTAGATAATTTATTTTCTAAATCGTAGGAGTTGCACGGTGATGAGGATATGGCAGAGGTAAATCGATAGACTTTCTTTCGCACAGATCTATGTCAAAGCAGCATGGACAAGACATTGATAGGGAGTCAGACGATGTGGATGATCATGACTAGACGACCCTCCTTATCCTTGCTCTAGATCCCTTGTTTTGAGCCCCATTTTATATTTGGAGGCTATGTACATAGTTATACTATTACCCACATCATTTGTATAGGATTAGCTAAATTGTGCCGACCTCCCATTCTTTTTTTTTTTCCGAAAAAAAGATCCTTCTATTAGTTAATGAGAAAACGCCATAAGGCTACAAAGCTCACCTCGCAAGGAGGGATAAAAACATAGTGAACTCCTAAGCTCCACCCCGCCATGGGGCTGGCCGCTCTCTGGGGGGGGCTACCTAGTAGTACATGTGGGAGGTGAGAAAAGCCAAACTGGAGGCCTGTAGTGCCAAGTGACATCCTCGCCCCTCGCGGTGAGGAAAGGGCCAGGCTGCCAAGTGCGGAGGAAAGCCTTGCGGCGCCCTCTCATGCGATCCGAGTCGCCCCCAGTGTCCTCTCATCAAGGTGTGAATGATGTCCACCCAGAGGGCCTGTATGACCTCCGCCGATGGAGTCGCTTGGCGGTCAATGGCCTCCCTGCATCGGGCTCTCCAAATGTGCCAAGCCGTCATGCTGCTGATCAACTCCCATCTGTGCTGCCCGACCCCCTCCTGAGGGGCTGCCGAAGAGAAGTATGGCGTCGGAACCACCGCCATCACCCTGTCAGAGACCTGGATGGTCGCACTGCCAGTGACGTCCTCATATCCAAGGGCCGGGCCGCTGTCTGTGGCCCAAGCCACCGCACCCCACGTCACCAGCATCTCACCTGGTGAGCCTGCAAAAACCATCCTGAGAGCGTGCTGCCACACCTGCTGTGCCTGTGGGCAATCCCATAAGCAGTGCCGCTGCGACTCCTGTGCATGGCCGCACCGAGGGCAGGACGCTGGGTGATTGCCGAAAGCTAGCCAAGCCCCCACAGCCAGTCCTCTATGCGCTGTGAGCCAGAGAAACAGCGTCACCTTTCGGGGCCGGAAGCTGGCCCAAAGGCGCTGCCAGAAGTCCCGAAGAAAGGCAGGGGAGAGCCCCTGTCGCCGCCAATGCTCGGTCGCCGCCGGGGTGCTCGCTATCCTGTGTCTCTGAATCCGCCGCCCCAGCCTGGCTGTGTACTGAAAAAAGGGGATGCCTGGGCTGGTATGGGCCAAGTAGGGATCTCGCCAAAACCACTCACCTGGATCCCACTGAAGGCGAATAAGAGGCCTACTATCCCAAGCCCATAATCTCCAAGAACAGTCCTCCCCTATCGAGGCCGGTGAGGGGTCTACATGCCACTGTCTCTGATGAAAGCCGACCACCCGCACCCTCTGAAGAATACATCCCTAGAGCCCATCCAAATCTAGTCGTGTCCTCTGAAGCTGGCCACCCTCTCCCACCTCGAAAGTGAGTGGGGCGACTCTCTCCGCAGTGTCGCAGACTGCTAGAAGGATCTCATGCCGAGTAAAGACACCCATCCACTGTGGAGGTGGAGGGTCCTGTACTGGGGTCCGCCCCTCCCTGGCCGCCACTCCCTGGGGATGGCCGCCTAAATGTCCTGTCTCATCAACTCTCTGCCCCTCATCCCACTGAGTCTCCTCTCCTGAGCCTCTAGAGGCAGCTGCTGCTGAAAACCTATTGTTAGGGGTTAACTTTACCTAAGTGGGAATATCCGAATTCTATATATGTGAATGATCCTTTTGGGTAGTTGCAGAGGAATTCGTGAGAAGGGAGAGATATGAAGAGATGTAGTTAGTTGATCATGGGAAGGCGCATAACTGATATTCAGATTTGTAGAAGATGAGGAAGCGGAAATGTAATCCCTTG
Source organism: Cibotium barometz (assembly GCF_041138505.1). Classification (NCBI taxonomy): domain Eukaryota; kingdom Viridiplantae; phylum Streptophyta; class Polypodiopsida; order Cyatheales; family Cibotiaceae; genus Cibotium; species Cibotium barometz. Next base: position 16,723,560 of record NC_141101.1, read on the forward strand.
CATGATTATGATATCAATGAATTCTGATCATCTGTTCAGGATTATTGTGTGTAGTGGATTTTCTGCATGATGTTTCGTATTCCGTTTTACTGTTATGATTTTCTGCTAAAGGGAATGTCTTTGAGTTAGGGTTCGTTCTTTTTATGATATTTCCATTACCAAGTATCAGGCATTTAGTGCCCAGATACACATTGGCGATCCTGCGGTGTTCGCATACTCAGCATTGTCTTGTTCTGTTGGGTATGGGGTTGTTTTGTGCTGTGCTGTTTGTGTCTCGCCTGAATGTCAGATCGGGAGCGGCAAACTAGTCCCATTCATTTCACGAGGGCACAAGCCAGGAAGCGCAGATATGACAGGTCGGAAGCTTCTAGCAGTGGAAGCGGTGATGCTGCGGAAGGGCCACCTGTGGCGGTTACGTCGGTTTCTGCTGGCGTAATTGAGGGCCAGTTGGCGCAGACCGGCGTGGACGCGGCGGACGCTGTCGAGCATACGACACCACTTCCAGAAGGGCCGGGGCAGAATGTCGCTAGCCCGGAGCAAGCTCGGCGTCATTTGCATCAATTTGTTGGTGCCCTATTTCTGTCCAGACCGCCTGTTCGGAGTCAGAGACGGTTGCAATTTGATCCATTGAAAAATCTGCCACCAGCGAATCCACTACCAGGAGTTGTGAACATGGCTGCACCACCACCCAATCCAACGGTTAAGGCGGCCAAATTTAAGGCAAAGCCTAAGGAAGACCCAGACTGTCACGTGGCTCAATTCGAGACCCGATGGCAAGCCAGTGGGTACCCTTCCCATTTTGGAGATCCGGTGAAATTGCAGCAGTTTGCCGCAACCCTGGAGGGGGTAGCAATGAGTTGGTTTAGCCAATATGGCTTGGCCCACTTTGCAGATTTCAATGCTTTGAAGGATGCGTTTTTGGCCCGGTTCAGGAAGGAGAAAACTCCTACTGATATCGTCAAAAAGATCAAGGCCATGGAACAGAAGCATCTGTTAGTGGAGGATTATGCTCAGAAGTTTCGGGGATTGGCTGCCAGACTGCAGGGTAATGAAAGACCCTCGGATGAAATGCTTGCCAGTTACTTTGTCAAAGGATTGCGGAGGAACTTGAAGAGTGCTGTCGCAAATGTGGATATTGCCGGCGGCTTTGATAACCTCGTGACAGCTGCCTCTCGGGTGGAAAAGCGCCTGGGCATTCAGAAGGACAAACGGAAGGGCAGGAAGCAGGATGGCTCAGAGTCGGATAGTTCGACTGAGTCAGACTCGGATAGTGAGGCCGAGTCGGCATGCTCATCTGATGAATCGGAGGATGAGGGGCAAAGTGCGAAGAAAAAGGCCTCAAGGAAGGCTAAGCTGAAAAAAGATAAAGAGAAACAGGTTAGGGCGGAGAAGGAGAAAAAGCTTCTTCACAAACTTAAAGCCTTGGGGTATGCAGCTGTCTTGCCCAAGGAGAAACAGTACTGCCATATCTGTGAGAAGGACGGCCATCTTACGAGTGCCTGTTGGTACAACCCCAACTACAGAGGCAAGGTGCCACCCAATGTGGTTCAGCGAGCACCACCTCCGCAAGTTGCAGAGGCTAATCCGGTGGTTCCGACCGTTCCGCATGTTCCCTATAATCGGCCTCCAAGACCCTATGCTCCAAGACCTAATTGGCAGGGGCAGCCAGGGTTTCAGAGGGGACCTCAGGGTGTGCCACTGTGTGATTACTGTGCAAAAGACGGGCATCGAATTGGTCCGGCCTGTGAATTATGGTGTAAGCATCGGGAGGAAAGAGGGAAACCTGTCATTCGATTCAATGAGGGGAATCGGGGTCAGGGACCTCCCCAGGACCAGCAGCAGCAGCGCCCTCCAGCTCAAGCAAATGCCATCCTGATAGAGATGGTGGGAGATCATGCAGGGGGGGCCAGCGCGGGGGTTTCCCATCTTCAGGGTGTGCCGCAGCAGTTCCACGTGCTGAACGCTTCTAGCTCTGTTGATGCGCAGGGGGAGTGCTCCACGGGTATGCCCGTTGGGGATTGTACGGGGCAAGATTTAGTGGACACTTTGGCTGTTACCCGTGCAAAGGGTAAGGGACCTATCAGTTGGGAGGACCAGGAGGTGGTTCGTAGAAAAGTTTCCAGTCAGGTTCAGAAACTCCAGCAGAAGCAGCTCCCGGTGGAACCAATGGAGCCACTGCTAAAGGCACAGTTGTCGGAGGAACCGATTCCAGCCCAGCCACCTTGTGATCCACTTCCAGGAAAGATTGCGGTGGTCCATTCCGATCCCGTTCCTAAGGTAACTGAAACAATACCAGGTTCTGGGGATCTATTTGATGCACTCATGCATGCGCCTATTCAAATTTCCTTGGATCAGCTGTTGAGCATGGTTCCGGCTTTCCGGGAACAGCTGTTGGGGAAGCTGCAGGAGCCAGTTCCAGCCAAGATGGTGGAGGATCAAGCCCCGTTTGTGGGAGTTTCTCAAGCTGAGTCCGCAGATGTGGATTTTCAAGTCCCAGTGATTAAGGTGGCATTCCACGGGCACAAGTTTGAAGAGGTTTTACTGGACGGGGGTTCAGGAGTCAATATTCTACCGGAGACCGTTTACCTCCGTATGAAGTTGGGGGCGTTAGCACCAGCACCTTTTCAAGTACGGATGGCAGATCAGAGGCGACTTCAACCTTTGGGGATTCTTAAGAATCAATCTATTAAGGTGGGTGGTCTGTCGTTTCTTGTGAATTTTGTGGTGCTCCGGATGCAGGATAGCGGGTCTGCCTATGCCATGTTGCTAGGCCGCCCCTGGTTTAAAATTGCCCGTGTCAAGCAGGATTGGGAGGATAATACTGTGGTGATCAGGCAGGGCAAGAAGACAACTCGCTTGTCCATGTTATCCAAAGTTCTCTTGCCGCAGGGGCAGAAGCCTTTATGTGCTCAGGGCATTCATTTGGCCAGTGATGTAGGTGAAGATGAGGAGGAGGCATATATGCAAGCAAATCCAACGGTTGTACCGGTCTTTGATGTAGATGTGGAAGCTATTGTCACCCGATATCAGAATACTGGACAACCTGTCTCGGCAGTTCCACAGAGTGTGGAGGGGGAGGCACCATCATCGGATAGTCCGACTGAAGACAGTGTGGTGCCCGCGCAGGAGATCCAGGTGGTTCCAGGCCAGATAATGGAAGGCAATATTTTACAGAGGGCTGTGGAAGAAGCTTTAGCTGCCAAGGCTCAGCAGGTGCATACTGTAACCGAGCAGGAAGCCATTATAGCAGCTGAACAGCAATATGAACGGCGTTTGCAGAAGTCCATCAGGGTGGAGGAAGATGAATTACAGGACATGAATTTAGGTACTGCATCCGATCCTAAGATGGTTCGAGTTAGTGTGCATGTTGAAGGTCAATTTAAGGAGGACTTGCAGAAACTGTTAGTGGAGTTTCGAGATGTGTTTGCTTGGGAGTATTCTGATATGAAGGGCATTGATCCAGCTTTACATCAGCACCGCATCAATTTGAAGAGTGATGCTGTTCCTGTTATCCAACAGCGGTATCGCATGAATCCAAATTTCGCCAAGCAGGTCAAGGAGGAGCTGGATAAGCTATTACGGGTAGGGTTTATCAAGCAGGTCAATGAGGTGACTTGGCTGTCTCCCATTGTGGTCGTGCCCAAGAAGAATGGCAAGATCAGGGTGTGTGTGGACTACAGGAAGTTGAATGCTGCCACAATTACTGACCCGTTTCCGTTACCGTTCTGTGATACCCTCCTTGATGCTGTGGCTGGTCATGAGATGTATAGTTTTTTGGATGGTTTCTCAGGGTATAATCAGATAAGGATGGCACCGGAGGATGTGGATAAGACGGCCTTTATCACTGAGTGGGGAGCATTTGCTTACACGGTGATGAGCTTTGGATTAAAGAATGGCCCACCATCATTTTCCTTTGTGGCTCAGAAGGCTTTTGAGCCATATCTGTTGGATTTTATGCGAGCCTTTCTTGATGATTTTAGTGTCTTTGGTAAAAAGGCTTTGCACTTACAGCACCTGAGGCTCTGTTTGGAGCGCTGTCGGATGTTCCGCATAGCTCTTAATCCCTTCAAATGTGCTATTGCAGTAAGGCGTGGGATTCTCTTGGGCCATGTGGTGTCCCAGGAAGGCATCTTGATTGATGCAAAGAAGATTGAGGCCATTCAGAAGGCTTCCGCACCACGTAATCTTAAGGAATTAAGCAGGTTTTTGGGGCAGGTTAAGTGGCATAGTAGGTTTTTGCGATATCTTTCAGATGTGTGTGCACCCCTTACTCATTTGACCAAGAAGGGCGTGGATTTTGTGTGGTCTCCAGTTCAAGAAAAGGCATTTCAAATTCTGAAGAAGATGTTGGTGGTGGCACCGATAGTGCTACCTCCTGATTGGGGGTTACCATTTCATGTTTTTGTAGATGCTTCGGACATTGCCGTAGGGGCTGTACTCATGCAGGAGAAGGTTAAGGGTTGGTTTCGACCAGTGTACTATGCTAGCAAGATGTTGACAAGTGCTGAAAGGAATTATGCCGTTACGGAGAGGGAAGCTTTGGGGATGGTGTATTCTCTTCACAAGTTCCGGCATTATCTGTTGAGCAATAAGCTGGTTTTCCATGTAGATCATCAGGCCTTATTGTATCTGGTCAAGAAACCACACTTGACGGGTAGGTTAGCTCGGTGGATGCTTCTACTCCAGGAGTTTGACTTTCTGATCCTACATACCCCGGGAAAGGAGCATGCTGTAGCGGATTATTTGAGTAGGTTGGAGATTGGGGAAGTAGCTGAGGGGGTGGATGATAATTTACCTGATTCGGTTTTGTTTTCAGCTACTGTGGCGATATTGGATTCTTGGTATGATCAGATGTTGAGTTTCTTGACAGATGGCACCCTGCCAGTGGAATTTTCCACTGATCAACGGAGAAAGCTGGTACTCCGGAGTAAACCTTTTTTGGTGATTGCAGGTGCTCTGTACAAGAGGGGGATAGATCAGATTATCCGTCGCTGTGTCCCAGAATTTGAGCAATCAGCAGTTCTCCAAGAGGCTCATGGTGGCATTGCAGGTGGGCATTTTTCTGGAGACATTACCGGTAAGAAGATTCTTCAATCTGGGCTTTGGTGGCCTACCGTGCTGAAGGATGCACACAATTATGCTCGGAGTTGCTTGGTTTGTCAACAGTTGGGGCAGCCCGGAGCTTCAGACCGCATGGCGGATAATCCGATTCTGCCCTTAGATCCTTTTCAGAAGTGGGGTTTGGATTTTGTTGGGCCAATCAAGCCTAAGTCCAAGCGGACAGGTTGCCGTTATATCTTGGTGGCTACTGATTACTGTACGAAGTGGGTGGAAGCTGTTGCTTTGAAAGATAATACTGCCAACAGTGTGGCCAGGTTTCTCTATCACAACATTATGACCAGGTTTGGGTGCCCAGTGGAATTGGTTAGTGATCGGGGTACTCATTTTCTCAATGCTGTCATTGCTGAGTTGACCAAGACTCATTTGATTATGCATAAGAAGTCTACTGCCTATCATCCTCAAGCCAATGGTCAAGCAGAGAGCTCCAACAAGATCTTGGTGAAGATTTTGAAGAAGATAGTAGCAGAGAATCGGGATGACTGGGATGTGAAGCTTGATTCTGCTCTATGGTCATTCCGTACAGCTTTTAAAGTTACTACAGGTCTGACACCCTTCAAGCTGGTGTATGGTTTGGAGGCGGTGGTTCCGATGGAGTATGTAGTTCCTAGTTTGCGGGTGGCTATTGCTGATCGGTTATCACCGGAAGAATCTGTTCAGTTCCGACAGCAGATGCTGTGTCAGCTCGAAGAGGATAGGATTGTTAGTGGGTATATCACAGAGGTGATTCAGCAAAGGCGGAGGGCTTGGGTAAGTAGATAGATCAAATTCAAAGTTTTTCAGGTTGGGGATTGGGTTTTGCTGTATAATTCGAAGCTTGGTCCTCATCCGGGTAAATTAAAGCTGAGGTACATAGGGCCGTACAAAATCATGGAGGATTGTGGTCAGGGTACTTTCCGACTTGCTGATATGTTTGGGACTCTGGTTGAGAAACCGATTAATGGTTTCCGATTGAAGAAGTTTGTGGGTCAGCCACCAGTGGTCGGAGTAACCGCAGAGGTCGGAGTTTTAGCAGATGGAGGGATATCCGCATTAGTGAGCAACTTAGGTGACGGTGTAAGTGGGGATGTGTTCGAAAATTTGGGGATGTCCGCTAGTGTACAAGTGGAGGATCTTGATAGGAAGTCGGGCATGTGTGGTAGATTTGGCCGACTGGGTGACGTTGTGTTTTATATCACCACGTGTGGGGGTTTTGTCATGCACATTTCAATTTTGGTCTTTCGGTGCCCCAGTACCTCTGGAAGAAAGCCACCGAAAGACCGTCCTCTCCTGGGCATTTGCCCCGAGGTAATGCCTGAAGAGTTTCCTCCAGTTCCGTATCCGAGAAGGGGGAGAGAAGGGAGTGCTGCAAATGGGCCGGCACAACCGGTCTTGTGAAGCTCCAGACTGCCTCCTGAGCCTCTCTCACCCTGTCATCTGCTGGCTCAGCAGAGAGAAGGTCCCTGTAAAAATCTGTGGCTATAGCCCGAACCCTCGGGGGATCCACCACAACCTGGCCATCAGAGCCTGCCGAAGACGCCTGAGACCCTCTCGTCTGAAGCGAGGCCCTGTCGCCTCAAAGAAATCTCGAGTCACTCTGTCTCCAGCCTGTGTCCAAAAAGAAGCCCAAGTATGGAATCGAAACTCCACCCTCCTCTCCTCGATGGATCTGATCTCCGTGCGAGCTGACTCCATCTGCTCTGAGATCCAAGGGCTCATAGGATCCCTCTCCTGGAGTCTCTGGAGGGACGCTAGACTCCTCCGTAGGCTCCTCTCCTGCTCTCTGAAGGCCTCCAGCCGGTCCAAGGCAGCCTGTCTGAGCATCTGGCTGATCTCCTGCAAGCCACTGGCAAGATCGCTGGCTGCCGATCCTCTCCTGAACTGCAGCTCTTGCCAGACCTGCTCAACTCTGATCGCAATCTCGGGCTCCTCTATGAGACAATCTGGAATCCGGACGCTCTCGCCCTGCTCTCCTCTCGTGGGGTCCTCGATCTGGAGAAGCACTGGATAGTGGTCTGAAAACGAGGAGCCTGCAAGTATGCCCACTGTGCCACCTCTATCACAGGCCCACTCATCAATGTAAAACCTGTCGATGCGGGATAGGTTAACTCCTGTGGCCCGTCTATCCGAGCGCGAGAAAGATAGACTCCCCTGCAACCTGCCAAACTCCGAGAGAGTCCACGGATCCTGGCCTCTCACCTGTAGCACTAGTTCCTCCCAGGCAGCGAGCTCCGGCCCATGAATGGTCTCCTGGCTGCCCCCCATCTTGTCCTCTGCATCCTCCAGCATGTTGCAATCCCCTCCGAGAGGCACCAGTGGTCTGCCAAGGGGAGGGATTGCCTAATGGTACTCCAGAACTCGACTCTCCCGGTCACCCCATTAGGGGCGTAAAAGTTGAGGAAGCCAATGCGGTCTTCCCCAACCCGAAGGATGATCCACTGCGCACGACCCTGGACCAGAATGCCAGAGTCCACAACCTCGGATAGAAGCTGCTCGCTGACTGAGATGCATACTCCACCTTGGTTCCCCTGGGAGCCATATGCCGGTGACCAAAAAGTGTGACTCCTGCCTGGCAAGATCTTCCCGCAGGTGCCGGTACTCCCGGCAGAAAGTTGGTGCTCCTGGATGAAAAGGATATCTATGGGTCCTCCAATGAGAGCCCTCTGGATCTCCTGGCGAAGTCTGCCCCGACCAATGTAGTAGCGATGTCCACCGAGACCCTGGATGTTCCATGAGAGGATCCTCATGGATGAGCTATGGCAACTGAAGCAGCCTCCACTGGCTCACCCCTCTCAGCCGGCCCGGATGATCTGCCCTCCACTCTGTGAGTCTTGGGCACCGGCTTGGAGGGAGAATAATCACTGTCTGTCCGGGTGCGGAGTCTCTCCAAAAAGAGGGTGACCTGTCTCTGTGTCCAGCCCCACTCCGCCTTCGCCCTGTCCAGGGCATAGGCGTGAGACCAATCCTCTGCATATATGTATCTAAAGGTAGGCTGCACCCTCGGGGCGGCATGGGTGGAGGAGAATCAGAAGCACCGCCTCAACTGAGGTGTGGACCGGATCCGCCCGCCAGTCTCCTATACCAAACAAGCTCATGCGGGCTGAGTGTAATCGGGTCTGCAATAGGTCCGTGAGCCCCAAGTCACTGAAGTGGTGAGAAAACTCCAATATCTGATCACGCAAAACTTCCTCTACAGAGTTACAATCCCATGCTGTGTCTGGGGCAACACTGAGAGGAAAGGAGAAAGCCACCATGCTGCTCACCACAGAGGGAGAACGAGAGGGATGGTACACCACGCAAACTCGCAAGGGCGTGACCAGTGTCTCGAACGGGCCAGCGTCCAGCTGGAGGCACCTGAAAAACCCGTAATCCACTGGTAGCCCCATCACTCGCAGGGGCCCCCTTGGGGAGAGAACTGTGTGGCGGGCGAAGCGAGGATCGCCATCTCCACCGGCCCGGAGTGGCGGTGGAACAGCCGCTGGACTGAGCTCTGGCCTACCCAGCTGCGCTGCCCCGGGGCAGTGGGTGGTCTGGCGAAGTATCCTGGAGAGGCCGAGGGAGGGATGGGGGCTCGTGGCGAGGAGGGGGGAGAGCAAGGAGAGGATGGAGAGGCATCTGCCAGAGGATAGGTGTCAGGGGGGGCCGCCGGGGGGGAGGCGGGAGGGGGGGCTGGGGGGGGAGAGGGGAGGGTGGAAGGAGTGCTCTCCGGGTGAGGGGAAGGGGAGCCGGGGGTCGAAGAGTGCGGCCCAGGAACCTCAGGAATCTGCTCCAAGGAGGGGGCAGGGCCCCCCGCGGCGGGGGGAGGCGGGAGCGGGGTCTCCACGTGGGAGGCTCCACCAGCGGCCTCAACGGGCACTGAGTCTGAATCCTCGTCCATCGGGGTGGGACCTGCTGGCCGCCTATCCCTGACAGGAGCATAAGTGCGGATAGGTGCCTGTACGCCAGCCGGAGTCGCCTGTCCGCCAGCCTGTGCTGCCTGCTGGCGTCTGCGCGACGACGGTCCCTGCGGGCCGGGCGTTTCCGCCGGCGAACCTCCTACCATCCGCCAGCCTCCTGGGACTGCGCGGCATCCTCCGCCGGGGTCTGCTCGTCTGATGATGGCGCCTGCTGTGACGAGCCAGGGATGTCCGGTCTCTGAAGTGGATGGCCACCCCTCGGGTCTCCTGCAGGGGGTCCGGAGGCGGCATAGCATGAAGGATGAGCCCCCTTGCGGGGACAGGCGCGTGCGAGATGGCCCATCTCCCGACATATGTAACACTGGTCGGGGAGGCCCGAATACTCCATGCGCTGTATCATATGTCCTCCAGAAAGACAAGGAAGAAGGATCGTCTTCGGGAGGGACTCCGGTGACGGAACCACAACCCGAATGGCCGGGAGTCCTGCTGCCCGAGCAATCACTGAAGCCGCTGTGTCTGAGGCGTCTCCACCACCTGCCCGAACGCCTTGCCAATGGATGACAAGAGGGGCAAGTACTCCCTACGGAGTCCAGGAAAACAGATAGTGACGGGGAAACCTGTCGCGCCTGCTAGCGGGTCAGAAGCGGGGTCGAAACCATGAGTCCATCGCGCCAGGAACGCCCGGGATGAGCGGAGGGCAATGGGGCTTCGAGCCAGCACCATCTGAGCTACCTCATTAGGGAAAAAGGGAGCTCATTTTGGGGCCTTTTACGGTTTGGAAAAATAAGCTCTCAACCAATGAACAGAGGGCCAACGTAACGTTGGAAATTCACAAAAATAAAAGAAAATAGATAAAAGAAACAATATTTTATGTAGGTACAAGCGTGCTACATTAATGTGGAGATTGGTTTTCTATTCTCACAAGATCTTTGGACATGAAGATAGAATCTAGTCTAACATTTTCTCTGACAAGGGCCTTCCCGTTTCCACCTCCCTTTGAACTTTGAATTGTTGTGCTGCCTTTCCTTCGAAAGGTCTACCATTCTACACCACTGCCTCATTGTGCAGCAACCTCTTCTTTTCCAAAACTGCTCCCTTGATCCAGTTTGGCTTAGAGTAAGATGTTTCTTGTCAACTATCTGTCTGCCTACTTTCTCTTTCTTGAAACTTCACTTTGTTATCTTGTTTACATTACTTTGCTGTGGTTACAGATTCACAAGGTATCAATGGTGAATAAAAACTATGGTCGTTCTTGTGGAAGACGCTCTGTGGGATGATAATGCTATGAAGGCAGAATTATACCACATCCTTACCCCGTCGACCTGCTTCTTCTATTTCTTCGGTAGAGAATTCAAGAACAGTCAAAACGGAAGGAACTTGGGAAAGGTTTACTGTTTCGAAAGGAGCATGGGTGCTCATGCAACCTAGTAAAAGAAAGAGACCCCAGACAAAAAATATTTTCTTGGCATCATGGAAGGGAAGAGTACGAGATTTTAAAATCACCAGAGGAAAGATATCGGTGAAAGAAGTTTTGATTTAGCATGTGTACATGCATAAAGAACTTGTCTTGCGAGACTATCCAAATGATCTTCCACAACACAGGCCTAATTGTATATTTTTCTATTGTGGTTTTGTTCTTTATGAGGGGCATGGATTTTTAAGACAAAGCTTTCTTTCTTTGCTTATTGATATTCTTGTGTTATTTTATTTCAGATTTATACCCTTCATCGTATGAGACATGGCAAAACATCGATTGTATTCTGGGATTTATAGATGTTTTGCATGGATCGATAGGAGAACAACAATACGAAGGTCGATGTGCAACAGAGCTAGCTCAATCCGGTATATTTTTTACTGATCATTTTTATCAGTTGTGCTGGACAATGCCAACACACATGGTGTGTTAAGAAAACAAGACCTTCCAGCATGGAATTCAGTGGATTGGCCTCTCCCACATTTTAGTGTTACAGAGGCATATAGAGCCAAGCTTTTCAAAGAAGTACAAAAAGCTCTGAGGCCCAATATTGCCACAAGGATAATAAAAATTTCTTTGTGCATACCTCTCACAGTTTTTGTAGACTTGTTTAATACCTTTCCAGTGAAGGTTTCAAAAACAATGTTCACAGTTAAAGCAACAAGTCTGGCATGCATGCCACAATTTTTGGATAAAGGTTGGGATAAGAAGACATGTAGTTCAGTGTTTTGTGAGGTTGTCCAACCTTCTATGCAACTGAAGTACATGGTTGCATCACAAAATTTCATTTTTTCTTTTTATTATAAGCGCAGTCGAATGCTAGGTACAAAACTAGTCCCAATGGATCAAGATGAAGATTCTTTTGGTGCAGAAAATAAACTTCTTGATATTGATGTTGTTGAGAATGGTGATGTGCTAGTCAATATCACATTAAGACAATGTTGCTCCCTAGCTCAATTGCGCAATGACATTCTATTTGAGACAGAAGGTTCTATTTCAAAGGACTTTTTATTTATCTACAACAATAGGAAGGTATACCATGTGACTTATCCTAGTCTCATTAAGCACTGCTATTAGTTTACTTTACCCTATTGTTTCATATTGCTTTTTTGCAGGTGCTCAAAAGAAGAGAGAGATCAATAAAATGCAAAGACATTGAAAATTTGAAAATTGAGATAACACAAACTCCATAAACAAAGGTATTATATTCAGAAATGTAAAATTCTGTACAGAAGTGTTTAATTACATATGTAGAACATATTCTTGACAAATATTTTCTATTTATCTACAGGCTGATCTAGAGGCTGCTCTACATGGTCCAAGCTCACCGTATCATCTTTATTTCTACTTTCTGTTGCTCCATCTTGTCGTGTACAGTCTCTTGGTGCTGCTCCATTGTCTCCTCTACTGCCCCTGGAGCATCTGTTTGCTGCTGCTCCATCATTTCCTCAATAACATCAGCAGGTCCTTGTTCTTGTGGCTTCTCTTCATCAGCACTAGGTCCTTGTTCTTGTGGCTTCTCCTCATCAGCAGCAGCAGGTCCTTGTTCTTGTGGCTTCTCCTCATGAGCACTAGGTCCTTGTTCTTGTGGCACCACATCTGCATCATCTGTGTCATCAAGGTGTATGACACCTTCTCGGACTTTAGAGCTCTCACCTAACTCGACAGTAGCTGGTACAATAGGTTTGGGGAAGGCATACTTCAAAAACTTCCAAATTATATCAACTCTGAAACTATACACATAGCTCGAGTTGAAGCTATATGATGATTTAGAACACTTTGTACCAATATCAAATTTTTTGAAGCTAAATGAAAATTATTTTTTCTTACAAGCTCTGGCTGTCCTATCTCAAAATAGCTTGAAAGTATATATTTGGCACTAATCAGCACTCTCCAGCCACAGCTACTTGAATCATCTTGTTGTGGTGTCTGGATAGTTGGAAAGATATGTTAGAAACTGTTAATGTCTAAACAAAATAAAATTATTCAATAAGTTCAAAGGCATAGCATGAAATAGACATCAGTAGAGGGAACAACTTTCTACCTCTAAATCTATTGGCTCTATTGAATCCAAAAGATTGACATTAGGAGGACATGATCCAATGCATCTAGAAGTCTTCTAATACAACTGCAATACATATAATTCAGTTAGTGTGCATTAAATCCAAATAATGAAGTTTAAAGTTAAAAATAGCACACAAACCACTTACAATTTAACCTCTCTGTGTGTGTTTCTAAGAGAGTTGAATAAAAAGCATTGCTTCTGCTGGATGTCAATAGAAGCAAAGCTCCAGTGGTCACTGCATAAGGAAAAAAGTATTAAGAAATCAAAGGCTACAAGAGTACTCAATCTTGAAGGAAAATCCCAAAAGAAGCAGCCACACACATACTTGTTATGGTATGGAAGTAGCAAAATATCAACATGATCAAAATCACAGTGTCTGAACCAATTGGAAATATCCATGGGAGTTTCCTTTGGATCTCTTAACTTGAAGGAAATTGCAGGATCAATAATATAAACTGTATGCTGTACATCTCTTTAGGAACTCACAAAACTATTGAAAATGTCATCTAATGTTCCCTCTCTCTCTACTCTCTCTCTCTTCCTCCCCCCTCTCTCTCTCTCTTATGATGCTCTCTAGTGATTATAGAAGCTTATGTCTGATGCACTTGTTTGATCATTGATAAGTAATGATACACTTGTTGTGATTGTCTCACGTTCGATGAACATTGATAAGTAATGATGCACTTGTTACGGTTGTCTCACGTTCAATAATGTATTGCATGATGTTGAGTTCAGTAATATTGTTTGATATTCCGTTTTTGTTTGATCATTGATAAGTAATGATATACTTGTTGCGGTTGTCTCATGTTTAATGATGTATTGCATGATGTTGATTTCAGTAATATTATTTGATATTCCGTTTTTGTTTGATCATTGTTGATAAGTAATGATACACTTGTTGTGATTGTCTCATGTTCGATGAACATTGATAAGTAATGATGCACTTGTTACGGTTGTCTCACGTTCAATAATGTATTGCATGATGTTGAGTTCAGTAATATTGTTTGATATTTCGTTTTTGTTTGATCGTTGATAAGTAATGATATACTTGTTGCGGTTGTCTCATGTTTAATGATGTATTGCATGATGTTGATTTCAGTAATATTATTTGATATTCCGTTTTTGTTTGATCATTGATAAGTAATGATACACTTGTTGCGGTTCTCACGTTCGATGATGTATTGCTTGATGTTGATTTTAGTAATGTTGTTTGATATTCTATTTTTGTTGTGTTTAGTGATATTTGCTAGATTTGCGAAGACGACCACCATGCTTTCCCCCCTGAAGAGCGTAAAATCGTTCTACGAGCAATTTGCATTGAAGCAGTCATCGCAGTGTCACAATGTTCAGAAGACATCGTCAAAAAGATCAATGAGTCTGAGATACTCATGCGAGATCTATTAGAGCAGATATGGAAAAATGCACAGCGTTGCGGGTGACTTCGAAGCGGCGGAGGCAACACTGAGTTGCTTGATAGACAAAAGATAGCAGACTTCAACGATCAACATATAACACGAACTATTTTGGGGAGCATGCGTGTAGCATGTAATGATCTTAGAGATGCTGCCTCGCCTGAAGCCTAATATGCATCGTCTACAGTTATGGGATGCTGTATGGAGCGAGCAAAGAGCGAAGAGCAAGCGCATGAAGGCGCTGGATGTAGAGTCACTCCCCAAAAGAGTGCGCATTGCCCAGGATGTCGCTGCAATGTCCAGCCAGCCAGATGCGAGTGGGACGGGTGCCATTAATCGCACAATCTACAATTCTATGTGCACACACCTCATTGGCGTCCCGCACGAGGCTTTGGTCGAAGGGCGAACAATAGGCTCTGGTGTTTTTGGCACAGTAAAAGAGTATACAGTTAGAGGTATATCATTTTTGCCAGAGCACATTACTTTTTGCGAAAAGCACTACAAAGGAGAAGGCAGCGCCAAGTTTGAGAGCTTCCAGGCAGAGCAGGGCATGCAGGTTCTACACCCATCAATTGTGAGGTGTATTGCCTTCACAAAAGAATCTCCTTGGATCACTATTTTTCCATACTATAATGGCGGCTCGCTTGGTGATACTCTTCTGAAGGTCCCCTTCAGATTCAGTGAGTTCACCAGAGCAATTTTCTGTTTGGATCAAGGATGGAGAAAAACCCCGCCATTTTCTAAAATAAAACAAATAGTAAATACCATGCCACATATTATGCATGCCCTGGTGGAAGGCCTAGCGACAGCACATTTGGCAGGAATTGTACATACCGACCTACATCCATTCAATGTAGTGTTGGATTTTACAAACGAGTTGAAGCCACGCATAGGTATTATCGATTGGGGGTTAATGCTGAGAGTGCCCAAAAAACGGATGTCTCTCAATTTTGTATTTGAAGCAGACAAGAACCCTGAGAAGGTGGCAGAGGCGGTCTCCTACGCAGACAGAGAGCAAAATAAACGGTCGTGGATAGCCCTGAAAATTTTTGATCCGTTTTTGGCAGATGCATACACTCCTGCATCTGATGTTTTTGCTTTAGGGTATTTATTACAAATTTTATATGACTTTTGGCAAAAAGTACAAGAGTTGTGGATGGACAATAGTTCCTACGACAAAGTTACCATGGATACTATTATTTATAGAGTCAAAAATTGGATGTGTCTCCCTAATCGCGACGAGCAAAAATTTGTTTTGCAAGTAGCAGAATTTTTTAGATCACTAAAAATACTGACCCGACGAGGGCACAACATCCTCTTGTAGAGCTATCGGTGTCATTCACCCCAATTTTGTAATTTAACAGTATCAAGAGATTTAGTTTCAAGAATGGCTCTTTGTTTGTCTCTCTTCAAAATTTTGTATGTGCATACTGTTTGAAATATTTTCTCATTGAGTCTTTGCAATCTCTCTCTCCTCTTGTGGTGTTTAAGTTTATGTTTTCTCTTCAAAATTTGATGTGCGCGCATTGCTTGAAATATTCTTTGAGTCAAGTGGATATTTCTCATTGAGTCTTTGCAATTCATATCTCATCTCATGGTGTTAACCTTTAAGTTTTTGAGAGTAATAGTCAATTTATCTTACGTTGATCTTTATAGTTCATTAAAATCCTAAAGTCATTTACGTTCATGCAGATATGAGAGAAGCACAAGCAAACGAGCATCAAGAGTTAGCCAAGAAGACATATGAGCGATATGAAGGTCCTTGTACATGGACTGATAGCCCGCGAAGCTACGAGAACAGCATGCAGGTTATCAAAATGGACAAATCCTACTTATGCCCAATGGAAAGACATAAATAAACGCATAACCACTGAGATGATCAAGGAAATATAGCCATGTCTAGATGGCGATATTAAGAAGGGAAGATGGAAGGTTTCGCGTTGCACTCATAATGATATCAAAATTAATGCTGAGCGCATTTTCTTGGAGGTGTACGGTCGTCCTCTCCATAACGCCGATGCTCCACTTTATTTTGCTAAGATGCTATATGCATAATTTATCCTAGAAACTCCAGTGGACTTCGCCTCCAGAGAGGCCACTGTCAGCACCCACGACATACGTGAAGAGACAGTGACATTCACAAGGGAGGAACTTACTCTCATAGTGGAGGGCGCTCGATTGGAGTTAAACAAGGTCGAAGAAAGCTTAGGGGCACAGCTAGCAGAGAAGGAGAAAGAAGCTATACGATTATCTCAAGCGTCAACTCCTCCCCCGGCCAATAGAGAGATTCAAGAGCAGCTCACAAAGATCAGCCAAGATGTACAGACCCTCTCTTCGCGTATAGCTCCTGTGCGCCAAGGGAACCACATCTCTCATTTTTTGGTACATCCTGATCTTGTGGGAGTTTTTGCTGAGGCTACTAGTTCCTCCACCCCCCAATGTCCTGTATGTTACAAAGTATTCGATGGGTGGAGCGGCCAGTATATACTGCCTTGTGGACACTACTACCACTTAATATGTTTAGTGAGGCACATGCAAAGTATTTCCACATGTGCATTGTGCAATGTCCCAATAAATCAAGGTATTTATACAGTGTTCGGCATGGCTAGCGAATATAAACCACCACGACCTTTAGATGCAACTCCTAGTGCAATTTGCAATTTGAAAGACATAAATCCTACTTTTGTATTGATAATTTCTCCAAATACAATCATTTGTACAAGTATTTTTTATGGAATTAATGAAATGGATTCTTTCTCTATGTCAGTATCTTGCTCCAAAATTCTTTCACCGTTTACCCTCTCGTCTGCTAAATTAAGCTCATCTGAGTCAATGTCCAAATTGTCTTCTATCTTAAGGCTAGTGCACGATGTACGTCCAACATCAAAGTTCTCGTCTACTACATCATCACAATCGTACATCCATCTGGGCATATCTTCTTCATACTCTTCGCTTTCAATGTCTCGCAAGATCTTTTCATTGCAATACATGTAAACAAGATTATCTGCTCGATCTGCAAGAAGTCGATTGCGAATAGTACTGTGAATATATTTTCACATGCTCCAGTTTCTTTCTGAGCCTGAGTTTGAAGAGCACCAACTTAGAACCTTCATCGCAAGGTTGCGCAATAAAGCATAGTGCTCACCACCATTCATCATCCACCACTTCCATGCAGGCTGCTCTTTAGCCATTTGTTGAACAAGGGAGTTGGAAAATAAACCCTCTTTTAATCGAAATGAGGTTATCTCCTTTATGCACTTTACACGATCATCAACATTATTATAAAAAGTGTTTACCACTTTATAAAAATCTTGAAACACCTCAACGTTGGACATCAAATCCATATTCCAGTATTCAAGATCTAGCATGTAAGCAGCACTGTGTAGTGGTGAATGCGCTCCAATCCATCTAGCATGGAAGTACTTCAATAGGACTTTTCTTTGTCTATTGGAGAATGGTACACGCCATTTCTTTTCCACCACTAAATGCTCTAATTTCTCTAGACACTCCAAACTCTGCTAGACAGTCCACCATTCCATCCATGCTTTCCCGAGATTAGGCGCTCTTTGATCAAGATTTCGTATGGCATACATAACAGGCATCATTACATGGTATGCATCCATCACACTGTTCCACCAACTTCTTCTCGTAAGCGCTGCCTTCAAGACTTTGATTTTCTCTTTCACTTTTTTAGGTTGAGTGCTCTCATAGTCATGAAATATCATGCATGTAAATGTTTCGCAAACTGCATCTTTATTTCGAAGAAGAGACTCAAAAGTGTAAAAGTGAGTGCAAAACCTAGTCTCCGTTGGAAGCTTTAACATAACTGACATGCGAGGTCAAAAAATATCTAACACTCTCTGTCTCTTGAGCATGAATCTCACAAGCTGGCGAGCAGTGTTGACGAGATTGAGGCAAACCATTTGGTATCATCACTTTTATACCAATCTTTTAATACAAGATTCAAACTATGAGTATTACAGCCTACCTAAAAAACATGTGGATAGTGCCGCTTTAGGATTTTGGATGCATTCTTGCAATTCTTTGCATTGTCCATGACAATTTGGCTACATTTTTGGCACCCACTTTCTCTATCACACAGAGCCAATGACTTGAGTAATGTAAGCCCCAGTTTTGATTGAACCAGCAGAATCCACAGCACGGATGAAAGTCTCACCTCTAGGTGAAATAACCATTATATTAATTAATGGTTTTCTTTGTACATTGGACCATCCGTCACTTACTATACTAAATCCAGAAAGCTCTATATTGCTAAGAATTATTCTTTATACACGTTCTTTTACTTGCGCATAACATTTCTCTAATAGATCATTTCGCATAGCATGGTACATAGGCGGTGAAAACCCTGGTCCAAACTCACCAATTTTCTTCCATGCTCTCTTCCAATGCTCACTGTCCACCATCATCATAGCACTCCGAGAAAAGTAAATCGCTTCAGCAAGGGTGAGTTGTGCATCATCGAGCCGACTTGACGTAGGCTTTCTTGCAATGAAGTTTGACGCATGGGTATATTTCCTACGTCAAAGTTCCGCTTGCAGGAAGATGCACTGGGTAGATTACTTTCTGGTTGCACATTGACGTTCGGAGTACAAGCAGGCGATGTAGCCAGAGTTTGATGATTAGAACAACAGTGTTCTTGCTGCCTTGATACATTAACAGTAGGAGTGTAATGTTTTCTTGCATCTTTCTTTTGAATTTCTTCTCTTATGCGTTTGGCCACACTGCAGGTGCATAGGGGTGGGTACATGAATTTTTCTTTGCTCCACCTGTTCTCGATTTTACTGCATGGCATAGCTTACACTCCCAATCTATGAATTGATCACCGACATTAATTGCATATTGCCACTCTATCCCAAGTGCCTTTTTTTTCCTACTATTTGGAATTTGGACTCTATTGGAGGTATCACTGGATCCAACATTGTCCTCCATCTCAAATAACCTATTCAAGCAAGCATATAACAATGAATACACAAATGAAAAAACAATAAAGTCACTCACGTATTACAAAACATACATCAGTAGACAAACTACTTCGAAACTATCTTAACAAACACAAAAGATCATCACATAACACAAAACTACTTCGAAACTATCTTGCAAGGTCTGACTACAAAAACAATGAGGCTTGCAATCATAACTATGGACGAAACTCTCCATATATGAATGCTAACATTGGAAATAACAACTATAGTAGGCTGAGACAGCATTGTTCTGATTCTAGTTTTAGAGTGATTGATGATAGAAACTGATGCCAAACAAGTTAGATGTAGGTATTCCCAGAAGGTATGGATTGATGTAGTGTCATTGTGTATAAGTCCATTAGTATCATTTGCAAACTGTTGAACACAAGATTGAACTTCATTGTTCTGTAGGTGGATGCCATGCATGTGTCCCTTTTCCATAGCATTTTGAACCAGCCAGCCTAGTGCATCAGCAACAATAGCAAAGAGCAGGGGATCTATAATGGAGAACCAAGTGTCTAATAGATCTATTAAAATTAAAGGGTTTAGTTAGGTTACCACTAACTGTAACCTTGGTCATGGTGTTCCCCAATAATACTTGCACTATCTTTATGAAGTTGGGACCCAACCCCATGTCTTTGACGGATTGTATGACAAAGTTTCATTCTAACCTATCATATGCTTTGTCGAAGTCTATTTTAAAGAAAATCAAATCCGAGTGAGTCTATTGGGTGTGTTCCACTCCCTCCCATAGGGCTATAATAGCATCAAGAATATATCTCCCTTTAATGAAGCCTTTTTTCTCATATCTTATCCAATCATTTAGGTGACCAGAAAGTCACGTGGCTAAAGGTTTGGCATATATTTGTATGTGGTGGAAAGCATTGTTATTGGTATCAAATTAGAGATTTCCTCTTTGGGACCTCTTATGGATGAGCATGCTAACCCCTTCATTTATAGAAAAAGGGAGGGCACCAAACCTCACTGACTCCTTCCAGACCTCAAGTAAGGAATTAAGCAAGAAATTCTTACACGTTTTGAAGAACTCTATCGAAAGGCCATCCAGGCCAAGGCTCTTACCATTTTTCATGGCCATAATTGCTTCCTCTAGCTCTCCACAAGTAAGATCAGCTTCAAGAGTTCCTACACTACTCTAAGAAACCATTTTTTTCCTGCATTTTGATATGGCTTGCATCACGGTTCTTCTTTCTTCTGTGGAGACTATTTTGACATTCTTTATAATGTACAAGCTCTCGGCTACTACTAACTCTGCACAAATTCCATTTCTATTTCTCAGCATAGGGATGTGGTGAACCGCTGCCTTCTCTTTGAGAATGGAGAACATCTCCTTTGAGGGTCTATCTATCTTACTTGCCCACCACCACCACTATCTAAAGAATAGTTTTATGTGTTGGCACTGGATTTCATCTTCTTTCTGTACATCCTCTCTTACTTTGCCCAGACTTCCTTGAGGGTGAGCCTGAACCTGATTGGTTCTCTACTCGAGAGACTGAAGCTCTAAGCATGTGTGAGCTCTTCTCTCAGCTTGAATTTTTGTAACTTTCTTTTTTATGCCTACAAGCAATTTTTGAGAGTCTCTTGCTACATGCCCTCATGCCTTGGTGGGGGATCTGAATGTTTTAAAGTGAGTTGTCCATATTAGTTCTAGATTAGTGCATACATTAAGGAGTTGGAAGAGTTTTGGATCCGTATGAAACCAGTCTTCTCTAAGTTTTTGGGTCCCTTGAGAGAAAGCGTACAGAATTGGATAGTGATTTGATAAAGCTGTATTATGCTAGACTTCCACTTTGGTGTTTAATTACATATTACTTATAGCTGACAATGAGTAGTACTAATCGAGTCTCTTTTCTCAGCTGGTTACCCTGTCTCCCGTTTCCCCATGTGCATTCATGGTCACATGCCATGTCATTTAGGGCATGATCCCTTTAAAATCCAACCAATTGGCCCGTTCTGATCCTCTAATGGTTTTACCCAAGTTTAAGAGTCTATCCTATGAGGATTCAACCATATTGAAATCCCCTAAGGATAAAACCTCCACCACCCTGTTCATGGTTAAAGCTAAACCACATGTGATTCCCACAATTCTGCTTTGGAGACAGCCAGCCTCGTTGCATTGATACAGACAAGGATAAACTACTTCACCTCATTCTATTCCTCTGCATAACACAAACCAATTATTGCCCTGGCCTGGTAAGTTTGTTGCCACTCCTGAACCAAATTTGCAGGGAGAGTGAGAGAGAGCTTACCGTTTCCGTGTGCTAAATCTTCTTTTCCAACATTGCCATTGCCTTTGTTCTGGTGCTGTTAGGGTCCAAGTCAATGGGGGCTCCATCGGGCTTCTTCAGGAGTGCTCCCTTCAGCTTGCAGCATTTCTCTCTCCGTCAGATAGAAAAAGGGGCATTTGGCATCCTCCATAGTCCTCCTCCTTTTGGGGATCTCGGTTGGGCCATCTTGATGTTCCATGGCTAAGACGGTGCTGCTGTCTCGTTATGCCCTACAACCACGTATGGAAGAGGAGAAAAGAGACTATTGTCATGCAAAGACACGGGTAACAAGTGTGAGGGTTGAAATGGGGGGTTTACAAAAAGGGGGGAAGTTTACATGTCCATTGCGTGGTTCACATGCGGGAAGAGGAATCCAAATGCCTCATGCTACACCCTCTCTTGCTCATGATTGGTGGCAAGGAATGGGGCGGGGTATTCCACATGAGTCTCTTGATTGTGACATTCCGACTTGTGTAGATTAAATTGAACAGTGTTGATGGGCCTCCACATGCCACTCCTTACTGTTTGCGCTTGTTGGTGTAGGTGTAGTTTTCAAGGGAGATGATTTCGACCCAGCACTAATTTGAGCATTGTGATGAGCTATGGTGGATCAAACACTAGAATCAACATCATTAACAAAGTGATTAGTAAATAATTAAGATGTAATTAGTGGGTAATTAGTAAGTAATTAGCAAATAGATTAATGTAGGCATGGATACTCAAAAACTAGCAAATTCTCATTAGGGCAATGCCTCAATTTATAGAGTTTACATCAAGCATCAAATCCCATTGATTTCTCCATGATTCACTCCACCTCTTTTCCCTGATTCTCTCCACCTCTTCACTTTTCCTAGAATATCTCCCAGAATATCTCCACACTTCCCAGAATATCTACACACTTCCTAAATCTTCTCATGCTACCCTTTATTCTCTCTTCCCAGTAGATTCTTCTCACCTTTTCACAGGTTCTTTCACATTTACTCATTCTCTTTTATAGCCTCTAACCAAGGGCTTGTTCCCGCACACACCCTATTCCCTTGTATATTTCAACACCTCCCCTCAAGTGAATACTCCTAGTACACCTAGACCCTATACCAAGTTTGCCTCCCCTTACTTGGTAGTCCGCGACCAGTGTCTACTCCTCTCCTCAAGTTATCTTAGCACAACTAGACCCTATATATCAAGTTTCTCTCTTACTTGATAGCCTGCGACCAGTGCCTCAAGTCCCTAAACTCATAGTCCTTGACACTCTCTCTCTCTATGTGTCGAAGGCTTACTATAGTTGCCTGCGACCTTGACTAAAGTGCTCACACATACATCTCTCTACCACGTGGCCTACATCATCGGTGGCTCAAAGGTGGTTTTACTTTTTTGGGCACGTTACATTGGGTTGTGGGGTCTCTCTCTCTCTCTCTCAGAGATTTTCACATGGCTCCTCACTCTTTGGAGCCTCACATCTTCTCTTGTCTTTAGTCTTCTTGTCATGGCAGCTTCTCTACACGCGTCTCTCTCTTCTTTCAGTCTTCTTGTGGCAGCTTCTCTTCTTGTGGCAGCTTCTCTTCTCGTGTCCATGTCTTCCTTCAATGCTTCCTTTAGATCTTCTTGGTGTGGATCTTCCTCTTGAAAAGAGATATTCTTCTTCTTTCATGGTTGGGGCCATGAGCTTGTCTATCAGGTCTTTTTGCTCCATGTGAGCAACATGTTTTAACATTTTGTTGACAGTTCTTTTGGTCTTTTTCGGTTTATCTTTTGTCATTATGCAATGTAAACCCAAATTTATGTGGGAGATCTTACCTCTTGACTTATTCTGGACAAGGGCAGTGTCTGATCCCATATTTACACTGATGTAATGTGCCTAATACATAATGCATATGGCATTCATTCTTATGACCATTCCCAAATGCAACTCTGGCTGTGAATAATCTTGAATTTGAGTGAGATTTATAGGCACTAACCAAGGGTTAAATGCAAAATAATGATTATCACAAATTTATCAGCACAATTTTTCCAAAAATTACATTAAATCAAGGGTAACCAATTTGTACGGGATGGTTGGAGTATCAAACCAACTCCGAATTGCAATCTGAAGTTATAGGGATCTGTATCAGATACCTAATGGTTAATTTGAACCCTCAATTGTACCAAAATATAGTGATTAGCATTGATTAATCACTGATTAGCAAATTAATCCATTGTATTGTGTGTAAAAAATAGAGTATGCGAGGAGTCCAGATCTGGCGCCTTAGACTTCAAATGAGCTCAAATGCTTTCAAAGCCATTAAAAGCAATGAGTCTAGTAGAGGATTAAGCTAAGAAACACAAGATTTGACCAAATATTGAAAGCTTAATCTCTGTTTTACCAAAGTCACCTGTAGATTTGATGAAGAGCTTGGATCTCACTGTAGACTTGATGAAACTGAATTCTGTCTTCACCAACTTGTAGAGCATGCTTGAAAACACCTTGGGTTAAGAGGAATTAGAGTGATTCACCTTGAGTGAGTGTAGATATGAGATCTTCTACTGAAAAATAAAGCCTGCTAAAACAGCGATTTCTCCTTCATACGGCAGTGGTTTGCTACGTTGTTTGGATGAGCTTGAAGAGCTATGAGATACCTATCATGTGCTAGAAGGGTTTGGCCTAATTTTATGTGTACAAGGAGAGGGAGCTTCTCCACTGGCTAGGGGGTACAGAAGCTAGTTGAAAAAAAGAGGAAAAATTATAATTTTCTACTAATCCTAATTAGCAAAATAATTAGCAAGATAATGGGCTCACAAATTAGCATGGCTTTGATACCATGTTGAAATTTGAGCATTCTGATGAGCTATGGTGGATCAAACACTAGAATCAACATCATTAACAAAGTGATTAGTAAATAATTAAAATATAATTAGTGAGTAATTAGTGGGTAATTAGCAAATAGATTAATGTAGGCATGGATACTCAAAAACCAGCAAATTCTCATTAGGGCAATGCCTCAATTTATAGAGTTTACATCAAGCATCAAATCCCATTGATTTCTCCATGATTCACTCCACCTCTTTTCCCTGATTCTCTCCACCTCTTCACTTTTCCTAGAATATCTCCCAGAATATCTCCATACTTCCCAGAATATCTACACACTTCCTAAATCTTCTCATGCTACCCTTTATTCTCTCCCAGTAGATTCTTCTCACCTTTTCACAGGTTCTTTCATATTTACTCATTCTCTTTTATAGCCTCTAACCAAGGGCTTGTTCCCGCACACACCCTATTCACTTGTATATTTCAACACTAAGTTTCGGTGTACCCGATAAAATCGACTGAGGTCCCTCAGGCCGTGCAGCGCCATCAAGACAAGGGAAGCCCCCCCCCCCCCAAAAAAAAACCAGATTAGGCGTGTTTAGAGGGAGAACACTCTATTAAAACCCTAGTTTAAAAGTTGCCGTACATCTTAGAGCCCTCTCACCTTCCAACATCCGTAGACCTCGTAGTCGGGCAGTATCTGGAAACTAAAATTTTCTAGCCTTGTGATTTCATCTTCACATGGTCTACGGATGGGTGACTATTTCATTTCAAATCACGGAAGTAAAAGAACTTTATTTTACACATTGATAACTTAAACACATATCTCTACTTACTTAAAAGTGTAAGATAAATGAAATAAAGCATATACCCATCACTCCTTGTGATTCTACTTACTTAGAAGTGAAGGTAATTGAAATAAACAATATACCCATCACTGCTTGTGAAAAGGAGGACCAACACGTCCACTAAACCTACACACCTCCTAGACAACTTGCTGGGTGGTATTCCTATCCTCAAATCCTTAGCAATTTTCCACCTCTTAATTGTTTTATTAAGCTATTTCCATTATATAATTGTGGTTACAAAAGTAGCCTCTCTGGTATGCAAGTCCATATACAAATACAAGACTATGGCATACAAATTTTTGAGCAAGCCAAGGTTAATTAATCCCAAGGTACCAACATGCCCCTTAATTGTTTTTCTTTTGCATGTAAAAAAACAGTTGATCACGAAAAGAAAGAAAGACATACAATTAGCAAGGGTGGCAAAAACCAAAGCAATTTTCTTCGATTTTAGTGTTAAAATCTTTTGCATGTAAAAAAACAGTTGATCACGAAAAGAAAGAAAGACTCACAATTCGCAAGGGTGGCAAAAACCAAAGCACCTTTCTTCGATTTAGTGTTAAAATTTTGAATTGCATAATTAAAAAAAGCATAAATTTAATCTTGAAAGTGTGCCGGATTACGGTACATAGACAGGTCAAAAACGTGACGTCGTGAGGTATAAGTGCGAGTACTAAGGTTATTGGAGCTGTAGATAGGTGGATTCTCGGAACGACAGTAATCGAGTAATGGACGGCAAAGAGCTTGAATAAGTTAACAATCCTAGGTTTGATTAGAATTAAGTGGTGTGGACAGTGTGGAGTTGATAATGAAGTAGGAGTCCATTCTTCAGTTGACTTGATTAAGGACGTGATGAACTCCAATATTTGCGAGGCTGAGACGTGGGAGAGATGCAAGCTAGACAAGTTAAACGGACTACAGCCTTAGTAAAGGGAATGTTATGAAACGGGAATAGCTGATTAACCCATATCTCACTGATCAATCAACTAATTAATCAGCTGAGTAATTAGAGAGACGTGCGTTAATATAGTGAAGGTTATAGAGATTGAGGGGACGCGCACGGCTCTGATTGCAACTTCTTGTGCTTGTAGTCTTATTAATATATACATTACATGTAGACGACGATCCGTCATCTTGAATGACAAGATGTGTTGACAAGATTGACGAGAAAGCTTTAACCCATAGAATAAATAATACAGTGTATGTAATATACGGTGAGACTGTATCATATAGTATATACTCATAGAGTATAGAGTATAATAGTATATAGTATATGCGAGTATTGAATTGATTGTTGCAAGTGGCGCCACCTTAATATACAGTTGCAGCACTATGAGCAAAATGGTTGAGGTGTGTGTGTATGAGATAGTAGACTGTAGTAGCATACTTACTTATATGTGTAGTAGGGGAGGCCGTGCGAGTGCAGGTACTGCGGTTGCAGAAGTTGCTTCGTCTTTAAACTTTTGCTGTTCTGAGCTTTTGTGCCTTGACGTCTCTTCAATATCTTCTTCTCACAGTCTTTAAACGGTACACTTCGATCACCCATCTTTATCACCAGCATGGGTGACCTTGTATCCGATAGTCTCTCTCATACCTTCTCCTCTCTGAGATCTGGGTTCCAACATAGAGTCCTCTTTCTTGTATGTATACTATATATATATATATATATATATATATTTTGCATGCATTTAAGTTCAACCACATGCCACCTCTTCATCATCACCATATTATAGGATCAAACAGTAAGCCTAGTCTTTTAATTGGATACCAGAAACGGATCAATTTCCACAGAAAACATTAGAAAACGCGCGAGCGCGCACAATGCACACATACATATATATATATATATACACACATTAAACATATTTAAAGTTCTTTAATTAGCATGCACAACATACTTAAAATTCTTTAATTAGCATACCCATGTGCGAACTTATTAAGAGAGCCGGAGTTAGCTTGTGCGCAAGTTACAACTTGCTCACAAATTGTAACTTGTCACAACAAAACCTCTTGAGGACTCGACTCTGGAGTCAGCTAAAGGGCTTAAAGTATTGTTAAAATAAATAACGGACAGTCCCTAGCATTGTTTTCACGTACTTAATCTTAAATGTGCCGCGGGAAAGAAAGATGGAATCCTTAAAAACACAAAATTCTTGTTTGGGATGGGGGACGTTTAATGTATAAACGTGAATGCGACCTAGGCTATTCGCAATTGCATATCAAAATTCCATATATATCAAAGGTTAAATTAAGGTCTCTGTTGACAAAGTTGTGCTGTGCACATCGTGGATAAACTAACTGTATGAATCTACTGAAAGAGATAAAAGGCTAGGGTTCATCTATGACTCATCCCAGAGTGAAATATTCCATTCTAGCTCACTATCGTCATACTGAATTGATGCATTTTGAGTGAAATGAGGCGGTGGTAGCAGCATAGCATTGGCCATATCAGTGAACAAACCTGGTGTGATAATGGGAAAATCCTCATCTGCAATGGTCTCAATTTTACCTCCTCCTTCTTCTTCTTCTTGACTGTGCGAATGAGCAGGTCCTCCAGCTTGAAGAGCCTCATCATTAGTAGTCAATAATGATAAATTAGAATCCGCCTGAATGCTAACCAAGTTCCTATCCGCATCGTCTTTGTCCTCTGAGTATACAGCAGTAGAGGCTACTGTGCTTTGCATACATGCATCTACACCAACATCAGGCTCGGACTTTACCTCTGCAGTAAGTTTAAATTCCTCCTTGATTAGCTGTTCAGATTCAGAAGGCATGAATGATTTTCCTGCTGATTGTTCAGGATCAAACGAGCCTTTGGAGCTTGTGTTGTCCTCTGACGAGTCGTAATTAGCATCCTTCTTTATCACCGGGAGGCTCCTAATCTTGGTGATTAAAGGGCGGTTGCGTGAAGCAGTCGCAAAGGCGGCGGCGGCGGCAGCTGCAGCAGTTTGGATATCTCGAGGAGACAGTGTGAGCGGGCGGGGCAAAGTGTGTGCGATATCAGGGAAATTGAGAAATGCAGTGTCCCCTTTTAAGCTAACAGCGCCCACATCATAGGCTCTTGCTGCCATCTCCGGCGTAGAGAAAGACCCTAGCCATATCCTGGTCTTCTTCTTGGGCTCCCTTATCTCTGAAACCCACTTCCCCCAGCTCCGCTGCCGCACTCCTCTGTATACTGGGTGTTTCCTGTCAGGCGCAATGGCGACCTCTTGGCCGCCCACATCAACCTTCTTTCTTTTCTTCTTTGCATAGCATGCGCTACTATCTTCATGACCTCCTTGAGAAGATTGGCACACCTGTGGTTGTTGTGATGATGCAGGTGGTGGAAGAGCTACGTCTAGCTGCTGTTGGCCTCTCTCTTGAAGCAATGGTAGACCTTCACAGCCTTTAAATTTTCCTTTGTTTCTATGTAATTCCTTTGCTTCAGTACAGGAATTGGAGGCTGCAGCAATGGATTGAAGAGAGAAAGAGCCCAGAGAGCTATGGCAATCATGAGAAGGGCTCATGTGAGAAGAGCTAGAAGGGGAAGGTGGATCACTTCCTGGAGCACTAGAGATCGGCTGAAATTTTGGATGGTTTTGCGATGAAGAAGAAGAGGAAATCAGGTGCAAGGAAGTAGAGGAGCAGCGAGAAGAAGAGATAGAAGGGGGATTGACAGGGTAAGAAAGAAGATCAGTTAGAAAGATTGGGGAGTTTGAGTGCACCATAGCCGCAGACGGCGTGAAGACGTACTCCTGCATGTTAAACAGATAGAAATATTGCATATGTCTTTAGAACCCCATTTTTGTAATCGGCGGAAAGGCTACTGTGCAAGGGAAACTCGTGCGTGCTGTGGCTTGATAAGCTGCTAATTATTTCTATCTATTTAATTAGAGAAGAAAAGCAAGAGATTGAACTGCAGAAAACCTCATGTAATTGATTAGAAGTTGCATGGCGATGCTAAATGCAATTGAGAAACATGTACTTGGGTATATAACAATATCTATGAAGATGTGTCGGCTGTATGCACACACGGAGCTATACGCGCAAAATAATTGTCTCTAACAGATAGATGATCAACTGTCACCAGCCTAGCCTTTTGCAGTATTGCTACAGTAATGCAATAAAATCACCATGGAAGCTGAGCTAAGTGGTTGCTTTTGAAATTGCTTTATTGATACTGATGGCTGAACCCCTATAAGTTCTTTGCCTTCTCGCTTCCTCTAGAGCAGCAAGGGAGCTTTCGTTCCCCACCGTCTTCTTTTTGTAATGTGTGTGTGTGTGTGCGTGTGTGTTTTGCTTGACCCCACTTGCTTTGTTTTTTTCATTTGGTCACCGCCATCACCTGTTTTTGGCGCCATTCCTTTGGCATGCCCGCCACTGCAGAGGAATAAATCACTGTAGTAAAACAGGTCGAGCCCCAGCTACATGACGGAGCTGGCTGCTGACCCCCTTGTCCCCCTCTCTAAACCTAGCTCTTTAAAGGCTAAGCTTTAGGCTAGTTAATCAAATAGCTTCCAAGTTCCAACTCAGGAGTCAGGAACCAAGAGCATTAGGAATCAGGATGTGTAAGGTTAATGAAGCATTAGGACACTTTTGATTTCTATGAATGCCCTGTCCATCAAAGTCATCAATGTTCAAAATTACTCATCGTAATTTGGGTATGCACTATAGGTTAACGTTTGTACACACTGTGTTTACAGTGATTTGTAGATTTGTTCGCTTTCGCAATACAGAATCATTGCAGATGGGGAATTTGGAGACGTAAATTTGTAGAACTGGGTGGCGTGAGATTGTCCTCATAAAAAGGCACTTTTACGATGTCTCGCTCGCTAGTGAATCTAGTATGGTAATCTTTTACATCTCTCTTTCTTAGTAGTATCTCTATACATAACACACACGTATGCTCGCTAGTGAATCTAGTATGGTAATCTTTTACATCTCTCTTTCTTAGTAGTATCTCTATACATAACACACACGTATGCGAGATACATTGGGGCGCCTCCCCTCAGCACTAAAGGGCACGATGAAGTGACAAGCCCTTCACTATGGGATCAAGGGTGTAGGAGGATTCTAGTAGATCCAGGCTACGGGGCGGTAGGATGTGGGGTCTGTGGGGTTGAGATTGTCGAAAATTGACTTAAAATTATTTAGAAGAGAAGCTCTTCTGCATGGTAGAATGAATGGTGTAATGGTTAGGTTCTTGCCTCATGTGCGGGTCGCGAGCTCGATGCTCTAGTACTACACCTCTTTTTTTAGTTTTTTTAATTATTAGAAAAAACCAAGGTTGGTTCACATGCCCATGCCCAAGTTTACTATATTTGCTCAAGTTTACTATATTTGCCTGAGTTTACTCCACGATCCCACGACCCACAACACCTTGATTTTTGTGTCCCTTGTCCCCCACCCTTGATCCTATGGTGAAGGCCTTGTCACTTCACCGTGCCCTTTAGTGCTGAGAGGGGCGCCTCCTCTCTCTCTCTCTCTCTCTCTCTCTCTCTCTCTCTCTCTCTATAGTGAAGCTATTATAGTAGTCTTTCTCGACATTCTCTCTACCTCTAGTGAATCTAGTATAGTAGTCTCTCTCTCTCTCGTAGAGTCTCTCTATACATCAGGCACATGGACACTCTTTAGCATAGCTCACGATACATTTGGGAGACGCCTCTCTCTCTCTCTTTCTACTCTATACATTCTGTCTCTCTCATATAGTAGTCTCTCTATACATAACATACGGGGAAACTCTCTATCATCACGTACGGGGAAACTCTCTATCATCACAACTCCAATACTTTTTTCTTGGTCCTTTTTTGGGTGGGGGGGTTTTCCAAAATGTGCACTAACTTTATCACAACTCACAATACTTTCTTCTTCTTCTTCTTCTTCTTCTTCTTGGGTGATAGGGTGGGCGGTTTCCAAACTGTACACTAGAACTTTAATCTGAGTGTGGTCAAAGAAGAGAAAAGTGTACTAAAATGAACCTAGTGGATCAGCTAGCACATTTGACTCTAAAGCTCTAGGTCTTGGGTTCAAATCTTACTATTGGCATACACATTCCTATCTCATGTATGTAGGTGCAAAATGCCACTCGAAACTTGGAAAAAATTTGAAACTAGTGTAGTGCTAGAAATTTTGAAAGGGAGGGATGAGATTAGGTACTTCTTTCCTTTCCTTTTCTCTTTGCTATGGACCCTAAAACCTTGAAGGATATGTAAGTATCTATAGTTGCTTTGTACCAATCGGGACCATCTCTCTCTCTCTCTCTCTCTAGATATCACACAAGGACATTCTCTCTCATAGCTCACAAAACATTTGTGTGGGGGAGGGGGTCAAAAATGTGCAAACTTTAAAGATGACTATAACAAATAAATGTGTTGGCTAGTGTAATTGACTATGGAGCCCTAAACCTTGGGTTTAAATCTTATCCATGATGTACACATTCCTATCTCATATACATGGGTGTAAAATGCCACTTAAAACTTGGAAAAGAACTATGTATTGTGCATAATTGTAGTGCTAGGAAAACTAAAGGTTGCAATAATGCGGTCCTTCCAAAGTGAGTGAGTTTATCTTTCACAACAAGGATAGGAAAAAAATGCCTTTCAAAAGAAAGATAGGATTTTGCAAAAAACATTACTCTGGCCTTCCAACCTCTTTAGAAAGAAATGCAATTTTGAAATAAGCCTTGTAAATGAAACTTCGGTGTCACCCTTAAAATTTGAGCACTGTAGATTGATGAGTGGAAGATATGTGTATGGGGGTAAAGCTAGAGGATTTTTGACCACTTGGAAATTGTTTCAGGGATGGGTCCCATCATCCAAATATGTATGAGTCATGACCCTCTTGAATATATCCTAGGCTATAGGCCCTCTCTCATAGTATGTTCCTCTATAAAAACACAATGTCTTTCACTCTCCTCCAACATTTAAATCCTAAGGTTCTTTTAGTATATATGAGATTCTCTCTCTCTGTCTCTGTCTCTGTCTCTGTCTCTGTCTCTCTCTCTCTCTCTCTCTCTCATAGAGTAGTCTTCCTATACATAACATTTATGGACA
Source organism: Cibotium barometz (assembly GCF_041138505.1). Classification (NCBI taxonomy): domain Eukaryota; kingdom Viridiplantae; phylum Streptophyta; class Polypodiopsida; order Cyatheales; family Cibotiaceae; genus Cibotium; species Cibotium barometz. The sequence goes on from NC_141101.1 coordinate 16,755,429, forward strand.
TTCCTTGTCATAGCGCATGATACTTCTTTATTGCACGTGTGTGTGTGGGGGGGGTTTTAAATTTGCACAACTTTATTGATGAGGGCATTGTACTAAAATAAATGTGGTGATTTGGGTACTACATTTAAATATGAGGGCATTGTACTAAAATAAATGTGGTGATTTGGGTACTACATTTAAATATGAGGGCATTGTACTAAAATAAATGTGGTGATTTGGGTACTACATTTAAATATGAGGCTCTAAGATCTAGGATTCAAATATTTCCCATTTGACATACACATTCCTATCTCATGTTTGTGGGAGCAAAATTTTACTTAAAAGTCAGAAAACATTCATTCACGTATATGAGTGTGCACGAGAGTAGTGCTAGGAATTGAAGGTTGTAACACCCTTTAAAATGGAGTTTCACCTTCATATAAAGGGTAGGAAACTAATTACACTTTAAGAGAAATATATTATGTTATAAAAAATAACAGTGTGCCCTTCCAACCTCTTAAAGGAATGCAAGGTCTCCATCATTGGCTTCTTGCTTAGTAGAAACCTTGATCAAATTAGGTTTTTTTCTTTTTATTCAAACTTTATTATGGATCCGCAGACCTTAATTGGTATAAATGCATATGTTGCTACTTTGTACTTATCCCATTGGTCATGTTTGTCTTCTTGTGGAAATTAAAATCTCTCTCTCTCTCTCTCTCTCTCTCTCTCTCTCTCTCTCTCTCTCTCTCTCTCTCTCTCTCTCTCTCTCTCTCTAGTTTCTCTATGCATTTCACACATGGATGAGTTACCTCATGCTTTTTTAAAAAAAATGGAAAGACAGGAGGGGGTTTGAAATGTGCACTTAATTTAATGACGAGTAGAGTAAAAGAAGACGACATGCTACTTTGTACTTATCCCATTGGTCATGTTTGTCCTCTTGTGCAGATTAAAATCTCTCTCTCTCTCTCTCTCTCCCCCCCCTCTCTCTCTCTCTCTCTCTCTCTCTCTCTCTCTCTCTCTCTCTCTCTCTCTCTCTCTCTATCTAGTTTCTCTATACATCACACATGGATGAATTACCTCATGCTACAATTTTTTTTTGGGAAGGGGGGATTTGAAATGTGCACTAAATTTAATGATGGGTAGAGTAAAAGAAGAGGACATGGTATTGAATATAACCTCATGGGTCAACTAGTGCATTGCACTATGGATCTATGACCCATGATATACACATTCGTATTTCATGTTTATGGGTACCAAATGCAACTCAAAACTTAGAAAAAGCCCGAGTCTTGTGCATTAGTCTAGTGCTAGGAATTAAAGGTTGCAATACCCTTAAAAGGGGGGTTTGTCCTTCTTCAAAAGAAGGAAGGAAAAGAATGACCCTTCAAAAGAAGGATGGGATTATTTAAAAAAATAGAAGTGTGCCCTTCCAACCTCTTCACAAATAAGTGCAAGGTTGAAATAAGCCCTTCAAATGAAAATTTGGGGCCTCACCCTTCGAATTCTAGCACTGTAGAGTGATATGTGAAAGAGATGTGGTGGTTGTAAAGCTTCAAGTGTTTGGAATTCTTGGAAAATGGTTGCAAGATGAGTCCCAACATATAAACTCATAAGAGTAACTTAGAACCTTTTGAATGTATCCTAGGGCCTAAGCCCTCTCATAGTACATTCCTCTACCAAAACACACCATCTTTCACTCTTGTCCAACGCTCAAATCCTAGGGTTCTATTAGTATGAGATTCACTCTCGAAATTCTCTATCTCTCTATCTACATTCTCTCTCTCTCTCTCTCTCTCTCTCTCTCTCTCTCTCTCTCTCTCTCTCTCTCTCTCTCTCTCTCACACACACACACACACACACACACACAGGGTAGTCTCTTTATACATAACACATATGGACACTCTCTCTCATAGCTCATGATACTTATTGTTTTTTTGGGGGGGTGTGTTAAAGAAGAGGAAATTGTACTCAGATGAATGTGGTGAGTCAACTAGTGCATTTGCCTATAGAGCTCAAGACATTGGGTTCCAATCTTACCCTTGATATACACATTCCTATCTCATGTATGCAAGAGTAAAATGCCACTTGAAACTTGTGAAAATATTGAGTTTTGTACTAGAGTCTAGAAATTGAAGGTTGCAGTACCCTTTCATCGGGGGTTTATCCTCATAAGAACGGTAGGCAAAAATTTACCCTTCAAAAGAAAGATAGGTTTTTGAAAAAAAAATAGTGTGTCCTTCCAACCTGTTTATAAATAGAACTGTGTCCTTCCAACCTCTTTACAAAGAAATGCAAGGTTTAAATCAACACTTCAAAGTCACTCCTCCTGGCAGTGGAGGCCCTCCCCAGCAACTTGTGGAGGCAAGAACTCGTGGAATGTTCAACTAAGAACTTGTACAAGAGGCCCAGGCGCACACATTCGTACGGCAAATCAGCCGAATTGTCTTCTCTCCACCGCTGCAGCATTCCGACTGGTTCAACTCGGCCCTGTTTCTGCTGCGCAGCTGATGTCATATAACAATACGCCGTGTATAGGCGGTTGTAGGCTGCATTGGCTTAGGGCTTTTGAAGCCCATAGCCTTAGGAGTCTACAGCTTGAAATTTCAGCCCTAATGCTCGCTCGACACGATTGCTACAGGAGAAAAAATAGGGTTTCCCTCTTGAAATCCATTGAAGCTCACCCATTAAAGCTTCAAAATCAAGTTTTTCTTGCTCTAATCCCCTCTTCTTTGCTTTAATCACCTAAGTGCTCTTGTGAGGGCTTGTTGCTGATCCAATTTTTGATTTTGAAGCAGTGGCCATACAACAATGAGGTATTCATGAGCCTCATTCTCATCAAGCTCCATCATCAACATCATCTTCAAGTGCACAAAGCTTTTCAAAGTGTGCTTATATGAGCACTAATACTGTTGATTAACACTAATGAGCCTTCTAATCCAACAAAGGGGAGTTATTCCAAAGTGTTTTTAAACACTAAGAGTGTTCTTGAACACTAATGGTGAATCTAATCACCAATGCAAGTGTCATTAGACGTTAGAAATGTGCTCTTAAGCACTAATCGTATTTTTAAACACTAATGGTGATCTTAATCACCAAACAAAGTGTTGCTTAACACTAATGTGGTCTTAACCATCAAAGGAGGAGGCTCTTCTTCATCAACATTTGAGGTCGGGCACACACCATAAGTGCCACATTATAAGTCTTCATCGTCAACCCGCTTCTATGCTTACCTTGGCAAGCTTCCAAGGAGAAATGGTGCAACCATAAGCCGTTGTCTTCATCCCATAAGCCAAAGAGGTTGAAGTTTTCTGGTTTTTAATCAACAAAATCAATTTTTTGAGTGGTTTAAAATTGGGCACATGTACACTAACTACTCATCTTTAATGTTTTTGTGTATCACCCTTGAGGCTCTTGTTTGTAAGAGGCATAGGCATGTCATAAGCCATATGCTCTCATTTCCCAAGCCCAAGGTTTCAGAAATGCGTCTAAATTTGCGTGTATACTGGTTTCAGAAATGCGTCTACCAGCGCGTGTATTTTGGCATCTAAATTCGCATGTATACTAGTTTCAGAAACGCGTGTATCAGCACGTGTATATACACGCAATTATACACGCATTATTACACGCGAGAACTTTATTAAGAAAAACTCCATTCCTTTACAAAATTAAAAACCATTTTCTTTAAACCATCTCATAGTACATTACAGTATATATCATTACACAATCCCACTACATGCATTTACAACAATGAAATATATTCAAAAATAAATCATGAGATGATAATTAAAAGACAACATATACAATAGAAATGTCATCAATTTAGAACGATACAGTGATGGATTGGTTAGGGTTCGATCTCATCTTCAATAAGATCCATCCTTGCCAATGGTCGATGCTAGTATAGGTAGTATGAACTGTGCACATAAGAGCACATGTATGTATGATTTATGGCATTACAAAATTTAATTTCAACGTACAAGACTTGGAAAACACTTACTTGGAGCATCTTGTGCCAATCGTGGGACTTCAACCCATATAGTTGCTCAACGCCTCTTTTCTTAGTGGTTCAAAAGTCGAATAATAATGCTTAATTCTGATTCAGATATGCTAATCAATTTGTAATTATCTTTTTTGTGATGTGCTTCAAGATCTCCATCAATCAAAAGCATAGGCGTGTAGTTCATCAAAAGCAAACGTGGCTCTAGCACCCTTTTCCAAGTATGTTTATAAATTCATGTTTGTTCGATCACTTCATGTACAAGCGAATAAGGCTACCCAAGCATTCTAGTTCGTATAATCAGGTACATAGTGAAGAAAAATTGGGATTTTTTAATGCCTATATAATTAGACTCTTTTCCATATCTTTTTGAATAGCGAGATATGCATATTTCTCACATTGGTATTCATAGGCCAAATTATAGTCGTAATGTTGAGTTGTTTGGATTATATTTAGAGCAAAGGCTTTAACCAACCAATTTCTCATGGCTTTCCAAAGTTTTTCAATATGCATTGCTTCACAAATATATATATATGGTGTAATACAATTCATCTTAGGCTCAAAAATCAATTAGAAGTCCAAAATTTAGGTATTTAAGGTGTTTAGCTATCTCAAAAAGTTTAACTTTGAGGATTTTTATAACTAATCAAATAATCAGAGACTAGGATCAAATCTTGCACACATGATCTATACAGTGTTATGCTTTGCTAGTGCATTTTGTGAGAGTCAATCACATATACACCTATCCTTTTAGGTACTTTTTTTTAGATAGAAGTTTAAAAATTTTGAACCATATTTGTTACTATAGAATAAGAGACCACTTCACACTTTTCAACATCTCATAAGGCTTTAAGTGGATTATCTAGTCATTTTATATAATAATAAACACTATTTTCATAAGTTCCTCACTAGATATCCAAATATAAGCAAGGGTTCATATACTTTGTTTTGTTATCAATATATTTTTGAAAGTTGAGACCATCGACCGTGTCTTTTAACTAAATTAAATATTTAGATATGTATTCTTGGCCAATTATTTTAGTAGACACATTGATTTATTAGTATAACTAAAGTGAATCACCATATAAGCTCACTCAATTTGTCAGATTTTGGGTGTCAAAGACTCAATAATTAAAAGGAGATTCTAAGAAGTAAATTTAATAGAAATAATTATTAATGTAATATTTTTTAAACATGGAAAATCTATCTTTCATCTCTTAAATACTATGTAAGGTTTAGGAGAAATTTATAATGAGTCGAGATCATTTTTTTGTTGCATATAGGAACCTAGTTTATAAATTTGTAACCTTTTTGGTTTATAGTACTAGATTTACCTCTACTTATGGTGATTTATCAATTATATTTAAGGTTATTTTTATCATTCTAATAGTTTTCAAAGATTTTTGACATTCACGAAGTGATGCCTTAGAAGAGAAATGCTAAAATAGCGCTCCTATTTACAAGATATAATTTTTTTAACAAACCCCCAAAAAGACATATTTATGTCCTATTAAGCTGCCAAACCAAAGTTAATGTAGGTGGTAGGTGGATTGACATTCTAAACTTGAACGTGGAACATCTCCCCCCTGGGAGCTACTCTCAAATGATCAAGAGTGTTTACATTTGCATCACTTTCCCTAGGTGGTCTCTAGCTAAGTTCTTAGGTTGTAAAGTGTGCTTGCAAACACATAGACTTGCATACTCATTTGGTGGCTTACAACATATGAATTTATTAGGTTAGGATAATGGTTGGTAGCTTCTTTGTTGCTCAGTGCAGTTGCTTGCTTGAGATCTCCCTTGCTTTTTGTTGATGAGAATCTCTTATTACTGACCTCATGCTTCATGTCGATGTCGTATCTTTCTTCTTCTTCCTCGCATTGTTGGTTGCTTCTTGGCCATTGGTCTTTGTTCTTTAACTTGACTCTTGGCTCTTTGACAGCTCCTTTGGTGTGGAATTGATGCTCCTTATGTGTCTTTGATGCATTTTGTGTGGATGCCATGCTATGTGCTATGGTTATCTCATGCACTTGTGCTTTAAGCATGCATATGATAATGTGTTGTGCAATCATGCTATGCTTTGTGAGGTTTTTAATATGCCCGAGGTATGTCCCTTCCCCGATGACCTTACCCTTAATCCTTAATGCTCAATGCTATGTCAGAGGATCTTACTATGAGCTTGTCACAAGTCATGGGGTAGTGTTTGTACTCTCTTACAAATCTTAGTGATATTATGCAAAAGAAATATTAGGATGCAATGTTGATGATGAATAATGCAAAGAGTTTTTATTTTGATGCTTGAAATGCGGTGAAAAAATGCTTAATCCCAAATTCTCCAACTCTTGCACTCCTCCTAGAAGTTATGTCAAGTAGCTTCAAATGATTCCCTAAAGGTAATACAACCCTAGTTTTGTAATTTTAACTCTGATATGGCTCAATTTTTAGTAATCACTTCTTAATTATTATGATTAAGTGGACAAACTGGTGATTAGTAGGGTTAAAATTTGGAGGCTTTAATTGAGCCCAATGGTGAGGAATTTTCTAGGGCTTTTACCATGCTAATGAAGATATTGATAGGTAGCTTTGGATGTAGCCAAGAAAACAACTCAAAGCATCCTCAACTGGTTTTCTTCTTTGTTGAAGGCACACTATGGACCAAATGGATTGATTCTCAAACTGTAGACTCCTTGGATCATAGATAGACACTCTAAAAAACATTTTAGCCAAAGTGAAGGAGAAGCAGTAAATGGTCCAAAAAACTAATCATCCGCGAGGGTGACATCAAATTCACGCTATAGCAGCTCTTTCCACCCACGATGTTTGAGTTGTAGGGTCGTCTAGAGGAGGGGAAGAAGTGCCTAAGAAGGCTTGGGTAATGGTGCTACTGTGTGAGGATAATGAGCAGTTGTAACTTTTGTCCACAAGAAGAGTGTGAGAATAAGGTTGAGACTAGTGGGCTAATTAGCACTATAATGAGCATGAGTTAAGCTAATAAATTTGAGAGGGATGAACTAAGCTTATAATGGAGAGGCTCATGAAGAGAGGGGAGGCACTCATGATACCATGTTAAGAATCATGATGCCATCAACGATGGCTATGAAAGCTTGCTAACCCTAAATGCATAAACATAGTTAACTAATCTATGGTGAGTGATACCTAGCTGAACACATGGTGTGTGTATACTAACTAAGAAGCTTGCAAGATAGATGAACTTGCACTTATAGAGAAACTTAAGATGCTTGTGTACTTCCGTTGCTTGAAATGATTCCTTTTTATATGAGGGACTACAGCTTGCTTTGCTAGCTATGTGGGATAATTCAGCTTTGCTCATGTTGCTTCTTACTGGTCAATATTTTCTTTAGCTTTCTCAACTCACTCCCTACCAACTCATGTGCTCAATGGCACCACATTTCTCAACAAGTTGTGGCAGTACTTATCTGATCACTTCAGTCCCTTGTCAAGTAATTAAAATTGGGAAAAAAATAATAATGAGTGGAAGAAAATCCCAATTTACAAAGGAAAATGAGGGGGATTGAGTAGATGTTTAGATTCCTCCCCCAATGCATCCGAGCTAATCTTAATCAATTTCACATATAGAACAAGCTTCTTCTACATTGTTGACTATATTCAAAAACCATTTATATTGATTCAAATGAGTTTCAATAGTCCATACCTTAACGTTCTAAACATATGTTCTTTTATTTGAGAACCACCTGAAGGTTGACATAGCAAATAATGAAACACATTTGTGTGGTTGTGCCATCCACACAAATGTATTAAGGTACATCCACACACATTTGTGTGGATGTACCTTAACATTCTAAGCATATTTTCTTCTATTGGAGAGCTAGCTAAAGGTTCACATAGTAAATAATGAAACACATTTGTGTGGATTTGCCATCTTGTAGAAAGCCAACAAGACAACAATTTAGAGAAAGCTAAAGTGATGTTTCCTCCATTGCTCTACATCTAGGGCTTAGTACCAAACCCAAAATTGACATGTTAATTTTTTTGCTAAGGGGAGGTAGCCTTTGAATTGCCTCTAGAGACACTCTTCTTGTGAGGTGGGTCTAGCATCTATCTCTAAGTATTTGTCTTCTAGTTAATCTTCAAAGCTAGTTAAGTTTTTATGTAAGACACTCCTTAGGAAATATCATCTTGTGCACATTTTGAGTTTGTGATGTTTTTCCCCTTTTTCAATCAAGCTCTCCATTTTCAAAGTCTTTCTTGGTACACACACATCACCTCCCCTTACAACATCCCCTTGCAATAATAGAGTATACCAACAGTCATAGGATCAATGGGATATAGGAAGTTGTGGTTTGAAGACAGACTTGGCAAATATGCAAATATTTGAAAGAATGGTATTAGAAAACATGGTTGGATATCAATATGCACATTGCAATGTCCACACGTGTAGAGTGCTCTCACTGAAATTTCCACACCATCACTAGGGCTTGTTTCCTTGCTACTTGAATCTCACAACTTGGTTTTAAGTTTGGAGAGAATGAGTCAAAAAAGCCCTCACTTTTGTGTTTGCAAACGTGACACATCAAAGTTTTGGAGGGAAGGTTTCTACACAACAACGACCTATTGTTAGCTAGCAGTAAGCAACTCCTCTATGTTGAGATCACAACCACACAAATGGTAAGCTATTTTGCCTCTCCAAAAGTGCAACCAGTTTAATGCGTGGGAATTGGCCCTTATAGAGAGTCCAGACTCCAACATTGGACACCACCTAAACCTTAGGAGAGATTGATTTGGCAGATTATTGCATTCCTTGCAAAGCTGGCACCACGGTGTAAAAATAGCTATAGCTCACTTCACATTTGTCCGTTTAAAAAGTCCATTAAAAGTCCAATGTGGGATATGTAGATCAGTGAACACCGTCACGTCGACGATAGCAGCAAGGTGGGTTGTCAGAGAGGTGACGCCAAACGTCGGCTTGAGAATTTGATAAAGGACAATTTTCGAAAATGTTGCATGTATAAAAAAAACCATTGAAGTGATCACATCAGCACATATACCTAGCTACAGTCACAGGAAAAACAGTCCCCATCAACCAATGGCAAATAATTAAGATCTATTGCTCTGTCGTTTGTCATTTACAAATCCGTAACAAAAAGTGGAACTCTAGGATGTCATGGCGCTGGCCTCTGGATTTTGTACCACGGGAAAAGTGGCTGGTTACCCTTGGTGTGCTTGCAGAGAGTGCACATGAAGGCAAAGATAGTTGGGCTGATTTTGTTTGAAATTACTTTCACTATTTTATCCCTGCAGAGAAGCAGGTTTTCGTGTTCTGTGTAATTTGTACTTTTTTTATCTCAAAAACTATGTAGAAAGCTTAAAGTCAAAGGCTATGAAAATGATGGTTGGAACTTTTAAGTTGTAGCCACCGCTTCACACTGAACTTTGAAGGCATATATATATATATATATATGTAATTATTTATAATTGTAATTAGCAGAATTGCTAATTAGAAAGAGTAAGAATTTTATATATATATATATATATATATATATATATATGCCTTCAATCTGAAGGTTTTTTATGATTTGGGTTAGTTAAAACGAGTAGAGAATTGTTTGGGTATATATATATATATATATACACACACACACGCTTTTACATTGCTGGTTTATAAAGGTTTTACTTAACTTCAAATAACTAGAAACTGCCCTCCTATGAAGGCTTTTTTAAATCAGTTTGGCTAATTATACAGACTTTCATTTAACTGCAATTTAAATAGAAAAGGGATAATACTCTAGGAGGGAGAATTCTTATTTTTTCCTAACTATAGAAAATTAGGGGGCACTAACTTGATGCCAGTTACAAAAGCTGACGTCTAAGGATCAAGCATTCGGAATTCCGATCTGGTGGATTGGCAGCTTCTGACGGGTATGTTGGATGCGAGTACTCTCCTCTTCATTTATGGGCAATGGTGGGGGACACATGTGAACCAGGCCCTACAGACTTGCCCTACCTCAACTACCTCACCCACCCCACAAACACGAAGCTCCAAAAAAAGGAGTTCAAAGTTCAAAGCTTGCAGAGAGTGAGCGAGACCCACAGGCACAGACACAAGTTCTTCTTCTTCTGGTGAGACAAATTCTTCTCTGTCCTGCAAAGTCCACTCTATGGACCTTTTGTCTCCTGCTACACGTTGCAGCAGTGAGAGACTGAGAGTCTATCAGTCCCCTACCACCCCACGCCGTGCGTTGCTCACCCCTCCCTCTGTGCGGGGTGTGCACTGTCCAGCCGTGCATCGCAGCTCCCCCCCCCATTCCTCTCCCTCCATCATTCCTCTCCCTCCATCATCGATCTGTGCGGAGGTGTCCAGTGCTGCACGATTCATCTCTCTCCAGAGTCCAGAGTCTCCCCCCCAACACACACACACATCTTTCTCTGTCTCTCTCTCTATCTCACACGCACACACCCCCACCCCCACACCCACACCCACACCAACACCTCTCTCCCTTTGTCTCTCTCACACACACACCTACCCACCCACCTCTCTCTCTCTCTCTCTCTCTCTCTCTCTCTCACACACACACACACACACACCTACCCACCTCTCTCTCTCTCTCTCTCTCTCTCTCACACACACACACACCCACACCCACCCACCTCTCTCTTTCTCTCGCTTCCTCCCTCTCACACACACCCACACACCCCCAATAGCTACCGTTCTTCTCTTTCTTTCCATGATTATCAATAGCGTCCTTACTACCAGCTTTCTTTTACCCGCCTGCTGCCTCATTTCCCGGTGCCCGATCTCTATCATGAATATTTCCATATCTGCTCCACTCGTTATTTAGATAGCTTCTTCTGCACGCCACCCTCCCCATCAGCCCAGACTCCAGTCTATGGCGCTCTACCAGTACTCCATTACTCCCATGTAAGATCATTCCTTTCCCTTACTGGTATGTAAGATTGCCCAACGATCGCAATTTGTTAACGGATTAAAGCCAGAGTTTTCCATCGGTCCTCAAATTCTCTTCCATCAGTCCTCAAATTCTCCATACTTTAATTTTGCTTTTATATAAAAAAGGACATATTGAAGGGACTTTAAAAAAATGCAATTTTATTTTGAAGGATAGATTTATTCATCCTTCTCGGAGAAGGATAAAATGCCTAAAGTTGGGCTCCTAGCTGCATGGAGCTGTGGGCGACGCATGATAAGCAAGCCCTCAAACAGAGCTCAATAAAACATCATTCTTTTCGACCAATTAAAATAAGTACACCTCTTCCATGTACGCAGTTTTAGTTCCCAAAGTGTATACTGCATGCCATTTTATAACTAAATATATAATAAATGAATCCTTAACATTAACATAAAGGCAATCAAAATTGTCACACGTTTTTTTTATAATTCTAGCAGGTAAACATACACTAAGTTGCCATTTTGTTCGAGAACTACCCTCAAGGCAAGGCTCTAACGATTCAAATTCCTAGAAGCTCTCTTCTAATAGGTCAATGCTTATACCGATGTTAGAAACTTACTCTTCAAAACCACCTGTGGTTATTAGCCTCCAAACCTAAGAGACAAAGTAGGAAGTTGGCATCTAGCTCACCGTGCAGCCATAGAGCACATCCAATAAGCCTTAGTATCCCATACCACCAAGACACACCTTGAGGTTTTCCTTGTATATAAGTGTCCCTACTATGCACTCCAACCTAGGCTGGAATGATAAATTCTCCCTTACAACTAAGCCTTGGATTAGTTTATAGTTGTCTGACCCCTAGGTACTACATATAGTAGCATGCAACATAGTTTGAAGATGCACTAGGTAACTTGCGATGTTACCCAAATAAAGAATCACTACAATACAATGGAGGTATAGCCATGCCATTGGCCGGACAACTTATTGTTATCTTCATAGGCTTCAAAAATCCTCACTAGTAGTCGGGCTAGCCACCGCAGTAGGCCTATAAAAATAAAAAAATAAGGGAGGAGCTTGCACTTCAGAATAGCAATGGGAACCCCCCCTGTTTTTTTGCTTGTGTAAGTGAAGGTGAAGACAACAAATTCACACAAGATTGAGGCCAAAGCATAGAGAAATTAAAGATAACTATTTTGCACAAGGTTGAGGTGAACTAGGTTGAAAAAAAATCCCTCACGCGTCTATAAGCATGGCTATGCACGCAACTATAGGTGCGGCTACTACATGGCTACAACCACATGCCCCTAGTCATTTTTTTGCTTGTGTAAGTGAAGGTGAAGACAACAAATTCACACAAGATTGAGGCCAAAGCATAGAGAAATTAAAGATAACTATTTTGCACAAGGTTGAGGTGAACTAGGTTGAAAAAAATCCCTCACGCGTCTATAAGCATGGCTATGCACGCGACTAGGGGCATGTGGTTGTAGCCATGTAGTAGCCGCACCTATAGTTGCGTGCATGCTGATTTTTTGCATGGACTAAACTGAGTTTTCGACAAAAAAAACATCTCGACTTACCAAAATACACTTTGAGTCTGGATGGTAGAGTTTATATCCCTTGCTTTTTGAACTGTATCCCACAAATATGTATTTAACTGCCTTATCATCAAGCTTACTGCGTTGTTGTTATTCAGGCACAAGAGCATAAGCAAGACAACCAAAAACATGCAAATGAGCCACGCCATGCCAAGCTTCATAAGGAGTTTTAGACTACAAGGCCTTGGTAGGGCATTTGTTCAACACATAGTTTACGCACATAGTTGCCTCTAACCAAAAACCATGAGGTAAATCTTGGGCTTTCACCATGCATCGTGCCATCTCCATGAGAGACATGATCTTCCTCTCAGCCACACCATTTTGCTGAGGTGTGTATGGCACTGTACATTGATGCCTTATGCCTTTTCCAGCCATATATGCATGAAATTCCTTAGACATATACTCCCCCCCTTGATCTGAACGAAGGGTGCCAACTTTACATTCACATGCATTTTTAGCCATGGATACGAAGTGCCTAAAGCACATAAAAATCTCTGACTTCTACTTTAATGGATACACCCAGCTATATCTAGAGTAATCATCAGTAAAAGTGATGAAGTAGAGATATCCCCCAATAGATGGTGTCCTCACAGGACCACATGCATCACTATGTATAAGCTATAATTTCTTAATAGCTCTCACATATCCATCCTTTAGAAATGATGCCCGATGCATTTTACCAAGAATATACCCCTCACATACATGTCCAGTACGGGTCTCAAGAGTTGGCAACTCAGACACCATATCATGCCTTTGAAGGCGTAACAAATTGCCATAAGTCAGATGGCCAGATCATGCATGCCATAATTCTGCATCACTCATAGCACGAGTTGTAGAGACTAAGCAAGCATCATGCTGCAACTTCTCAAATGCATCCATCTTGTATCGGCCATGAAACAAGGTACCTGAGGCAATGATAGAATAACCATCATTTCTATCATGAACTGTACATCTGTCATCCACAAATTTCACTGTCAAGCCTGACAAGGCTAAGGCTGAAACTGACAGCAAGTTCTTCTTAATGCCTGGCACATATAAAGCTTTAGAAAGAGTAAATGCACCCCCATTTGTAGCAGTGAGCACAACTCTACCAACTCCTTTGATAGGATATGAGGAACCATTTGCACATGTGACGGTTCCTGCACTTGGGACTCATTCCAGAGATGAGAACAAATTTTTTGTGAAGTAATGTGCTTACTAGCACCACTGTCAAAGTACCAAGCATCCGATTCTGCACTGACAAGCATACATCATGAACAGAAGGGTCATAACTGCAATGTACAATACATGCCCAATCATCTTGAGCAAAACTTGAAGATTCCCTCTTCTCTGCACTTGGTGCAGATGCATCACAACCATGCTCGATTCTTTCTTTTTCTCCTTCTCTGGCCTTTTCTTACACTCATGTATGTAGTGCCCTGGTTTCCTGCAATAGTGACACTTGTCCTTGTTTTTAGGCTTATGACCTTCTTTCTCTGCATCCTTACCTCCTAAGGATTGTGATTTTGGCTTTTAGCCACCATGCGAGAAGCTTTACCTTTTCCTTTCTGATTGGCAACAAAATCTTGGTTACCAACTCGCATATTAGATCTATTTTTCCTAGACTACTCTTCTTGCAAGAGTACTGAAACCAGCTCATCAAATGTAAGGGCATTTGGATTTCCCTTCATCATGAGTCTATGGGTAGAGGAAAAACTCTGATAAGAATCTGGCAATGTATTGAGAACTATGGGAACCAATGTACTATCAGGATATATCTCATCCACACTGACAAGCTACTCCTTAAAATCTTTGATCTTGGTCAAGAAGCTGTCCGTCTCCCTCATTCATGTGCTCGGACTCCAACTGTTTGTGCATATATGCAACACGTTCTTCATTGCGCACCTAGTATAATGCAGCAAGTGCATCCCATGCCTGTTTTGAAGTCTTACATGACCAAATATGAGGAATAATGCTTCGCTTCACAGAAAGTGCAAGCAATGCATGTGCCTGTGCATCTCTTCCATCCCATCTTGTTTGAGCAGCAGTGGGAGGTGCTAGTGGTGCATGTGGAGGAGCCATATGTGTATTTCTATTTCATATGTACGTGCAACACCTAGTTGCACTAGTAGTTGTGAAATAGGATGAGTTTCACTACCACTGACCATATTCCAAAGGCCTTTAGCAACCAGTACATGCCTCGTCATATATAGGACCACAATGGCTAGTTAGTCCCATCAATTTTATCCTCAGCCGACATGTTGAATACATCACTACTACTAGCCATGTCTTTCTACCAAATGCAAAATCTTTCAACACACTACAAGTACTCAATATTGATGAGACTAAATGCAACCCTGGATGGCTGCATGCCAGAGCTGACTGAATCACCTGCAAAAGGTATGAAAAATAACACAGAGTAGAGAATAGAGTGTTGTTGTGGCAAAAGTATGATGGTCGATGTTATTGAAGACACTGTAGATGCTACTGCACACCAAATCTTTGCCACTACATACCCGAAACACCCAACGTCTGCGGTGCCCAAAACACGCCTGAAATGTACCCGAATCGTGCCGCAGACCCCATAAATTTTTGTATACATCACACTACAGTATATATATCTTCTTCTCCTAAGAGGGTATCTCAATCGGGAGACAAAAAAACAGGGTCGTGAGGAGGGAGGTAGACTACTAGATCAAGTGTCAAGGAAGCTAGCTCTGATACCAATTGTTGGAATTAGGGTTAGGAGTGCAACAATGCACACACACAAGATAGAGAGTCTTGAGAGCACACAAACTTACTAGATTAGAATGAACAAAATGTGTGCCAAATACAAAAGATAAGTCCACACCCTAAAATGAGTAGATAAGAGAGTGTACATATGCACGAGGGAAAAAAACCTTATGTCATCAAAATCATACAAGATATCTATAATTCAATTTAGCTTCAAATTAAATCAATGGGAAGTGATAAATGACCCAAATAAGCTCTCCAAATGTAAGGAATTCCATGAAACTTCATCTCCAATGCATATATGTGGAACTGTTGTGGTGGCAACCCTTGTTATAGATGTAATCCTTTGAAAGATTGTTCATGAAAAATCCATGACACAGGACAAAATGATGCATACACTTTAGCCAAAAATATACCGCATGATATTATTCCATTGTGATGACGATAGAAGCTTGTTGGAGTAGAGTATTGACCCCAACAATGGACCTCACCAAAACTGTCTAGAAATTACAGCATGCCTATAATTCCAAATATTGCCCATTTTCTCCATACAACTCATGCAACTTGGTCAAACAAGACTTTCTTCAAGTATGCCAATTGTTTCACATACTTCAAAGATTTCCAAGTAGCCTCATCCATGACAAATGTGGAACTAGCCCTCCAATCATGAAGCATAGTGGACTATTATGGCATCCCATCTCAATGTTGAAACCATTTGTAAATTTCTCATGAGAACACTTCAAAATGAGCCCCAAAATGACATGTGCATGATGCCAAAGCATCTAAATATCATAAACTACCATCATAGTCACCAATAGAGCTCATTGAGATCACCAAAAGACAAAAAGTGCCTCTACCAAATCTGTCCAAAAAATTCCAGAATGCATATCTTCCATTGTAGGACTCATAAAATCCCATATAATGAATATCAAATGGCCCAACCACATCTTCACATAATAGAGCTCGTTGTTGCACCTAAGAAAGTGGCTGCTATGCATCCGCATCCACAAGTAAATCCACTAAAATGTGAACATCTCTCTCATACATGAATCCCACAAGTAAATCCACTAAAATGTGAACATCTCTCTCATACATGAATCCCACCACCGGGCTCAAATGAAAATGTATCCCACAATGTGACCATTATTCCAACCACCGGAGTCAAATGGAAAAGTTATGAGTATCGCCCCCCACCCAAAGATGAGGTAATCCACATAACTACGACCTCATGGACAAAATGTAAATCTAGGCCATGAATTCAAAGCAATGGTTTATCAAATTACCTTCATCAAATAGATGATATAGAAATCCCATGTTGGTGATGCGACTAGCCAATCCTCCTAGATCGAATAGATAACCATGCTGTAGACCATCCAACCACCATGAAACAATGGTGTGACCTCCTAGATTGAAAGGAAGACATAATGGTGCATCTAACAATCCGGAACACAAACCCAACACCATCTTGGTATGAGGTACTCCATCATCAATGGTCATAGCACCAAACCTCCTATCTCATAGAAATGGCATCCACAAAATATAAAAGCACATGCCTCATAACTAGCATCCCCATAATCATAGGTGTCATCCTCAAGATCGGCATGGTTGCTACTACCAATACATAATGCCATACTTCATCATCAACATGTGTAGCATGCGTAAACTCCATGTCATAGTCATAATAAAAAGGAGTAGAACATGTCACCTCAAGACTATCATCATCTCCATGAACATGTGTACTACCCATATATGCATGTTCATCAACACATGTATGGAAAATATTCTCATGAGACAATTCTCCCTTGTATGCATCATGATCCACATCTTCTAAGACTTTATAATCAAACAAGAGACAATCATATGTCTTCCAAGGTGAACTTGAAAATGGATCATTCTCATGAATCTTCCATGAACCACTCAATGTGTCTCCTAATGCATGATCATCCAAGGCATGGTCATCACACGTATCATCAGCAAATGACTCATCATCCCATTTGTCATCAACAAATGAGTACTCATCCAAAATGTCATCAATGACCATGTCCTCACAATCTCGTGGTGTCATATCATGAGCTGAATATTCCTCAATTAAAGCACTGATGAAAGCTATCCAATTATACCCATTTTCAACTTGTATATTGTCTTTAACCACCACGGATACATTGGTGACTTGTCGTCGAGAAAGATTTGGCAACAACGTATCTTCATCTTCTTTCTGTCCATAAATTACAACAAGTGTCTCATCAACTTCAACACCCACAATGTGTGCATAAAGACCCACAATGTGTGCATAAAGACCCACATAGTCATAATCTATGCAATGCCCAAATGTGATAGTGAATGGAAGTCCTGTTTTGCATTTTATCAAGCTAAAACCTTGCAACATTTTTTGCATGATAGATCTTCTATCCCCACTCAAAGAAAGAGGAAAACCAAGTGTAGGTATTGACAATTCACAAATATTACTCTTCTTTTTCTTGGCTACACTTGTAGAGGTTTTAACATCATTCATTACACATTGCTGTGAGATCCCTGTTCCCACCGCGCAACAGATTCGGGGTACTAGCAGCGGAAGTAGCACTTGGTAGTCATGATACTTGGAACTATAAGGTAAATACCATCATGTCTAGGCCTCAAGCAAGTCAGGGTTCCATACAATTGCGGTACTTCCATTTGAAGACCCAATTACTAATTTACAAATTTTCAGTTTGAATATCAATTTGTATGAATTATATCACACAATTACAACCTTTTTGTGATTCTAGATAAATTTTTGATATATTTGGCTTCTCGGTTGATCCTCGTTAACCAAATGCTCTGATACCAACTGTGAGATCCCTGTTCCCACCGCGCAACGGATTCAGGGTACTAGCAGTGGAAGTAGCACTTCTTGCGCGGGGTAGGGTCCCACACTCAAGGCCTCGTCCACAAATATCCGGACAAAAGACTAATCCGTCGATTTTTCCAAAACCAAACCCGGAAAAACTTCCCTTATCCGGAAAGCACGGCGATTCCTCTAGGATAACTTTTTACTCTAACGTAGTCAAGACCATTAGTGATCAAACTGATTCGATTGTACCTATAAAGATACTCGGTCAGATCAAGGAAGAAACTTGCACTTGGATCATTGGGATCAACGCTTTTTTCCCCATCAAGAGGCACAGCCGTTGATTCCTATCCATAGAACAATTACTATCCGGGACTTACTTCATCTATCATAATAATAGAAATTGAGTCTCGATTTACGGATCCATCAGTCCAGCCTAACCCCATCCGATCCCATGGGTTAGCCAACCGCCCAACCACTGTAGTGATGGGATCCAATTTGGAATTTGGTTAGGTTTTGTCCCGGGTACCAAGGAAAAGAGTTCCAAGGCCCCCTAGCCGGAAGTTCATGCAAACATAAAACTAGCCACACCACTTACACACCCAATATGAAATTGCCTTTTTCTTAGCATCAGCTAACTTTAAAACAATCCTTTAATGAAACCATAGTACCACTAATCACAATCTTCCAAATTATCCGGTTGATTCTTAATTTCCCATCATTCCTTCATCAAAGTATCTATGGCATCATTGGCAACTAGAACGCTCACCACCTATCCACTCAGGGGCCTTTTCAATAGCCCATAATACTCGGCAATATAATCACTTATAAAAATCAAGATGGACTCTCATTGAAGATCAGCAAGATCAACCAACAGATCCATAAAAAGAGCCATGGACTCATCCATTGAAGACCAGCAAGGTCAATCAACCAGATCCATGCCCGGTTTCAGAAAACAACTCTTACTCCTTGTTCCAATATCTTCCTCGACACACGTGTGGGTATCCTAGGCGACCCAGAGCCCGAGCACCGTATGGTCAGCACTCTCTAGGATCCTTCGCAGGTGACCTAGCGCTTCACTCATAGGCCGCTTCCTTGGTCCCTCATCCACCGTACCAGAAGCTCACCATTTTAATCGAACCGAGGCTGGTCAAGACCTCGGCCGACCTTGCTACGCGAGACATCCTCCATTGACTCTCGGTCAGCAGTTGCAACTTTATCAGTTAGGTCTCCACGACCTTAATCACAAGATGGTCAAAATGCTTCCCCAGCATTCTTGACATAAAACAGCCATTTACAAACAGTTTACAAATACAATTTCTATATTAACTCTCATTTTTCTACATTATCCCTCATTAATCCACATTACTTATTCCACATTCCATTTATATGTGTACTCATCCAATCACATCATTTTCCATCTCTTCACTTCAAATTCCTTCACATCACATATCATATATTCACATCCATATCCACATCCATACATCCACATCCAAATCCACATTCACATCCATACATCCACATCTACATGCTTACCTCTATTTTCACATCCTCATTTATACATCCACATTCATACATACACATCCATATCCACATCCATACATCCACATCCACATGCATACATCCACTATCACGTCCTCATTCATACACCCACATCCACATACATACATACATCCACATCCACATTCCCATTCACATCTATACATCCACATCTACATCCACATACATACATACATCCACATCCACATTCACATCTATACATCCACATCTACATCCACATTCACATCCACATTCCCATTCACATCTATACATCCACATCTACATCCACATACATACATACATCCACATCCACATTCCACATTCACATCTATACAGCCACATCTACATCCACATTCACATCTACGCATATACATCTTCATGCATACATCCATTTTCACATTCATACATCCATACTCCCATCTCCACATCCACACATCCACATACATACATCCATTTCCACATTCCCATTCATATAACCCCATATGCCTTCATATCTAATCTTTTACATCACATCCATTCTCGCCCTATCACAACCCATATACATCTTATCCTATCACATACACTTCTTACCTCATCCCATACACATCTTAATTCATCTTATCACCTCCTAACTTATTTCATAAGCATCTTATCACCTCTTATCACATCTTATACACCTCTTATCACATCCTATCACATCTCATATCTATTTATAGAATACAAGAGAATTCTTATATTTGATATAAGATTTATTTACACATTGCATAAATTCTATTTAAGGAGATTAATACTTTCAAAGTAAAAATCAATCTTTTATACATCTTCCTATGCATAAATTCATTTTAAATGAAAATGACACTTTTGAATTAAGTTTCAATCTTTTATGCATTTTCCTATGCATAAATTCAATTTAGATGAGAATGACACTTTTGAATTAAAAATCAATCTTTATGCATCTTCTTATGCATAAATTCAATTTGGTAGAAATTACACTTTTAGAATAAAAGAATTTCTCTTATGCATCTAAGTTATGCATAAAATCCATTTATGATGAAAAATCACACTTTTAATATAAAAAGAATATCTTTTATGCATACCTCTATGCATGAAATCCAATATGATAAAAGTAACATTTTTACAATAAAATAATCAACTTTTATGCATACCTCTATGCATGAAATTCAATTATGATAAAAGTAACACTTTTATATTAAAATAATAATCTTTTATGCATACCTCTATGCATGAAATCTAATTATGATAAAAGTAACACTTTTATATTAAAATAATAATCTTTTATGCATACCTCTATGCATGAAAATCAATTATGCATAATATAAAAATTAATTTCTCTAGGATTACAATGAATATCTTTCAATTAATCTAGGATGATAATTCCTAGAATATGGTGAAAGTCCTCTTTTTATGCTTTGAATGAAATTATTTTATGCGTAATTTTTATAAAAATTTTGCCATAGCTCCGCTGCTATGACTGATAAATCTCAATTTTTCTAAGGGATAAAGCTTATCATTAAGAAAATAATTAGAATGATCCCTAATTTGATCATTAATCCATAATGGATTGAATCATCAATATACATAAACTAAAAGCATAGAAAAAAAGCCATTAATTTGGCCTCAAGCATAGATTAATCTTGGATTAAGGAAAAGCTTTATGAAAATCTTCATTTGGATTGAGAATGGGTCATGAGTATGACCATTTCTTGAGTGAGAGAGAATTTACATAAAAACCATTTGAATTAAGCATAAATGGAAATTTATGTAATTCTTAACTATCATTAATCAATTAACTTCAATAGCATTCATCAAATTATGTAACTCTTCACTACCATTCAACAATTAACTTCAATAGCATTCAAAAACCATTCCAATTAAGCTTCTCCAGCTTGAGAGGGGTTGAGAAGAGAGAAGCATTGAGAAATTATAGAAAAGATCAAAATTTACCATTTATCTTACAATTTGCTTGATTCTTTGTTCACGGTAGAGGCCCCCAACCAATCAATTGGTTAAGTATGTTGATGGAGCCACCAATGGGGATTGAAGAAAGAGGGAAGCTCCAATTTCTTCAATTTGGAGAGAATTTTAGAGAATAGTAGAATTAGCATTATTTCAGCATAACTCTAGTATAGTAAAATTATTCTATATTTTTTTCAAAGGACTCATGTTCTATTTATAGGAGAGGGGAGCTCTAACCAAAGCTAACTGCATTCTAGAATTTTCCAAATTTAGTTTGGTTAAATTTGGACTAGATTTGGATCTAGTTTGGTTACTTTTTGATTCGGTTTGGTTCCATTTTGATTTGGTTTGGTTCAAGAGAGAGGAGAGATAAAAATATCACATTATTTTTGAGTTTAAAACTCATTCAAGCATGTGAAATATGCACCTCCTTTAAAGAACTCCCCTTCCTTACATATGTGTCAAAATGGAATCATTATACCCAAAATATCTCATATTTTTAATATTGCTCATAGTTTTTTACTAATAAACCTTGTACATTTTCAACTCTTCATCTTGTGTGAGCATTTACTCATTTTTGGATACCCAAAATATCTCATATTTTTAATATTGCTCATAGTTTTTTACTAATAAACCTTGTACATTTTCAACTCTTCATCTTATGTGAGCATTTACTCCTTTTTGGATACCCAAAATATCTCATATTTTTAATATTGCTCATAGTTTTTTACTAATAAACCTTGTACATTTTCAACTCTTCATCTTATGTGAGCATTTACTCATTTTTGGATACCCAAAATATCTCATATTTTTAATATTGCTCATAGTTTTTTACTAATAAGCCTTGTACATTTTCAACTCTTCATCTTATGTGAGCATTTACTCATTTTTGGGTATCTTCTTTTACAAATTGGATTTATCTCCTCCCTACACATGGATTGATGCTATTGGCCCATAGGAACCTTAATTGGACCATAATCCAAAAATTCCTGAAAATCTAGACCCTTAGGCTAAGGTCCTTTATACCCATTTCCAATTAATTCCAATTGCACATTGGAAAGTTCTTTTTGAATTTCTGTTTCAGGGGAACTTATTTAAATAAGATGAGATAATTTTCTATCCAAAAATATTAAAAATTTGAATATTCTCTCTCTAGAATATTTTCTCTCTCTAGGTTAAAACAGTTAGAAACAAGGTCTTTTATATTTCTGAAGAGGGATTGATTACAGGGAAAGATGCTGGACATTTTGAGAGGCTGGGGAGGAATCTTACATTCTCTCCCACTTGAAAAACGCGAGATGCCCTCATCTTGCAAAGTGGGGGTAATTTCGCAAGATCCACAAATATGAGACTCAGAGAAAATTTTTAATTAAGATTAACCACCAAGAAAAGTCTCAAAGAGAGCAAGACTCAAGACAAGAACAAAGATTTCAACTTTATTCATTCTTGGAACATATACAGTAAAGATAGAAGAACTCTTTACACTTCCATAAGCCCGTCCATTATATGGTCACAAAAGCAGCACTCACAAGCTGCACACGTATAAGGTAACTCATCTATGGGAATAATTCGGCTGGTTATTGCAGCACCTACCTCAGTGGTATGCGGTGATCTAACAAAAGGACCTCTAAGAGGCAAGCCGAAAACGGGATAAAGGCATATCTTCTGGTGAGGAAGAAGACACGCTAGTAAGAAGACCCGCTCAGAAAATCCACCATGCCTTGATCTCATCACGCAGTAGTATCGGGGATCCAAACCCAAAGCTTCAATAACCATAGCCAAGTGGACATTGTTACAGAAGTGCTGTCGCCCCCACGCTGTTACCCTAGTTATATCTCGACAGGTCCGCCATTTGGTTTGAGCTACAGAAGTTCCCAAGTGAGGGAAAAGTGAGTGCTCATACAGTTCTATAAAATCCTTCTTCACAGACTCGCTTGCATCTTGAAGGTGAGAAATCATCATGGATAAAACCAATTCCTGCTGCCAAGCCATAAAGGAGATTAAGAAAGAAAGGAGATCAATGGAAGTAAGATTACTGTGAGTGACAAGTAAGCGTTACGACTTATATAAAGGAAGGAGCTAGCGTTACCTAGAAGCCAACGGGGTATCTTGCCACTGAAGTTTTACCGTCTTTCCATGATTTGGTTTTGGCACATATTCCTATAGAAGGCTTACATGAGATACATTATGAACTTTGAGATGAGGAGATAAAAAGAAGCTCGTAGGCTAAGTCACCTACTTTCTTTGAATTCAGATAAGGCCCACAATATCTGGGGGATAATTTCTTATACTTTCTAAGAGATAAAGAACTTCTTCTGGGCCGTACTCAAATGAAGACGAAAACCTTGATATCCAAACACCGATTTTCACTTCTGAACTCATTGTTCTGAATCCCTAAAACAGGTGGGACTCCTGAGAAGTATTCTAGGGAAAGGGTCTTCCTTTTTTAAACAGAATTTTTGTTTTATTTTAGAGAGGGAATAATTATAAGATCAAAAAGGGAGATTCTTACTCCTGTATACCTCGAAGGCTGGAGAGGAATCTTACATTCTATCCCACTTAAAAAAGTGCGAGGTGTCCTCATCTCGCAAGGTAGAGGACAACTCTTTTTCTTAAGATCCAATTTTATTCTGGGGTTCCTTATATTCTGGTCAACCCAACAGAATTCTGGGATAAATATCCCTCATATAGAACTCATCATTAAATAACAATTCATTCAGATCATATCATTCATATCTTTAACATGATAATGGTCCATTAGACCGAAAAAATTCCTTTTGAACATTCCTCTATGGGAATTTCAGTCAAGCAAGTTCTCAATTTGTCATCCCTTAATTTGATCTACCGTGACAAGTGTTAACAGTAGCAATTTGACAGCACAATCCACTAATCTCATAGTGATTTGCTGAAATCATTATCATCATTCTAGTTATGAGTATCATCACAGGACTCGTCCCATTCATCCTCATTGAGGTTTCGCTCAGCTTATTACATTTCAACCAAATTTCAGGGATCAACATTTTTCACTCAGAATCTAAATCAATTCATCAGTTCTCAAATAGAATTAAAAATCATATCAACCACATTCGAAATCATCATCTGTATAGCATTAATGCTTATAACTTCAAGTCTTAGATTTACTCGTATATACTGCCGGTAAAGAGCTGCAGTTATACCCTCGGTATATACGGGTAGTCATGATACTTGGAACTATAAGGTAAATACCATCATGTCTAGGCCTCAAGCAAGTCAGGGTTCCATACAATTGCGGTACTTCCATTTGAAGACCCAATTACTAATTTACAAATTTTCAGTTTGAATATCAATTTGTATGAATTATATCACACAATTACAACCTTTTTGTGATTCTACATAAATTTTTGATATATTTGGCTTCTCGATTGATCCTCGTTTTTTAACCAAATGCTCTGATACCAACTGTGAGATCCCTGTTCCCACCGCGCAATGGATTCGGGGTACTAGCAGCGGAAGTAGCACTTCTTGCGCGGGGTAGGGTCCCACACTCGGGGCCTCGTCCACAAATATCCGGACAAAAGACTAATCCGTCGGTTTTTCCAAAACCGAACCCGGAAAAACTTCCCTTATCCGGAAAGCACGGCGATTCCTCTAGGATAACTTTTTACTCTAACGTAATCAAGACCATTAGTGATCAAACTGATCCGACTGTACCTATAAAGATACTCGGTCAGATCAAGGAAGAAACTTGCACTTTGATCATTGGGATCAATGCTTTTTTCCCCATCAAGAGGCACAGCCATTGATTCCTATCCATAGAACAATTACTATCCGAGACTTACTTCATCTATCGTAATAATAGAAATTGAGTCTCGATTTACGGATCCATCAATCCAACCTAACCCCATCCGATCCCATGGGTTAGCCAACCGCCCAACCACTGTAAGGCCCCCTAGCCGGAAGTTCATGCAAACATAAAACTAGCCACACCACTTACACACCCAATATGAAATTGCCTCTTTGTCAGCTAACAAAGAGGCATCAGCTAACTTTAAAACAATCCTTTAATGAAACCATAGTATCACTAATCACAAATTGCCTCTTTGTTAGCATTAAAGGATTGTTTTAAAGTTAGCATCAGCTAACTTTAAAACAATCCTTTAATGAAACCATAGTACCACTAATCACAATCTTCCAAATTATCCGGTTGATTCTTAATTTCCCATCATTCCTTCATCAGAGTATCTATGGCATCATTGGCAACTAGAACGCTCACCACCTGTCCACTCAGGGGCCTTTTCAATAGTTCCTAGCACATAATACTCGGCAATATAATCACTTATAAAAATCAAGATGGACTCTCATTGAAGATCAGCAAGATCAACCAACAGATCCATAAAAAGAGCCATGGACTCATCCATTGAAGACCAGCAAGGTCAATCAACCAGATCCATGCCCAGTTTCAGAAAACAACTCTTACTCCTTGTTCCAATATCTTCCTCGACGCACGTGTGGGTATCCTAGGCGACCCAGAGCCCGAGCACCGTATGGTCAGCACCCTCTAGGATCCTTCGCAGGTGACCTAGCGCTTCACTCATAGGCCGCTTCCTTGGTCCCCCATCCACCGTACCGGAAGCTCACCATTTTAATCGAACCGAGGCTGGTCAAGACCTCGGCCGAGCTTGCTACGCGAGACGTCCTCCATTGACTCTCCGTTCAGCAGTTGCAACTTTATCAGTTAGGTCTCCACGACCTTAATCACAAGAAGATGGTCAAAATGCTTCCCCAGCATTCTTGACATAAAACAGCCATTTACAAACAGCATTTACAAACAGTTTACAAATACAATTTCTATATTAACTCTCATTTTTCTACATTATCCTCATTAATCCACATTACTTATTCCACATTCCATTTATATGTGTACTCATCCAATCACATCATTTTCCATCTCTTCACTTCAGATTCCTTCACATCACATATCATATATTCACATCCATATCCACATCCACATCCACATCCACATCCATACATCCACATCCATACATCCACATCCACATCCACATTCACATCCATACATCCACATCTACATGCTTACCTCCATTTTCACATCCTCATTTATACATTCACATCCATATCCACATCCATATCCATACATCCACATCCACATCCACATCCACATTCACATCCATACATCCACATCTACATGCTTACCTCCATTTTTACATCCTCATTTATACATCCACATTCCATATCCACATTCATACATACACATCCATATCCACATCCATACATCCACATCCACATGCATACATCCACTATCACGTCCTCATTCATACATCCACATCCACATACATACATACATCCACATCCACATTCTCATTCACATCTATACATCCACATCTACATCCACATACATACATACATCCACATCCACATTCCCATTCACATCTATACATCCACATCTACATCCACATACATACATACATCCACATCCACATTCACATCTATACATCCACATTCCCATTCACATCTATACATCCACATCTACATCCACATACATACATACATCCACATCCACTTTCCACATTCACATCTATATAGCCACATCTGCATCCACATTCACATCTATGCATATACATCTTCATGCATACATCCATTTTCACATTCATACATCCACACTCCCATCTCCACATCCACACATCCATATACATACATCCATTTCCACATTCTCATTCATATAACCCCATATGCCTTCACATCTAATCTTTTACATCACATCCATTCTCGCTCTATCACAACCCATATACATCTTATCCTATCACATACACTTCTTACCTCATCCCATACACATCTTATCACATGTTAATTTATCTTATCACCTCCTAACTTATTTCATAAACATCTTATCACCTCTTATCACATCTTATATACCTCTTATCACATCCTATCACATCTCATATCTATTTATAGAATACAAGAGAATTCTTATATTTGATATAAGATTTATTTACACATTGCATAAATTCTATTTAAGGAGATTAATACTTTCGAAGTAAAAATCAATCTTCATGCTTAACCTAATTTTGGATCTCTTTGATGATTCATGATAAGTGGGATAAGGAGTTATTGAAAAGCTTCATTTGGATTGAGAATGGGTCATGAGTATGACCATTTCTTGAGTGACTAGAGAGAGAATTTACATAAAAACCATTTGAATTAAGCATAAATGGAAATTTATGTAATTCTTAACTATCATTAATCAATTAACTTCAATAGCATTCATCAAATTATGTAACTCTTCACTACCATTCATCAATTAACTTCAATAGCATTCAAAAACCATTCCAATTAAGCTTCTCAAGCTTGAGAGGGGTTGAGAAGAGAGAAGCATTGGGAAATTATAGAAAAGATCAAAATTTACCATTTACCTTACAATTTGCTTGATTCTTTGTTCACGGTAGAGACCCCCAACCAATCAATTGGTTAAGTATGTTGATGGAGCCACCAATGGGGATTGAAGAAAGAGGGAAGCTCCAATTTCTTCAATTTGGAGAGAATTTTAGAGAATAGTAGAATTAGCATTATTTCAGCATAACTCTAATATAGTAAAATTATTCTATATTTTTTTCAAAGGACTCATGTTCTATTTATAGGAGAGGGAAGCTCTAACCAAAGCTAACTACATTCTTGAATTTTCCAAATTCAGTTTGATTGAATTTGGACTAGATTTAGACCTAGTTTGGTTACTTTTTGATTCGGTTTGGTTCCATTTTGATTTGGTTTGGTTCAAGAGAGAGGAGAGATAAAAATATCACATTATTTTTGAGTTTAAAACTCATTCAAGCATGTGAAATATGCACCTCCTTTAAAGAACTCCCCTTCCTTACATATGTGTCAAAATGGAATCATTATACCCAAAATATCTCATATTTTTAATATTGCTCATAGTTTTTTACTAATAAACCTTGTACATTTTCAACTCTTCATCTTGTGTGAGCATTTACTCATTTTTGGATACCCAAAATATCTCATATTTTTAATATTGCTCATAGTTTTTTACTAATAAACCTTGTACATGTTCAATTCTTCATCTTATGTGAGCATTTACTCCTTTTTGGATACCCAAAATATCTCATATTTTTAATATTGCTCATAGTTTTTTACTAATAAACCTTGTACATTTTCAACTCTTCATCTTATGTGAGCATTTACTCATTTTTGGATACCCAAAATATCTCATATTTTTAATATTGCTCATAGTTTTTTACTAATAAACCTTGTACATTTTCAACTCTTCATCTTATGTGAGCATTTACTCAATTTTGGGTATCTTCTTTTACAAATTGGATTTATCTCCTCCCTACACATGGATTGATGCTATTGGCCCATAGGAACCTTAATTGGACCATAATCCAAAAATTCCTGAAAATCTAGACCCTTAGGCTAAGGTCCTTTATACCCATTTCCAATTAATTCCAATTGCACATTGGAAAGTTCTTTTTGAATTTCTGTTTCAGGGGAACTTATTTTAATAAGATGAGATAATTTTTTATCCAAAAATATTAAAAATCTGAATATTCTCTCTCTAGAATATTTTCTCTCTCTAGGTTAAAACAGTTAGAAACAAGGTCTTTTATATTTCTGAAGAGGGATTGATTATAGGGGAAGATGCTAGACATTTTGAGAGGCTGGGGAGGAATCTTACAATTGCCTTCTTCCAATCACTTCTTTTGAGGACAATAATGTTTGACTATGTGTCTCATCATGTACATCAACTTGATTCATGGGTATATGATTCTTATTTGTCCCACCGTGTTGCATAGGATTCGTCAATGCACTTGTCCCCTATTGAGATATTTGTCTCCTTTATGAAACATATCTTGCCTAGATGACATCCAAGTGCTCATTTCTCCTCCACCACTAGGCATTGACAATTCATAGCTCCTTGCTTGCATTGCATCAACATCCTCTTTATCAATATATCCTCATAAATTGAGAGTTGCATCTAAGTATTGAAAAAATTAGGCTGAGTCTTTGTACTATTTCTTAATGAAATTAGGCATTTCCATCCATATATCATAAGCTTTCCTATGCCTTTCGGTGAATGACATATGCTCCCAATCATACTCAACCACATCACCATCAACATACATAAGATTGTTTTCCCTTGGGATTTGAAGATACTCTTTTAGGTTCTCCAAGGGTTGGTTGCAAATGTTTAGACGAAGATGTATGTTGCTTCTTCCCATGTAGTTTTGAGAGGGACCGGCTTGGAAAGATGTAGGCTTCATTTTCCTCATGAGAGGTCTTCTAGCCTTAGCCATGAATCCACTTGAGGAATTCTTTGTAGGATTCTCATAGGTAGACCTTGTAAAAGCCTCTTTCATAGTTTGCTTGCCTTCTTTGTGACCACTGTGTGACAAGCCTCTTGCATAGCTTGCTTGTCTTCCTTATTATGACCACCAAGAAAAGCCTCGTGCATAGGCTGCTTGCTCCCATGCATAACACCAATAGCATCTTCATGGTGTTTCTCCAATTGGTCTTCAGTAGCCCCAATCTTAGTAGTCATGAATTCAAACCACGTACTCAAGGGATGGTTGATGACATCCAACCTCTCCATAAGTGGCTTGAAATCGAGTCTTTCCACCCCAAGTAATTACAAGAGGGTATCATTTGAAATGGTTTGTGCACCTTCATATGTATGCTTATGAATGCCTCCCATATTTCCCTCCTCTTAAATTTACTTTGAAAGCATCATGTGGCATCTAATAAGCATCATGTGGCATCTAATAAGCATCCAATTGCCATAACTTTGTTGCATTTGGAAGCAAATCTCAATCAATACAAATCTAATCTACTGCAATCAAAGAGATCAACTATGCATCCTTGCATAACCATATTGTGAACCATTGATTTCCAAGTGCATTGCCATGTGTCATAGAAACCATTGTCACTTTATTGGATTGAGAGAAATCTGTGTAGAGGTTTTGATGTAAGTCAGTGTAGAGCTTTGCTTGCCAATCTCCCAGCCAAGCCTTCTCACCCTCTTACCAAAGTTAAAAATCCAATGGCAAGAGTTGAGGCAATGTCTTCACTCCATGTACCTAATCCTTTTATGTACAACTTTTCCAAGGCTCTCATGGCATATCGGATTCAAGGCATTCTCACCTTGGCCTCTCTAATAATTGACAAGGTACCCTCACCACATAACTATCTTGCTAATAGTGCAAGAATCAATGGAAAGCATAGAAATGGATGAGAGCATAGGAGACATACCAATGGCATTTATAGAACATACATTCACACGTCACAAAGCGATTTACTACATCATCAGTAAATCGCTTTGTAACGTCATCACCAAATCGCTTTGTGACATCTGCACATCGCATCAAAACATAGTCGTGTTGATACTCAAAATTTGTGGAATAGGCTATCTCAGCATGCTAGTGTGGATAGAATCGCTAAAACATGCCATTTGTGAAAATCGACCTCCGATCCTCCAACTTTCTTCTTCGGAGCATTCGAAACTTGATGTAAAATACCAAGTTTTGTGGTAGAGTTGATGTTTTGCATCAAATTTGATGAAAAATATCGACTTATGTTGGAAAAGTTGCTGTTTTGCATCAACTCGATGCAAAACATCAACGTTTAGCCTAAAAGTTAATGTTTTGCATCGAGTTGATGTAAAACATCAACTTTTCCATAAAACTTGTGTTTGCATTTGTATCAAAGTTGATGCTGCAAAACATCAAATTTTATGAAAAAGTTGATGTTTTACATCGAGTTGATGCAAAACATCAAATTTTATGAAAAAGTTGATGTTTTACATCGAGTTGCGAGTTGATGCAAAACATCAACTTTTTCACAAAACTTGATGTTTTGTCTCAGTTGATGCAAAACATCAAGTTTTGTGGGAAGTTGATGTTTTACATAATGTTGATACAAAACATCAAGTATTGTAAAAAAGTTGATCTTTTGCATAAAAAGTTGATGTTTTACATCAACTTGATGCAAAATATCAATTTTTCATAAAAGTTTATGTTTTGTATCAAGTTGATTGAAAAACATCAACTCTTAGTAGCTAAGAAATTTTTACTCAGCATTAAGTTGGCCACAAATGTTGTAGCTAAATTATCCTTACCATGTGTAGTAATCAATAGTATTCGAATCTAAGTCCCTGCGTGATATTTTACAAAAAAGTATTTTAGAAAGTATAAACTTTTGTTTCTTAAAGCGAGCTTTTTCATACTTTCTAAACTCATTTAATAACTAAAAATACCATTTAACCCCTTTTTGTCACATTAAGGACACATCTTCTTTAAAAATGAGTGTGTTACTATTTTCCAAAAATAGATAACTTTTAAATAGCTTATTCATGATATTTTAAAATTCATCTGTACGTAATGACCTCTTTTAAAAAAAGTATATATTATCAATTAAGAAATTGTGATACTTAAAAGCTTCAAAATGGATTTTACTACTACTCTCATCAAGAGCAAAAATAGGGTTTTAGAGTTAAGATAATAACTGTATCAAGATAACGCTTTTGTAATATTATCATATAAATAGTTTTTTATAGTTGCACTTTGTAGCTCATCCTCAATCATGCTAACATGGTAGATGACCCAAGGAGTCTAAGCTTCAAGTGTACACATAGAAGAAAAAAAAGGTATTTGTGGATAGTGAAGAAGAGGATGGGTCGTCTACCTTCTCAGAGAAAGGCACATCAACTAGTGATGGTGTAGCAATGATTATAAGGAACCATAACTATGCCATAAGCTATATGTTTAGAAAATAGCTTCTTTTTACAATTGTATCATTTTAAAAATAGATTGATGATGGAAATAATAAACATTGTCTCTATTTTGGCAGACTATATTTGATTCATGCTTCAATTACTATATACCTATTCTGTATCATACTTTTGTTTAATGTTAGTACAGACTATATAATTCAATATGGTCAGAGGGAAGGCATTTTCGCACGGAGTATGTGGCTTCTAAAAGAAACACATTTGATTGTAGTGTGATGGCAACTTTTGAGCAAGAAAGTCAAGCTAGTAGACATGATACCAATGTCATAGAGAACAATCTTAAATATTGTGGAGCTATTCAAGATATTCTTGAGATTAGGTTTAGAGCATTTAGTCTTTTCATCTTTTCTATCAACAAATGGTTTACTTGACCATTACTAGACTGAATTTATGTTATGTAGTGGGACTAGCCAGTCAGTTTTCTGTAGAGTCCTAGTAGGAAGCCACGTTTTGATGCTATCACGAGGACTATGAGATATGTGAAGACCACTATCCACTATGGTTTATTCTATGAGCATGTAAAGGATTTGATGGTGTTTAGATACACATATGTAGATTGGGAAGGTAGTACTTATGAGACAGGAGGTCTACTAGTGGGTATCTGTACAATACGTTGGAGGCATACCAGCATTTCTAGCAGCGTTGAGGCCTTCGAGATATCAGGGCATTTTGTCGCTACTCATAGCAAGTGAAATTTTGCTTCCTAGTATAGCAACAAGAATAGCAGTGATTCGCTGTGCTAAGCAGTGATTAGAGCAACGAAATTTTACTGCTACACTCTGATTTCACCTACTAAGCAATAAGTATAGCAATAAAATTTTACTGTTATACTATTATAAAAAATTATAGATAGTTATTAAATATTGAAATTAGGCTATGCATGTCACATACATATAGAAAATAATGATAGTTTGAAAAAAACATCTATTGGAATCCTTAACACTATGTTTGAAAAATAAAAAATAAAGATAGTTAAAAACTTTTGAAGGAAAATAATTACAGAAATAATGTCAAGATCATGAATCTATTCCATCTTGTAATAGACTCATTTGTGTTGCTTCATCAATCTCTATATCTAATGGAAGCTCAATGAAAAGATGGGCTCCAATATCAACATCACTATTATTATCCAATAAAGCATTATCATGATCGATAGGTGGCTCATCATCTTCTTTGGATTGATGTTCCTCATGCTCTTGATTGATCTCCTCTAAATTGTTTTCTTCATTTTCATTGTCATCTTCTTCCAATGAGTCGATTTAAGGTAGTACTTGCACCTCATCCAGAGATTCGGCCTCAACATCTTGATCTTGTAGGATATGTTTTAAATGAGGAAAAACTTATATAACATACCACCACTTTGGATCAATGTGATCAGCATGAAACACAATCTAAAATCATAAAGAAAAGGGGTTACATTTTTATTTACTACATCAATTTTTACCGATAATTAGTTGGGTTACTAACCTGTTGTTGACAATGTTGAGGTAGTACGAAAGTATCTTTCTCATCATTCCAAAACTTGGTGGAATCAATCTGAAAAAATCATTTGGATGTTAATCTCGACCATCTTCCTCTACATGGTAACATCATCTAGATTATCACCTAGATCAGACCTTAGCTTTATGTTTTGCTCCAATTGTGTTGTCATAGGCTTGCATCTAATCATGCTATACTTTGCCAACATGTCCATGGCATATTTCCTTTGTAGAAACCAAATATCATGTTTTGCTCCAATTGTGTTGTCATAGGCTTGCATCTAATCATGCTATACTTTGCCAACATGTCCATGGCATATTTCCTTTGTAGAAACCAAATATCACGTGATATCTTGATCACCTCAATGCTAAGAAAGAAACTCAGTGCTCCTAAATCCTTCATGTCAAACTAGCTACTTAACGCTACCTTTATATTGGTGATATCATTTCCACTATCACTTGTGATTATCAAGTCATCCATATAAATGACAATCTGCACCACCATACCATGATCTGTCTTCTTCTTCACATATAGTGAAGAGTTTAAGTTTCCCACATGAAATCCAATGCTCACAAGATACCTACTAATTTCTTGTCATTCCATGCTGGTGGTGCTTTTTCCAGTCCATAGAATGCTTTCTTCAATTTGCATACATATGTGGAAAAGTTTGACTATACAAAACTCTTTGATTGTGCCTTAAACACTTCCTTTTATACCTCTCCATTCAAGAATGTGTTCTTAATATACATTTGATGCAATTCCCAGCCTTTAGATGTAGCCAATGAATTCGCATACCTTACTGTAGCCATTGTAGCCACTAGACTAAATGTCTCATCATAATCAAGACCATGTGTCTACGCATAACCTTTAGCTCCCAACCTTGCCTTATACATTTCCATGGATCCATATGACTTGTATTTAGCTTTGTAAACCCATTTACATCCAATCCCATTCTTTCCTTTTGGCAACTCAACCAAATCCCATGTCTTGGGGGGTTTACCTAAAAATATGTAAGTATAGAATGTGAGTTCTTGAATGAAGGGGATTTTTAATTCAAAATTTTAAGGTAAATTTATAGAAGAAGTTTTTCAAATAGATTTTGAAAATAAAAACCCGTAAGTCTATAAACAAAAAGGGGTCATTATGCTCATGAAAAATTCATAGGTAAGGGGCTTTTTATATACCCCTTGGACGTACGTGATACATAGGGTTTCTTAGTAGTGCACCCCCAGAGTCCCATGTATCATAATGAGCCAACGCATCCATCTCCTCATCCATTTCTTTGTCCCATGCTTCTTTTCCAATGGCCACATCAAAACAAGAAGGCTCCACATGCTTAACCATAGATGTCATATCTATATAATGCATAGCATGCCCACTTTATGTGAATCTCTGCAGCACTAGATATCTCACTCTTTGTGACCTCCTAAATGGTTTTCGGTCACTACTACGAGCTTCTTGAGATCTAGCATGTGGTAGTATATACTTGTCCTTCCTCACACTTGGTGTTTTTACCACTGGTATTCCTAACTCATCATCAAGACACTAAACTAGATGAGTCATAACCTGCATTCCCAATATCAATGCCTTCAACTTTCTTTTTACCTTATCTAATACACTAATCTTAGTGCTCACCTCATGCCTCACTATTCTTGAACATGGGCTCACATTGTCACTACTATGTGTCCCATGTGGGCCAGACATACTAGTGGACTCCTCCAAAGGTAAACGTACATCCTCATTTGCATCAATGTCATCAATCATGGCACTATCACTTTGCTTATACCGGCTGACCATCTCATCAAATATCACATATTAACGAGAACCTTCTTTATCACTAGGTTGTAGCATTTGTATGATTTTCTATCCTATGCATACCCAATGAACACACATTTTTCAGCTTTTGGATCTAACGTTCTCCTATTCCCATATGAGAGGGTACTATTTTTGTACTCATGAGTACTTCGATGTTTTTGCATGTCAAACTAGAGTACTTTTTAGGCTTGGCTATTAGATGTATTGTTTTGTGAAAGAAAATTCTTAAAGCAATATACTCACATAGGATATTAGTACTCTTGAAGTTTTGTGCCTTTTTGGACAATAGTATGTACACCATTTCATTCTTTCACCCATGTCCACTGTTGGGTATAAAACATGTCGTCCCCTCATCTCTTGGGAGTGCTCTCATGCATGGAAAATGTAGGTGTCTTATTCAAGATGTACACCATTGTAGCACATGCTTTTTCCTAATAATACAAAGGCATACTCTTATCATTCATCAATACTCTTGCCACTTCACCTATCACTCTATTCTTTCTCTTAGCAACCCCATTTTGCTGAGGAGTATATCTGCATTTGTGAATTGCCTTCTAATAAAATGCTCTCTCAAGAACCTGCATATGTGAATTGCCTTCTAATACAATGCTCTCTCAAGAACCTAGTAAATGCATGTGAGGTTATATACTCACCACCACCATCTATCCTTAAGCATTTATTCCAATGACCATATTGCTTTTCCACGTGCTTTGATTTCTTTAAACTTGCCCAATGTTGCATCACTCTTCTCTTTCAAGAAGTAAATCCATATCATTCTACTCAAATCATTAATAAACGTATTGTAGTACCTACTCCCATTTATTGATTGGGTTTGAGTGGGACCTCAAATGTCACTATACACAACCTCAACTAGTCTTCTACTCATTTGGCTATCTATGGGAGATGGCAAGCTTGCTTGTATCCCAAATTGACATGCATCTCAAACATGTATACTCCCATCATATTTGAATCTTGGTAGACCACCAACAATGCTCTTTGTTTTCTTAGATTTGAGCTTTTGCATGTTCACATGTTGAATACTTTTGTGGCAAATATCAATGTATGGCACTATTCCACCATGACTATTAGAAAGCATGGCTGACTTCAACTCTAGTATTCTTGAAGAACAATCTTCCTTCTTTATTACCTTTAATACCATATTAGGGAGTTTGGAAAAATCCCAATTCCCATTTTGCAAGATCAAAAAATGGGGGGCATGGGGTAAACACTTTTAAGATTCTTTCAAAACCCCCTCATGTGACATATCATTGGAAAGCTTCTAAAGAGTAGCTTCTAAATGCACATTCTCCGACAACTTTCGAGTTTGTATACTCAATACACCAAAAAGTAGATTGAGAAGAAAATTCCCAAAGTAATGGGATTTTCCCAGACTCTTTAATATGGTCTTCTTTGGCAATCAATTTGCATCCATGCTTAAATTCCTCAACAAAGCATCCATGCTGATTGAATCTCACCTATTATCCTTTCTCTCCATGTCAACAGATAAAAAAATCTTTGCAACAATTGATGGCCTATACAACACTTTAGACATGGTTTTCACTCTGCCATAATGCATCCTCAATGATACACTAGTATTATCACGTATAGCAATATAACCCTAAGTTTGTATAGGCATCATGTTATCAAACCACTCTCCATGGCATGTCATGTGGTTTGATGCACTACAAGGAAAAGCGACTGTAGGTGCATTTATAGACACGTTTTGACAACGTGGTTTAAAAAGTTACGGGCATGTTTATAAGCGCGTCTAAAATTGCGTCTATAATAGAGGCTATAAGCGCGTCTATATGTGCATCTATAATAGAGGCTATAAGCACATCTATTAAGCACATCTATACTGCATAATAGACGCACTCTGAAATTTTAAAAAAAATCCAGAGAGCTGCCTGTGCAGATGTACAGCTACATTTTCTCTCGAGGGGTGCACTTCTAAAAAATCATATGTATCACGTGCGTTCATGGGCCATTTAAAAAACCCCTTAACTAAAAAATTTTCCCCAATAAACCCACCCCTCTTTACTTATGAACTAACGGATTTTTTTTTGAACTTGAATTAAAATACCCCTCATGTTGTTGCAGTCCTGTTAATTTTTTTTCAAAATTTTAATTAAAATACCCCTCCTTTTGATCGCACGTGGTACACTAAAATGTTTTGAGGTGAACCCCCTGAGCATTTTCTACACATGCAGCTCTTTGGTTTAAGGTTTTGCTTACTTGTACATAGATGAATCAAGATCAGCAAAGATATCACCAAAAAAAACTTAACTTAAAGATAGATATGCACAAAAATATTTGTGAAAACACTTCGAATATTGATTAAAGAAGATGAGAAGTTACATTTTATATCCAAAAATTTGTCCATACATGATTGTAGCCACATAAGGCTTGAATAAAAACATAGATACATAAAGAAGATGAAAAATTTCATCTTATATCCAAGAAGTTGTTTATACATGATGGAAGCCGCAAGAGGCTTGAAAAAGAAACATAGTTGCATAAACCAAAACTATACATGAAGAAAAACTTGTGGGCGACTACTCGGAGGAGTCATTACTCTTCGAGTCTTCTTGTCCTCCTTCTTGTCCACCTTGTGCCTACACAAAGTGACGATATATATAAATAAAAAAAGAAAGTATTATAAAGGTCGAAACATGTTTTGCAAATAAAAATAAAAAGTATTACCTGCATTGGTGTTCTCCTTGCTCGATTATATTGTTCGTCGGAGATGATCCCTTCATCTGAAGGTAATCCCATGTATCTCCTCTACTGTGGTGGTGATGATGGTAGCCAGTCTCTGTTGGGGTAGGATCTCTACCCACAATGTCAAGCTACATCACAAGACAAACATTACAACAATTATAGCACAACTCAAATAGATAGCATACAAAGAAAAGACATGAAGTTGCACTATACATACGAACTCGGCCTCCCATGATGCACGACCTCCAAATCCAAAGTGCGACGATCCATATCGCTCCATTTGTATTCGCCACGCTTCTCTTTGTTGTTGGTTCACTACTCTGTCTAAGAGCTCCTTCTTGGCTTTCTTTCGCTGGCCCTAATAAGCAGTAGATGGCTTACCATGTCCATTTTAACCGGCATCTATTCGGGCTTTCTCCTCCTTTGCATGTCTCCTTACTAGAGACCTCCTATTCTTAAGTATGTCTTTGATTTTGTGTCACGCCCATCTACTGTTAAACCTTTGGTCATGAGAATTAGGATACTTCCTGTGGATAGATTTAATGAAATCATCCACTAGGCTCTCCATTGCTACTTAAAATGTATAAAGAAGTCTTTATAGTGTGCAAAAACTACTTGGTGCAAGTAGTTTACCACCTCCTTCCCACGAGATACATCAACTATGCCACCCACATCTGTGATATCATAATATGATATATCACCCATGATGTGGTTGTGACTCTTAACTATCCCCACCTCCCCAAAGCACTACCCTAGGCATCCTCTATATCCTCTACCTCTACTCTCAGAGTTAGTACGGCATGAGGTATGATCCCCAGTACCTCTGTGACTACCATGATGTGGTTGTGACTCTTAACTATCCCCACCTCCCCAAAGCACTACCCTAGGCATCCTCTATATCCTCTACCTCTACTCTCAGAGTTAGTACGGCATGAGGTATGACCGCCACTACCTCTGTGACTACTCTCCCTACGAGACGACGGCTACCACTCTCATGAGAGCCATGATAACTGTGAGGTGTCATCTCCTGAAGGTGGAGGTGTAGGAGATGCTGTAGCACTAACTAGGGCTGACAAATGAGGGGTGAATGTAAAGGCAAATGAAGTGCCTGGCAAGGGTGAAGTGCTTGGCAAGGGACTCTATTGGGCGGGGCAGACCTGATGGTAAAAGGGTGCCTACTGCATAGACTGCCAACTACTCGTGTGAGTGGGAGTATATTATGAAATGACGACTTTCCGACTCCTTAAGTTAATTGACCCCGAGAATCATCTCATTCCTCACAACACAAAAAACAATCAAATATTAAGAAAATATTATTAAATGAAGACTTCCCGGCTCTTTTAGTCAATTGAGGCCTTAAATGCATAAGGCCTCAATTGAGGCCTTATGCATAAGGCTTATGCATAAATCACTATGCATAAGGCCTTAAGCATAAAGCTATGCATGAGGCCTTATGCATAAAGCACTATGCATAAGGCCTTAAGCATGAGGCCTTAAGCATAAAACTATGCATGAGGCCTTATGCATAAAGCTTATGTATGAGGCCTTATGCATAAAGCTATGCATGGGGCTTATGCATAAAACATGCATGAGAATTATGCATAAAGCTTATGCGCAAACCTATAAAAGAAATCCCCAGCAGCCAAGGGTGCAATAATAATAGAGGAAAGAGAGGAAAGATAGAAAAGCACTTACCTCTTTTTCTTCATGATGTTGAAAGAGAGGATTAGAGGACCTACAAAACCAACAAAAGGGTGAGGAAATTATTAGTAATGCATACATACAAAAGCTTATGCAAGCTATGCTACTATGCAAGCCTTATGCAAACTTTGCCGCTATGCAAGCCTTATGCAAGATATGCTATGAAATCTTATGCATAAAGCATGCATGAGGCCTTATGCATAAAGAATTATTCATAAATCATGCATGAGGCCTTATGCATAAAGCTATGCATGAGGCTTATGCAAGCCACACTAGCCTAAACTAAACCGCACCCTCGAACTATGCATTAAGCATGCATGCATAGAGCTCTATGAATAGAGCGTAATCTATGCATAGATCTCTATGCATTATGAATGCATGCATAGAGCTTATTCTATGCATTAACCTCTACAAATAGAGCTTAATGCATAGATTAAGCTCTATGATTAAAGCTCTATTCATAGATTAAGCTCTATGCATAGAGGAACTACAAAACAAAACCCCTCTTTTTGGTAGATAAAAATAGAGGAAACAAAGGATAAAAAGATAGGAAAGAGAGAAAAGCACTTACCTCTTTTTGGTGATGTTGAAAGAGAAGATTAGAAGACCTACAAAACCAACAAAAGGGTGAGGAAAGGATTAGTAATGCAAATATATACAAAATCCCTAAGAACCTAATGCATACATACAAAATCAAAAAGAGAGGTTCAAGAGAGAGAAGCATACATATACAAAAGCCCTAAGAACCTAATGCATACAAAAGGATTAGTAATGCATACATATACAAAAGCCCTAAGAACCTAATGCATACATACAAATCAAAAAGAGAGGAAAGAGAGAGAAGCATTTACCTCTTTTTTGTGAAGTTGAAAGAGTGGATTAGAAGACCTACAAAACAAAACAAAAAGTTGAGAAAAGAATTAGTAATACAAAATCCTAAAAGCGTGAATAGCATGGATACACAAGGAGGTTTAAGCCTTATGCATAAGGAGGTTTAAGTATAAGCCTCCTTATGTATAAGAAAGTGAGAGCGAGAGAGAGATAGAGAAGAGATACCATTCAAAAATTTTAAACATAAGAAGCTTATGCATGAGAGAGAGAGAAAGACAGTGAAGAGAATACCAATCAAAAACCCTAATTTCAAACATACCATTCAAAAACCATGAATATATGAAGAGGTGGGAGAGACAAGTGGGATAGAGATTACCTTGTGTGAGGAATCGTCATCGTTGGGAGGAGACTTTCGATTACCTTGTAAGGAATCCTCTC
Organism: Cibotium barometz; assembly: GCF_041138505.1. Lineage (NCBI taxonomy): Eukaryota > Viridiplantae > Streptophyta > Polypodiopsida > Cyatheales > Cibotiaceae > Cibotium > Cibotium barometz. The sequence continues at coordinate 16,796,692 of NC_141101.1, forward strand.
CTTGGGAGAAGACTTGAGAGGAGACTTTGTGAGGAGAGGAAAAAGGGTGAGGTGCAGTCATCATGAGGAAGAGAGGGTTGCAAAAACTTAGGGTTAGGTACAACAAAGGGAGCAGAGGGAAGCGAAAGTAGTTACGGCATCGACGCAGGATTATTCAAATTTTTTTAATAACAGAGCGCGGCTATTTATGCAGCTATTTGCGTGGCTATTTGCACTGCAAATAGCCATGCATATAGCCGCATAAACCTTGCCAGATCGTAAATTCACCCATGGCTCCTCTCTCACTTCCATCTCTCTCTAGTTTGCGCAACTATGTTGCGCGGCCATGTTCTCATTCTCTTGTAGTGATGCACCTAAATCCATATCCCATGTTTTATCACTCTCTTTGCCTAACATCATAGTACCCATCACATTCTTCATACAAAACAAATGATCTATTTGATGCGCCTAAATCCATATCCCATGTTTCATCACTCTCTTTGCCTAACATCATAGTACCCATCAAATGGTTCATAGAAAAAAAATGATATGTATGTCCTTCATTGACAGATGGTGTATAATTACCATATTGCACTCTACCACCATGATCATTTTACTTTTTGTAGAAATCTCTAACCATATAATGACACTCACAATGACATGCATATTCTGTTGTTGTGGTTGCCAACGATCTCTACCACACGATCTAGATCTCTCTATAGCATGAGGGTGAAAACCTCTACCACCACGTGTACTAAATGATGAGTGTGAATCATGATATGGTGGCCTATCATGCCAACCATATCCATCTGTATGTCCTATCATACTAGATCTCCCCCTGCCCCTCTAGCTTTATCTATATCCTAAATATGGCATAACATCCTATCTATCACACAAATTGAGAAATAATGTAGCACTTTGAATGCCCTCTCTATCCAGTTCCTAATTGTTGTAAGGTGAGAAATTATTGCATTAACTAGTGTAACCCTTGGCTCTGTCTCCTCACCTATCACCAAATTGCGAAAACTTTACCTTTCAAAAACATTGTCATGAAATACTTCCAAATTTGGAAGTTATTTCTATCAATATTTTCACTAACAATCTTATTTAAACTATCACTCATCTTTCTATGCAGAAATCTCACTGGGTATACCAACCAATCAGCTCAAAACATGTGCTTGATCACCAATGCTATTCACATATTCCACAATTTTATGTCGACTAAATCTGGGACACAAAACCACTATTTGCATAGGCTCAAAACCACTATTTGCATAGGCTCAAAATCACTTGGCATCACTATAACAAACTTAGAGAAATACACTCAAAACAATCCTCCACTTTCTAGAATAAGCTCAGTCACATCTAGGTACATGCATTCATCACATGAGCACACCATCTACTTCACTTGACTTGCATCATATACATATTCTCATTCTCAAAACTATCAAAGTGTTATGTGAGGCTTAAAATATGTTGATAAGGAGTATACTATCAATGAGATTTAACACCTTGCTTCTATCCCCATTGTGTTATATACTGCATACTGAGCTTCTGGATAGTTTACACTACCTTGCAATAGACTAGCCAGCTTGTTTTGTATTACTACTACTGAGAGTACCCAACTCATAGCCCTTGAAAACCTTCATACATAAGCTTAATGCTATGCCTGGATGATGATTAACACTAGCTTAGAGTTAGAAACCACTATTCCATCGAACTTGGGCTCTTTAGAGAGGTTAGCGTGCTGAATTTTAGGCTGATGCCTACTGTGATTTAGTGAACTAAGGCTTCCAATTGATTGCTAGCTCCACTGGACAATGCCTAATGCTTCCAAGGTGTGCATACAATGACACCAAATGCTTAAGTGCTTCCATCCCTTGCATACATAGCCATGGTTAAGCACCTTCTTGTTGAGCTTCTAATTTTTGAATTTCTCTACAACCAATGCTTCAATTATTTCTATAGCTTCAGATCTGAATGTAGATTTTTTTGCTAAGTTTCCATACATCAATACAACAACCCCGCAAGGATCCACAATGCCATACATTCACACAAGCATCCTCATAGCTTCCATGGAAAGCTTCAAAACCTGAAATTTTTGTTGCTTGGGGCACTTCTTGGCTTCAATCTCTCAAAAAATACCTACAATCTGTAGTAGAGTGTCTAGGGTTACTCATTGGTTAGGCCAAGCTTCAGATTTGCTTCATTTTCCTTAGCTTCTATTTGCTCCACATATCCAATGCAAAGCTCCAAAAACTAGAGCTTTCCCTCTTTCTTACTCACTCAAAAAACCCTAATGAGAGCTAACTAGGCTCTAATACCATGAAAAGAGAGTAGAGAGGAACATAGGAGACACACCTAAGCCATAATTTCTCTCATTTCATCAACACACACCAAGTAGAGAAGCTCCTTAGCTTTCCCTCATTTCACTCTAGAGAACAAAGCACATTTCCTAATGATGAGTTCACATTGAAATAAACCTAATGCTAATTTACAAACACTTGGCCAATTGGGCAAGACCATTATTATCCACACACATGGTGCTAGACTAGTTTCCACATGCTACTGCTATCCACCAGTTCTAGATGAGCTTGCATTCTCAACATTTAGCTTATTTGTAAAAGATGCTTCCCAGCCCTTGATTGAGGTCTTTGCAGCACATGCAACAAAAATGCATGCACCGATTTAGGAAAACCTCTAACCATGTGTTTATTTACAACATACCACCATGGCCACCTTGATGCATGAAACTGTCATTGTTGATGTTGTCCCTTTACACTCCAAGGGTTGGGCTCTTATAGAGCTCTATGGCTTCCTAGAGGCCCTATCCTGGGTCACTCTTATTATAGTGCCCTTGCACAGAGCGGCCTTTGGTCCCATAGCCCTCTTGGTAGGTGTGGGCATCTTGAACCATACAACCCTCACCTCCATGACGCGGCCTCTTGCATCATCATGCTACAATAGATTTCTCCAACACCGAGAGGAGCACTTCTCTGCAATGTACAGTGACAGCCCTCTCTACCATCGATAGGGGGGGGGCTAGTGTCGTTCTCAACATAAGACAGGATGCAGTCTCCCTGTGGCCTGATCTACTTATGTTTCAACTCTAGCCTAAAATGGCACCACAAACACCTATGTTTGGGATTGAGAAGGTTGTACCCAAACCCTTCTCATTTCTTCTCACACTCTCACAAAGTTTTTTTCATCTCTACTTCTCTCAACTTAGGCTACTCAGTGGCATCTGACCACCCACGAAGATGCAATACCTCACACCATGGATGTGCCTTAGCTAATGAACTCTGACTTGACCACTACAAAAGCCATTGCTCTCATTCATGGGGTTGAGCCTGGGTCCAATTGGTTCTCTATTGGACCAGCCATTCAGGGGACTCTTAGTCATCCTCTCACCTTGCAAGTGGTTAGTTTTGGGCAGGACCTAGACCATGAAGATGGTGGGCTTCATTTGACATGTTTTCCCATACATGTGTGCTCTCCTGGATGAACAAAACCTCAACAAAATTGTTGCAAATTGTAACAACCCTACCCACATCAACAACCACTGTTTTACTCATGACAAAATTGGCCTACTATAGAGCTTTGCCTTTGTATATCTAGAGACCATTTTGCCTCACACAATCTTGGTGAGAAAATCCATGTCCCTAATTCTATAGCCTTATCATAATTTGCTCTTTTTGGTCTACTTGTTCCTTGTTCTATATGCTAATATGCCCATTTAGTTCCAACTTCTTATAGCCCCACTGCCCACTCTATTCACTCCTTTCTGCATCACATGCATCATCCTCAATTCATTCTAAAATTGCCACTAGTTTCAGAACATACTCCAACACATTTAAAGTTAACCATTCACATCAACTTGCATTCCTTGGTTATAACATACTTATCTTCAATAATAATATATGTTCATTTAATAGATGAAATTATGGTCCTTTTTATAGTGTAAAAATCATCATTTAAATAATTGACCTATTTCTACTTGGAATCTTAAAATTTTGAGTCCAAATTTGAAATTTGCATGTAATTTACGCTATTATAGGACTTAACAACACTCAAAATGGCCATCGGAATAAGCTTCTACATAAAGTTTAAGTTAAAATACAGTAAATTTTTGACCTTAGTAAATACTTGTCGGGGTGTTCGATTGACGAACGGATTGCACCTAGGAAAACACCTTGGACAATCTCACCAAAAAACATTTCGGCAGCCGTCGAACACACCGGCATGCATATCAAGGTCCGTGCTATAATAAAATAAGGTGTCCCGTGCCCTCAAGAGATGCTTTCTTGGGAAGCATGTATCAAAGGACCTTACCTTGGACCGTACCCATACTAGGCGCCCATACAAATGGCCGCACATGGACCAAAGACTGGCCACCTTAACGTAAGGTCTTGACTAGCCGTCACATGGACACCCATTCGGCAGTACCCTGAAAGGCCCATGCGTACCCCACTTTCATCCCACTTATTATAGTAGGCACCACCCTTTCCAGAGGCTCATGTAATCACAAACCGGTGTACTTTCACATACATCATCCTTTCCTCCCACCTTTTTCTCTCTCCTTACCCATACCCGTACTTATATAAATCCCCTAGTCCCAGTACCCCCCCCTTTATGGCTAGTAGCCCCCTCTTTGGGTGGAATCTCTCCTCGACAGCCCTCTGAAGCTCCCAAAAACCCTCTGTAGTCAAGCTCTCACAACCACACCCCCTTTTGTTGTGGTGGAGGGGGTGTCCTACACCTCTCGCTCTCTCTCTCTCCCTCTCTCTCTCTCTCTCTCTCTCTCTCTCTCTCTCTCTCTCTCTCCCCCCTCGATGTGGAGGGAACCCTCCTCCTCTCCCTAACCGTCACCAGCCCTCTGGTCTTGTTTCTAGTCAGCCTTGTTCTTCACTTAGGAACACTCTACTTTTTGTTGTCCCCCCCATATAAAGAGACTTAAGCAAGCACACTCTAGCCTTAAGAGGTGGTTCCCATGGGTGAGTCTTTTTCTCATAAAGTGAACAAACAGATTCCAAATTGCGAACCATCTGGATCATTAAGTTCATGATTGTATGAGCTACATGAGAGTGGATAGTGTAACTTCTTCTCGAAGAAACCAAAATCTTGTCTCGAGAAGCATGCATGACAATGACATAAGAGGGGATGCTCCGAACCTGACCCAAGCTCGTCCCTTAGGAGTCCCTCATGGAGGAAATGGCTATGTTAACTTGAAAATCATCTAAAAAGAGGTTTTTGGATTAGGAGTTAGCTAAATATTTAATCTTAGCATTAATTAAGAAAGATAAAAGATGTTACTTTCCTTGGTTGGAGAATATAGGCTTCCATATTCATCTAAACATAAAATTCTAATTCCTTGTAGAATTTTTGTATTCTCGTTCCTTTGATTTAAGAAAAGATAATGTTTTTCTCATATCTTATAAGATTGGGTTGAGAAGTACTATTTTTCTATCTTGCTTAAATTAAAGTACAAGTACAGGTACATCTTCTCCCTGCTTGGATGCTAACCTCGTTCTTGTTCTTATGTAGCTAAGTAGAGATGTTAGCAAGGCCCAAAGTCTATCCAAGGTATCCCTCCTATTATTGGGAACTTGGAAGTCACCAATTTGGTGACAGTTATGGATGATGCCTAGTTCTATGGGGCCTGGCTAGTGCAATGAATAAGCCCACCCTAGCACGTAGACATCCCACCAAGGAGCAGGAGGATCAGCCACTCGAGTGTTATAAGCTAATTAAACCTAGAAGTCTCTTTTATGATGAATAAGACTAAATATATTAGTCTCAGATTCTTTTAAATCAATATTTTCCTTATAAATATTTAAATTAAAAAATAAAATGATTTCAAGGTTTTACTTTTATATCATGAGTATAGTGTAAAGTATAAATCTCATGATCCTAAATTGTTGCAATGATGGCCATGACAATCAATCTTCTCCCCCCAAAGTGCTATACATAGATGCCCACGAGAAGACGCTCCTACTCAAATAGAATATGCAACCTCCCTCCTTTAAAGGGAAGATTCAAAAATTGAGAAGGATGCCAAAGTATGGATTGAAGCAATGGATGATTACTTCTCAGCCCCCCGCTGGTATTGGAGCTGCGAACTAATCCATGCTTGCATAGTTTTGCCTTACTGGGGACACTAAGCTCTGGTGGAAGCAATGGTTCCGCGACGATAAGGAAGTCACTCAATACTGCCAACCTGCGATGACATCAAACAAGCCTGTGAATGAGTAGTATCTTACCCCATCTCATGAGTATATCAAGATAAATGATTTATTTAGCCTCAGGAAGCTCAGCTTGACTCTGGAGGAGTACTACCCTAAGTTCATCACTTTGGAGGAGTACTACCCTAAGTTCATCACTCTTTGAAAGTATGCGCCACCCATGAGTACCTCCCAATAGGTTGCCCACTTCTACCAAGGCTTACATGAACCTTTGGATTTCCCTCGAAAAAATGAGGCCAAGTACATTGCAAGATGCTCTAATATACGAGCCAAACCTCTTGTGAAGGAAATAAAATTTGGATGAAAAACCAACAAGGAAAATGGTTGTAGAGCTAGCTAATGGCAAAGAAGTAGTATCTCACCACTCTGTAGGAGACCTTGATTTTTTAATTGGGTAGTGATCAAACTCATGGCCATTTTAGAGTCCTACCATTAGGAAGGTAAAAGATATACTGGAATGGCCACCCTCTCATTCAGTCTACAAATTTCGTGGATTTTTGGGAATCACAGGCTAGTACAGGATTTTCATCAAAGATTACTCCCTGGTAGCTAAACCCTTGACCGATCTTATTAATAAGGATTGCAAAATAGTGTGGTTACGAATCTATCAAGTCAACTTTAATCACCTCAAAGCCATCCTTACCTCAACACGAGTCCTGAAACGTCTTGATTTTGCCATATAATTTAAGGTGTCTACTGATGCCAGTAGTCTAGAACTTGGTGGTTTCTTAGCCCAAGAAGAAAGACATGTGGTTTATACTTCTCTCAAGATGAATAAATACGAGGCCAACTATGCCACCTGTTCCACGAGAACACAGATTATGGAAGGAGTGCGAGAGAGCGGGATTGTAGCCATGGGAACACGGATTATGGAAGGAGGCCGGAAGCAATTAATGCGAGAGAGCGGGATTGTAGCCATGGGAACATAAAGACGCACATAATTTTTCCATATTTTTGTGTCGAAGTGCAATGTAAATTGTTTTAGGCCAATGTGGGTTCTAAATGAGAGTTTTAAGTGTATTAAGCAAGGCTCACTTATGGGGTTGTCTGCCCATGTGTGAAAGAGGCCTAGGGTTCGTGATATCTCTATAAAAGAGATGTTAGCTAAAGAAAGAGGACGTTTTTTGGCCATTCTCATAAGCTATTGAGTGAAGCTCTTGAGCTCTCAAGCTATGGCAACTCTCTAACTCTCTCTATTGTACTCTAATGAGCATCAAGCTCCATTCATCAAAGAGTAAAGCTCCACTTCTTTCTCTTAATCTCTTTTAGCATCATTGAAGTAGATTAATCTATGATTAGTTGAATGCTTCTTTCTTTCTCTTGTGTATGCATGCTTGTAGTGTGTGTGTGTGTGTGTGTGTTGTGTGTGTAGTCTCCATTGATGCAAGCTCTTGCCCATTTCATTGGCAATGAGTTATTCATGGATAGACTCTCTCTATGAGCTTGTGGGTTTGTGAATGTTACATTCTATGCTTGCTTAATCTTGTGGGTTAGTAGATGCACACTTATGGGTTTGCTTGCATTAGGGAAAGCTAAGATTTAATATGGGATTATGATATTGCCATGCATTTCTTGTTCTCTTGATTAGTGTAGTGGGGTTAAGGGATTGAGAGATTGATTGAGGTGTTTTGAATGGTTGAATCGTCAAGTGGTGGTTCGTGTATGTGAGCTCTCCCTCAAGGGATAAGCCTTCATGCACTAACCAGGTCGAGTCCTCGGATTGACATTGTGTTTCTTAACACATTTGTTGATCGATAGTACTCTATGAGCACAATATTGCACGGTAGAGAGAACCGCTCTTCAATGGCGCCGCTGCTGGGGAGTGAGTGCCTACATTAGTTGAGCACCATACACACACTACCACTCCTTGTTAAGCTCCAATTGGTCGCAAAACCGTTGGATAGGAGAGCAGGCTTTGGGACTAATTTTGGTACTTATTTAAGACTAATCTTTTGTTAAATTCTCTTTATTGTCTTGCAATTTGAGTGCGATTGGCTAGCTACACCTCTCCCTTGAGGTCAGGACAAGGATTCAACACACGGGAAGGATTGGAGGTAGGCGCTAAACCTGCCAATTTCAATTTGTGTGCGAAAGAGAGAGGCCTGATTTGCATTTCTGTCATTCTGTTTGAGATAATTTTTGCTGTCTGAGGTTAATTTTTACAGTTTTAATTTTTTGCATGTTCATTTTATTTTCTGTTCTTAGCCTAGTTTTTTGCATCTTTAATTTTGTGCATTTTAGTTCTCTGTTAAACCTGCACCTGTAGAGAAACTAAAATCTGTACACACACATGAAGATTTAACATTGAATTCGCTGTGCAAATCTCACAGCTACACACTCATTGAGTTCCCTGCCACACACATTGAATTCGTTGCAAATCTCACAGCTACACACGCATTGAGTTCACTACACACGCATTGAGCACGCACTTCAAAAAAGAAAAAATAATAATAATAAAAGAAGACGGCTGTGCGTGAACAGCGCACCACGCGGAGAGACCCACACACCGCACCTTAAAGACCGCCACCGCATCGGATAAAGGAGTCTCGAAAATTTTTCATTTTCTAGTGTAAAAAATTGGGAGGTTTTCTAACTTTTCGAGAGGAGATAGAAAATACCCATCGTCGAAATTTTGGTCCCGGGACCATTTTCCCATAGTGAGTTCAGTATGGGAAACTGGTAAATTTTAGACGATTTTTTATCCTGAAAAATACGCTATTTTTTTGGCCTTATGTGTTTGAGGGGGTTCAAAATGGGTTGTGGCAAAGTTTGAGCCAACTTGAAAATTTTTAGATTTTTTAAAAAAAATATAAATAAATAAAAAGATTTAAAAAAACAACCTTAAAATTTGACCTTATGCACTTGCGGTCGAGACGTCATATAGACACTGCCATAGGGTCTAGGGCACCTTCTAGAGTACCTATGCAGGAAAGTGAGACCCAATCGATAGGAAATTTGGCAGATATTGCTGAAATCTTTTTCGAATCCCAATCTGATACCCTTTCTAGGACAACTAGCTCATTGTCTATGGACAATCTAGGGCTGTCAAATAGTCATCCCTTAGCCCCAAATAGGACACCCACAAGATCTTTTAATCCATTTGAAGCCGACATCATGGGGTTACCACTTAATGTGAGACTTCAATATGTCTACACGAATGCTCAAGGAGCTGAGATCTTTAGGGATCCACAACAACGGTATCTCGTTAAGATTGTAGACTTTTTCTCAGAGCTTGATAGAGCACCTCTAGTCAATGACCAGGGTAACATGTACATGGGTGGAGATGGTGTTCCCTACTACGAAGTCACCTATCATCCAGAGAATGTAGACAAATTAGGAGGGCTCTCTAAGAGTGAATTCCTAGATTTATCAAAGCCTTCTAGAGCAAGGGAGTCTAGAGATGATTGGCTCATTGAGCCGGACATGCCTAGACCATCCAATGCCCAGTCCTCAAAGCCATCCATAGATGGTTTACTTTTTGTAGATCTAAATTTGGAAAGGGACAAGAAAGGCAAGAGAAAAATGGATCAGGGGGCTGAGAACCAATGGGAGTTTGTACGACAAATTCCAGTGACAAAGGTCTTTCAGGATGACCCACTTCAAGAGGTCTATAAGGACTCTTTAGAAGGATATTATGCCACAACTAGATTGCAAGAACTAGATCTTCCTCTAGCACTTGTGGTGGTAGTCGAGAAGCTTGCAGGATACAAGAACCGAATCATTGATAAATGGGCCAATGAATACCGAACCTTAGATTGGAAGGAGATTCGTGAGCTCACGTGGAGAGGACAACCCATTATTCGTGGAAGTGTTCTCAACTAATACAGCTAAACCAGGAGAGACAACCTTTCTTGGAGAAACTGTTGCTCCTCCCCTATGAGAGTTCACTAGAGAGGGACCCTCAACATCAAAGTGGACCACTGCAAGTAGCCCAACTCTAGCACATAGATATTATCCTACACCAAAAGTGCGACCACAGATCACACCACAACAACGTTTCTCTCACTATGACAATCGGAGGGTAGGGGAGCCAACTAGGCCTCCCATAAATGCACCTCCTGAAATGCGGGTAACAAGATCTTTGGAGAGGGTTGGTGAGGTAGGTAATAGGGGACCCACACCAATTTGGGATACGTATGGACCATCTTACCAAAGAGAGGAACCACTGAGAGTGAGAGGCCGTAGGCCTGATGATGAATATTCAAGACGAGTAAGGCCATCAACTCTTCAGAAACTGGTAAAGAAGTACGAAGGGTCGAGAGATCCATATGACCATGTAGCAGCATTTAGGCAAGCAGTTCAAGCTGAGCAAGTGACTAACAAGCATACGCAAATTGAAGGATTTGGGCTCACTCTTGAGGGAAAGGCCCTTGCTTGGTTTCAGGCACTAGAGGCTTTAGACAAATCTTCTTTACGAGTTTTGGAAGAGAGATTCATTGCTGCTTTTTCCTTGATGGGGATTCAGCATGACACAGTAGCAAACATCTACTCTTTCAAGAAAGCCGAGACTGAGAGTGTTAGAGACTGTGTAAATAGGATGCAGCAGTACATTAATCGTTGCCCAGAAGATAAGAAGCCCACCCATACTCGATTAATTTCTCTCTTCTTATAAAAGGACTCAAAAATTCAACACTGCACACACATCTCTATGCAAAGAAGCAGACAAATTACAATGAGTGTTGCCATGATGCTATGGATTTCACAGATAACTTCAAATTCCAAGATGGTACTGGCCTTGAGGTGCAACCTAGAGATCAGTGGGGTGATGACCAAAGTTCAGGGTCTAGCGCACTAGTAAATCCAGACCAGATAGCTAACCTAGTACTAAGGAGATTGGGACAAACCTATCGCCCACCCATGCAGCCACAACAACAGCAGCAGCTAATGAGGAGTGTACTACCTACAGGTTCTCATCTTTGTGGAGCATGTGGCGGTAACCATAAAACTGAAGAATGTAATACCTTTTCTCCTCTAGTCACAAATGAACCCACAAAGAAGTGGTGCCAGGCCTGTGCTTGGAATTATACCCACACCACACAGGAATGTACTCGCATTGCAAGAATGAGACAAGAGCGTGAGTAGCAAAGGGGTGCAGTGGCTCCACAAATGCATCAACAATATACTAATTTTGAACGTAAGCCATCGATGGCACAAGAGCAAGCACGACCTGTACTTGGAGCTCAACCTCCTACTCCTAGGACTGCTCCTGTGAGGTTTTCTGACTACGACAATTCAAATATGTATAGAGACTTGGTAAACTCAAGCTGTGTGGAGGAGGATTATGCATCATATTCATCCAAGGAAAATCTCTTTGAAAGTCTTGCATATCCAAGCCAAGCGCTGGAGCCTCAACCGAGGGAACAAAATTCTTTGATGTTGCTAGCCGGCTACCAACCTAGGACTCCAGGCCCCTCAGGTCAATGGCAGCAAAGGAAAGTAGAAGCCAAACTAATGGGCCCCTGTTATGAGTGCGGAGAAGCCCATTGGGCTCGTGATTGTCCACATCGCCAAAGGCAAGCAGCTCGATCCAATACAACAGTACCACAGTTTCCACCAATTGAAAGATATTGTCTAGGGTGTTGTGTAGAACACTTTCCAAAGGATTGTTTGCTGAAACCACATGAGGAAGGCACCTCTCAACCAAAGGATTCACTCAACTTTGTAGAGGCAGTTCCATGGCCACCTTCATCAGAGAATGAGGATGTCGTGCCACTTAGAGTCATGACTAGATCACAGACACGAAATGCCAAAATGCAGACTGATGAGACACCTCGAACTAGGGATGCAAAGGCAAATCTAGTGGACAAGACCCTACATTCCAATAGAAAAAGGACCACTAGGAGGAAAAGGAACCGCAACAAGCAAACTAAGAGTGCATCCACTAGTTCTCAAGAAGTCTCTAAACAAAACATGAAGGATCAAGCTTTTACATCCCAAGAAGTGCATGAGGAGCATCAACCTCAACCTGGGCCTAGTGCTAAACAAGATGAGGATAAGGTGAACGAGACTCTAGATGCCATCATTGATGCTGATAGAAGTCGCATTGTAGCTTTATCTGAGCTACCCAAGAAGCTTCAAGAATACCCAAACCCTCATGAGTGAGGAGAAGATCAATCTAGCTGTACATCAGTAACTCATTAGGGAATCTCAATCAATACTTGAGGGCCCACCTCCACCTATCCCTCAGGGCCCCACCTCTCTTAAGCCAACATTAGAAACCATACCAGAAGTGTCATCAAGTTGGGAAATGAAAAGTGAGCTGATCTCACAAGCTGATAGCGAGAAGTCTGCACCAATTGACACCCCAAGTTGGGAAATGAAAAGTGAGCTGATCTCACAAGCTCATAGCGAGAAGTCTGCACCAATTGACACCCCATTGAAAGAAGGCATTCTGCCACCACCTAGTCTTGCCTTCCCATGCAATGATGAAGTTATTGATGCTAACGAGGACATGGCAAATGAGATGTGGGCAGCAGTTCATGAGAAAGTTAATGAGAATATGTCCTCTATTATTTCACCTCCATTCTCTGAAGTGGATTTTACCAGGGGCACAGAAAACAACTTTAGACGCCCAAGCATCCAGGAGGAAGTTCAAACAATTGTTTCTCCTAGAAGTAAGCATACAATAAAAACCTTACCATCTTATTGGGAGAATATGAGAACTGTTCTCAAACCTTGAGGATACCCTCCATGCATAGAAGGTTGACAAAGGAGATGGATATGGGTATCGTGCAAGCTATTTTGTCAGCACCACAGGCTTGTACCTTACCTTTGCTTGATTTGATAAAGCTTCGACCAGAGTTGTGGAATGATATTGCCACATGTTTGTCAGAGCAGGTATTGCTACAAAAGGGTCACCATCAAGGTACTATACACCCTGAGACAAAGCATGTTATGCCAGTTCCTATCAACAAAGTAGGAAAATTTTGTGAGGATGATCAGGGAAATGCTACCCTCCCATTAGAAGTGCGAAAAGTAGCTTCAACTGCAATACTTGATAGTGGTGCAGGAGTGGGCATTGTAACAAGGTCCATTTGGAAAAAGTGGGGCAAACCAGCTATTAGGAGTACAAGGATGCGTTTGCAGCTAGCAGATGGAAGCTTAGAACATCCCATTGGGCTGCTAGAGAACATATTGGTCACCACATGTGGGATTGAATATGAGCACACATTTGCAGTAGTGGATTTTGGAAAGCATCCAAACTATGAAGTGATATTGGGTAGACCATTCATGCGACAATTTCAAATGATTCATCTTCGTACAATACGGACAACATAACTTCGGTGTGTTGACAGAGACACATCAAATTGGAGTAGAAAAACCATGTATTCCCCCCTCTTGTTTTAGAAGTGAAGGAAAGAAATGACATGAGGGGATACAATTATTTGTACCTCCTCCGACATGATTCTGTCATCACAAGGGTCAACCTAAAGAATCACTCATATCGTGATGTAATGCGGTCTCCAATAGATGAGTTTGATTCTGCTTCATCTGAGGGCTCAAGAGTTACATTGTCAGATGGGCGAGAAGATCTGTGGATGTGTGGAGCCTCATGTAAGGATTTCAACACTGAGAGACTTAAGGGTAATCGAAGTGTATCAGATGAGGCATGCATTCCACAACCCTTCCCTGAGCACTTAATTGATCCCCTAGAATGGAGTCATGTCCTTGCAACATTATCGACATGTGCTTTACCTAAGCCAATTCAATTTTGTGACTCAGATGGATATGAAATTATTCCTATACAAATGGTACAACCACGTGACCTTCTAGATTATTTGTACTATAGGGATGGATCCACAGCACTGCATGTAGAGGACTGCATGTAGAGGAAGTCTCAGTGGAGGATTTAACACTCGAATTTGCTAATGATGCTGATAAGGAAGATGGATGGGACTCCGATTTTGATGATGATGTGATAATCCCCGAGGAAGAGTTAGGAAAGGCACGCCTACTCTTGAGAGGAAGGGAGGTTCAAATAGAGATCCCTCGAAGCCGACCCAAACGTAAATGCTGTAAGAGCCATAAGAGAATCCGTAAACAAAATGAGAGGGAATGACGTGAGAGAATACAAAAATAAAACAAGGAGTTTAAGAATGAACACTCTCGACCACCACCTCACTTCTCAGGAAAGAATGGATATCTATACTATGTCCAAGCACAAGATAGTATCAAAGACCAAGTAAAACGATCAGATGGATTCCAACCATGAGAAAAGCTAAAAACTATTAGCAAAAATCACAAAAAAACAAAGAGACCAAAACAAAAACTCAAGTCTCAAATAGATTCAAAAGAGAGTGTGGAAGTGCAAAGATAAAGGTTGAACGAAAAACTCTGATGCAAGATTGCAAAAGAGAGCTCAAAACCGCATGGTCTTCAATTAGTGATGACTCAAGTGGACAAGAACAAGGTCTCAATGTTCCCCCCAACTTCACACAGTACACTCTTCAAGATCGGAAGATTGTTCTTCAACAGCCCATGCGACAAAAGCCAAGCATGCTGGGGATTTCATATGTCTTACCTACATTCGTAGATCCTCGGATCTCTACATGGTCGAGGTGACGATGTCTAGGAAATTCTTTGAAAGACTTCGTAGATTATCTTAAGGATTCCTCTTTTTGGTTGGGGACCTTACATTAGTGTTCATATCTCCTATTATTTTAGGTTCTCACCAGAATCTTCTTAGTTCTCATTCATTAGGGAAAGGTTGAGGTCTATAGGGGCCCTTTAAGATGCCATGTGATTAAAAGGTTATTAAGGAAAAGGGCCAATCATGTGATGCCATGTATACAAAAATGTTGGGTGATTAAAGGTGGTCAAAAGATTCTCTAGAAGATGTCTTTTGATGAGAATAAATGTGAGTGCTCGAGGAAAAAAAATGTGCCGGATTGGATGAATGAGAGACTACTAGTGCATGCGAGAGAGAAGAATGTATGTTTGAGAATTAATCCAGAACTTGTCAGGAGTCGACTGGGGCTATTCTCCATGTGTAGTGTCATTATTTTTTGCCCTACTAAGACCTCCCTCTGGGTGGCTTTAGGATGATATTCTATATGACAAAGCTGTGTCCAAAATCTATTACCTGGGTGAAGTCTTTTTTAATGTGTTATTTGCTAAAGGAAAGACTCTGACTAAGCTGTTTGCGAAGGGACCCATTTTCTTACGTGATCAGTGGGGCTGGTGCATGTATTTCCTTTTGATCCTTTGTTTAATGTCAATAAGAGTTTGCAGTTTGCATGTCTTTGCATGTCCTATGTGGGTTGAAATTTTGGGTCTCCCCCCTTGTCTAAGACCCGCCATGCATGGCATAGTCTATTCTCTGGGTTCGGTATTGTATTTACGCAATGACAAGTTGGGTGGTAGGCAGGCAAATATCTTTTGTGTGTCATGGAATACTTCCAAGGACACACCAAAATCGATTAAGGTGGATTTAGGAGACTTGGGCATCTTGGAACTAGGGCTTAGGTTTGGTGCCTTCTTGGGGGCTTGTTTTAAATGTGGTGGATTTGGTCACATAGCCAAAAATTGTGTAGAATAGTCTCCAAGAAAATGAGAAAAGCATACGGAGGTAGATAAGAATAAGGGAAAGAAAGCTCAAAATGTGGCTTTCCAGGAAGGGGAAGTTAAAAAGGGAAAAGATGTATTGAAAGATGGAACTATGGGAGGCTCTAAAGGGGCCTAGGTCAAAGTTAAAGGGAAGTCTAGCATAAGACAAGCTAAGGGAGAAGCTAGGAAAAATTTATCTCCTCAAGGAATAGAGGGAAAAGACAATAATGTTCAAGGTGGCAGAACCTCCTTGATATATACTAATCCCTATAGTCTTTAAGAGAGAGTGATAGTGGCCCTTCTTAATAAAAAATGATTGATCATATAGCTGAAGGAGCTTGGGGGATATATCTAAAATAGATGATGCACTAAGGGAAGCGGAGGAGGTGGACATGGTCCCAGAATCGGCCTTATCATGATAACTCCTTGAAATTTTTTGGGTGCACATGGAATGTGAAATGGTTAAAAGATAAAAGGAATAATACCTCCTTTTGGGGGTTAGTTAATCAATGGGGGTATTTAGTCATGGCTATTCAGGAACATAATCGTTTTGGGGGTTAGTTAATCAATGGGGGTATTTAGTCATGGCTATTCAGGAACACAATTGTTTTGGCAACATCTCTAGGAGGGATTGGTTTAAGGAGTGGATGGTTATGTATGGGAGAGTGAATTCGGGGTATAGTGGTGTTATGATGTTAGTTAAGAATGATCTCAGCCCTAATATCATAGCTAACCATCCTAATGGTAGAATTATAGTAATAGAAATTTTGGTGAAGAGGGAGAGAATTTGGCTGATTAATGTATATGGGGCTCACACTTATAGGATCAAATGCGATTTGAGCAATTGCATAGCTAATGTGAATATTCAAGTTCCTTGTATTCTCTTGGGGGATTTTAATTTGGTGGAAATATTAGTGGATAGATCTCAGGGTAGTACAACTCTTATGGGAAAAGAAAAAGGAAAATGGCAGGAATTAGAAGGACAGATGGGTGTGATTGATAGGTGGAATCTAGGTGACCAGAGAGTTAAGCCTAGGCACACATATTTTAGTCTTCAATATATCTCATCGTCTTCTAGAATTGATAGAATCTTTTTTAGCCAGCAAGCTTCCTAGGTTCCCCATACACTGAAGATCTCCATTGATACCATTAATGCTCTGTTTGATCATATGACTTTGAAATGATATTAGTTTAATCTTGATGGGGAGCAGCTTAAACTTTCCTAATTCCCCATAAGGAAGCATAGAGTGAATAACCTTCTCCTTAAAGATGATTTATTTGTGGAGTATACTCAGGAGGCTATTGGGTGGATGAAAAGGAGAGGTATGTCTAAGGGTTCATGGAGGCGAATTGCCAATGATATGCAAGGGATAATTAGAACAGTATGCAAGCTGAGAGCTGAGGAAAGGAGAAGTGAAAGAAGGAAATGGGAAACACAATTGGAGAGTCTTCAGGTCAAAAGATAGACTATGAACCTTACTACAGAGGAGACTAATTTGTATTGTAAATGCCAATCTTAGTTAAAAATGAAGATGATAGATATGCCAGAGAATAGGGTAAGTGGGCCAGATGGAAATCATTCAACAATATCAAGAAGCCTGGGAGCCATTTGTTTAAACTTGTAAAAGGGCGAAATAATAGAGAAGTGCTCGGAAACATACTCAATGAGGAGGGTCTGCCTATTGATAACATGAAATTAATTGCTAAGAAATGTGTAGATTTTTTGGGTGCTACTTTAAGCCAGAAAGAGGATTGCTCCCAAGGGAGGTTTCAGGTGCAAAAGACAGGATACTAGGCTTAATAAATCACTGTGTAGACTCAAATAAGGCTAGATGGTTAGAAAGGGATATTGATGCTAATGAGTGTTGGGTTGCTATTTTGAAACTGGGTAAAGAGAAAGCCCCCAGGTGGGATGGTTTATCTGTAGAATTTTTCATTGTCTTTTGGCCCTCTTTGAAAGATCTTGTAATTGGGGAAGTGTGCAAAAAAGCATTTAGGTCTAGAAAAATGGACTTGGACTTTAAACAAAGCCTCGTAAAATTGATTCCAAAGCAAACTTCTTGCACAAAGTTTAATCACTGGAGGCCCATTACTCTTCTAACTATGATCTACAAGATCGTGGCTAAGGCGATTGCTCTCAGGATTACTCCTATGCTACAGGAGGTCATCTCCATGAAATAGCATGGCTTTAGTAAAGGAAGATCAATTTATGATAATATCTTTGCTGCCATGCTTAGGAAGGGACATTTCTCTTAAAACCCAGCAAAAAAGTATATTGTTCAACTAGACCTCAAAAAGGCATATGATAGGGTCCATTGGTCTTTTGGCAAGAATTATGGAGAAACTTGGATTTGGTACCAAAATTGCTACTTGCATATTTACTTTGTCCTGGGGAGGGAAGTCCAATGTTTTTCTAAATGGGAGGGTAGTGGGAGGATTTAAGATCAATAGATCTATGAGACAAAGATGTCCTTTGGCCCCTTATTATTTACTATTGCCTCTCATCCCTTGTTGGTATCTCTACAGAATGCTTGGAGAGATGGGAACATCACTGGGTTGAAATTGAGATACAATGCACAATAGGTGATACAATGCTTTGCTGATGATTCTCTGCTATTCTTGAAGGCTAAGAAAAATAATGTTAGACTTGCTTTGACTATCATTCAAGAATTTGTTAAGGCATCTGGCTCCAGATGTAACATTTAGAAGTCTAGACTTATAAGCTTGACAGAAGACAATGACTTTTGACATACAGAGATGGGGATGTGATGTCGTCTAGAAAGGTCAAATTGTTAGGCTGCTAGGGATCCTTTTTGGGGTGAATGTCACAAACAAGCAGTTGACACATTGGGCAATTAGCAGGTTTTTGGATAAACTAATTAAATGGGAGGAAATTAGGGTATCCTTTCATAATAGGATTAATATTTTCAATTCGTGAATGCCTATTTAATGTATTTATGCCCAATGATGGACTTTGGCAAGTGTCGTTGGAAAAGAATTGTAGGTCCCATTAGAGACTTCCTATGGAGGAACAACAGAAAATCTACAAGGACTCCTGCTTGGTTGGCATGGGAAAAATTGTCAGTTCCTAAAGGGGAAGGGGGTATTTGAATCCTACATTCGTCCACCCAACCATTCCTAAGCAAGGGTGGCTCTGTTGCTACCTACCCAGATGCAAAAGGAACCCTGGACAGTAACGGTTAGAGAAGTAGTTGAATTGGCTGGGGTTCAAGCTAAAGGCATGTGGATGGGCCTGGGATAGATAGATAAATTGTTCTCTTTTTCCCCTCTTTAGTTGACTAGGTCGCCTTTTTGCAAGCTAGGGTGTAAAAGATGGAAAGAGGTCTTGAACTTGATGACTTGGGATGGGGAATGTAGAGTGATTGGCAACTCCATGCTCAGTTTGGAGATCTAGTGGACCCACAAATTTAACCATGACTTGGGATGAAGCTACAGGTTTCTTATTCAACATTTTCAGAGCATGCTATTTGTGGAAAATTTGATCTTCCAAAAATGCTATTGTGTTTCAGAATGCTTCTTTGGTTGGTGTTGATGTGGAAGTTGTAATGCACAAATGTATTAACTGTATGAGTTGGTCTTTGATTAATGTGAATAAACTGAGAATTCAGGGCCTAGACCAGCTTCTGATGAAATTGCAGATGAGCATCCAATGACTCATGCCTAGACCAGCTTCTGATGAAATGTGAATAAACTGAGAATTCAGGGCCTAGACCAGCTTCTGATGAAATTGCAGATGAGCATCCAATGACTCATGCCTCTCTCTAGGAAAGTCTCAAACATACTTGGGGTTCTCCCAACCAGTGACTTGTTTTACAGGTGCATTATATTGAAGAAGGCAAAGCCAGATTACCTAAATTTGGTCCTAGGATTAGAAGGTGGTATCACAAGGAGAAACAAATTGATCACATCTTTGTTGCATTCATAGAGAATGTAGTTGGGACCAGGCCCACAATTAAAATATGTTCTAAGAAAGGGGGAGTTTTTGAAATACATACCCCAAGGGGGTGTACTATAGAAGCTATGATGGAAACTTGCAAATTTCTTGAGGATTGTCTAGTTTTCTCTAGAAGATGAAAGATGGGTTTTACTTTGTAAGTTGTTAAATGATGTGAAGAGAAATGTAGAGAGATTGAGTAACTTTCTGATGTAACTGATTTACTGGTGTATCTTGATTTATTGGTGTATCCGGCTTTTTCTAGTTAATTTATATAGTACTATTGATTTTTAAAAAAGAACATGGTTTATGCACATGCACATATTTGCATTCACATGCACCCTTAGGCAACGGGACACTTGTCGGTTGCCCTTGCCGAGCTCGCAGCTGATACAAGACGGCCTAGAAAACAGCTGACAACTGCATCTCTCTCCACATGCTCTCACTGGCCGTCCTGCCACCGCTTGGGAACGTTGCCGTCCTCATCTTCCTGCCGACGGTTGGTCGACGCCTTGTTCCCGTCAGTGTTTGCCAGACGTTGATGGCAGCCCTCGTTGACATTTCAGCAGTTTAATGCAACCTCTGAAAAGCTTATCCGTGGTTTGGTTCTGCGAGACGTATAAAATGTTGTTCTGGTGCTGCAGCTGTGTGTTCGATCGTGTCTCAGCTGTGGCCGTTGGTCTCGTAGCCATGTCCTTCTTGTTTTCAAGCGGTTGGTGTCGGGCTGTGGGCGCTGCTTTGCTACAGCAAGTCTTGGTGTCACTGCCTTTCATCTTTGCACTACGCTTTTCACTCGATGGAAGGTGCCTGTTATTCTAATTACTTCGATGCTTTATTCCTCTCACGCGCCCGCACTCCCAGAAGAAAACTCACCCAGCCACCCTGCACTTACACAGGCCATAATCCCTTGAGGCCTTTGAAGGGGAATTTATCCTTCAATCAAAAGAAGGGTTGAAAAAAAAATACCATAAAAAGAAACGCGCAATTTAGTGATATACCCTTCTTCACAAACAAATGGAGGTTCGAGGTCGCAAATGAAATTTTCAAGCTAGGGTGAGGTACCTATGAGAGTGGGGTGAGGTCCGTATGATAGTGGCGTAAGGTTCACATGTTAATAGGTTCCTTGCATTCAGTGTTACACACTCATACGTCTGCAATGTGCATGCACAAACAAACAAACCATTATCTCCAACTAGCATTCCACGTATGTGGTCCTCATACATGGCCTCAGACTTTAGATACTAATATAGATCAGGGACTACCAATCTTCAAGTGAAAACCTCCGAGCAAACCCACGCGAAGAGGAGACAGAGTAGTGAGAAGGGACCCGGCACAATTGTGCAAGGTGTGTAGTTCCAGTGCGTGGCTATGCATGCGGCTATAACCTCGCGTGTAGCCGCACAAGGCTATATGCGAGGCTATAGTTGTGCCCATAGTCATGTGTATAGCTATGTACTCTGAAAATTTTGAAAAAATAGGATACCCCCTTCCCACGTAATGCGCCGCTTATTCTCCATCAAACATCTCCTCTTTGGAGCTCGAATATTTCCTACCAAACCCTAGCTATGGCATGCTCTTGTCCCTTGCCCTAATCTCCCTCTTTCCCTTGCTATCAAGCTCTTCTCACAAGCCCTTTTCCTCACATAAGCCATCACCTCTTCTCCCTCATCTCCCTTCACAAGAAACCCCTCTTCTCCCTTCACAAGAAACAAAGGTCTCTCTCCATAAGCATCACAAGTATTAAGGTAATCTCAAGCTCTTGTATTTTATGTTTTCTTTAAGATTTTTAACTAAAAATAAACTAATTAATAACATATTTTGTATAGGGTGTAAAAAGCTCTCATCTCTTCTCCCTCTTCACCCTCTTCTCCCTTCACAAACAAGCTACCTTCTTCCTTCACAAGTAAGAAAACCCTATCTCCATAAGCATCACAAGCAAGCTTAAGGTAATCTCAAGTAAAACAAAATGATTACATGTTTTATTTAGGGTTTGAGAGTTACCTCAATGTGCTTGCTCTCTCTCTTTTCCTTATGTTGCTCTCATCTCTTTCTCTTGTATGCATACTTTAATAGTTTACTTAATTTATTAAATATAATCTTTACAAGTCTTTTTTTCCTGTGGGTAGGTTAAGGTACGCAACCCACATCTTTGGTAAGGAGGCTCGGATCTTAGTTTTCTGCAAACTCCCTCAACTATCCCCGTAAGCTTCTAGCAAGCATAAGAGGCAAGCCCTTGACTTGAATCTGTAATTAAGCAACACCTTTAGTTTAGGTCTAGGACCTTGGTCATGGGCTCAAGTATAAAAGGGGGCTCATGGACTATCATTGTACCTTTTTACCCTTTTGAACCTTTTTGACCTTTGGACATCTACATGTACTCTTAGCTCCTTTCTTGTAGATAGACACTCATAGCAAGCTTGATAGCCATCCTTATATTAGGTCGAAGGCTCATAGCAAGCTTGATAGCCATCCTCACATTAGGGGGAATTGAGACTCATTTTGGAGCCCTGTAAGATAATCCACATCACCCTATTTTTTATGTCCCAAAAATTAAAAAAAGGAAGGATTTTAGACCCTTTTGTGTATTTTGTAGAGAAAGATAATCAACATGGTGGTCTAGAACTTCTTAAATGCTTAAGAATATACCGTCTTCCTATGTGTGCATAATAAATATCGAAGGAATAAAGGCGTAATATGTATCTATAGGTAAACGAGATCTCATTAATGCACTTTTTGAGCGCGTTTATTTTCTCTTTGGTGAAGGATTTCCCTTCTAATGAATTTTCCCTCCCATTTTAGACATTCAATTGCATTTCTTTTGAACTCAGGCTATTGCGAGCTCATCATTGTGCTACATTGTGACTTAGTTGCATCACGTTGATATGGGAGAGAAGAGGAAGCCATATCATATGCATATTGATCTTGAAGAAGAATATGCACCTTTGAAGAAAAGAAATCAGTCCCAGCTTTCAATCAATGGACGAGAGAAGGAAGAGATGAGAGCTTCAGGCTCAAAGCATATAGTCCTATGATGTGATGGATCTATGTATCCAAATAATCCTCTAACCTCAAGCACACCCTCATTCTCAAATCCAACCTCATTGATTAGATATGTTGGTGATGTGGTCACCAAGGACTGCTTGGCTATTGCAATGCAGTAAGCCAATCTAATAGAGTTCTAAAAGACTTGAATTGTGCACCATAGTTGGAGTAAAGTCATTTTCAACAAATGTATACCTCTCTTCAAGAAAGAAGTTCACACCTCTCTTGTGCAAAGTAGAGTCTCAATCTAAAATAATACTGGAGCTTAATAAGAAATTACAGGTTGCACATGTAAAAGCAGTAAGCATTGGCATGAGAGCAAGAAAAAGGAATATGAGGAACATAGAGCAACTTAATCCAAGTGGTGGAGGAGTCAAGAAAAGAATACAACCTGCAAGATAATAAACTTCTACATTTCTATGATACAACATTTACTGCATGTAACTTGTAAATTTATAACAAGACGAATTCATTTCAGGTGTCTCCTACATCTAAATAAAGAAAACATGGAATTGGATTCAGCAGCCATACAATATTCCATGCTTTTATCTTCAAAGATGGTAGGCCAAATGCTCAAGGAGAAGAAGTATAAGAAAGTATGACAAACATTCATATAATAGTTTACAAAGAAAAGCTAGATGTCATCTCTTAATATACAAAAATGTCTTGATGATGTTGGCATAGGGAGAAAGGGGTATTCTGATATTTTCAAGATAATACACTAAAAATACAAAGAAAATGGAATTCGGGCTACACTTCTTCCGAAACCATATCATATTAGAAGAGAATGTGTGGTGTTCAATGAGCAAATCAGAACTTTGCTTGGTCAGCCTTTTCGCATCCAAGACACCTACCTTAATAATGGAGAAGAAATAAGATATGATAAGACCAACAATATTTTCTTTGATTTGAAAATATTACAAAAGACAATGGTCCAATTTTTTGAAATGACCTTGGTAGAGACTAGAGGAGTCCTTAAGTTTGTTATCAAACTTCATGAATGTGAAGTTGTGAAGCAAAGGAAAACAAAGAGAATAACAATCACATTAATGAACAGGGCATTGGATAACGTAATACAAAAAAAAAAGATCCCATATATTCTAGTGTGCAATCAAAGAACAACATTTGGTGGCTTGGGTCATTTAAGGTATGAATTTATTCTTTTATTTTTGGTTTCATAAACTTTATCCTCATTAAAGAAATCTCACTTTCAATTTTATCATGTAGGTTGTGTGACGGGGGACAATGATACCCTCCATTGGGTGTTCCATAATACCACAGACATACCTAACACAATTAGGAGGCAAAATGAAGGAGAAATGCTTCATGTAAAAGATAAAGGAACTTTCACTGTGGAATGGCATATGGCAAGTATGGCTTGTATTAAGAGAATGACAAAAAAAGCACTCCCAAACAATTCTTGTGAGAACATGAAGCATTTAATAACAATTCTTTTGCTTTTATATTTTAGAAGACTTAAAAACACTCAAGTGCGTGTATAATATTTCAAAGGCTGGAAATGTAAAGTTCCCCTACCTATACTGTATGGAACATGCAACTACGATGATGGACAAAAGAAACTGGTCACAAGCCCCTAACAGGCATGAGAAAGATCTAAACTTCCGAACTATGCTAGATATTCCTCTTGCAAGAGTACATATCTGCACATTGCACGCACTGTGCAAGATAATTAAGAAACTTGTATTTTCGTACATTGGATTTTCTTGGAAGATCTTGCCTATATGCAGGAGAAAAAGGGCTTTTAGAGCATTAGACAAAGTTATATCTTTGTTACCGTTGAAATCACTCTATCATTGAGTTTAATTGAAATTTCAATAAGAGAATTCCCATCCATGTCTTGATCCATTGGCACTAATTTGTTATGTACTCTATGTTAGTAGAAAGACATGATGAAGTTTTGACTATGAACGACATACTTGCAACATATTGTCTTCATTACCACAAAGAAAATTACATTTCTCTCTTACTTTGTATCCCACCCTCGGTCAAGGATTTCAAGAATATCCATGTTTTGCATGTTTTCATAAGACAATCATTCATGGCTTATCACACTGAACTTGGTAATTCCCACTTTGGACTTGTGAACTCGAGTAGAGGAGCCGTACTGAGTGCGCCAAAAGCTGCCATTTGAGTATGAATTTGGAAATAGTGGTCGGAAAAGAATATACTTGCCTCAAACAATGACCTTGGAGAGCAACCTTTGTATTGTTGCTCTCCAATATATGCATGAACATCGAGGATGCCAATTATTGGTACTAATGGTTGCAATTCAATATATGTTAAAGGATATACGTCTGAAAAATTAATCAAACAATCAGATTAAAAAATCTATGTTGAGTTTAAAATGAAGCTACAACGAATTAGAAGCTTACAATTTGGTTTATATCATGGAAGATGGTGTGGCGGCCTACCATCCAGCCTTAACTCGTTATACAAATACACATGTTCGCGACATGCACCTCTTTGATACTTGATTTGTTGCTTACGTGTCTGAATCCTTGGATTCTTTCTTTCCAGCATGATTTAAAATTGTTTACTGATAATCATCTTTGCTTTCTCTTTTGTATAGTTATAGCAAAATCCAACTCCCCTTCGAAACTGATAGAGGATTCCTTGCATTTTATGCATCTAGCCTGTTATGAATCATAATAGATTGGATTTGTGAAGATGGCCTCCTAGAGCGTGTCGACATTTTAGTATGAGGGTTGTTTGCTAGTGAAGAGAGAGAAAACAATTGAGAAATCATAGTGAGATAGTATGTTGTCATCCGCGAGGAGAGCACAAGAAAGAGAAGAAATTGGGTGTGTTCCCAAATGCATGCAATGGCTGGGAAAGGCAAATTTATTGCTTCAAACTTTAATGTTGACAACATCTAACATATGGGAGGAGAAAAAAGAGAGAGAATGTCATTTTCCTTCTCTTTTTTGTAGCAACAATTTCAATCTTTTATTAAAAAATTGCTCTTTTTTAAGGAAATTCTATGTTATGTAGCCTTCGCACCTCATTGGTTGGGCGTCTATTTTTCCTTTCTCTAAAAGGCCTAGTAAAATGAGTCTCGTTTTTCCCTAATGTGGTGATAGGTTAAATAACTTAGGCATTATGTGGTGACAGGTTAAATAACTTAGGCATTATGTGTGATTCTTGCTAATTGCATACTAATCCACATGATGATTTATCCCTAATCTAGCTTTATGATCACTCCATTTCAATTGGTATCAGAGATCTTGCCTTAGATCCTTGCTTAGGGAGTGATTAGATGATAATCATTTTTGGATTATGCTTAATTCAGTTTTCACAATGCATTTTCTTGATCTTGATTAGTAATAATCATTTTTAATTTACTATTAATCTAATTTTTCTAAAATGTATTTTCTTAATTAAGATTAGTGTTAATCATTTTTTAAATTGGTTTTACTACAGTTTTCAAATTTGCTAAATTCTTATTTTGACAAGATTTGCAATGAAACTTGTGTAAATCATTTTTTAATTTATATTAATCACTATTTTGAGAACCCTAATCCACTTTACCGTTTGATTTCTTGAACTTCTTGATCTTCTTGATCTTAATTTCTTAAAATTTTCTTGATTTTAAAAATTAGGGTTTGCAAAGATTTCAGTAATCTAATATTGAGTGATTTTCTTCCACTATCTTGCTTATAGAGCCTATAGTTTCAAATATTAATCCTTATGGCCTAATTTCTTTGAGATTAAACCCTAGATTCCCAAATCTTGAGTTCTTGGAGGAGCATTACAAGAAGAAGATTGTGGTGCAAAAAATCAACGTTAATGTGTAGAGGTTTCAGATTGTTGTGCAGATTTTAGATTGTTGCAGAAACTTGGTACATTTTCAAGAAAGTGTGTAAAATTTTGGTACAATTTCAAGAAAGTGTGCAGAATCTTAGTGCAGATTTTAAGATTTTATGTGCAATTGATATAGATTTTCAAGAACAATGCAGAGTATAATTCTGTTAGCAAATCTACAGTGCAAAATAGAGCAAATTACATATTATGCAAAGTTTATTGTGCTAAAATTAAATCTTGATGTAAAAATACAACAGTAAGTGATTCTTGATCAAATCTTTATAATCTTGTCACTTTCTTGCAAAAAAAAAAGTTGGACAAAGATTACAAATCTCTTGTAGTACAAATCTACACAAATTAGTATAAGTATTGATGTATTACAATTAAAGGAAGCAAGAAAAGTATTGAGAAGATACTTTTTGCAAGCGTATATTCTGGATTACAAAATTTTAGTATGTTTCATCAAGAAAATTATACCGCTCTATTATAGATCTAGGCATCAATATTATGCAGAGAGCATGTTAATGAACAGTTGATGCAAAAGTGTACAAACTTTATAATTTCAAGGGCGCAAGTTCAAGAAGTTAGTTGGCTAATATTGTGTTTGCAAGTATGGCCCTGCTGGGAATTGAGCCCAGTCCAATGGTGTGAGGGCTAGTGTGCCCCATACACCAAAGGATTCTCCTAACTTGCATATAAAGTTTATTGAGTGTGAAGATCTCCAAACAATAGGGCAAAGTTTGGTTGAGCAGGCCAAACAATTTGCAGCTTAGATCTTGCCATCCTTAAGTTTTAAGTTTCGAACTCTGCAAAACATCATCGTGCACAAGATAATGTAAGATTTGTGCTAGCTATTTCAACAATTACATAATGTAGGATGAAAATGATGTAATACAAACTAAACTCAAGTAAGTATACTGCTCTACAACAAGAAGAGTTCCTTTGTGACAAAAGAGACATGATGTTCTCTACACATAGCACATATGAGTTGTCTACAATACAAAGAAGATGGGAATAGAATTAAAGACACCACTAGAGGTCAAAAAACCAACACAATCAGGCATCACCCTATAGTAAAGAAAACTCAAGTACATGCAAAAGTTATAGTGAACTTGTTGAGAGAGTTCAAACCTTTATCGCCTCTCTTTAAGGCTTAGCTGATGAGAAACAATATATATATTATCTCTCAAATCTTGATACCGTTACAAATGGTGTCTAAGCACGGTTCAATGCTAATTTTTCTTACATCAATAGCACTCAGCTCCATGCTTAGCTTTTAACACATAAAAAGAAGGTTACTCAACACCAGAGTCTTGATCATTGTAGAAAGGCTAAGCCTACATCACCTCAGACCTTAGGCAGTGCATTGTTCTCATAATCTTTGGGCTCAACAAACATCGCTCTCTTTAACTACATGTCAGTGTCTAGTCGAGACCCAGCACGTGTGGTTCCGAACCACCTAGTCGGCTCCAAAGGAGACACGACGAATGGTATTGTGCCCAACAAGATAAGCCAATGCTAATGCATTGCACGACCAATTTTCCTAGGTTAAGGGAATTGGTTGCAATAGGGCCACAGTTAGTTCATGCATCTAGAGAGAGTCTTAACATGGCTCCTAATCCTGTCTCTAGAAGGAAGTCACTTCCACACACAGGGTTGACTATGGAGACAGACACAAGTTAAAAGACATGTTCAAAACAGAGAGAGCAATGACAAAACTTGAGAATCAAAACAGGTTTGCACAGAACTAAAGATGAAGATGATTCCAACAATATCATGTATTACTGAGTAAGGCTTAGCCCAAATATTTCCACACACACTCTCCTTACTCTCCATTTCTTTTACATTCGTCCAGGTACTACCCATTGGTGGCAAGAATAATTACATGGTTGTTACAAAAAATATCTAGAGCTATTTCCCAATGGATATGCTTGGCGGCAATCCTCTACTGAGGTGGCTGCCAACACCTGGCAATCACGGTGGATGCTATACCAGCAATGAAGCCCACATAATTTCCTATTTCGTCCTACGACTACTTCCTTCCTCTGAAAATTCAAAAAAACTTCATTCATTAGGAGAAATATGGACTCTCTATTTTTCCCCTTAAGGGCTTTCTCTCTCTTCCATGAATCAAGGAAAAGTGGTGAAAATGTTACAATATTGCCATTCTCTCTCCTCTTTGTAGAATCAAGGAGATGTCTTTATATTGTTTTTGCAAGAGATTCATCTATTATTTTATTGTATTACTATCCCATGTCCAAAGTTAGGACCACCTCTCTTCAAAATTCTCAAATCTAAAATAATAATATTCTATTTGATCTAAAAACGTGAATGTCTAAGACGTGACACTCTTAACTACCCACATGACTTTTTAACTTCTAAATCCTTATAAATAGATTTCATTTACGTATTTCAAAATGGAAAAAGTTAAAAAATAGAATAACTTGATGTCGACATCACATTTTCGAATTTCTTTTTACCCATGCCTACCTCTATGCTGTAAGAGTGTGGCTATTAATTTTTATCATTTTTCATTAAGTACACATGGGTTTATGAATTTTTTATTCATTTAAAGACTTCTCTAGATTTTTAGAATAAGAAAAATAGGGTTTTTAGTGTAGGGCGATTTTAGTATGCTTTGGTGAGATATGACTTTAGGTTTTTCACTTTTCCTCCTTTGTACAAAGAAAATGCAAATATGTGTTTGTTTTCTTTAGTAGCTGTGCTCAAAGCTTTCTTTCCCTCCTAAACTACATTAATGACTTTATATCTTCTCAATCGTGGGGTTTCTTCTCTTTTGTAAATAGAGAAATTGAAGGGTATGTTGATTATTTGGTGCCATTTAGTTGGAGCCACATATTTCTCTTCCCCTTTAATCATCTTTATGTTCATTAAGCTCTGCAAAAGAATTAAAGAACAAGAGAGAAATGGAGGTATTTCCATCTTGTTATCTATTATGTTGTTTTTTTTATGCTTTAATTTTGTCTGAGTTATTATGTTTTCGTTTTTATTTTGACCATCTTATTGTTTTCAATGTGACGTAGTCATGTCCAAAATTGAAGATAATAGTTGAGTTTAATGATGTTATTTGGATTGTGCATTAGTGATTTTTTGAGTGAAATAGTGGATGAAATATAATAGTTGATTAATAGTTATGATTTAGTTCTAGGATATATTGAAGTCATGTGTGAAATTGAAGTCAATAGTTGAGTTTCATGATCTTATTTTTCTATGTTATTTGGTTGAAACAAGTGTGTTATTTTAATAAACAATTATGATTTAGTTCTAGGTTATATTGA
Source organism: Cibotium barometz (assembly GCF_041138505.1). Classification (NCBI taxonomy): domain Eukaryota; kingdom Viridiplantae; phylum Streptophyta; class Polypodiopsida; order Cyatheales; family Cibotiaceae; genus Cibotium; species Cibotium barometz. Next base: position 16,826,577 of record NC_141101.1, read on the forward strand.
AGTTATATCTGGTTAACGTTGTGTTCAATAATGTTATTTCTGGTTAAAGTTGTGTTATTTGTTAAATTTTTTAGTTGTACAAATGTATAAAAGCTAATTTTTTGTTAATAGTTGTGTTTTATCCAAAGATAATTTTTGGTTAATAACTATGTTTTATCCAAATGCTAATTTTAAGATGTAGGAGGGAACAGGAAGAGAGACATTCACTTCCAATTAGAGTCCATGTATGCACTGAAAAGATGCAGGGGAGAAGAGAGCTTGAGCTCTTGCAAGCACACACACACTCAAACAAACCCTAGAAGAGAACACACAAGGTGATAGACTAAAAATTCTTCTTCTTCTTCACACAACAAAAGATGTCTACAAAGAAGATAAAGTGACTAACACACATAATAGAGTATATACAAGCGATCCATAATGTGAACACGCTAAGAGAGGAGTTGGTAGATGTGGACTAGTCGGTGTAGTCCAGCTGTAGAATCTCTAGTGAAGATATGTCGGTGCCAGCTACTAAACCTGCTAGTAATATAAATGTCAAACGGTCATGCAGGCGTCTCGTGAGTTTCAGCTCATGTTGAGCTTGACATCTCGACACTCCTCCTCAAGCAACTCAACTCCAGCTCGTGAACTCCAAGCATATCTCAAAATCTGTGGAGCTTCTCAAGGCCTTCGTGAAGATGTCAGCAACTTGATCCTATGTGCTGACATAGGCCAAGTCGATGTCGCGTGCCAAGACTCTCTCCCTGATGAAGTGGTAATTTACCTCAATGTGTTTCGATCTGCGCATGGAAGACTGGATTCCTGGCCAATTGTATACTACTAAGATTGTCACAATATATGACAACCTTTCTCTCCACATGCAACCCCAAATCAGTAGCTTGCGTAACCCACATGCTGCCACCGCAGCTCCTCTATAATCTGCCTCTGTACTCGACAAAGCAACTGTGGACTACTTCTTGCTGCTGCATGTCATAGCAGCACTCCCCAAAATGAAAACATAAATCCACTGGTAGATCTCCTGTCTGAGATGCTACCTGCCCAATCTGCATGTGTGTACCCATATAGCTCCAATGGTACACATGCTGCATAAAACAATGCATAATCAACAGTGGCCCTCAAGTACCGAAGTGTGCGTCACATACTATCAAGATGTGGTTTGTGCCAAACCTACATAAACTGGCTCTCTAAGCTAATAGTGTAGCTCAAATCTAGCCTACTGATCATGACATAGATCAAACTCCCCACAATCTTCCTGTATATAGTGGGATCGTCCAACACATAACCTGCACTAAGCTTGCCATTTTGATCTAATAGATCGACTTACAATCAGCCATCCCATACTTGGACAACATGTCCAATGCATAATGTCTCTGTTGATAGCCAAATATCCTCAAGTGTGCGAATGACCTCAATTTCCAAAAAGTAGCATAGATCTCCCAAATCCTTCATCTCAAACTTCCTTTTGAGAAGAATCTCTTCCAAGTTGTCACCCCAACAATAAGATCATCTACATAAATGGTGATGATCACAACACCCTTGTCACTCTTACGCACATATAAAGAGTGATCTACATCTGCCATATGAAAACCAGTAGTGACAAGATACTTAGCAATCTTGTCATGCCATATTCATGGAGCTTGCTTCAGCACATACAAGGCCTTACAAAGCTTACACACATACTATGGGTGACCTGTATCCTCAAAACTTGGTGGTAGATGATCCATATACACCTCTTCTTGTTGCAAGTCACCATGCAAGAATGCATTTTTGACATCCATCTGATGTAAAAACTAGCCTTTAGCTACAGCCACCATAATCACAACTCTCACAGTTACCATCTTTGCAAAACTGGGGCAAATGTCTCCTCATAATCAATCCCATGTGTCTACACATATACTTTGGCTACCAATCTAGCCTTGTACCTGCTTATGCTACCATCACTATTATGTTTCACCTTATACACCCACTTACATCCAATAGCTTTCTTGCCTTCAGGCAATGGCACCAAATCCCAAGTCTCATTTCCATAAAATGCATCCATCTCCTCATCCAGAGCTTTCTCCCAATACACATTTCCAATAGCCTCATCAAAACATGTGGTTTCTATAACCTGCACAACTTTTGCCATATATGCATAGTGATGTGCCACATAACCATCATAAGTCAACCTCCGCACAAGATTTCTGACTCTTCCATATCTTCGTAACTTTGCATTCATGGCTTCCATAGCCTTCTTCACACCAGGTGTCCTCATTGTTTGAATCCCAAGCTCCTCATCAAGGCTCATCTTTATGCCACTAGAATCTCCATCAACAAGAGAATGCCCTGCAAAAATGTCAGGCATACCAAGGGACTCAACCACTTTCTCTTTGCCTTTATGTGATGTACCAACTACATTTTCCAGGACTGGTATTATGACGCAACCTGCCACTCCATGGTCTATCAACAGAGCCGCTGGATGAGGACTCTCCTTGTCTACTCAATGCTTGTGATTGCTGACTTGCATTCTGTGCAACCACATTTCCACTTATATCAACCCCAACATCATCCTTTTTAGCAACATACCAGCTACTTATCTCATCAAATACAACATCCCTACTTACCCTCAATTCACGTGTAGCAGGATTATAATATCTATATCCCTTTTTCTCAAGGGAATACCCAATAAACACACATTTTTCTACTTTTGGATCCAGCTTGGTACATAACTCATATGGCACATGCACATATGCAATATATCCAAAAACTTTCAAGTGAGACAAATCAGGTTTCTTGCCAATAACTTTCTCCTCTGGTGTTACATCATGTATGGCTGCAATAGGAGCCATGTTCATAATATAAACTATTGTAGACACAACCTCAACCCAATAGCTATGTCGCATATTCTTCTCATCCATCAATGCTCGTGCTATATCTGAAATGTGCCTGTTTTTCCACTCAGCAACTCCATTTTGTTGCAGAGTGTATCTACATGTAAATTGTCTCTGAATGCCATTCTTTCATAAGAATTCAGAGAACTCATTGGAGAAGTATTCTCCCCCTCCATCTGACCTTAGGCACTTCACATGCTTTCCTGTCTGCTCTGAAATTTTGAAAATGAGTGAACACTTCACTCGTCCTTCATAAAGTACACCCACACTTTCCTCATGTGGTCATCACAATGAATGTTACGTAGTACCTACAACCACCCATAGACATAGTCTTCACAAGACCCCATACATCTTAATGCACAACATCTAGTACATTCCTGTTAACATTTCTATCATGTGAAAATACATGTTTTGTTTGCTTTCCAAATTGACATGCTTCACAAACTTTCTGCATGCCTTTAACTTTTAACTTAGACAGCCCTGTCACAATTTGTTTAGTCTACATAGACTTTGTTCTTTGCACATTGAAATGCCCAATTCTCTTATGCCAAATATATGTATTTGTAACAACTCCTGAACCATTTGTTGCAAACATTGCAGCACTCACTTCAGGCATATTTACATTCAATGTAAACATTCTACCCACTCTGTTGCCTTTTGCAACCAACCTGCACTTATCTTTAAAGTCTTCTACATAACAGCCACCATCATGAACTTGCAAACCCTACTCAATCATCTGGCCAACAGAAACCAGATTCTTTGTAATGTTTGGAACATGAAGTACATCTACAAGGTACTTCACCTTACCATCCTGCAAATAGACAACATGGGCAATTGGATGAGCAGTGTCATCCCTTATTTTAACAAAACCTAATCTTTCAAGACTCTTCATTTACTTGAACCACTCACCATGACTTGTCATGTGATTTGAAGCACCTCAATCAACATACCATACATCATCCTTACATGCTACTACATCAGTTCCTGACATAGCATTAACCACATGTTGCATAAAAACAACCTCTCATTATCCTCATTATTTCTGCTAGAGGATGCATAGTTGTTTTACTGCACTTTTCCATTTCACATGTCACTCTTCTTCTTATAGAAATCTACCTGCACATGCCCAAGCTTACCTCAATAAAAATAGCCTCGTGTATCATTATGTTTCCTTTGCCAATTACCACAACCTCATTGACTTTCCCTGCCTCTAAACTGGCCTCTTCCACCTGTATGTTATTGTTGTGAATCTTGGGCCTGTTGTTACTCTGCTGACTGTAATTCTAATTACCTATTTGGCCACCACCTTAGCCATGTCCATGACCTCTACCTCATCCTCTACTACCTACACTTGTGTAGAAGGCCTTCTGCTCTCTGAACTGTTTCTTTGTTGTGAAGACTGTTGATCTTCACCCAATTTCTTCTCCTCCCCGAGACCACGCAGACACACTTCCACCTTATCATCATCATCAAACAGAAACACCAATTGATGCAAGGGATTCCACAATGCCCTTGGTCTTCAAAGCATAATCATTCATAGACATATTCTTCTTTTCCACACAGTATGAAGCTCATTCTTCAACTGAATTTTATGTACCTTGGTGTTGGTTTCATATAGCTTCACCAAGGTGTCACATGCCTCCTTAGGTGACTTGGCATCCTGTATATGCTCAATCATAGTGTCCTAAATGCTGATAGAAAGCCAATACATAACTTTCCTTGCCCCTTGATTCCAATCCTTGAACTCTTTTATATCTGTAGAGCAATTGGATTAATCTCCGGTATCTCCGGTGCCTCCTCATGTTCACCTTCAATGTAGTCCTAGTAACCTTTTCCCATTAGGAAATTCGTCAATCTAAACCTCCAAGCATGGAAGTTATTCTTATCAAGCTTCTTTGCAACAATCTGGTTTATTCCATCATTTGACATCTTTTTTGCAAAACAAATTTACCAGCAAGCACTCTTGCTTGACCTGCACAAACTGTTGTATTCTCTATAAACGGTACTATACTACACCCAAATTGTCACAACCAATGACCTTACTTTATATACATACACCCAATAGCAATTTTGTGACCTTTTTGCAGCACACAGAGTGTCTGCACAACCAATCGCCCTTCTTGTTGTAGTTCAAAAAATAGAGTTTTGCAGAGAATCGAAACTTACCCGCCGCAATGCTTGTGAATGCATGAACTGAAAAACGGAGGTCCAGACGTGCCAAAAACACGTTTTTGTCTTGAAAAACCTCCTCCAATAAGATAGAATAGTTTCCCTGTAAGCTTTGCTCCCCGCAAAGAAATCTCCTTATTCAGAGTTCGTTTGCCATCTCGGAGAGCTCCGACAAGGGTGTAGTAGCCAACACAAAGAGGGAAGAGTAGATGAAGCTCTTACCTTTGTATCGCTTCCTATACTTCTCTTGCTTGCTGCTCAGCCCTTAGCATGAACCCGGATCTGATACCATGAAAAGATATAAGGGAGAAGAGAGCTTGAGCACACACACTCACACAAACCCTAGAAGAGAACACACAAGGTGAGGCTAAAAATTCTTCTTCTTCTTCACACAACAAAAGAGGTCTACAAAGAAAATAAAGTGACTAACACACATTATAGAGTATATACAAGTGGTCCATAATGTGAACACGCTAAGAGGAGTTGGTAGATGTGGACTCCATAGTCAGTGTAATCCAACTATAGAATCTCTGGCAAAGATATGTCAGTGCTAGCTACTGAACTCGTAGTGATATAAATGTCGAACAGTCATGCAGGCGCCTTGTGAGTGTCAGCTCATGTTGAGCTTAACATCTCAACATGCACCATTATATAAGAGAAGGACAATAAGTAAAAAGCAAACAGAGATAATGAAACAAGAGAGAAATGCAGGGGGAAAACGTATCAATCTTTGGATTGAGGGGTGTATTTATCTAGTCAATCCAATCATCCAAAGTCCTCCACAATTTAGTGGGCTTACATCTTTCATTAAGTATGTGTATGAAGGCAATGTGGGGTTATTGGGATACACTAGGAGGGTAGCAATGCAAGCTCATAGTGTTTACACATATGTTCAGTGCACCATGATGGGCATGGATGCAAGGATCAAGGAGCTCACAAAATCACTAAGTGAAAAGGAGAGAGAGAGAGCATTAGAGTCTGCAAGATGCGATGCATGTTATGGAAAATGTGGTGCATGTTGTGGAGGTAGACAATGAAGAACTGCATTGCAAAACATAGAGTTTGGAGAAGGAGAACAAAAACATGGTATCAATGCTTGCACAAAGAGAGAGAGAGAGCATTAGAGTCTGCAAGATGCGATGCATGTTATGGAAAATGCGGTGCATGTTATCGAGGTAGACAATGAAGAACTGCATTGCAAAACATAGAGTTTGGAGAAGGAGAACAAAAACATGGTATCAATGCTTGCACAAAGACTGTTGTTGTTGGACCGTCAATGAAAACCAAAGAAGCACGTGAGTGTGTGAGATTTCTCTAATCACTTCATCAATTGACCAAAGGGAGTGGGCAATATAATCGGCAGGTCTATGCATAATGTGAAAACATGAAGAATATGTTTTCCAACCCAAGTGAAGAGGCTGATTATGCAATTGCAAGGATCCCAAGCAAAGGTGTGGTGAAGTCTACATTGGAAAACCCCAAATTCAAAACTACTGGTGATGATGCTATAAGAGTACGCTTAAAGGAAGTAAGCAATACCTTCACATCTACAAATACTCAAGGCATATGTGACAAGCTAGGGATTAGCTCTGAATCCTATGCTATGATTTATAAGAAATTGGATGTAGGATTTAAGGTTGTTCTTAACAATATATGGGTGGCGCCCATCCCTAAACCATTCCATGTGAAATAGGCATGAAAAGATCTTAATGCAAAAGTCTTAGACACAATTGGTGAGCCAATACATTTGGAATAGACACAAATTCTTAAGTCTGGATCAAAGGAAGTGCCCTTTAAATTTCATGTGGACACTAAATTTATATTGGATGTATGTAAGCTACAAGCAGCAATGGTGAAGTTCTTGTTAATCCCATTTTGGATTAATAAATATGCTTCTCTATTTGAGGACATTAATAAGTGTCATGCAAAAGCACTATAAAAGTTGTAAACTATGAGATATTGGTCACCCAAGGCCTTAGTTAGTAAGATTTAAGCGCCCAAGTGTGAATAAGGGCCAATTGTATATAAGGCATTTTCTCATAATGAATGAACACAATCCCCCTTTGTGCTATAAGAGTTATTGATTTTGTCTTAAGAGAGAGATTGAGAGAGAATACTCTAGCACATGTTCCTTGTCTATACTTGTATACTTGTATTCTTGTTTGGAGGAGTGAGAGAGAGTGATTTCCTTGGTGGCGGGAGCGACTCTACGGTGATAGCGTGGAGGTGGATCTTGGAGGATTGGAGCTTCTCAAGTGAGCTTGGAGCCTCAAGGGACATGAGCTTGAAGCATTGGTAAGTGCCCTATGACAGTTGTGTTCTATTGCTTCTTCCAAAGGTGAACACATTCATGAGTTCCTTCTTGGAGGTGTGGTAGCCCATAACATATTTGGCACCACTTCGAGAAAACACCTTTGTTTCTTCCATCCTCTTTGAGTTTCAGCTCCCATTACATAAGTTTCACCATTGCCTTTGCATTCTAGTAGTGCATTGTGTATGGAATGAATGGATAAGGTTTGAGTGGAAGTGAAAGTTTGTGAGAAATTAATTGTTTTTATTGTGTGGGTGTGTATTGGAGTGACAGAGGAAATCTCCATTTCTTTTTCTTTTCAATTTTGATGTTTGTATCACCAAAATCGTGAACGTGAATGAGCAGGGTGATACTCAGTTTTTATTTCTTTGAAAAAATCCACAAAATTTGCAACAAAAATAAGGAGCCATTTATTGTGTTTTGAAAAAATTCCACAAAATTTGCAACAAAAATTTGAAAAAAAATAAGGAGCAGGGTGATACTCAGTTTTTGTTTCTTTGAAAAAATCCACAAAATTTGCAACAAAAATAAGGAGCCATTTATTGTGTTTTGAACTTTTATTACATTCTTTATACCTAGTACAATCATTTTGGAAGCATCTGAATAGGTAATTTACACCCAAACTCCTTTCTATCAATGCGGGAATTGTCCACGTGAAACTAAAGGAAAACATTTCACGACATGAACTACTTCCTATAATCTCACGACATGAAATGATCCCAAAATCATCGTCGCCAATTAGCACCACAATTCACGGGATTACCTTATTAAAAATAGTTGTCTTATCGTGACATCTCTGACACCATGGGTCTAACAAAATTGTAATCTATGAACTAGCAAAAAATGCTTCATGACATGAAACACTAAATAGTTCACAACATGAACGATTTACATTTCATGATGTGAACTGTTTCAGTGCATCTCATGGCGTGGACCAATTAAACTCACCGCATGAACTACATAGGAACTTGAGATGTGAACAGTTTCCATTTCACGACGTGAACAGGAGGCGCAGACATGATGGGTAGTAGGGAGAGCTAGCACACGAATGGACAGCTAGAGAATAGATAGTATAAATGAGTTTGATCTAACGTATACTCATATTTATACTTACACTGAAATTTATAATATTTTTAATAAATTTATACTTATGTTTATTGTTTTACTTACAAAATAGCTATAAACTTATATGTATTTTAATACCTTATGTTTATAATCTAGTAAATAAAGGACACTTCATTAAAATATAATAAATCATAAATCATAATTCTTTTTCACGTTACATTATAATATTATTTACAAAGTTACTTATATTATTAATTTCACTTAAATATATACTTAAAGTTATATTTATTTTTATACTTATATCTATAGACTCAAAAGGCAATGATGCTTCATTAAATTATAATAAATCATACTTCTATTTCTAGCATAGTTAATCATATTATTAATTGCACTTAAATATATACTTATAATTAAATTTATGTTTGTATGTACTTATACTTATCATTTTTTTGTTAAATATTCATGGGTTTGAAATGCATTAGACTTGAAAAACCACAACACTTTTTGAAAATAAATTAAAATTAAATTTACAACACTTTTAGAGAAACAGCTTCTTATATTCACTTAGAAGAATAAGAATTACATTGACTCCACAATCTCAAGGATGTTTGGAGCAACACACTGCTTGCATGTTTTGCAATGTTCACTCTCCGACTCCCAACCTTCCTACCATCCAACTTGAAATAGAAGTTACAAGGGGGATCATTGGACATCAGTTGGATTTCTTGCCTTAGAAAACTAAGGGGCTAATGACTCTCTACATTAACGCTAAAAGGGTCATGACCCTCCCAAAGAATAACCACATTAATGAGTGCTAAATGTTTGCCATCTCGCATGTCTTGGTCCAAGCTGAGCCACTCCCCTCGTAGAAGTCGCCACCTCCTATACTTGAAACGAATGCACAAAGTTTGTCTTCTTGCACTGAAGTACCTCTCATAAAAAACAAGAAACAACCAACATAAAAACATCATTAGGGGAAGGTTGAGGTCTATAGGGGCCCTTTAAGCTGCCATATTATGGTTTTAATGACTTTTTGTTAAAATGTTAAGTTTCTTTGACTTTAGATACCTTCTTATTCTTCAAATGGCTAGAAGTTTGAATTTCAAAGTTTCCCACCAAAATTGAATTTAAAATTGAGTGGGCAAAACCATATCATGTGACATATCTATGGAAAGAGCTCAACGAGTAGATTCTGGATCTCTAATCTCCGACAAATTTTGAGCTCATATGTAAACGTTATGGATGTTTGAAATTTCAAAAACTTTTCCCCCCACTTTTTGGGAATGAAAAGTACAAAAAGGCATCTTCTAGAGAATTGTTTAACATCTTTAATCACCCAACATTACATGGCATCACATGATTGGCCCTTTCCCTTAATAACCTTTTAATCACATGGCATCTTAAAGGGCCCCTATAGACCTCAACCTTCCCCTAATGAAAAACAAGAACAACTATTGTTATAAGTACTTGTGAATAAAAACTATCAAAAATCAACCTAAGTGCAATCTTACCTAAAGGTAATATCTAACATAGTCATTCTACACTCAATGATATTATCACGGCGAGTTCTCTTGAGATGCCATGACTCACCTAGTACCTGAGTCATCCAATCCTCAGATGGGTACTTGCATTGGTTAAGTAATCTTAGTTTTCTTCACTACTTCATAGAATCTAAACAAATGTGCAACTAAACCAAATGGAACAAACTAACTTAGTTGCAGATCTCTAGATCCTGTGGAGGGCTTCATGACACCATGAACATTAGTTTTATCTTGACCCTACATGCTACTAACATGTCTAAGCTAGGATTATACCATTCCTGGCTAGACAACGGTGGTGGTAGTGAAATGTTCTCCAAACTATGTGTCTCCAAGCTAGGATTTGCCATTCCTAGCTAGACAACGGTGGTGGTAGTGGAATGTTCTCCAAACTATGTGTCTCCAAGCTAGCATTTACCATTCCTTGCTAGACAACAGTGGTAGTGGTCAAATGTACTCCAAACTATGTCTCTCCATAACATACAATGAATCATAAAAGTAAACATTATAATATGCCAATTCACTTGCACTCTTGTTTTCATAGATCAGGGCACCTATCTTTGCATGTAAAACATTTAGCTTTCTTCTTAAATACTCTACATTCTACCATCCATGCAGAGTAGATGGATATAAAGCTGCAAGCAACACACATGCTTGTATTAAAACTCTATCTAATAACCATGTACTGAAAGCACAAGAACACAAAGCACAAAGATATAAGCTTAATGTTAGGCTTATGTCTTTCACTGAAGTTGTCATGATGCACTCAAATCTCTTTATGCATATAAACATGCTAAATGAAAGCCTCTGTTATTGTACTCATACCATTGGTACAACACATGAGTCTCCTAAACTCTATGATTCTACCTTTCCATTGTTTTTTGGGGTCTATTACATCCTTGAGCTTGACCTTGAAACTCCCACGAGTACTTGGTCACATTAAAATCCAATTTAACTTACTGTACTAATCAGGGATCTAGTTACCTTCACATCTCTCCTATTAAACACCTCCGTTGGTTGAATCTTACTAATATTCCTCCTCTTTGAAGAGATCTACAATTTAAAAAAAGCACCAAATTAACAAATTTAGACTGCATGATTAATAAATATGCGTTAAGATTGTAAGTAATAAATAAATATTAAAACAATAAGGAATAAACAGTAATCTACTGCTTTGATTTATATAACCTTGTTGCTCACAACCTTTGTCCTATGAAAATAAACATCAAGACAAAACATAAACAAACCTTACATCAATATGTCATAAAGCATAAGCTGAGCCACTCCTCTCATCATAGGTTGTCTCTTGTGTTGTAATAAAATCCTTGTATATTAATAACCAACATTATTACTAACCCTAGACACATTAACAATGAACATTAGTGCTAACCCTAAACACATGAAAAACTTAGTCTATTGATTGTTGCAGATCCAGTTACCCTCATTATCTCTCCTATTGAAAATGCCCCCATCAACATTATTACTAACCCTAAACACAACTTATCTCCTTATGAAACCCTAAATAGATAGAACACTTCTATGATAAGCAACAACAATGTTTTACAGCTTATAATAAGCATCACCAAACAACCTAAGAAAACCCTAAACCAATGAAGTATAAAGAGAGACTAAAACCAATGAAATGTGATAGAAATGATCATTACTAATAGAGACTTTGTAAAAACTAGATGTAGCTTGGTACCAAGATAAATATCATGTACATGAATCTATCTATAAATAAAAGAAACCAACAAGTTAGCTATGGTGTAAAAAAAACAAAAACATAGCAACAAAACACTAAACTTGGACCCCTGAGTTAGAACAGTACTACATAACGATTGTAAGCAACAAATAAGCATTCAAAGACTAAGAAATATTACCTTCTACAACCCACTGCTTTGATATTAACACAACCTTATGTCTCCAACCTTGCTCCTCTTGTAAAAATGAACAACACTATTACATTAGAGCATAACTTGAACAGAAATAAACACGCAAAGGAGCTATGGTGCACAGAAGAGAAAGCTCAGGTGAGAAAATGGACATAACTTAGTGAGCATTTTCCCAAATGAGATGAAATTTTAGGAGAAGGTAGCTATGGAAGCTACCTATAAAATTTTGTGAAGAAAGAAGTGCAGATGTAGATGATATGATGAAATTGAATTTCGTTAAAAAGGGGGGGAAATGAAAAGGTAGACAAATGAAAAGGGACCGAGAGTAGAAAGTTGAAAATAAAAAAATGTAAAAAATGAAGGACATTTTTCCAACTTCCATGTGCTGACCACAATGTACATCTGACAGAAAAGAATAGTTGGTGAAAACCACAAGAACATCTGACATTTCTCTTTTTTTCAGATATGGTCTCTATTTTTTTATTGTACTAAGTCATTTGGTCAAAGATATGACAAAAATATCCATGATACATGGATCTCGAATTCCAACTCTCTCAATTGTTAGGCCATTATTTTTTTATTCACTCATTAAGGAGCATAATGGAGAGTCCATATTTCTCCTAATGTCCGGAATCCGGATCTGATTCCTAAGGCCTATTATGGCCCCCTTCTTCTGGTCCTTCCATGGCAAATCCCCTAGAGACAAATTTAATTGGTTTTCCTAGGCCATACCTGAACTCGTAAGCCGTCCTCCTACTAATTACTCCTGCATGGCCAAGCCTTGTCCTTTCATCTTCCCTCCGGGAACTGTACTTCGATGGGCTTAGCATAGGGGTACTTATTCTTGGCCTTTTCCATTGCCTTGATGGCCAACCCCATAGCAAAAGCATGTGGCTCCGTTAGCTTTGGGAGGATGGCAACATTTTCGAATATTGTTTTCTTAGGCTCTCTTGGTCTCCTTCTTCCTCCTTGGCTCCACTTTCACCCATAGGTGGCTTGCTTGTTGGTTCAAAAAGGGTTTTTGTCTTTTCTCCTTCTACCAGGAAGCTCCGGTTAGTGAGGGGCAATGGAAGTTCTACCATGTCCCGTGAGACGAGACGAGACTCCCCCACTTCCTCATACAGCCTGGGATCTGGATGAGGGGCTCCTCTTGCATGATGACTCCCCTACCTGTGAGATGCTCTACCCTTGCTTCTCAACACCTTCATTCAACTGGTTCATAAATAGTGCAACTTCATTCCATTTGGATGGTTGCATTGCTCTTGCTTTCACAACTTGGATCAGAATCCTCATATGCCTAAGAGTTGTCTCCATGCTGAACTTGGAGCCTCCTTGCCTGCTCTCTTCCTGGAACCTCTATTGCAGTTCCTCCTAAAGTTTTTGCCTTTTCTCTTTTTGCCCATTTTTGGAAGTCTTCAATAAATGTTTCTTTGTTTCTCACTTGCATCATGTCATGAGCTTTTTTCATAGCATCTAGTTGCTCCTGTCTCTTTTTGAGATCGACATGAGCTGTGGTCAGAGTGACATAGAGCTCATTAACCATCATCTTGTCCCCTTTTGCTCTTGTTACTCTTGTTCCAGATCAACACCATATCCAGGAGCGGCTAGCTCACTTACACTCACACCCGGAGATCATGCTCCGAGGTATTTTTGCCTCGCCATCGCCTATGTATCACATAATACACCCCCATTATGGTACTGGTTGGAGCTAAATAGATCTGCATTGCATTGTTGTATACCCTATGCATATAGGTTACATACTGAGCCTCTAGCAGTAGTGCTCCATCCATCACATCCCCCCACTAGCTCTGTACTTTCATAGTTTATTTCATGTTCATTTTGTCCTTTTTTTCTGGACGTCTATTGTCTATAGGCCCAGATTTTTTATCAAGGCAAGGATATTTTTCAGCCTACACTCAAGACTATGGCTTCTTAGTGATATTTGAACAATGCTTCACGCTTTTGAAAGAAAGTGGCCTCTCCCCGGCGGATGTGTCATGCTGCCAACACAGGGAATGGAGGCATGGTGCTTGTTGACTATAAAGGCCCGCATTTTTCATCAAGGCAAGGATATTTTTTAACCTATACTCATGACTATGGCTTCTTAGTGATATTTGAACAATTTCTAAGCACTCCCTTGCAATTATTGGTTGACTTCTTGAATTTCTTGAATCTTTCCTTGAGATTTAGGGCTTTCTTCCAAGAAACCCTAGTTTCTTTGTTGTCATATATATAGGCAGTGATGTGTGTGAACACACTTAGGACCACCGGGGTACTTTTTTTCTCTTTAGGACGTTTTTTTCCCCGGCTTGTATATACGCCCATCATTCTAGGGCTAACTTACATTGACACAAGCTAATACACTATGTGTTGTGTGCATTCTTGCTTCTTCTTCTCCAAGCTTTGTGTGCTTTCCTGCAACCCTAATTCCAATAATTGGTATCAGAGCAGGCATCGGCTCCCAGGGTTACGCCGCTAGCACTCTTCGACTCATGTTCTTCGATTGAGGTGAGCTTTCACAAGCGCTTGAAGGTCCCTATACTCTGCAGATATGACCGTAGGCCTCAGTGTTCTCAAAAATTGCATCTGAGGTCGTTTCGGGCTCCATTTTTGCATTACAAGTTCTATACAGGTGTTTTCGTCATTTTGTGCAGAAATTTTGACATTGCAGTTTTCTGCAAAACAGGTATACGTATTCTATTGTGAACCATGCTACATAGCACGAGTTGTTTTTTGTTCAGTCTTTGCTTCATTACAGGTAGCTTTTGCATTAGTTTCAGTCAGTGGCCATGGCTAATAACAGCAATGATGTATTTCGCATGTTGTCTGCTGTGCTGATGACAAATTGGATGGAGACAGCAACTACCCACTTTGGGCATACATGATGCAGCATGTTTTGGCTACAAAAGGAGTGTGGAACATTGTGCAAGGTATGGATCTACATCCAGGTTTTGTGGATGTAGGATCTGTTGAGGATGTTGCAGGTTCTAGCAGCTCTACTGTTGCTGCTATTTTACCCACTGCTAAACAAGCTTGGGATGGTAAAGATGCACAGGCTCATGCCTTGATTGCACTTTCTATCAAACATAATATGGAGAGACGGAAAACTCTCTCACTTGTAGCAAGAGTAGTATGATCCACACTTAGCTCAATCCAATGGGATTTGCATCCCTTTCGGAGCTAGGGATTCAACCCGTACCGGTGCACAAAAGCTTATCCATTTGATGGAGAGAATGTGAAGAAAACTACTACTATTGACATAGACTCAACACACACTCAAGCTCAATCTTGCTATTGCTCAACTCCACATTCCATTCATCCATACATCCAAACAAGAAGAAAGCCTAGCTATTGCTTACACAAGATCTAGCATTCTTCATTCTCAAATAATCATTTCCCTAGCATGCACACAACTCTTGAAGCTATCAATAAGAAACATGCATACTAGAAAATTGACAAAAGAAGAGAGACAAATATCAACTCATTGCATTGAATTAACAAAAGAATAGAACTTACAACAATGTAGATGGGGAGTGAGAAGAGCTTGCACCTCTATGGAAGAAGAGGGAGAGCTAGTCTCAAGAGAGCTCAAACATGAGTTTGCCCAATGTGTCCATGCTCTCAAATGAGCCACCTTTTATACAAAAATTCTAGAACTCTCAAAAGTTCCCATGTGGGATTATTGTGAAGCCCTCTCCCACATTCATCTACAAAGTGGAACTCTTTACAAGAGCCCTAAGTATCTTTTTTGTTGCTTCCTTGTATTGATCTTCATTTGCATGCAACACATAACTTTACTCCACATATTCGTTTACCTAAAACAACAAAATAGACTTGGGATATTCTAGGTGGTTTGTATGCAAATCGTAAAACGAGGCAAAAATCTTTTACCTGCGTAAAGAGCTACAATCGAAGATTATGCAGGAAGATGATGACATGAATGTTTTTCTTGCTGAGATTAAAGATCTCAAGATATTAAACGTGTGGATGATGTACATCTAATCATTGCTCTCTATGTCGATGACATGCTGCTCATCATCACAGGACCAAATGAAAGTCATATTGCTGATTTTAAGGCTGATTTTAATGCCTCTTTTGAGATGTCAGATTTGGGGCATTTGCATCATTATTTGGGGATACAATTTAAGTAGTGTGATGGAGGTATTGCTTTGTGTCAGACAAAGTATATTGAGACATTGTTGCGAAGATTTGGCCTTGAAGACTGCAAGCCTATACTCCAATGGAGACAGGTTTGAAGTTGAGTCTTCATGATGCTGGAGATCACTTTGATGTCACACTCTATCAGACAGCTATTGGTTGCCTCATTTATGTATGCATTACGAGGCCAGACATTCAATTTGCAGTCTCACAGGTGAGCAAGTTTATGCATAGCCCAGGGTCTCAGCATTGGAAGGCAGTTAAACGCATCTTTCGCTACTTGAGTGACACCATACATCTTGGGTTGTTTTATCCCAAGGGGGGATCGTTGTTGCCAGATTTACATGCTTTTTCGGACTCAGATTAGGCTAGTTGCTATGACACAAGAGTGTCCACAAGTGGTTTTTGTTTCATGCTTGGTAGCTCATGCATATCTTGGTTGAGCAAGAAGCAACCTACTGTGGCCACTTCTAGTTGTGAAGCTGAGTACAGGGCAGCTTTCACAGCTACGGTTGAGTGTGTGTGGCTCAGACGGCTTATGGTGGCTGACTTGGGTGTTGGACAGGAGTCTGCCACCTCTATCTACACTGATAGTCAGAGCGCATTGGCAGTTGTTTTTGCGAGAAACCCAGTTTTTCATGCTCGCACAAAGTACATTGAGGTGTATTATCAATATGTCAGGGAGAGACTCTCAGCAGGAGAGATCAGCTTGGCATATGTGCCAACACAGGACAACCTCGCCGAAGGCGCTTCCTCGTGAGAAGTTTGAAGCTTTCCATAAAGCTTTGGGCTTGCTTCCCTTTGTGGAGTGATCTACTTTGAGCATGGCACTTCCCTATACATGAGTGCCAGCTCTCGTTCACACCATCACTCCCAGGGGGGATTTGTTGCCATATATATAGGTAGTGATGTGTGTGAACACACTTAGGACCGCCGGGGTACTTTTTCCCTCTTTAGGAGGTTTTTTCCTTGGCTTGTATATACGCCCATCATTCTAGGGCTAACTTATCTTTGTACATTGACACAATCTAATACACTATGTGTTGTGTGCATTCTTGCTTCTTCTTCTCCAAGCTTTGTGTGCTTTCCTGCAACTCTAATTCCAACATTCTTGACATTGTCCATTCCAACTTACCATTAGCCTTGTCTAATCATCATGAGTACATGCTAATGTAATAATGGATTATGCATGAGTTCATGAAAATCATTGTAAGTCAACATACCTACATCTTTGAAGTTCAAATCACATCTATCACATCCCTTTGTACCCCACATTCTATTCCTAGAATCTTGATGTGTGTGAGGGTACCTTGGCATTTGATTGGAGAGGCCAAGGGGAGCATGGTTTAAATCTTCCTTGCCATCGTGAGTGCCATGTAAAGCGGTAAGGAAGAGGATTAGATACATTGGATGCGAAAAAATTATCCCAACTTGTGCTTACATAGGTACGAGGGTGGGAAGTGCTTAGCCAGGGAAGGAAATGGGCAAGCATCAATGCTCTACATCAACAACAATTAGGATTGATTTCAGCATTAACAACATCCTACATTCAGCATTGCATTGAAGAAATTGCATGGGAAAATGCAATTGTGTCACATGGTAAAGACATGATAGACAATGGAAATGGAATTTCATGAGCCTATGTTACATGCATGATTGGGAAAATGATGCCTTTGTTGGGATGCAAAGTGATGCAAATTTGTTGATGGATTGTTATCAAGAGTTAATGTGAACAGTGGATATTAGATTGTGGACACATCTATATTAATATTTGGGCACTAAAAAAAATGATACCATGCCAATTGTGGACACATATAAGGTGCTTTTGGATGCCAATGATGCTTGGAAGAAAGGGAACATGCAGAAGGCAAATGGGTACCAAAGGAGCTCATTAGCAAAATCTACAGATTCACAAAATCCTAATTCAATAAAATTACATTAGGGATGGAGTTTGAGTGATTATATAGGCTTTTATTACTCCCTTACACCTTCCCAACAAGCCTTAAACCTCTCCAATATCATTTGGATCCCCAACTTGCCATTTTTCAATGGAGGTCAAAACTTGTGCCGAGTCAAAAACAACAGACTATTTGGGACAAATGACATGATAGGATGGATGTACATCATTAGGGCTTCCCAATAATCCATAGTTCACCTTAATCTGATGTCGTTTGGGGGGTCAAACTTCTATGCTTGACTTTGTTCAAAAAGTCAAATCAAAGGATCTCTACACTTTGACTTTGGTCAAAACCCTCTTGAACATAGTTAGTACTTGTCATCACAAGCCCACACACCAAATTTCATCTAAGTAAAATGACATTTGAGTACTTTATGGCCTAAATCCTATTTTTAGCAATGTCGCGCGTTAATCCTAAAATAGAGAATATTAGGACTATTTGAAAATCCTTGGTTCTGCATATTTGCATGCTACACCACAAGATCTATCCACAGAGCCCTAGATCATCAAATTATGACATCATTCAGGCCTTCTACTACCCATTTCCCATTTTCAGCCACCATTATGCCGAGGGATGTCCGTCTAAGCAAGCAATGGAACTTCATGAGATAAGGGAAGATAGAGAAATGGCCATGAATGAGGATCGTGTAGTGGATATTGGTGATGAGGTTATGAATTTATAAGATGATAACATTGCAAATGTGGCACATAGGACTAATCATGTGCAAATTGGGCCAAGTTTTTCAAATGTGGCCAATACATCAAATCATTTGGGGGGAGAAAATGCACAAGCAATGCCCGCTACTATGATAAATGATATGTTAGAAATGATGATGATAATGAGAATCATGATGCAACCACTTATGCAGCATGAGATTACACGCACCATAATGCAAACACTTGTGCAAGAGATTAGGGGCATGCATGGAGACATGAAGACCAAGGATGAAGACAAGGGTGGACCATCTCATAAGGTTCAACAAGCTCATGTTGAAGACAAAGAGAATTATTACCCAAGCTTTCATTCTACTCATGGTGCTATGTGCAACCCAATGTTTACACACTCACCCAATGATGCCAAAGGTTAAGATCATGCATCTCCAAATGAAGGTTCAAGAGTCCCAAGAAGTGATGGTCACGTTCCATTCAAAGGGAATACTCATCAAGGAGGTGCTTCAAGACCTCATGTTGAGAAAGATTTCTTTGGTGAGTTTGAGGATTACAATCATTATGTGGATGGGCCTATGTGTAGGCATGGTGACCATCATGGGAATGGAAAGGAATTCAAGGGTGTGAAGAATAAGACCATCCTCTCAAAGTTTAGTGGTGAAGGAACTAATAATGATGTCTTTAAGGAGTGGGTGAACAAATTGGATCTCTATTTTAAGATGAACCCTTAAAGTGAAAAATCTATGGTTTACTTCGCCACTTTATAGTTAGAAGTTGGAAGGGTACATGGTGGAGGCATCTCCAATTGGCAATCACAAGGTTATGAGGCCACAAGTGGGGATGCTTTCAAACAAGATATAAGGGACACATTCACTTCCAATATGCACAAGGAAAAAATGGTTTGTGAATGGGAAGATCTACAACAAAGATACATGAGTGTGAAGAAGTATACAAATAAGTTTCTCAAAATTATGCTTCATGTTGAAGGGTTTAGTAAGGAGTTCAAAATAGTCAAGTATATCAAGGGCTTAAAGAATTCAATTGGAACAGATGTGAAGGCACAAAGGCCAACAAGTCTCAAGGATGCAATGATCTTAGCTGAAGTATATGAAGAAAAGTATGCAAATACATGGGTGAACCGTCGGCCAGATTATGGGTAAAATGCTTTCACAAAGCCATCTCCTACCACTCCAAATGTACCCGAATTTCCAACCATCTATGGTAGTGGTTGAAAACCATACAATGCGGGTGCTTTTAAAAGTGGGAATACTTCTCAAAATCCTTCACAAGAGAGTGCAAATCCAACTAATGATGGGGTCACCAAGACCAAATTTGTGAAGAAAGACCGCATTAATGAGAATCATGAGGGATAAAAAACCTATCCTACAAATGTGGTGGAAGGTATATTAAGGACCATTGGAAGGAGTGAAAAGCCCACAATGTCAAGATTAATATGGTTTATTCAAAAGTAGTGGATCACACTAATGACAAAGAACTGGAGCCATTTGAGGATCCATGTGAGTTTGTGGATGTCGACTATTCTTTAGAGCTGGATAGGGAGTTTCCTTTTGACCCCGGTGATTCTCTTGGTGATCTTCATGACTATGATGATGGCTTACCTCATACTTTGGGTGCTACAAATGCATATAAACACCATGCTTCTCTTTGTTCCATATCCAATTAATCCTATGCTGGTTGCAAAGGGGCACATACATTGAGATTCAAGGCTAAGGTCAAGGGAAGAGATGCATTTGTGTGTGGATAGCGGTAGCACACATAGTTTTGTGAACTACAAATCATTGGGAGATCTGATACTGTACCCGGATGCATTGGGAAATGAAGAGAAAAGTTCAAGTAGCAAACAGTGATAGCATGGATTGCACAATGATTTGCGGAGATGTGGAATTGATGCTCTCAAAAGAGTACACTTGCAAAGCTGAATTCTTAGTGCTCGATATGGGGCTGATTGATATGGTTTTAGGATGTGATTGGCTATCAACTCTTGGAACCTTCTCCATGAATTTGCAAAAATGATTTTTTAGATTTATACCTGGGAACGAGACCATTACACTGTATGGTTTTGGCACCTCAAAGTTAACCTTGATCAATAGCACACAACTCAAGAGGAAATTGAAGAGGAGTGGCTATATGTATGTTTTGCAGCTTTTTAAGGAAAAGGACATTGAAAAAGAGAGAAAAGTGACACATGTGGACATGAAGAAGCTCCTTCAAGAATATGAAGATGTGTTTCATATGCCCAAGTGCTTGCCACCACACCAATGAGGGAGGTTGATCATGCCATTGAGTTGGAGCCAAATGCAAGGCCGGTCAACACACCTCCATATAGGTTATCAAAAGTGGAGAAAGATGAAGTGGCAAAGCAAGTTAAACAGCTCATTGGTGGAACCAAGTCAATCATAATTTGCATCGCCGTTTTATTGGTGAAGAAGAAGGATGGGACTTTTAGAATGTGCATAGATTATCGAGACGTTAACAAAATCACCGTCAAGAATAGCTACCCAATCCCAAGAATTGATGATCTTTTGGATGAATTTAAGGGTGCCAAGTTCTTCACCAAGACTGACTTATGGCCTGGCTACCACCAAATAAGAATGAAAAGTTGGGATCAGCACAAGAAAACATTTCGTACTAAAAGAAGTCTCTGCCATTTCATGGTGATGCCATTTGGTTTATGTAATGCACCGGCCACTTTTCAAGCATTGAAGAACAAAGTGTATTGGTTTTTTTTAATGACATATTGG
Source organism: Cibotium barometz (assembly GCF_041138505.1). Taxonomy (NCBI): domain Eukaryota; kingdom Viridiplantae; phylum Streptophyta; class Polypodiopsida; order Cyatheales; family Cibotiaceae; genus Cibotium; species Cibotium barometz. Next base: position 16,847,968 of record NC_141101.1, read on the forward strand.
TATATATAAAGATTGAAGAGGAGCACTTGGTTTGTGTGAAGGAGGTATTTGATACATTGAGAGCCAACCACTTGTATGCCAAAGAAACCAAGTGTACATTCATGGCAAAAGAGGTGGAATACCATGGTCACATTGTAATCATTGATGGCATAAAGGTGGACCCCAAGAAGGTGGAATGTGTGAAGAATTGGCGTACTCCTGCCAATCTCACTCAAGTGAGGGGATTCTTAGGTCTCTCATCATTCTATCATTGGTTCATGCACATATAGCAGCTCCTTTGATAGATAAGTTGAAGAAAGAGGCATTCTTTTGGGATGTAATGGCATAAAAGAGTTTTGATGATATTCATGAACAAAATGATTACTTTGGCACCTATCTTGGTATGCCCGGATTTCTCCAAGGCTTTCACTATTAAAGCGGATGTATGTGGAAGAGGAATTGGTGCGGTGTTTTATCAAGACCATGGAGTCATTGCTTATGAAAGCTACAAACTTGATGACAAAGAGATGAACATGTGATGACCAAGAGATGATTGCTTTTTTGCATGCAATCAAGAAAAGGCATCACTATCTTTATGGAAGCAAGTTTTATGTGCAAAGTGACCATAGGGTTCTTCAATTCTTCCTATCTCAATCAAACCTCTCACCTAAGAAAAGAAGATGGTTGGATACCCTTCAACAATATGATTTTGAGATCACATATCCGAAGAGAAATGAAAATGTGATGGGGAGGATTCACTCTCTAGAATGTGGGCATGTTCTTTATCGGCCACATAAGTGCATAATGATTGGGTTGTTGAGGAGATTCAAGAGGAATACATGCTTAATGATGAGGCTTCACAAATAGTGCAAAAATTACAACATGGTGTTTGTGATGATTTACCTCATTTTTTATTATAAAATGGTCTCCTCTATCACAAGAAAAGGGTGTATCCATTACCCCACTCATCCTTCAAGAAAAAGGTCATGGATGAGATGCATTCTACTCACATGGCAAGACATTTGTTTCAATTGGAAAGGCCTATGGAGGGAAGTCAAAGAATATATTGCTAAGTGTATGCCTTGTCAACTCAACAAGGATCCCACACACAAGCCCGGTGGTTTTCTTCAGCCTTTACCTATTTTGAAGGATAAATGGATACATATTGCTACGGATTTCATTACCAGCTTGCCTTCTACCAAGAGGGGATGGGATAGCATCTATGTGGTAGTTGACTAGTTGACAAAATTTTCTTATTTTGTACCAACAAAAGTGAGACACTTGAAAGTGAGACACTTGAAATCTATGATGGCACACCAAGTCATGGAAAATGTGTTCAAGTTGCATGGTATGCACAGCAACTTTAGCCTTTACCTATTTCGAAGGATAAATGGATGCATATTGCTATGGATTTCATTACCAGCTTGCCTTCTACCAAGAGGATGTGGTAGTTTTGACTAGTTGACAAAATTTTCTTATTTTGTACCAACAAAAGTGAGACACTTGAAATCTATGATGGCACACCAAGTCATGGAAAATGTGTTCAAGTTGCATGGTATGCACAGCAACTAATATAGTGAGTGATCGAGATGTGAAGTTTATGGGCACATTTTGGTGTGCATTGTTTAATAGCATGGGCATTAAGTTGACTAGTACAGCCTATAACACCATATTAGTGAATTTGGGAATTTCCCAATTCCCATTTTTGAATACTTAAAAAAGGGGACATGGATAACATGTTTGTAAGTTTCTCAAAACCCTATCATATGACCTATCATTGGAAAGCGCTTGAAAAATGGAATCTAAAGAGCTATAAAGCGCTCATTTTGGATTAGTGGTGTTCAAGTTATGGTTAATCCAAACTTTTGACCACGTGTCCCAAACTTGTGGAAAATTCCCATATTTCCCAATATGGTGTTCTATCATCCAGAAACTGATGGTGAAACTAAAAGGGTCAATAAGTGGCTTGAGCCTTACTTGAGGCATTATTGTTGCTATGAAATGCAACATGCATGGGATGATTGGTTGCATTTGGTAGAGTTTACCTACAATAGCACCTATCATAGTAGTATTGGAATGTCGCCTTATGAGGCTATGTATGGTACAAGGTGCATGTACCGATCATAGCATTCAAGTAAGGGAATGCAAATCCACATACAAGGGATGAAGTGGAAAAAATGAAAACATGCAAAGAGAACATCAAGAAGTCTCAAGAGAAGATGAATCATTATGAATATGCACATCAAAGGCCATTGGAATTCAAAGAAGGGTACTTTGTGTTCTTGAGGATACCTAAGACTCGATATGGATCTCTCAAAGGTAGTACCAACACAAAGCTTGCACAGTGTTATTATGGACCATACAAAGTATTGAGGAGAGTTGGTGAAGTGGCTTATCAATTGCTACTTCCATCTACTACAAGAGTACATGATGTCTATCACGTATCACATTTGAAGGCATATGTTGGTCCCGAGGTGCAAGTATTGGATGAGCTTCCACCCATGAGTGAAGATGGAATGGTGGAGTACATACCCAAGAAGGTGTTCGGAGAAAGAGAAAAGGTGCTATGTGCAACCGCACTTTGCATGAATACCTTGTCAAGTGGAAATATTTACCTCAAGTTCAAGCAACATGGAAGCCTGCCTGTATGTTGGAGGGGATGGAACGCCTTTTTGATGCATCCAAGGTGCACTCTTGAGTCAAAATAGTAAAAAAAATCTTATTGTAATTTATTGTCAAATGGATGCAATTAACATATACACTTCTTAGCCATGATTGGCAATGAATTGGGGAGCATTTCATGAATTTTTGGATGTCTCAAATGCTCAAATCATACTCTTTTTTGGACAGCTTTGGCAAATAAGTGTGAAGTGATTCATGTTGATGCTTATGCAAACCATCCATACTACGGTTCTACTTTGAGCATGTTTTGACGATGAAGCATATTTGGGTGGGGATGGTTTATAATGAAGTGGTACACATAAGTGTGGACACAAGTCTTACATATGAGGCTAAGGGCCAAGCATAAGTTGTATTAGGCCAAAGGGCCAAGTGTGAGTGGGGGGACATAGGCTTATGGGCCAAAGGCCAAGTAGGTTGGACATTAATACTTGTATGTGTGAAAAGGGGGCCATGGTATATAGGCCAATGTGAATAGCTAATCACAATTAACTCATACTAATCAAAATTACAAGCTAATAAGCTTCCATGGAAACTTTGCCCTTCTCCTTGCTTATGGATGGTGCTCCTCACCCATGTCATCACTCCATGCCTTGAGTGATCATTACTAGTTCATTGTATTCTGAGTGTTGTGAGTTGGCAGCTCTCAAGAGCAATAGAGATGATAATGCTTTCAAGATGAAGATGGTGAGTTTATTGTTGGAGGATGGAACGTTGGAGTGGTTTGAGTATGAGGCTAAGGATGCTGACATAAGAAGTTGGAATGGGTTACGCGAAGCCCTAAAGATGAAATATAGGAGAGCTGACAGTCTTAAGGACTTGTGAAAAGAGTTGGGTAGGTTGACCCAAGGAGAGAATGAAGAGGTGTCAGATTTTGTGGAGAGGTTTGAATCTTCTTGGAGGAGGATGTTGAAGACCTTGGGAAAGAACCGGGTACCTCCTGACTTTTTAAAGAAGGAAATATTTATTGAGTTACTGACTAAGAGGAATCAGAGAGAAGGTGAAACTGAAGGACCCACCCATGTTTATTAAAGTTGTCAAGGCTATTGTGTACCATGAGAGGAAAATGAGGTGGAAAGTGATTTTGTATATGCCAACCTCTAGGATAGGTAAAGCGACCATGTTTGATTTGTTTTATCTTGTGTCTTGCTAGAGACAGTATGCAAGATGTAGATCCATCTGTGAGTGCTATGTCAATGAATGCAAGGGCAAAGGACCAGTATGTCTGTGAAGTGACAGAGAATGTAGGTTGTATAGTCGTGGACCCAAGGATGGAGATAGTAGATGTTGGTGAAGCGATGGAGGACTACATAATGGTTGGGGAGTCTGTTATAGAGGGGAAAGTGATCCCTAGTGAGCTAGAGATACCACAGGTACCTGAGGAGAATGTTGTTTCATTAGAGGATGCAAGTATGGAGGCTGTAGGTTTATCTGGTGAAGTGTTAGAATGTGAGGTAGAGGGCCTATCAGAGTTCCCTTTTTTGATGACACAGAGGTTGACGATGGTAGCCTTGTTGGGCAATCATGTGCGTATAAAAGTGTGGATAATGTTACAGGTACTTTGATGAATGATATATTAGAAGTCGTCTTTAATTTGTTTGAAGAGTCTGTAGATTTAAGTGATGTTGAGTAGGTGGGTGCCCTTGTGGATACTGAAGAGTGTGCCGGTGAGCATGAAGTTTTGGATACGATGAGAATATTATGGGATAAAGAGGTTGTGGATGCTGACGAGAGAATGCTACAGGTTGTTGATTTGGGAGGTGTGGATGCTAACTAGAGAATGATGTGGGTTGCTGATTTGAGAGGTTTGGATGTTAGAGTTCACATTGTTCTTGACATCTAGTTTGATGATAAGGATAGTAATATGCATGCAGGGGTTTGATGGAGGTACAAGGAGTTGTAAAATGGGAAGAGTTGGATGGAGATCTCAGAACAGATGAGGAAAAAGAGGCAAGAAGGTTGGATAGTAAGTTTACGTCTATGATGTGGCTAGTTTCTAGGGGCTAGAGTAAGGGGTTGTTAGAAGATATTATGCAACTTTTTGACCCAAGTGGCTGGTTCAGTTCAATTGGATGGCTTTGGAGGAGGGTATGGTACGCTTTTGGCCCCCACGTGGATGATGAGATGTTGGTTCATGTCTTTGTTGCTGTATATAGGGGCTGTATAGAGTGGTTTACCCTTGCCCAGCTTACCGGGATATCGGATTGTCCAAGATGGACTCCATCCGCCCGCAGCACATGCCATTGCTATGTCCAACCTATCATTGATCATTCCTATTACTAATTCTTTTTCAAATGGATGCTTCTCATTGATAAATTCTCAATTTAAGAATCAAACTCTATGCTCGTTAAGCTAGAGGTTAAGAAAATGGTTTTTTAATGCTTTTATGCTAATAAAATTATGGTAAACTTATGATTTAATTCCATAAATTAGATTTAAGTCTAACAATAGTTATTCTATCATAATTGTATTACAAAGTCTTATTCTTTCTAGAAATATTAAAAATTATCAGTAAATAGCTGAGCGAAGCTATGGTAAAATTTTCAAAAATTAATACATAGCTCATTTTTATGCATAATGTGAAAAGCAAACTGCCTGCCATATTCTAGGATTAGTCATCCTATGCTAAAAGAATGATTTTCATCACATTCATGGAAAACTAATTTTTTGAATTTATGCATAAATATTTAATTAAAGAAAAGAGAAAATTTTATTTTATGCAAAAAGAGGAATTCCCATGATAATGGAGATCCATGTAATTAAATGGAAAAAGAGAAATTTTGGTATATAAAATAAAGGATATTTTTGTTTAATTTTAAGAGAAATTTAGATAAATTTATTTTATGCATGAGAAAATTTTAATGATAAAAGAGGAGTTCCCATGACATTTGGAATTCAATCATTTAAATGGTAAAAGTGAAATTCTTGGCATATTTGAACTAATGGATATTAGTTTTAAGAGAAATCTTAGATAAATTTATTTTATGCATGACAAATTTTAAATGATAAAAGAAGAATTCCCATGACATTTGGAATTCAATCATTTAAATGGTAAAAGTGAAATTCTTGGCATATTTGAATTAATGGATATTTTTATTTAGTTTTAAGAGAAATCTTAGATAAATTCTTTTGATGATAAAAGAGAAATTTCCATGACAATTGGAATCCAATCATTAAATGGGAAAAAGAGGATTTTTAAGCTTATTCAAAAAAAATGGATATTTGTATTTAGTTAAAAGAAGAATTTTTATGGTATTTAAGTAGAGAAAGATTTGAATTAAATTTTGGTGACAAAAGAGGAATTTATACCATAATTCCACCTAGAGAATTAAGGTTGATAAATTTAGTAGTGGAAAGAATATCTTTGGATATTTTATGTGGATAAATCACCAAAGTGATATTTACCCAAAATTAGATTAAATTGAAGAAGAGTATTTTCATAAAAATCTGATATTCTCATATAAAACCATTTCTTAATCTATCATGGTTAAGAAGGAATGAAATTCATAAAGTTGGAATTTTCTTACGGTTAAAAGTTCAGTGTAAGATTCCTCCCTTCAGCTTCTGAGGTGTACAAGTGTAAGAACCTCCCCTTCTGATCTTGTAATTATTCCCCTCTTTGAAATAAAACAAAGATTTTATTTTACCCTATTTTTTAGCCTAGAGAGAGATAATCTCAAATTGAGATATTTTTGGATAAAAAATCCTCCTAGTTTCTAAAATGGTTTCCCCTGAAAACAAAAATTCAAAAAGAACTTTCCAATGTGCATTTGGAATTAATTGAAAAGATGTATAATAGATTTCCAAAAATTTTTGGATTACGGTCCAATTAAGGTTCCTATGGGCCAATAGGATCAATCCAAGTGTGGGGAGGAGATAAATCCAATTTATAAAAGAAAAACCCCCAAAAATGAGTAAATGCTCACATAAGATGAAGAGTTGACTAAGGACAAGGTTTATTAGTAAAAACTATGAGTATTTTAAAAAAAATGAGATATTTTGGGTATAATGATTCAATTTTGACACCTTGGTGGTAAGGAGAAGGGACCTCTTCAAGGAGGCGCCTATTTCACTTGTGTGGTGGAGTTTTAAACTAAAAAATATTGTGATATTTTTATCTCTCCTCTCTCCTAGATCAAACCAAATCAAAAGGAAGCCAAGCTAGGTCCAAAACAAAAGGAAGCCAAGCTAGGTCCAAAGCTTGTCCAAATTCAGCCAAACTGAACCTAGAAAATTCTAGAAACTAGTTGGACTTGGTTAGAGGCCTCCCTCACCTAGTTGGACTTGGTTAGAGGCCTCCCTCACCTATATAAATAGATCCTTAGTCCTTTGTAAAAAGATATGAGAACTATACCATGCCAGTATTATACTGAAATAATGATATTTTCTGTTATCCTCTAAAAATCCTCTACAAATTGAAGAGATTGGAGCTTCTCCCTCTCTTCAATCTTCCTTGGTGACTCCAACAACATACAAACCAATTGATTGGTTGGGAGCCTCTATTGTGATCAAAGAATTAAGTAATTTAGGAGGTACAATGTGGATTATTGTCTTTTTTTTCTTAAATCTCCAAATGTTTCTCTTCTCAACCCCTCTCAAGCTTGATAAGCATTATTTTTGAATGGCTTTTGAATACTATTGAAGTTCTTTAATGTATTGTAATGAAGAAATACACAGATTTTCATTTATGCTTAATTTATAACGATTTTTAAGCATTTCTCTCTCTCCCCCAAAGAATGGTCATTCCTATGACCTATTCTCAATTCAAATGAAGCTTCTCATGAAGCATTTCTCTAATCTAAAAGTAATTTCTATGCTTGTCTGATTGGAGGCCAAAATAAGGACTTTTTAATACTTTTATGCTATTTAATTTATGGTAAAATTAAGAATCAATCCATAATTGGATAATGATCCAATTAGTGGTTATTCTAATCACATGAATAATACTAAACTTTACTCTTTCAAATTTATTGAGAGTTATCAGTAATAGCAGCGGAGCTATGGTAAAATTTCTAAAAAAATAAGCACATAAATCATTTCATTCATAATATGAAAAGAGGACTTCCTACCATATTCTAGGATTAATCATCCTAGATTAATTGAATGATTCTCATTATAATCATGGAAAATTTAATTTTTATGTTTATGCATAAATAGTAATTAGCAAAAGAGGAATTTCTAGTAATTCATTTCTATTGTTAAAAGAGGAATTCCTATGACATTTGGAATTCCATCATCGAGACGAAAAAAGAGAAATTCCTAGCATATTGGATTTAATGAATATTTGAATTAAATTAAAAGATAAAATCTAGATAAATTTATTTTACCTATGAGAAATATTTAAATGTTAAAAGAGGAATTCCTATGACATTTGGTATTCCATCATTTAGATGGGAAAAGAGAAATTCCTAGCATATTGGAATTATTGGATAATTCATTAAAATTCAAAGATGAATTTTAGATAAATTTATTTATCTATGAGAAATATTTAAATGTTAAAAGAGGATTCCTATGACATTTGGAATTCCATCATTTAGATAGGAAAAAAGAAATTCCTAGCATATTGAAATAGTGGATATTTTATTTTAGATAAATTTATTTTATGAGAAATAATTGACGAAAAAAGAGGAATTCCCATGACATTGGAATGTAAATAATCAAATGCAAAAAGAGGAATTCCCATGGTAATTGAGATCCAATAAATTAAATGGGAAGAAGAGAAAATTTTAGTATAATTCAATTTATGACTATTTACCAAAAGTGGAAATATGGGTAGACTTGATTTCTACAAATCCCATGAATTCTTTTATTCAAAAGAGGATTATTGAATATAATTGAATTGAGGAATTGAGAAAGAATATGGAAATAGTCTTCAAGAAAAAGAACCTTTGATTAGGCCAAACAATTGGTAGAAATTTAGAAAAAGCTTCATTATCGATATTAAACTAGAAAAAGCTATTAAATGGGAATAGCATGTGAATGGATGTAATAAGATGTGTATGGGATGTAATAGGATGTGAATGGATGTGATAAGATGTGTATGGGATGTGATAGGATGTGAATGGATTTGATAAGATGTGTATGGGATGCGATAGGATGTGAATGAATGTGATAAGATGAAAATAGGATGTGATAAGATGTGATGTAATGAAATGGATGTGGATGTGAATAATGAGATGAGAGGATATGTGAAAGGGTGAGATGGGAAGGACATGGAGGTGGATGTGGATGTGGATGAGCATGTGGAAGAATGGATGTGAATGTGGGGATGTGAATGTGTATGTGGAAGAATGAATGTGGATGTGTATGTGGAAGAATGGATGTGTATGTGGAAGAATGGATGTGGATGTATGGATGTGGATGTGGATGTGGATGTGTATGTGGATGTATGGATGTGGATGTGTATGTGGATGTATGGATGTGGATGTGTATGTGAAAGAATGAATGTGGATGTGTATGTGTATGTGGAAGAATGGGTGTGGATGTGTGGATGTGGATGTATGGATGTGGATGTATGGATGTGGATGTGTATGTGGATGAATGAATGTGGATGTGTATGTGGAAGAATGGATGTGGATGTGTATGTGGAAGAATGAATGTGGATGTCTATGTGGATGTATGGATGTGGATGTGTATGTGGAAGAATGGATGTGGATGTGTATATATGGAAGAATGAATGTGGATGTGTATATGGATGTATGGATGTGTATGTGGATGTATGGATGTGGATGTGGATGTGCATATGGAAGAATGGATGTGGATGCATGTGAGAGGATGTCATGTCGATGTGAGTAAATGAATGAGATGTAATGTGATGTGAATCCGGATGTGAATGGATGTAATGTGATGTGAATCCGGATGTGAATGGATGAGATGTGATGTCATGTGAATCGAGATGTGAATGGATGAGATGTCATGTCATGTGAATCGGGATGTGAATGAATGAGATATGATGTAAATTGGGATAGATGTGAATGGATGATATGTGATGTGAATGAATGTGATGTGATGGGGTGTGAATCGGGATAGATGTATATGAATGGATAAGATGTGAATGAATGTGATGTCAATATGGGTAGATGCGAGTGGATGAGATCTGATGAGGATAAATGAGGAAAGATGCGATGAGATGAAAAATGATGTGATTGGATGAGAATGGGAATACATATGAAATGGATGTGGATTAAGTAATGTGGATTGATGTGGAACAATGTAGAAAAACGAGAGTTCGTTATAGAAACTGTATTTATGAACTATTTTTAAATGACTGTTTTATGTCAAGAATGCTGGGAAAGTATTTTGACCGTCTTGTGATTAAGATCGTGGAGACCAAATTGATAAAGTTGCAATAGCTGACGGAGAGTCAACGGAGGATGTCTCGCATAGCAAGGTCCGAGGTTGGTGAGCTTCCGGTACGGTGGATGAGGGACCAAGGAATTGGCCTATGAGTGAAGTGCTAGGTGACCTACGAAGGATCCTAGATGGTGCTGACCATATGGTGCTCGGGCTCTGGGTCATCGAAGATACCCACATGTGCATCGGGGAAGATATTGGAACAAGGAGTAAGAGTTGTTTTCTGAAATCGAGCATGGATCTGGTTGATTGACCTTGCTGGTCCTCAACGGATGAGTCCATGACTTTTTTATATGGATCTGTTGGTTGATCTTGCTAATCTTCAACGGAGATTCCGTCTTGATTTTTATAAGAGAATATATTGTCGGGTACTATGAGCTAGGAACTATCGAAAAGGCCCCTAACTAGACAGGAGGTGAGCGTTCTGGTTGGCAATGATGCCATAGATACACCGATGAAGGAATGATTAGAGATAAGGATTCAACTGGCAATTTTGAGGTTTATGATGATCAATGACACTATGGTTTCATTAAATGATTGTTTTAAAGATAGTTAAATCTGTGAAAAAGGCAATTTCATATTGCGTGTGTAAGTGGTGTGACTGGCATTAAATTTGCATGAATATCTGGCTAGGGGGACTGGGAACTCTTTTCCCTGGTACCCAGGAAAAAACCTAACCAAATTCCTAATTGGATCCCATCACTACAGTGATTGGACGGTTGGCTAACCCATAGGACTAGATGGGGTTAGGCTGGACTGATGGATCCGTAAAATGATACTCAATTCTGTTATAGTACGATAGATGAAGTAAATCCCGGATAGTAATTGTTCTATGGAAAAAGAATCAACCACTGTGCCTCTCCATGGGAAAAAAGCATTGGTTTCTATGATCCAAGTGCAAGTTTCTTCCTTGATCTGACCAAGTGACTCACAGGTTTGGTCGGATCAGTTTGGTCAGTACCACGTTAGAGTACAAATATCTTGGAGGAATCGCTCGTGCTTTCCGGGAAAGGGAAATTTTTTCGGGTTCGATTTTGGAAGAACCGAGGGATTAGTCTCTTGTTCGGATATCCGTGGGGCCCCAAGTGAGGGACCCAGCACCGTGCAACAAGTGCTACTTCTGCTGCTAGCTCCCCCGAATCCATTGCACGGAGGGGGCAGGGATCTTTCAGCTGGTATCAGAGCGAATTAGCTAAAGTGGATCAACTCAAAAGCCAAAAATGTCAAAACTTTATGAAGCAACAATAAAAGGCATTTTTTAAGTGGGGTAGGATGTAAGATTTCTCCCTCCAGCTTTTGTGGTGTACAGGTGTAAGAACCTCCCCGTTTGATCTTGTAATTATTTCCCTCTTTGAAATAAAAGAAAGATTCTGTTTTACCTTGTTTTAGCCTAGAGAGATAAAATATCTAGAGAGAGGTAATCTAAAATTAAGATATTTTTTGATTTAAATTTTCCTCCTAGTGTCAAGGCTATTGTGTACCATGAGAGGAAAATGAGGTGGAAAGTGATTTTGTATATGCCAACCTCTAGGATAGGTAAAGCGACCATGTTTGATTTGTTTTATCTTGTGTCTTGCTAGAGACAGTATGCAAGATGTAGATCCATCTGTGAGTGCTATGTCAGTGAATGCAAGGGCAAAGGACCAGTATGTCTGTGAAGTGACAGAGAATGTAGGTTGTATAGTCGTGGACCCAAGGATGGAGATAGTAGATGTTGGTGAAGCGATGGAGGACTACATAATGGTTGGGGAGTCTGTTATAGAGGGGAAAGTGATCCCTAGTGAGCTAGAGATACCACAGGTACCTGAGGAGAATGTTGTTTCATTAGAGGATGCAAGTATGGAGGCTGTAGGTTTATCTGGTGAAGTGTTAGAATGTGAGGTAGAGGGCCTATCAGAGTTCCCTTTTTTGATGACACAGAGGTTGACGATGGTAGCCTTGTTGGGCAATCATGTGCATATAAAAGTGTGGATAATGTTACAGGTACTTTGATGAATGATATATTAGAAGTCGTCTTTAATTTGTTTGAAGAGTCTGTAGATTTAAGTGATGTTGAGTAGGTGGGTGCCCTTGTGGATACTGAAGAGTGTGCCGGTGAGCATGAAGTTTTGGATACGATGAGAATATTGTTGGAATTAGGGTTGCAGGAATGCACACACAACTTCAAGAAGATGAGGAAGCTTGAGCACAACACAGTAGTGTATTATGAGTGCCAAAATAAAAGATTACAAGCCCTAGAAGATAATGGGCGTATATACAATGCACGGGGGAAAAAACCTCCTAGTGAGGGAAAAAGTGCCCCGGCGGTCCTAAGTGTGTTCACACACATCACTACTATAATATGGTAACAAATCCCCCCTGGAGTGATGCGGTGAACAAGAGCTAGCACTCATGTATAGGGAAGTGTCTAGCTATGTGGACGAATCCACAAAAGGGAGTAAGCCCAAAGCTTTGCGAAAAGCTTCGAACTTCTCACGAGGCAGAGCCTTTGTGAAAAGGTCTGCAAGGTTATCCTGTGTTGGCACATAAGCCAAACTGATCTCTCCTGCAGAGAGTCTCTCCCTGACATAATGGTAGTGCACCTCAATGTGCTTCGTACGAGCATGGAACACTGGGTTCCGCGCAACTGCCAATGCGCTCTGACTGTCAGTGAAGATGGTGGTGGCAGATGGCTGCCCAACACCCAAATCAGCCATAAGGCGTCTGAGCCACACACACTCAACCGCCGTAGCTGTGAAAGCTGCCCTGTACTCAGCTTCACAACTAGAAGTGGCCACAGTAGGCTGCTTCTTGCTCAACCATGATATGCATGAGCTTCCAAGCATGAAGCAAAAACCACTCGTGGACACGCGTGTGTCATAACAACCAGCCCAGTCAGAATCTGAAAAAGCATGTAAATCTGGCGGCAATGATCCCCCCTTGGGATAAAACAACCCAAGATGCCGAGTACCACTCAAATAGCGAAAGATACGCTTCACTGCCTGCCAATGCTTAATGCCTGGGCTATGCATAAATCTGCTCACCTGTGAGACTGCAAACTGAATGTCTGGCCTCGTAATGCATACATAAATGAGGCAACCAACAGCTGTCTGATAGAGTGTGACATCAAAGTGATCTCCAGCATCATGAAGACTCAACTTCAAACCTGTCTCCATTGGAGTAGCAATAGGCTTGCAGTCTTCAAGGCCAAATCTCCGCAAACATGTCTCAATATACTTTGTCTGACACAAAGCAATACCTCCATCACACTGCTTAAATTGTATCCCCAAATAATGATGCAAATGCCCCAAATCTGACATCTCAAAAGAGGCATTCAAATCAGCCTTAAAATCAGCAATATGACTCTCATTTGGTCCTGTGAGCAGCATGTCATCGACATAGAGAGCAATGATTAGATGTACACCATCCACACGTTTAACATACAAAGTGCTTTCTGTTGGACTATTCTGAAACCCATGTGCAGTCAAATATGCATGTATTTTTTCATACCAAGCTCGTGGAGCTTGCTTTAAACCATATAAAGCCTTTTTTAACCTGCACACTTTGTTTTCCTGCCCTCTTTGAACAAAACCACGAGGCTGCGATACATACACCTCCTCATGCAAATCTCCATTTAAGAACGCAGTCTTTATGTCCAGCTGATGTACATTCCAACCATTATGAGCTGCTAATGCACAGATGCTACGAACAGTGGTCATACGACATGTGGGAGCAAAAGTCTCATCAAAATCAATGCCCTTCTCTTGAGCATAACCTTTTGCAACAAGCCTAGCCTTATGGCGATCCACTGTGCCATCAGGCTTACGCTTCAATTTGTATACCCACTTAGTGCCAATGGCCTTCTTGCCAGGGGGCAAGTCACATAAATACCATGTACCATTCTTCATAATAGCATCATATTCTGCTTGCATAGCAGCCATCCAATTTTCTGAACTTTGTGCCTCATCAAATGAAACAGGCTCACTTTCATCGCACATACTAGAAACAGCCAATGCATAACAATCTGACGCATAAGAGGCACCATGAGAGCCAGAACGAGTGCGACTAGACAAAGGGGCATCCAACTTGCTGTCACGCAAAGTCTGCACCAACCATCTAGGCATATTCCTAGAGCCCTCAATCTCTTGTCTCTCATCCTCAAGTGCATCATGCACATCTGCATCAGATATAGGCTGATCTGTGCCATCATTTAAAACCTGCATAGGCTGAAAAACTACCTCATGAGGTATTGCACTTGACTGTGCACCACTGAAAAGAGGCAACAATGTATCATAGACATCACGTGAGCTGATATTTGTCTCCTTAGTACATGAAACCAAGGGCTGAACTGCATCTTCCACAAATACAACATCACGGCTAACCAAAATGCGCTGTGTCTGTGGATGATACAAACGATAGCCTTTGCTCTCAGCACTATATCCAACAAAAATACATTTGACAGCTTTGTCATCCAATTTTCTGCGATGTTGCACAGGCACTAATGCATATGCCAGGCAACCAAAAACACGTAAATGGCCAACAAATGGCTTGCGGCTATGCCAAGCCTCATATGGAGTGACAACCTGTAATGCTTTGGTGGGACACCTGTTTAGTACATAAGTGGCACACATGACAGCCTCAAGCCAAAAACCATGTGGTAGACTTTGACTCTTAACCATACATCTTGCCATTTCCATGAGAGACCTGTTTTTTCTCTCAGCCACACCATTTTGCTGTGGTGTATACGGCACTGTACATTGGTGTTTTATCCCACGCTCAGCCAGAAATGCATTAAATTCTGAAGACATATACTCCCCCCCTCGATCTGAACGGAGGGTGCCCATCTTACTTTCTGACACATTTTCAGCCATAACCAAAAACTGTTTGAAGCACAAAAACACTTCGGACTTTGCCTTCAAAGGATATACCCATGGATGCCTGGTAAAATCATCAATGAAAGTCACGAAGTAAAGGTAGTTTCCAAATGATGGAGTTTGCATGGGACCACAAACATCACTGTGAACAAGCTGCAATCTGCGTTCAGCTCTCACTGATCCATCTTTGGGAAAGGAAGCACGCTGCATTTTACCCAATATGCAGCCCTCACAAACATGCTTGACAGGTGCCTCAAGCTTAGGCAAAGAAGACACCATTTCAGATTTCTGCAGGCGCAGCAAACTTGCAAAATTCAGATGACCAAAACGTGCATGCCACAGTTTTGCATCTGAAATAGCCTGCGTATCCATAATAGCACATGCTGAATCCTCTACACATTTGCCATCCATATTGAGCTTATACAGCCCTCGACATAGTGAACCAGATGCTACAATGATGTCACCACAAGAGAGATCATGAACAGTACATCTGTCATCCACAAATTTTACAACCAAACCTGTTTTGGCAAATGCGGAGACTGACAGCAGATTCTTTTTGATCCCTGGCACATACAATGCATCAAAAAGTGTAAAGGTGTTGCCATTTGCAACATTCAGCACAATCTGTCCAACTCCTTCAACGGGATAAGAGGAGTTATTGGCACAAGTGACAGTATTCCCTGTGGGAGCAGACTCAAGGAAAGTGAATAAACTGCGCTGCGAGGTGATATGCTTAGTGGCACCACTGTCAAAGTACCATACATCTGAATCTACTGCAGACATACATGTGTCATGCAAAGATGGGTCATAACTGCACTGCGCATTGAATGCCCATTCTGTATCTAGCACAACATTAGCAGATTCATTGTTAGAAGGAGAGGCATCTGCAACAGCCATACCAGCCTCTTTCTTCTTAGCCTCTTTCGCAGCCAGCTTAGGACACGCTTTGATGACATGATCATTTCCCTTACAGTACTTGCAAAATGTCTTCTGTTTGTCACCCTTCTTCTCATCTTTGTCTTCCTTCTTTGGTTGCGGAGCATTTGCAGATTTCTGCTTACTAGAAGAAAAGCCAGCTTTACCTTTCCCGCTTCTCTGACTAGCAACGAAAGCTTGATCTGCGACACGCATAATATTCCTGTTTTGCCTTGACTGGTCTTCTTGCAGCAAAATAGAAACTAACTCCTCAAATGATAAGGCATTGGGATTGCCTTTCATCATCAAGCAAAGAGTGGAAGCAAAACCCTGATAAGAATCTGGTAGACCATTCAAAACAGTCTGCACAAGTGAACTGTCTGACAGGATTTCATCTGCAGAAATGAGCTGCTCTTTGAAATCCTTGATCTTTGTCAAAAAGCTATCCATAGAATCACCTTCGTTCATATGCTCACTCTCCAACTGTTTTCGGAGATAAGCAACACGAGCCTCATTTCTTGCCTGATACAATGTGGCAAGTACATCCCAAGCATCCTTAGAAGTCCTGCAGGAGCGAATATGTGGGATAATGGTACGTTTGACAGACAGCGCAATCAAGGCATGAGCCTGCGCATCTCTACCATCCCAACGAATCTGCTCTGCTGAAAGTGGTGATTCTCGAATAGCTGCTACAGCACTTGTGCCTGCACCATCATCAACAGTACCTGTTTCTGATGTGTTTGCAGCATTCCCAGCCACAATAGGACGTGCATCAATACCCTGCACAATGTTCCATAACCCCTTTGCTACCAATACATGTCGCATCATATATGCCCACAATGGATAGTTGGTGCCATCCAACTTATCCTCAGCAGCCAACATGCGGAATACATCATTGTTGTCAGCCATGGCCAATGACTGTACTACTAGATGTAAATGCTGTCTGTAAGAGGTAAACCTGTATAAAATCGACCTGTGCTATGTAGCACAGCCCAAAATAGACGAATGGGCACCTGTCCTGCAGATTTTAATCTTGACAGAAAATCTGCACAGTAGGACGATTTTGCCTGCGCAGTACTTGGAATGCAAAAACGGAGGGCGAAATGACTTCAGATCAAAATTCTGAAACGAACGAGCCCTACGGGCGTTCCCACGGCATATACTAACCTGCAGACGCTCGTGAAACCTCGTCGCAATCGGAGGAGATGAAGCGGCAGGTGCCGGTGATGCTGCCCGGGAGGAGGAAGCCTGCTCTGATACCAATTGTTGGAATTAGGGTTGCAGGAATGCACACACAACTTCAAGAAGATGAGGAAGCTTGAGCACAACACAGTAGTGTATTATGAGTGCCAAAATAAAAGATTACAAGCCCTAGAAGATAATGGGCGTATATACAATGCACGGGGGAAAAAACCTCCTAGTGAGGGAAAAAGTGCCCCGGCGGTCCTAAGTGTGTTCACACACATCACTACTATAATATGGTAACAAATATTATGGGATAAAGAGGTTGTGGATGCTGACGAGAGAATGCTACAGGTTGTTGATTTGGGAGGTGTGGATGCTAACTAGAGAATGATGCGGGTTGCTGATTTGAGAGGTTTGGATGTTAGAGTTCACATTGTTCTTGACATCTAGTTTGATGATAAGGATAGTAATATGCATGCAGGGGTTTGATGGAGGTACAAGGAGTTGTAAAATGGGAAGAGTTGGATGGAGATCTCAGAACAAATGAGGAAAAAGAGGCAAGAAGGTTGGATAGTAAGTTTACATCTATGATGTGGCTAGTTTCTAGGGGCTAGTGTAAGGGGTTGTTAGAAGATATTATGCAACTTTTTGACCCAAGTGGCTGGTTCAGTTCAATTGGATGGCTTTGGAGGAGGGTATGGTACGCTTTTGGCCCCCACGTGGATGATGAGATGTTGGTTCATGTCTTTGTTGCTGTATATAGGGGCTGTATAGAGTGGTTTGCCCTTGCCCAGCTTACCGGGATATCGGATTGTCCAAGATGGACTCCATCCGCCCGCAGCACATGCCATTGCTATGTCCAACCTATCATTGATCATTCCTATTACTAATTCTTTTTCAAATGGATGCTTCTCATTGATAAATTCTCAATTTAAGAATCAAACTCTATGCTCGTTAAGCTAGAGGTTAAGAAAATGGTTTTTTAATGCTTTTATGCTAATAAAATTATGGTAAACTTATGATTTAATTCCATAAATTAGATTTAAGTCTAACAATAGTTATTCTATCATAATTGTATTACAAAGTCTTATTCTTTCTAGAAATATTAAAAATTATCAGTAAATAGCTGAGCGAAGCTATGGTAAAATTTTCAAAAATTAATACATAGCTCATTTTTATGCATAATGTGAAAAGCAGACTGCCTGCCATATTCTAGGATTAGTCATCCTATGCTAAAAGAATGATTTTCATCACATTCATGGAAAACTAATTTTTTGAATTTATGCATAAATATTTAATTAAAGAAAAGAGAAAATTTTATTTTATGCAAAAAGAGGAATTCCCATGATAATGGAGATCCATGTAATTAAATGGAAAAAGAGAAATTTTGGTATATAAAATAAAGGATATTTTTGTTTAATTTTAAGAGAAATTTAGATAAATTTATTTTATGCATGAGAAAATTTTAATGATAAAAGAGGAGTTCCCATGACATTTGGAATTCAATCATTTAAATGGTAAAAGTGAAATTCTTGGCATATTTGAACTAATGGATATTAGTTTTAAGAGAAATCTTAGATAAATTTATTTTATGCATGACAAATTTTAAATGATAAAAGAAGAATTCCCATGACATTTGGAATTCAATCATTTAAATGGTAAAAGTGAAATTCTTGGCATATTTGAATTAATGGATATTTTTATTTAGTTTTAAGAGAAATCTTAGATAAATTTATTTGATGATAAAAGAGAAATTTCCATGACAATTGGAATCCAATCATTAAATGGGAAAAAGAGGATTTTTAAGCTTATTCAAAAAAAATGGATATTTGTATTTAGTTAAAAGAAGAATTTTTATGGTATTTAAGTAGAGAAAGATTTGAATTAAATTTTGGTGACAAAAGAGGAATTTATACCATAATTCCACCTAGAGAATTAAGGTTGATAAATTTAGTAGTGGAAAGAATATCTTTGGATATTTTATGTGGATAAATCACCAAAGTGATATTTACCCAAAATTAGATTAAATTGAAGAAGAGTATTTTCATAAAAATCTGATATTCTCATATAAAACCATTTCTTAATCTATCATGGTTAAGAAGGAATGAAATTCATAAAGTTGGAATTTTCTTACGGTTAAAAGTTCAGTGTAAGATTCCTCCCTTCAGCTTCTGAGGTGTACAAGTGTAAGAACCTCCCCTTCTGATCTTGTAATTATTCCCCTCTTTGAAATAAAACAAAGATTTTATTTTACCCTATTTTTTAGCCTAGAGAGAGATAATCTCAAATTGAGATATTTTTGGATAAAAAATCCTCCTAGTTTCTAAAATGGTTTCCCCTGAAAACAAAAATTCAAAAAGAACTTTCCAATGTGCATTTGGAATTAATTGAAAAGATGTATAATAGATTTCCAGAAATTTTTGGATTACGGTCCAATTAAGGTTCCTATGGGCCAATAGGATCAATCCAAGTGTGGGGAGGAGATAAATCCAATTTATAAAAGAAAAACCCCCAAAAATGAGTAAATGCTCACATAAGATGAAGAGTTGACTAAGGACAAGGTTTATTAGTAAAAACTATGAGTATTTTAAAAAAATGAGATATTTTGGGTATAATGATTCAATTTTGACACCTTGGTGGTAAGGAGAAGGGACCTCTTCAAGGAGGCGCCTATTTCACTTGTGTGGTGGAGTTTTAAACTAAAAAATATTGTGATATTTTTATCTCTCCTCTCTCCTAGATCAAACCAAATCAAAAGGAAGCCAAGCTAGGTCCAAAACAAAAGGAAGCCAAGCTAGGTCCAAAGCTTGTCCAAATTCAGCCAAACTGAACCTAGAAAATTCTAGAAACTAGTTGGACTTGGTTAGAGGCCTCCCTCACCTAGTTGGACTTGGTTAGAGGCCTCCCTCACCTATATAAATAGATCCTTAGTCCTTTGTAAAAAGATATGAGAACTATACCATGCCAGTATTATACTGAAATAATGATATTTTCTGTTATCCTCTAAAAATCCTCTACAAATTGAAGAGATTGGAGCTTCTCCCTCTCTTCAATCTTCCTTGGTGACTCCAACAACATACAAACCAATTGATTGGTTGGGAGCCTCTATTGTGATCAAAGAATTAAGTAATTTAGGAGGTACAATGTGGATTATTGTCTTTTTTTTCTTAAATCTCCAAATGTTTCTCTTCTCAACCCCTCTCAAGCTTGATAAGCATTATTTTTGAATGGCTTTTGAATACTATTGAAGTTCTTTAATGTATTGTAATGAAGAAATACACAGATTTTCATTTATGCTTAATTTATAACGATTTTTAAGCATTTCTCTCTCTCCCCCAAAGAATGGTCATTCCTATGACCTATTCTCAATTCAAATGAAGCTTCTCATGAAGCATTTCTCTAATCTAAAAGTAATTTCTATGCTTGTCTGATTGGAGGCCAAAATAAGGACTTTTTAATACTTTTATGCTATTTAATTTATGGTAAAATTAAGAATCAATCCATAATTGGATAATGATCCAATTAGTGGTTATTCTAATCACATGAATAATACTAAACTTTACTCTTTCAAATTTATTGAGAGTTATCAGTAATAGCAGCGGAGCTATGGTAAAATTTCTAAAAAAATAAGCACATAAATCATTTCATTCATAATATGAAAAGAGGACTTCCTACCATATTCTAGGATTAATCATCCTAGATTAATTGAATGATTCTCATTATAATCATGGAAAATTTAATTTTTATGTTTATGCATAAATAGTAATTAGCAAAAGAGGAATTTCTAGTAATTCATTTCTATTGTTAAAAGAGGAATTCCTATGACATTTGGAATTCCATCATCGAGACGAAAAAAGAGAAATTCCTAGCATATTGGATTTAATGAATATTTGAATTAAATTAAAAGATAAAATCTAGATAAATTTATTTTACCTATGAGAAATATTTAAATGTTAAAAGAGGAATTCCTATGACATTTGGTATTCCATCATTTAGATGGGAAAAGAGAAATTCCTAGCATATTGGAATTATTGGATAATTCATTAAAATTCAAAGATGAATTTTAGATAAATTTATTTATCTATGAGAAATATTTAAATGTTAAAAGAGGATTCCTATGACATTTGGAATTCCATCATTTAGATAGGAAAAAAGAAATTCCTAGCATATTGAAATAGTGGATATTTTATTTTAGATAAATTTATTTTATGAGAAATAATTGACGAAAAAAGAGGAATTCCCATGACATTGGAATGTAAATAATCAAATGCAAAAAGAGGAATTCCCATGGTAATTGAGATCCAATAAATTAAATGGGAAGAAGAGAAAATTTTAGTATAATTCAATTTATGACTATTTACCAAAAGTGGAAATATGGGTAGACTTGATTTCTACAAATCCCATGAATTCTTTTATTCAAAAGAGGATTATTGAATATAATTGAATTGAGGAATTGAGAAAGAATATGGAAATAGTCTTCAAGAAAAAGAACCTTTGATTAGGCCAAACAATTGGTAGAAATTTAGAAAAAGCCCCATTATCGATATTAAACTAGAAAAAGCTATTAATTGGGAATAGCATGTGAATGGATGTAATAAGATGTGTATGGGATGTAATAGGATGTGAATGGATGTGATAAGATGTGTATGGGATGTGATAGGATGTGAATGGATTTGATAAGATGTGTATGGGATGCGATAGGATGTGAATGAATGTGATAAGATGAAAATAGGATGTGATAAGATGTGATGTAATGAAATGGATGTGGATGTGAATAATGAGATGAGAGGATATGTGAAAGGGTGAGATGGGAAGGACATGGAGGTGGATGTGGATGTGGATGAGCATGTGGAAGAATGGATGTGAATGTGGGGATGTGAATGTGTATGTGGAAGAATGAATGTGGATGTGTATGTGGAAGAATGGATGTGGATGTATGGATGTGGATGTGGATGTGGATGTGTATGTGGATGTATGGATGTGGATGTGTATGTGGATGTATGGATGTGGATGTGTATGTGAAAGAATGAATGTGGATGTGTATGTGGATGAATGAATGTGGATGTGTATGTGGAAGAATGGATGTGGATGTGTATGTGGAAGAATGAATGTGGATGTCTATGTGGATGTATGGATGTGGATGTGTATGTGGAAGAATGGATGTGGATGTGTATATATGGAAGAATGAATGTGGATGTGTATATGGATGTATGGATGTGTATGTGGATGTATGGATGTGGATGTGGATGTGCATATGGAAGAATGGATGTGGATGCATGTGAGAGGATGTCATGTCGATGTGAGTAAATGAATGAGATGTAATGTGATGTGAATCCGGATGTGAATGGATGTAATGTGATGTGAATCCGGATGTGAATGGATGAGATGTGATGTCATGTGAATCGAGATGTGAATGGATGAGATGTGATGTCATGTGAATCGGGATGTGAATGAATGAGATATGATGTAAATTGGGATAGATGTGAATGGATGATATGTGATGTGAATGAATGTGATGTGATGGGGTGTGAATCGGGATAGATGTATATGAATGGATAAGATGTGAATGAATGTGATGTCAATATGGGTAGATGCGAGTGGATGAGATCTGATGAGGATAAATGAGGAAAGATGCGATGAGATGAAAAATGATGTGATTGGATGAGAATGGGAATACATATGAAATGGATGTGGATTAAGTAATGTGGATTGATGTGGAACAATGTAGAAAAACGAGAGTTCGTTTTAGAAACTGTATTTATGAACTATTTTTAAATGACTGTTTTATGTCAAGAATGCTGGGAAAGTATTTTGACCGTCTTGTGATTAAGATCGTGGAGACCAAATTGATAAAGTTGCAATAGCTGACGGAGAGTCAACGGAGGATGTCTCTCATAGCAAGGTCCGAGGTTGGTGAGCTTCCGGTACGGTGGATGAGGGACCAAGGAATTGGCCTATGAGTGAAGCGCTAGGTGACCTACGAAGGATCCTAGATGGTGCTGACCATATGGTGCTCGGGCTCTGGGTCATCGAAGATACCCACATGTGCGTCGGGGAAGATATTGGAACAAGGAGTAAGAGTTGTTTTCTGAAATCGAGCATGGATCTGGTTGATTGACCTTGCTGGTCCTCAACGGATGAGTCCATGACTTTTTTATATGGATCTGTTGGTTGATCTTGCTAATCTTCAACGGAGATTCCGTCTTGATTTTTATAAGAGAATATATTGTCGGGTACTATGAGCTAGGAACTATCGAAAAGGCCCCTAACTGGACAGGAGGTGAGCGTTCTGGTTGGCAATGATGCCATAGATACACCGATGAAGGAATGATTAGAGATAAGGATTCAACTGGCAATTTTGAGGTTTATGATGATCAATGACACTATGGTTTCATTAAATGATTGTTTTAAAGATAGTTAAATCTGTGAAAAAGGCAATTTCATATTGCGTGTGTAAGTGGTGTGACTGGCATTAAATTTGCATGAATATCTGGCTAGGGGGACTGGGAACTCTTTTCCCTGGTACCCAGGAAAAAACCTAACCAAATTCCTAATTGGATCCCATCACTACAGTGATTGGACGGTTGGCTAACCCATAGGACTAGATGGGGTTAGGCTGGACTGATGGATCCGTAAAATGATACTCAATTCTGTTATAGTACGATAGATGAAGTAAATCTCGGATAGTAATTGTTCTATGGAAAAAGAATCAACCACTGTGCCTCTCCATGGGAAAAAAGCATTGGTTTCTATGATCCAAGTGCAAGTTTCTTCCTTGATCTGACCAAGTGACTCACAGGTTTGGTCGGATCAGTTTGGTCAGTACCACGTTAGAGTACAAATATCTTGGAGGAATCGCCCGTGCTTTCCGGGAAAGGGAAATTTTTTCGGGTTCGGTTTTGGAAGAACCGAGGGATTAGTCTCTTGTTCGGATATCCGTGGGGCCCCAAGTGAGGGACCCAGCACCGTGCAACAAGTGCTACTTCTGCTGCTAGCTCCCCCGAATCCATTGCACGGAGGGGGCAGGGATCTTTCAGCTGGTATCAGAGCGAATTAGCTAAAGTGGATCAACTCAAAAGCCAAAAATGTCAAAACTTTATAAAGCAACAATAAAAGGCATTTTTTAAGTGGGGTAGGATGTAAGATTTCTCCCTCCAGCTTTTGTGGTGTACAGGTGTAAGAACCTCCCCGTTTGATCTTGTAATTATTCCCCTCTTTGAAATAAAAGAAAGATTCTGTTTTACCTTGTTTTAGCCTAGAGAGATAAAATATCTAGAGAGAGGTAATCCAAAATTAAGATATTTTTTGATTTAAATTTTCCTCCTAGTGTCAAGGCTATTGTGTACCATGAGAGGAAAATGAGGTGGAAAGTGATTTTGTATATGCCAACCTCTAGGATAGGTAAAGCGACCATGTTTGATTTGTTTTATCTTGTGTCTTGCTAGAGACAGTATGCAAGATGTAGATCCATCTGTGAGTGCTATGTCAGTGAATGCAAGGGCAAAGGACCAGTATGTCTGTGAAGTGACAGAGAATGTAGGTTGTATAGTCGTGGACCCAAGGATGGAGATAGTAGATGTTGGTGAAGCGATGGAGGACTACATAATGGTTGGGGAGTCTGTTATAGAGGGGAAAGTGATCCCTAGTGAGCTAGAGATACCACAGGTACCTGAGGAGAATGTTGTTTCATTAGAGGATGCAAGTATGGAGGCTGTAGGTTTATCTGGTGAAGTGTTAGAATGTGAGGTAGAGGGCCTATCAGAGTTCCCTTTTTTGATGACACAGAGGTTGACGATGGTAGCCTTGTTGGGCAATCATGTGCGTATAAAAGTGTGGATAATGTTACAGGTACTTTGATGAATGATATATTAGAAGTCGTCTTTAATTTGTTTGAAGAGTCTGTAGATTTAAGTGATGTTGAGTAGGTGGGTGCCCTTGTGGATACTGAAGAGTGTGCCGGTGAGCATGAAGTTTTGGATACGATGAGAATATTATGGGATAAAGAGGTTGTGGATGCTGACGAGAGAATGCTACAGGTTGTTGATTTGGGAGGTGTGGATGCTAACTAGAGAATGATGTGGGTTGCTGATTTGAGAGGTTTGGATGTTAGAGTTCACATTGTTCTTGACATCTAGTTTGATGATAAGGATAGTAATATGCATGCAGGGGTTTGATGGAGGTACAAGGAGTTGTAAAATGGGAAGAGTTGGATGGAGATCTCAGAACAGATGAGGAAAAAGAGGCAAGAAGGTTGGATAGTAAGTTTACGTCTATGATGTGGTTAGTTTCTAGGGGCTAGAGTAAGGGGTTGTTAGAAGATATTATGCAACTTTTTGACCCAAGTGGCTGGTTCAGTTCAATTGGATGGCTTTGGAGGAGGGTATGGTACGCTTTTGGCCCCCACGTGGATGATGAGATGTTGGTTCATGTCTTTGTTGCTGTATATAGGGGCTGTATAGAGTGGTTTGCCCTTGCCCAGCTTACCGGGATATCGGATTGTCCAAGATGGACTCCATCCGCCCGCAGCACATGCCATTGCTATGTCCAACCTATCATTGATCATTCCTATTACTAATTCTTTTTCAAATGGATGCTTCTCATTGATAAATTCTCAATTTAAGAATCAAACTCTATGCTCGTTAAGCTAGAGGTTAAGAAAATGGTTTTTTAATGCTTTTATGCTAATAAAATTATGGTAAACTTATGATTTAATTCCATAAATTAGATTTAAGTCTAACAATAGTTATTCTATCATAATTGTATTACAAAGTCTTATTCTTTCTAGAAATATTAAAAATTATCAGTAAATAGCTGAGCGAAGCTATGGTAAAATTTTCAAAAATTAATACATAGCTCATTTTTATGCATAATGTGAAAAGCAGACTGCCTGCCATATTCTAGGATTAGTCATCCTATGCTAAAAGAATGATTTTCATCACATTCATGGAAAACTAATTTTTTGAATTTATGCATAAATATTTAATTAAAGAAAAGAGAAAATTTTATTTTATGCAAAAAGAGGAATTCCCATGATAATGGAGATCCACGTAATTAAATGGAAAAAGAGAAATTTTGGTATATAAAATAAAGGATATTTTTGTTTAATTTTAAGAGAAATTTAGATAAATTTATTTTATGCATGAGAAAATTTTAATGATAAAAGAGGAGTTCCCATGACATTTGGAATTCAATCATTTAAATGGTAAAAGTGAAATTATTGGCATATTTGAACTAATGGATATTAGTTTTAAGAGAAATCTTAGATAAATTTATTTTATGCATGACAAATTTTAAATGATAAAAGAAGAATTCCCATGACATTTGGAATTCAATCATTTAAATGGTAAAAGTGAAATTCTTGGCATATTTGAATTAATGGATATTTTTATTTAGTTTTAAGAGAAATCTTAGATAAATTTATTTGATGATAAAAGAGAAATTTCCATGACAATTGGAATCCAATCATTAAATGGGAAAAAGAGGATTTTTAAGCTTATTCAAAAAAAATGGATATTTGTATTTAGTTAAAAGAAGAATTTTTATGGTATTTAAGTAGAGAAAGATTTGAATTAAATTTTGGTGACAAAAGAGGAATTTATACCAAATTCCCTAGAGAATTAAGGTTGATAAATTTAGTAGTGGAAAGAATATCTTTGGATATTTTATGTGGATAAATCACCAAAGTGATATTTACCCAAAATTAGAT
This sequence comes from Cibotium barometz, assembly GCF_041138505.1. NCBI lineage: Eukaryota > Viridiplantae > Streptophyta > Polypodiopsida > Cyatheales > Cibotiaceae > Cibotium > Cibotium barometz. Next base: position 16,874,638 of record NC_141101.1, read on the forward strand.
TAAATTGAAGAAGAGTATTTTCATAAAAATCTGATATTCTCATATAAAACCATTTCTTAATCTATCATGGTTAAGAAGGAATGAAATTCATAAAGTTGGAATTTTCTTACGGTTAAAAGTTCAGTGTAAGATTCCTCCCTTCAGCTTCTGAGGTGTACAAGTGTAAGAACCTCCCCTTCTGATCTTGTAATTATTCCCCTCTTTGAAATAAAACAAAGATTTTATTTTACCCTATTTTTTAGCCTAGAGAGAGATAATCTCAAATTGAGATATTTTTGGATAAAAAATCCTCCTAGTTTCTAAAATGGTTTCCCCTGAAAACAAAAATTCAAAAAGAACTTTCCAATGTGCATTTGGAATTAATTGAAAAGATGTATAATAGATTTCCAGAAATTTTTGGATTACGGTCCAATTAAGGTTCCTATGGGCCAATAGGATCAATCCAAGTGTGGGGAGGAGATAAATCCAATTTATAAAAGAAAAACCCCCAAAAATGAGTAAATGCTCACATAAGATGAAGAGTTGACTAAGGACAAGGTTTATTAGTAAAAACTATGAGTATTTTAAAAAAAATGAGATATTTTGGGTATAATGATTCAATTTTGACACCTTGGTGGTAAGGAGAAGGGACCTCTTCAAGGAGGCGCCTATTTCACTTGTGTGGTGGAGTTTTAAACTAAAAAATATTGTGATATTTTTATCTCTCCTCTCTCCTAGATCAAACCAAATCAAAAGGAAGCCAAGCTAGGTCCAAAACAAAAGGAAGCCAAGCTAGGTCCAAAGCTTGTCCAAATTCAGCCAAACTGAACCTAGAAAATTCTAGAAACTAGTTGGACTTGGTTAGAGGCCTCCCTCACCTAGTTGGACTTGGTTAGAGGCCTCCCTCACCTATATAAATAGATCCTTAGTCCTTTGTAAAAAGATATGAGAACTATACCATGCCAGTATTATACTGAAATAATGATATTTTCTGTTATCCTCTAAAAATCCTCTACAAATTGAAGAGATTGGAGCTTCTCCCTCTCTTCAATCTTCCTTGGTGACTCCAACAACATACAAACCAATTGATTGGTTGGGAGCCTCTATTGTGATCAAAGAATTAAGTAATTTAGGAGGTACAATGTGGATTATTGTCTTTTTTTTCTTAAATCTCCAAATGTTTCTCTTCTCAACCCCTCTCAAGCTTGATAAGCATTATTTTTGAATGGCTTTTGAATACTATTGAAGTTCTTTAATGTATTGTAATGAAGAAATACACAGATTTTCATTTATGCTTAATTTATAACGATTTTTAAGCATTTCTCTCTCTCCCCCAAAGAATGGTCATTCCTATGACCTATTCTCAATTCAAATGAAGCTTCTCATGAAGCATTTCTCTAATCTAAAAGTAATTTCTATGCTTGTCTGATTGGAGGCCAAAATAAGGACTTTTTAATACTTTTATGCTATTTAATTTATGGTAAAATTAAGAATCAATCCATAATTGGATAATGATCCAATTAGTGGTTATTCTAATCACATGAATAATACTAAACTTTACTCTTTCAAATTTATTGAGAGTTATCAGTAATAGCAGCGGAGCTATGGTAAAATTTCTAAAAAAATAAGCACATAAATCATTTCATTCATAATATGAAAAGAGGACTTCCTACCATATTCTAGGATTAATCATCCTAGATTAATTGAATGATTCTCATTATAATCATGGAAAATTTAATTTTTATGTTTATGCATAAATAGTAATTAGCAAAAGAGGAATTTCTAGTAATTCATTTCTATTGTTAAAAGAGGAATTCCTATGACATTTGGAATTCCATCATCGAGACGAAAAAAGAGAAATTCCTAGCATATTGGATTTAATGAATATTTGAATTAAATTAAAAGATAAAATCTAGATAAATTTATTTTACCTATGAGAAATATTTAAATGTTAAAAGAGGAATTCCTATGACATTTGGTATTCCATCATTTAGATGGGAAAAGAGAAATTCCTAGCATATTGGAATTATTGGATAATTCATTAAAATTCAAAGATGAATTTTAGATAAATTTATTTATCTATGAGAAATATTTAAATGTTAAAAGAGGATTCCTATGACATTTGGAATTCCATCATTTAGATAGGAAAAAAGAAATTCCTAGCATATTGAAATAGTGGATATTTTATTTTAGATAAATTTATTTTATGAGAAATAATTGACGAAAAAAGAGGAATTCCCATGACATTGGAATGTAAATAATCAAATGCAAAAAGAGGAATTCCCATGGTAATTGAGATCCAATAAATTAAATGGGAAGAAGAGAAAATTTTAGTATAATTCAATTTATGACTATTTACCAAAAGTGGAAATATGGGTAGACTTGATTTCTACAAATCCCATGAATTCTTTTATTCAAAAGAGGATTATTGAATATAATTGAATTGAGGAATTGAGAAAGAATATGGAAATAGTCTTCAAGAAAAAGAACCTTTGATTAGGCCAAACAATTGGTAGAAATTTAGAAAAAGCCCCATTATCGATATTAAACTAGAAAAAGCTATTAATTGGGAATAGCATGTGAATGGATGTAATAAGATGTGTATGGGATGTAATAGGATGTGAATGGATGTGATAAGATGTGTATGGGATGTGATAGGATGTGAATGGATTTGATAAGATGTGTATGGGATGCGATAGGATGTGAATGAATGTGATAAGATGAAAATAGGATGTGATAAGATGTGATGTAATGAAATGGATGTGGATGTGAATAATGAGATGAGAGGATATGTGAAAGGGTGAGATGGGAAGGACATGGAGGTGGATGTGGATGTGGATGAGCATGTGGAAGAATGGATGTGAATGTGGGGATGTGAATGTGTATGTGGAAGAATGAATGTGGATGTGTATGTGGAAGAATGGATGTGGATGTATGGATGTGGATGTGGATGTGGATGTGTATGTGGATGTATGGATGTGGATGTGTATGTGGATGTATGGATGTGGATGTGTATGTGAAAGAATGAATGTGGATGTGTATGTGGATGAATGAATGTGGATGTGTATGTGGAAGAATGGATGTGGATGTGTATGTGGAAGAATGAATGTGGATGTCTATGTGGATGTATGGATGTGGATGTGTATGTGGAAGAATGGATGTGGATGTGTATATATGGAAGAATGAATGTGGATGTGTATATGGATGTATGGATGTGTATGTGGATGTATGGATGTGGATGTGGATGTGCATATGGAAGAATGGATGTGGATGCATGTGAGAGGATGTCATGTCGATGTGAGTAAATGAATGAGATGTAATGTGATGTGAATCCGGATGTGAATGGATGTAATGTGATGTGAATCCGGATGTGAATGGATGAGATGTGATGTCATGTGAATCGAGATGTGAATGGATGAGATGTGATGTCATGTGAATCGGGATGTGAATGAATGAGATATGATGTAAATTGGGATAGATGTGAATGGATGATATGTGATGTGAATGAATGTGATGTGATGGGGTGTGAATCGGGATAGATGTATATGAATGGATAAGATGTGAATGAATGTGATGTCAATATGGGTAGATGCGAGTGGATGAGATCTGATGAGGATAAATGAGGAAAGATGCGATGAGATGAAAAATGATGTGATTGGATGAGAATGGGAATACATATGAAATGGATGTGGATTAAGTAATGTGGATTGATGTGGAACAATGTAGAAAAACGAGAGTTCGTTTTAGAAACTGTATTTATGAACTATTTTTAAATGACTGTTTTATGTCAAGAATGCTGGGAAAGTATTTTGACCGTCTTGTGATTAAGATCGTGGAGACCAAATTGATAAAGTTGCAATAGCTGACGGAGAGTCAACGGAGGATGTCTCTCATAGCAAGGTCCGAGGTTGGTGAGCTTCCGGTACGGTGGATGAGGGACCAAGGAATTGGCCTATGAGTGAAGCGCTAGGTGACCTACGAAGGATCCTAGATGGTGCTGACCATATGGTGCTCGGGCTCTGGGTCATCGAAGATACCCACATGTGCGTCGGGGAAGATATTGGAACAAGGAGTAAGAGTTGTTTTCTGAAATCGAGCATGGATCTGGTTGATTGACCTTGCTGGTCCTCAACGGATGAGTCCATGACTTTTTTATATGGATCTGTTGGTTGATCTTGCTAATCTTCAACGGAGATTCCGTCTTGATTTTTATAAGAGAATATATTGTCGGGTACTATGAGCTAGGAACTATCGAAAAGGCCCCTAACTGGACAGGAGGTGAGCGTTCTGGTTGGCAATGATGCCATAGATACACCGATGAAGGAATGATTAGAGATAAGGATTCAACTGGCAATTTTGAGGTTTATGATGATCAATGACACTATGGTTTCATTAAATGATTGTTTTAAAGATAGTTAAATCTGTGAAAAAGGCAATTTCATATTGCGTGTGTAAGTGGTGTGACTGGCATTAAATTTGCATGAATATCTGGCTAGGGGGACTGGGAACTCTTTTCCCTGGTACCCAGGAAAAAACCTAACCAAATTCCTAATTGGATCCCATCACTACAGTGATTGGACGGTTGGCTAACCCATAGGACTAGATGGGGTTAGGCTGGACTGATGGATCCGTAAAATGATACTCAATTCTGTTATAGTACGATAGATGAAGTAAATCCCGGATAGTAATTGTTCTATGGAAAAAGAATCAACCACTGTGCCTCTCCATGGGAAAAAAGCATTGGTTTCTATGATCCAAGTGCAAGTTTCTTCCTTGATCTGACCAAGTGACTCACAGGTTTGGTCGGATCAGTTTGGTCAGTACCACGTTAGAGTACAAATATCTTGGAGGAATCGCCCGTGCTTTCCGGGAAAGGGAAATTTTTTCGGGTTCGGTTTTGGAAGAACCGAGGGATTAGTCTCTTGTTCGGATATCCGTGGGGCCCCAAGTGAGGGACCCAGCACCGTGCAACAAGTGCTACTTCTGCTGCTAGCTCCCCCGAATCCATTGCACGGAGGGGGCAGGGATCTTTCAGCTGGTATCAGAGCGAATTAGCTAAAGTGGATCAACTCAAAAGCCAAAAATGTCAAAACTTTATGAAGCAACAATAAAAGGCATTTTTTAAGTGGGGTAGGATGTAAGATTTCTCCCTCCAGCTTTTGTGGTGTACAGGTGTAAGAACCTCCCCGTTTGATCTTGTAATTATTCCCCTCTTTGAAATAAAAGAAAGATTCTGTTTTACCTTGTTTTAGCCTAGAGAGATAAAATATCTAGAGAGAGGTAATCCAAAATTAAGATATTTTTTGATTTAAATTTTCCTCCTAGTGTCAAGGCTATTGTGTACCATGAGAGGAAAATGAGGTGGAAAGTGATTTTGTATATGCCAACCTCTAGGATAGGTAAAGCGACCATGTTTGATTTGTTTTATCTTGTGTCTTGCTAGAGACAGTATGCAAGATGTAGATCCATCTGTGAGTGCTATGTCAGTGAATGCAAGGGCAAAGGACCAGTATGTCTGTGAAGTGACAGAGAATGTAGGTTGTATAGTCGTGGACCCAAGGATGGAGATAGTAGATGTTGGTGAAGCGATGGAGGACTACATAATGGTTGGGGAGTCTGTTATAGAGGGGAAAGTGATCCCTAGTGAGCTAGAGATACCACAGGTACCTGAGGAGAATGTTGTTTCATTAGAGGATGCAAGTATGGAGGCTGTAGGTTTATCTGGTGAAGTGTTAGAATGTGAGGTAGAGGGCCTATCAGAGTTCCCTTTTTTGATGACACAGAGGTTGACGATGGTAGCCTTGTTGGGCAATCATGTGCGTATAAAAGTGTGGATAATGTTACAGGTACTTTGATGAATGATATATTAGAAGTCGTCTTTAATTTGTTTGAAGAGTCTGTAGATTTAAGTGATGTTGAGTAGGTGGGTGCCCTTGTGGATACTGAAGAGTGTGCCGGTGAGCATGAAGTTTTGGATACGATGAGAATATTATGGGATAAAGAGGTTGTGGATGCTGACGAGAGAATGCTACAGGTTGTTGATTTGGGAGGTGTGGATGCTAACTAGAGAATGATGTGGGTTGCTGATTTGAGAGGTTTGGATGTTAGAGTTCACATTGTTCTTGACATCTAGTTTGATGATAAGGATAGTAATATGCATGCAGGGGTTTGATGGAGGTACAAGGAGTTGTAAAATGGGAAGAGTTGGATGGAGATCTCAGAACAGATGAGGAAAAAGAGGCAAGAAGGTTGGATAGTAAGTTTACGTCTATGATGTGGTTAGTTTCTAGGGGCTAGAGTAAGGGGTTGTTAGAAGATATTATGCAACTTTTTGACCCAAGTGGCTGGTTCAGTTCAATTGGATGGCTTTGGAGGAGGGTATGGTACGCTTTTGGCCCCCACGTGGATGATGAGATGTTGGTTCATGTCTTTGTTGCTGTATATAGGGGCTGTATAGAGTGGTTTGCCCTTGCCCAGCTTACCGGGATATCGGATTGTCCAAGATGGACTCCATCCGCCCGCAGCACATGCCATTGCTATGTCCAACCTATCATTGATCATTCCTATTACTAATTCTTTTTCAAATGGATGCTTCTCATTGATAAATTCTCAATTTAAGAATCAAACTCTATGCTCGTTAAGCTAGAGGTTAAGAAAATGGTTTTTTAATGCTTTTATGCTAATAAAATTATGGTAAACTTATGATTTAATTCCATAAATTAGATTTAAGTCTAACAATAGTTATTCTATCATAATTGTATTACAAAGTCTTATTCTTTCTAGAAATATTAAAAATTATCAGTAAATAGCTGAGCGAAGCTATGGTAAAATTTTCAAAAATTAATACATAGCTCATTTTTATGCATAATGTGAAAAGCAGACTGCCTGCCATATTCTAGGATTAGTCATCCTATGCTAAAAGAATGATTTTCATCACATTCATGGAAAACTAATTTTTTGAATTTATGCATAAATATTTAATTAAAGAAAAGAGAAAATTTTATTTTATGCAAAAAGAGGAATTCCCATGATAATGGAGATCCACGTAATTAAATGGAAAAAGAGAAATTTTGGTATATAAAATAAAGGATATTTTTGTTTAATTTTAAGAGAAATTTAGATAAATTTATTTTATGCATGAGAAAATTTTAATGATAAAAGAGGAGTTCCCATGACATTTGGAATTCAATCATTTAAATGGTAAAAGTGAAATTATTGGCATATTTGAACTAATGGATATTAGTTTTAAGAGAAATCTTAGATAAATTTATTTTATGCATGACAAATTTTAAATGATAAAAGAAGAATTCCCATGACATTTGGAATTCAATCATTTAAATGGTAAAAGTGAAATTCTTGGCATATTTGAATTAATGGATATTTTTATTTAGTTTTAAGAGAAATCTTAGATAAATTTATTTGATGATAAAAGAGAAATTTCCATGACAATTGGAATCCAATCATTAAATGGGAAAAAGAGGATTTTTAAGCTTATTCAAAAAAAATGGATATTTGTATTTAGTTAAAAGAAGAATTTTTATGGTATTTAAGTAGAGAAAGATTTGAATTAAATTTTGGTGACAAAAGAGGAATTTATACCAAATTCCCTAGAGAATTAAGGTTGATAAATTTAGTAGTGGAAAGAATATCTTTGGATATTTTATGTGGATAAATCACCAAAGTGATATTTACCCAAAATTAGATTAAATTGAAGAAGAGTATTTTCATAAAAATCTGATATTCTCATATAAAACCATTTCTTAATCTATCATGGTTAAGAAGGAATGAAATTCATAAAGTTGGAATTTTCTTACGGTTAAAAGTTCAGTGTAAGATTCCTCCCTTCAGCTTCTGAGGTGTACAAGTGTAAGAACCTCCCCTTCTGATCTTGTAATTATTCCCCTCTTTGAAATAAAACAAAGATTTTATTTTACCCTATTTTTTAGCCTAGAGAGAGATAATCTCAAATTGAGATATTTTTGGATAAAAAATCCTCCTAGTTTCTAAAATGGTTTCCCCTGAAAACAAAAATTCAAAAAGAACTTTCCAATGTGCATTTGGAATTAATTGAAAAGATGTATAATAGATTTCCAGAAATTTTTGGATTACGGTCCAATTAAGGTTCCTATGGGCCAATAGGATCAATCCAAGTGTGGGGAGGAGATAAATCCAATTTATAAAAGAAAAACCCCCAAAAATGAGTAAATGCTCACATAAGATGAAGAGTTGACTAAGGACAAGGTTTATTAGTAAAAACTATGAGTATTTTAAAAAAAATGAGATATTTTGGGTATAATGATTCAATTTTGACACCTTGGTGGTAAGGAGAAGGGACCTCTTCAAGGAGGCGCCTATTTCACTTGTGTGGTGGAGTTTTAAACTAAAAAATATTGTGATATTTTTATCTCTCCTCTCTCCTAGATCAAACCAAATCAAAAGGAAGCCAAGCTAGGTCCAAAACAAAAGGAAGCCAAGCTAGGTCCAAAGCTTGTCCAAATTCAGCCAAACTGAACCTAGAAAATTCTAGAAACTAGTTGGACTTGGTTAGAGGCCTCCCTCACCTAGTTGGACTTGGTTAGAGGCCTCCCTCACCTATATAAATAGATCCTTAGTCCTTTGTAAAAAGATATGAGAACTATACCATGCCAGTATTATACTGAAATAATGATATTTTCTGTTATCCTCTAAAAATCCTCTACAAATTGAAGAGATTGGAGCTTCTCCCTCTCTTCAATCTTCCTTGGTGACTCCAACAACATACAAACCAATTGATTGGTTGGGAGCCTCTATTGTGATCAAAGAATTAAGTAATTTAGGAGGTACAATGTGGATTATTGTCTTTTTTTTCTTAAATCTCCAAATGTTTCTCTTCTCAACCCCTCTCAAGCTTGATAAGCATTATTTTTGAATGGCTTTTGAATACTATTGAAGTTCTTTAATGTATTGTAATGAAGAAATACACAGATTTTCATTTATGCTTAATTTATAACGATTTTTAAGCATTTCTCTCTCTCCCCCAAAGAATGGTCATTCCTATGACCTATTCTCAATTCAAATGAAGCTTCTCATGAAGCATTTCTCTAATCTAAAAGTAATTTCTATGCTTGTCTGATTGGAGGCCAAAATAAGGACTTTTTAATACTTTTATGCTATTTAATTTATGGTAAAATTAAGAATCAATCCATAATTGGATAATGATCCAATTAGTGGTTATTCTAATCACATGAATAATACTAAACTTTACTCTTTCAAATTTATTGAGAGTTATCAGTAATAGCAGCGGAGCTATGGTAAAATTTCTAAAAAAATAAGCACATAAATCATTTCATTCATAATATGAAAAGAGGACTTCCTACCATATTCTAGGATTAATCATCCTAGATTAATTGAATGATTCTCATTATAATCATGGAAAATTTAATTTTTATGTTTATGCATAAATAGTAATTAGCAAAAGAGGAATTTCTAGTAATTCATTTCTATTGTTAAAAGAGGAATTCCTATGACATTTGGAATTCCATCATCGAGACGAAAAAAGAGAAATTCCTAGCATATTGGATTTAATGAATATTTGAATTAAATTAAAAGATAAAATCTAGATAAATTTATTTTACCTATGAGAAATATTTAAATGTTAAAAGAGGAATTCCTATGACATTTGGTATTCCATCATTTAGATGGGAAAAGAGAAATTCCTAGCATATTGGAATTATTGGATAATTCATTAAAATTCAAAGATGAATTTTAGATAAATTTATTTATCTATGAGAAATATTTAAATGTTAAAAGAGGATTCCTATGACATTTGGAATTCCATCATTTAGATAGGAAAAAAGAAATTCCTAGCATATTGAAATAGTGGATATTTTATTTTAGATAAATTTATTTTATGAGAAATAATTGACGAAAAAAGAGGAATTCCCATGACATTGGAATGTAAATAATCAAATGCAAAAAGAGGAATTCCCATGGTAATTGAGATCCAATAAATTAAATGGGAAGAAGAGAAAATTTTAGTATAATTCAATTTATGACTATTTACCAAAAGTGGAAATATGGGTAGACTTGATTTCTACAAATCCCATGAATTCTTTTATTCAAAAGAGGATTATTGAATATAATTGAATTGAGGAATTGAGAAAGAATATGGAAATAGTCTTCAAGAAAAAGAACCTTTGATTAGGCCAAACAATTGGTAGAAATTTAGAAAAAGCCCCATTATCGATATTAAACTAGAAAAAGCTATTAATTGGGAATAGCATGTGAATGGATGTAATAAGATGTGTATGGGATGTAATAGGATGTGAATGGATGTGATAAGATGTGTATGGGATGTGATAGGATGTGAATGGATTTGATAAGATGTGTATGGGATGCGATAGGATGTGAATGAATGTGATAAGATGAAAATAGGATGTGATAAGATGTGATGTAATGAAATGGATGTGGATGTGAATAATGAGATGAGAGGATATGTGAAAGGGTGAGATGGGAAGGACATGGAGGTGGATGTGGATGTGGATGAGCATGTGGAAGAATGGATGTGAATGTGGGGATGTGAATGTGTATGTGGAAGAATGAATGTGGATGTGTATGTGGAAGAATGGATGTGGATGTATGGATGTGGATGTGGATGTGGATGTGTATGTGGATGTATGGATGTGGATGTGTATGTGGATGTATGGATGTGGATGTGTATGTGAAAGAATGAATGTGGATGTGTATGTGGATGAATGGATGTGGATGTGTATGTGAAAGAATGGATGTGGATGTGTATGTGGAAGAATGAATGTGGATGTCTATGTGGATGTATGGATGTGGATGTGTATGTGGAAGAATGGATGTGGATGTGTATATATGGAAGAATGAATGTGGATGTGTATATGGATGTATGGATGTGTATGTGGATGTATGGATGTGGATGTGGATGTGCATATGGAAGAATGGATGTGGATGCATGTGAGAGGATGTCTTGTCGATGTGAGTAAATGAATGAGATGTAATGTGATGTGAATCCGGATGTGAATGGATGTAATGTGATGTGAATCCGGATGTGAATGGATGAGATGTGATGTCATGTGAATCGAGATGTGAATGGATGAGATGTGATGTCATGTGAATCGGGATGTGAATGAATGAGATATGATGTAAATTGGGATAGATGTGAATGGATGATATGTGATGTGAATGAATGTGATGTGATGGGGTGTGAATCGGGATAGATGTATATGAATGGATAAGATGTGAATGAATGTGATGTCAATATGGGTAGATGCGAGTGGATGAGATCTGATGAGGATAAATGAGGAAAGATGCGATGAGATGAAAAATGATGTGATTGGATGAGAATGGGAATACATATGAAATGGATGTGGATTAAGTAATGTGGATTGATGTGGAACAATGTAGAAAAACGAGAGTTCGTTTTAGAAACTGTATTTATGAACTATTTTTAAATGACTGTTTTATGTCAAGAATGCTGGGAAAGTATTTTGACCGTCTTGTGATTAAGATCGTGGAGACCAAATTGATAAAGTTGCAATAGCTGACGGAGAGTCAACGGAGGATGTCTCGCATAGCAAGGTCCGAGGTTGGTGAGCTTCCGGTACGGTGGATGAGGGACCAAGGAATTGGCCTATGAGTGAAGCGCTAGGTGACCTACGAAGGATCCTAGATGGTGCTGACCATATGGTGCTCGGGCTCTGGGTCATCGAAGATACCCACATGTGCGTCGGGGAAGATATTGGAACAAGGAGTAAGAGTTGTTTTCTGAAATCGAGCATGGATCTGGTTGATTGACCTTGCTGGTCCTCAACGGATGAGTCCATGACTTTTTTATATGGATCTGTTGGTTGATCTTGCTAATCTTCAACGGAGATTCCGTCTTGATTTTTATAAGAGAATATATTGTCGGGTACTATGAGCTAGGAACTATCGAAAAGGCCCCTAACTGGACAGGAGGTGAGCGTTCTGGTTGGCAATGATGCCATAGATACACCGATGAAGGAATGATTAGAGATAAGGATTCAACTGGCAATTTTGAGGTTTATGATGATCAATGACACTATGGTTTCATTAAATGATTGTTTTAAAGATAGTTAAATCTGTGAAAAAGGCAATTTCATATTGCGTGTGTAAGTGGTGTGACTGGCATTAAATTTGCATGAATATCTGGCTAGGGGGACTGGGAACTCTTTTCCCTGGTACCCAGGAAAAAACCTAACCAAATTCCTAATTGGATCCCATCACTACAGTGATTGGACGGTTGGCTAACCCATAGGACTAGATGGGGTTAGGCTGGACTGATGGATCCGTAAAATGATACTCAATTCTGTTATAGTACGATAGATGAAGTAAATCCCGGATAGTAATTGTTCTATGGAAAAAGAATCAACCACTGTGCCTCTCCATGGGAAAAAAGCATTGGTTTCTATGATCCAAGTGCAAGTTTCTTCCTTGATCTGACCAAGTGACTCACAGGTTTGGTCGGATCAGTTTGGTCAGTACCACGTTAGAGTACAAATATCTTGGAGGAATCGCCCGTGCTTTCCGGGAAAGGGAAATTTTTTCGGGTTCGGTTTTGGAAGAACCGAGGGATTAGTCTCTTGTTCGGATATCCGTGGGGCCCCAAGTGAGGGACCCAGCACCGTGCAACAAGTGCTACTTCTGCTGCTAGCTCCCCCGAATCCATTGCACGGAGGGGGCAGGGATCTTTCAGCTGGTATCAGAGCGAATTAGCTAAAGTGGATCAACTCAAAAGCCAAAAATGTCAAAACTTTATGAAGCAACAATAAAAGGCATTTTTTAAGTGGGGTAGGATGTAAGATTTCTCCCTCCAGCTTTTGTGGTGTACAGGTGTAAGAACCTCCCCGTTTGATCTTGTAATTATTCCCCTCTTTGAAATAAAAGAAAGATTCTGTTTTACCTTGTTTTAGCCTAGAGAGATAAAATATCTAGAGAGAGGTAATCTAAAATTAAGATATTTTTTGATTTAAATTTTCCTCCTAGTGTTAAAATGGTTTCCCCTGAAACAGAAATTCAAAAAGAACTTTCCAATGTACATTTGGAATTAATTGAAAAGAAGTATAAAGGACCTTAGCCTAAGGGACTAGATTTTCAGAAACTTTTGGATTATGGTCCAATTAAGGTTCCTATGGGGGCCAATAGGATCAATCCAAGTGTGGGGAGGAGATAAATCCAATTTATTAAAGAAAAACCCCCAAAAATGAGTAAATCCAAGTGTGGGGAGGAGATAAATCCAATTTATAAAAGAAAAACCCCCAAAAATGAGTAAATGTTTACATAAGATGATGAAGAGTTGACTAAGGATAAGGTTTATTAGTAAAAAACTATGAGTATTACTAAAAAAAATGAGATATTTTGGGTAAGGAGAAGGGATCTCTTCAAGGAGACGCCTATTTCACTTGTGTGGTGGAGTTTTAAACTAAAAAATATTGTGATATTTTTATCTCTCCTCTCTCCTAGATCAAACCAAATCAAAAGGGAGCCAAACTAGGTCCACATCTTGTCCAAATTGAGCCAAATTGAACCTATAAAATTCTAGAAACTAGTTGGACTTGGTTAGAGGCCTCCCTCACCTATAGATAGATCCTTAGCCCTTTGTAAAAAAATATGAGAACTATACCATGCTAATATTATACTGAAATAATGATATTTTCTATTATCCTCTAAAAATCCTCTACAAATTGAAGAGATTGGAGCTTCTCTCTCTCCTCAATCTTCCTTGGTGACTCCAACAAGATACCAAACCAATTGATTAGTTGGGGGCCTCTATTGTGATGATCAAAGAATCAAGTAATTTAGGAGGTAAGATGTGGATTATTGTCTTCTTTGTCGTAAATTTCCAAATGTTTCTCTTCTCAACCCCTCTCAAGCTTGAGAAGCATTAATTTGAATGGCTTTTGAATACTATTGAAGTTCTTCAATGTATTGTAATGAAGAAATACATAAATTTTCATTTAATTTATAATGGTTTTTAAGCATTTCTCTCTCTCTCCCAAAGAATGGTCATTCCTATGACCTATTCTCAATTCAAATGAAGCTTCTCATGAAGCATTTCTATAATTTAAAAGTAATTTCTATGCTTGTCTAATTGGAGGCCAAAATAAGGGCTTTTTAATACTTTAATGCTATTTAATTTATGGTAAAATTAAGAATCAATCCATAATTGTATAATGATTAATCACATGAATAATACTAAACTTTACTCTTTCAAATTTATTGAGAGTTATCGATAATAGCAGCGGAGCTATGGTAAAATTTCTGAAGAATAAGCACATAAATCATTTTCATTCATAATATGAAAAGAGGACGTCCTACCATATTCTAGGATTAATCATCCTAGATTAATTGAATGATTCTCATTATAATCATGAAAAATTTTATTTTTATGTTTATGCATAAATAGTAATTAGCAAAAGAGGAATTTCTAGTAATTTATTTTTAATGTTAAAAGAGGAATTCCTATGACATTTGGAATTCCATTATCGAGATGGGAAAAGAGAAATTCCTAGCATATTGGAATTAATGAATATTTTAATTAAATTAAAAGATAAAATTTAGATAAATTTATTTTATCTATGAGAAATATTTAAATGTTAAAAGAGGAATTCTTATGACATTTGGAATTCCATCATTTAGATGGGAAAAGAGAAATTCCTAGCATATTGGAATTATTGGATAATTCATTTAAATTCAAAGATGAATTTTAGATAAATTTATTTATCTATGAGAAATATTTAAATGTTAGAAGAGGAATTCCTATGACATTTGGAATTCAATCATTTAGATTGGAAAAGAGAAATTCCTAGCATATTGAAATAATTAACATTTTATTTTAGATGAATTTATTTTATGAGAAATAATTGACGAAAAAAGAGGAATTCCCATGACATTGGAATGTAAATAATCAAATGCAAAAAGAGGAATTGCCATGTAATTGAGATCCAAGAAATTAAATAGGGAGAAGAGGAAATTTTAGTATAATTCAATTTATGATTATTTACCAAAAGTGAAAATATGGGTAGAATTGATTTCTCACAAGACATGAGTGCTTTCACCTTCAAGCATCTCATCTCTTCTGCTACAACGCGAAGGAGCCGAGCCAGACTCATAGGCCATTTTGAGGATTTATATTTCCCTAACACCCAGCGGAGAGACGGCAGCACAAGTGGTTTGCACGGCAATATGTCCACGCCTCTTGCAACCAACGCGCGATGCTAAGGCAAAATATCTCATTGACCATGATTCTGATGAGGCTGAAAGTGATACATGATGTTATTTTGAATCACCCTACGCCTCAAGATTTTAGACTTTCTTGCCATATCTACAGACTTCTTAGTCGCTTTATTCCTAAAAGGAGAAGATAGTACCTCCCGGCAGTAAGGGAACATTTGTATCGAGGCATGTCTATAGCCCAGTGTTGCAGTCTTATGCGTCTCCTAAGGAGATTTTGACTTCTGGAGCCGAGATGCTCTATGTACATATTGCAACCTTTATATAAATAAAGAAATGTTTTGTGAAAAAAATCCATGTTGTATAAGTGGTTGTTTATTGGAATTGATGAAGCAAAATCTGTTACCAGACATATGTCATAGATCTCTAATAAGATCATTTATCTTGTTTTAAAAATTTTCTTTTCGAACCTCTTAAGTCTTAGGATCTCGTGGACGAAATCAAAATAAAAATTTAATAATGTATCATTTTTGGCAAAATCATGAGGCGAGGGAACCATGGCCATCAGCCAGATCCTCTCACTGATGAAGAAGAGCTTGACCCCGACGTTCACAAGGCTCTTCACCGAACTCAGCCAGGACCCTTCAAAGGTGAAGGGGGAGAACTTGGGCGAAGCTGTGGAGAAGTGGGTTGAAGCAATGGAGGAATATTTTGATGTCACCGGCTACAACGAGAGGAGCAAAATGGCTCTCACTAGGCTGAAAATTGTGGAAACAACCAGGGTGGCATGGAGAAACCATTGCGACACCAACCATCTAGATAGGAATACCCATTCCTCGAATGATCTTAAAGCTTATCTAAGGAAGAGATTTTGTCCCCCCCGCCATCCGCGATGTTTAGAAACCAAGATGAATGAATTCTTAGAGCTAAATCAGAGGAGCAAAACCATTGAAGAATATCACCAGGCATTTGCTCTTCTCCTCAAGTACTCAATCACCACCACTAAATGAAGAGCAACCCATGTTCATTGGGGGAATGAACGAACCTTTAGACACACTAGTCAAGAATGCTAAGCCACTGTCCATGGGTGGCAGAAGCTATAAGAATGGTGAAGGACTTTGCCAAAGCCTTCATCGTAAAAGACCCACCAAAGCCAGCTCTCTCATCCTTTAAGAGATTCCAGACACCATGAAGTTCTTCCAACCTTCCGCCTCCAAAGAGACACCAAGGTCCCAACCAAAATCTGGAGTTGGGAAGTTTTAGGAATGAAGGAAGACCTTTCCCTCTTAGTTCTTTCTTAGGAACTCCGCCTCTTTCAAGAATGCAGAGGGAAGATCTTCGAAGTGAAAACAGGTGCTTCGGATGTCAGGGGTTTGGGCACAATCTCCAGGATTGCCCATCTCCTTCTGTGGGCCGAGGAAGCCAGGGTCCCAGAATTTAGAGACAGACTCCTATGTATATCAGTCCAATCAGGGTCCTCTACGCCAAAATCAGGGTAACCCCAGAAGAGTGTCAGCTCAGCCTACAACCTCCATGCAAAGTAGTCTCTGAACTCCATCCCATAATTGGAACAACCAAAGAGAGAGAGTTCCACCTTAGACTACAGCAGCTAGAGTCGTCACTATAGCTGAGGAAGTGGAGGAAGAAAATGCAAGGCTAAAGAACCATAGTGGTTAAGTGAGTATGTAGATGTGTTTCCCAAAGAGCTGACTAAGATGCCTTCATCTCCCGAAGTAGATCATGAGATCGAGTTAACCCTCGGAGCTCAGCCCCAGTAACCCAGCATGCATATACAAAATGCAAGTCCCTAAAGCCATAGAACGTAAGGAGCAGTTAAGATAATTATTAGAGCAAAGATTCATCAGACCCAATGTCTCACCTTGGGGTGCACCCATTCTCTTTCAAAAGAAGAAAGATGGAACATTAAGACTCTGTATTGACTACAAAGGATTGAATCAGTTAATAATTAAAAATAAATATCCTATCCCTAGGATTGATAAAATTCTGGACCCAAATGTTCACAAAGATAGATCTCAAATCCGGGTACTACCAAATCAGAATCAAGGAACAGGGCATCTCGAAGACAGCATTTAATACTTGCTATAGACATTATGAGTTCACAGTCATGCCGTTTGGATTGACGAATGCCCCAGTGACGTTTAATCGTCTTAAGCAGGATATTCTCAGAGAATACTTGGATGATTTTTTGCTTGTCTTCTTTGATGATATCTTGGTATACTCAAAGAATGTTGTAGATCATGAAGATCATGTGCGCAAGGTCTTGGAAATCCTAAGGAAACACCAACTCTTTGCAAAAAAGAGCAAGTGTTCTTTCACTGTTGACTAGGTGGAATACTTGGGATTCATAGTGTCAAAAGATGGGATTTCTCCTGACCGCGCAAAGATCCAAGCAGTTGTAGAATGGTCGGAACCCAAGATAGTAAAGGAAGTGAGAGGATTCTTAGGATTAACCAGATGATATAGGATCTTTATATCCAGGTTTGCTCAGATAGCATCCCCTTTAACTAACCTTTTCACAAGAAGAGTACCTTGTGTCAGTGGACTGTAATATGTCAGAGTGCCTTTGATAAACTAAAAACAGCCTTAGTAACCAACCCTGTCCTTAAATTGCCAGATTTTACCAAATCCTTTGAGGTAGTTACTGATGCCAATGGGTTTGCCTTAGGTAGTGCTCTTATGCAAGAAAGTCATGCAGTGGCCTATGAATCCAAAAAACTCAGAACACATGAGAGAAATTATGCCATCCACAACATAGTTTATGCTCTGAAGTTGTGGAGACATTATCTTTTGGGATAGAGGTTCACCTTGATGACAGATCATCAAAGTCTGAAGTGGATCTTCACCCAAAGGGATCTCCACATGCGTTAAAGGAGATGGATGCAGACCTTGCAGGAATTCGATTTTGAAATTAAGTATCGTCCAGGGAAAGAAAATGTGGTGGCAAATGCGCTTCGCACAAAAGCCTCCTTGCGTGCAATTACAATGGTGTCAAATTCATTGATCAGTGAAGCAAAGGAGAAAATAATGCAGAACAAATTCTTTGCCCCTCTATTGCTACCCTTCTGATGCAAGAAATCAAGACTCCTCAAGAAATGAGTCGAGTTCTTGGGTACAAATTGGATGAAGGATGCATGTATTATAATAATCGGCTATGTATTCCCAATGATGAGGGAATAAAGGGAAGAATTCTAAGAGAAGCCCATGATAACCTGATAGCTGGACATCTAGGGTTTATAAAAACCTATATGTCTATGAAGAAAAGCTTCTTCTAGCCAAGACTCAAAAAGGATGTACTTGATCATGTGCAGAAATGTTTAATGTGTCAGAGAGTCAAGGTAGAGAGAGTCAAGATGCTAGGGAAACTACAGCCTCTAGACATTCCACAGATGAAGTGGGAATGTATCAGTATGGACTTTGTCACTGGATTACCTTCAGTGCAATCAGGTTACAACTCTATTTTTGTGGTAGTTGACAGACTACCCAAAGTTTTCCATCTGATTATTTTTCCTTGTTTTTGTCTAGAGAGGAGAAAAATCTAGAGAGAGATAATTCAATATTGAGATATTTTTGGATATAAAAATTCTACAAATATCAAAAATATATTTCCTTAAAATAGAAATTCAAAATAAATTCTCCAAGGTACATTAGGAATCAATTAAAAATAATATAAGTGACCTTAGTCTAAGGGTCAAGATTTTCAGAAATTTCGAGATTATGGTCCAATTAAGGTTCCAATGGACCAATAGGATTAATCCAAGTGTTGGGATGAGATAAATCCAATGAATAAAAGAAAATACCCAAAAATGAGTAAATACTCACATAAGATAAAGAGTTGACTGAGTACAAGGTTTATTAGTAGAACACTAACAGATATTACTAAAAAAATGAGATATTTTGGAGGAATAATGAATTTTTGACACCTTGGTAAGGAGAGGGGGACCTTTGAGGTAGGCACCTCCTTCACATGTGTGGGAGGGTTTTTAATTAAATAATAATAAGATGTTTTTATCTCTCCTCTCTCCTGGATCAAACTGGATCAAAATGGGAGCTAAACTGGTCCAAATCTTGTTTTTAGGCATTGGCACAAACAACTTTTGCATCCAAGATTTTATATAATCATCCCATGGAGAAGAACAACTTTAGTCTCATCAAGCTTTACCAACGGAATCAACCTCTTGGGTTAGAACATTCTCCCTAAGACATTCTTTAGTTGCCTACCTCAAGCTTGGGAACTGGATATTCCATAGGCATCACTGCCTCAATCCCATATGTGAGCCAAAAAGGATTTTGCCTTATGGGACAACCTTATAGCAATTCCTATAGGACCACATCATTGTTGTGATCTTATGGCCATCATAACCCTGCTTGCAAGATCTTATCTTATCCTTGTTCAGTAGCATACCCTGTGGGAATCCAAAAGCAAGATATTTTGAGATCTCTTCACTCCATTCATGTACTAGATCTATCTTGAATAGTGCAACATCTAGTCATCAACTCCAGTGCAGGTTCTCTATTATGTGTTCTTGACATGTGATCTGCTAATACGTGTTGTGAACCTTTTCTCACCATGACTTTACCATCCATTAGCAATACATGTTGCCGGTGGTTGGGTAATGTAGCCTATCATGGACGGTTTTTTGCCAAGATATAGCAAAGAATATAAACTTTTTAGCCAGTAGATAGTGTCTTTACTTCTTAACTACATATACCATGGCTAATCCTTCCATCTCTATTGTGGTGTAGTTCATCTCAACTTCATTAATATTTTGACTTGCAAATAATAATGGATATTCTAGTTTATGTCCCCTAGTTATGCCAAAACACAGCCAATTGCAAAGTTTTAGGCATGCATCAATCTGCACATGGAATATGAGGCATCAATGTGCACATGGAATATGAGGCATCAATGTGCACATGGAGTATGAGGCATCAATGTGCATGTCATGGAATATGAGGTTCCAATTTGGTAATCTCGTGCACTAGCTAATGCTCTCTTCAAATCATTATAATCTTGTTGACATTTATCCCATTCAAAGATAATCAAAAGTTTGTACAATAATGGCCTAGCTACATCAATGTAGAGAACACAATAAATCTCTAGTAATAGCCTACATAACTCATAAACCATTGTCTAGGGGATGGCAACTCCGATATGATTTTTACCTTGTTGTTATCAATGGAAATTCCATTTTTGGACACTATGAAGGGTTCAAAGATATGGGATATAATCAAAGCCTTTCAAATACTTTGCTTAGGTGTCAATTATGAATGTACACAAAGAGCATCAGTGTGAACCCTTATAACCAGTTTTGCAAAAAGTAGTCCTTGAAAGATGTATTCATCAACCTCTGGAATGGTACAGGAGAATTGGTCACTCCAAAAAAGGCATAACCTTGTATGAAAAAGTACCCCCTATGGTAGTAAAAGTTGGTTTGTGTTGGTCCTTAGTAGAGGCAATGGACACCTGATTATATCTCTAGATTTTATCTAGGAACATGTAAGCTTCTTCCCCAGCCACTCTCTCCAAAACATGCTCTATGGTAATGGGTAGTGATCCTTGGCATTAGTCACATTCACTTTCTTCAAATTTATACAAACATGAAGCTTTCATTATTCTTGGGGGTATAATTACAATTGGAGATACCCAATAGTTGTGCTCAATATCATAAATGAAATCTACAACAATGAGTGTCAATTTCCTCCTTTACAATTTCTTAGTATTTCGGATTTATCTAGTAGGGAGATAGGCAAAAAACCACTTGGGTGTCCTCTTCCTCCTAGTCCCAACCCCTCATCATGTTATGTAGAGAGAAGATCTTCCATCACGAAAAGAGAGATGGTGCTCAAAGAGGATCTCACCCTGCCTTGGGAAAGGGAGAGGGGTGTTTCCTCCATGAGTACCATCGGAGCTGGCCATGCACCTCTCGTAAGTGCCACTGGTAGTCGGAGGGCACCGGCACTGATAGTTGGAGATGTCGAGGGCATTGGCGACGATGACAGTAGTCGGAGATGTTGGAGGGCACCAATGGTGACGGCGGTCAGGGGGTTGGAGATGTTGGAGATGTTGGAGGGCACTGGTGGTGATGGTGGTTGGAGGGTCAAAGATGTTGGAGGGCATTGGCGGTGACGACGGTTGGAGATGGTGGAGGGCATTAGTGGGGTGACGGGAGATGGCGGAGGGTACCGGTAGTGACAAAGGTCGAAGGTGATAGTGGGAGGATTTGCTCTTGGTGGAGTGTGGAGGACCTGTCTTCCTGTCCATAGGTTGCCCACTACTACTCAATTCATCGTCTCGATGAATGCCATTAGAAAAAACAAGTGGTTCTTTGGCAAGCTAGACAACTAGAAAAACATCTCGCAAGCGGGCTCCCAAGCATACCTCATACAATTATCTTTCCATGCAAGCCTTCTCCAAAGATACGCAAATAAGAAAATTGATGCAACTGAGCTCCTGGGAAACTTCCTCTAGCAAGATATCAAATTGATCTCCTGGGAAACTTCATCTAACAAGCTATCTCTACCTATATTACAACTTTGCCTGGGCAAAGCATCTGGTACAAAGATTACACTTACACCAATAGAACACAAACCAACTAAACCATAATCATCACTAGCCACTTTGTTAGGCAAAACTTCTGGCACAAAGTTCAAGCATACAAAGATACAAAGAGTGCTCATAAACTGCCATGGAGATGGCCATACCAAGGGCTCTACAGTCAAAGGGTTGAGAAGAGTTGTACATGCTATGGTATGGTACTTCATTATTAGCAATGAAGAAAGGAGCATGTGCCCTTGAGAGTTTCTCTGCAACCTATCTACACCCCATGCTAGAAGCTCTATTACACATCCAGTTGACCATCCTCAGGCTACAAAATGCAAAGGTGTGCTCCCAAATCCAAACGAGCATGTGCCCTTGAGAGTCACTTGCTACTCCCATCTTGAATGTTGATGAACTGGGCAAAGCCCCCAAGTTTGGGTGATGGTAGGAAATTGGGTAACATTCAAGATTATCTCAAGGCAGTGGAGGTGCCACTTTTTTCAATGTAGTGCATGTAAGTCCTCCCACAGGATGCATCAAATATGAGGACATTAGCTCCCCATTCCACCAACATCTCAATGCAAGCTACTCTTCCATTCATGTGCAAACAAGCCTCAATGGTATCTGTTTGTGATGATGCCATGCATCCACCACATATCCCCATTCTTCAAAAGCAGCCAAAGCACATCGGTTGACCATGGGAAGCTGCATGGTGGAGAGGAGAGAGGGGGGTGGTGTGAGAGAGAGAGAGGGGGGGGTGAGGGGTGCGTAGGGGTGCGCAGGGGAGAGAGAGGGGGGGTCGTTTATGGTGAGGAGCATCTCACAAGTGATTTAATGGCCGGGGATATAGGGGACATGCAATTTGGAGATTCATGAAGGTTTTTGGCAACCGCATAGTAGACTTTGAGCACCGGGAGAGTGTCGCAGAGGTCTAGGATACCGGAAGCCAAGGTTGATGCAGCCCCTAAGCTCTTCAAAGGCATCGTCAGTGAGGCTTCGAGTTTGGGATCTCCTGAGCTCAGAGGAACTGGTAGCCTCCATAAAAGGCTTCCCACACTGAGAGATGCTTCTCCCAAACGAGGAGCTTGGGCTTGGCGCTTTCCTTGACATTGGCCAGCTCCTCATGTAGCTTAAGCTCCCTTTTTCTCTCCCAAGCTTCAAACAACAAGCTCTTTCTTTCTTAGAGATAACTTTTCCTACCTCTCCTACTGGTTCTACTCTTGGAGGCTGAGCAGCTACTATATTAAGAGGAGAGCTCCCGCCATCATAAGGGAGATGAAGAAGCCACATCTCAGATCCATGCCAGTATGCCCCATATCGGGAAACCCCTCTACATAGACAAAGTCACTGAGATCACATGACCCCTCTAGCCCTTATTGTTTTTGCATAGCATTGGGCTTCACCCCTCCCTTCCCAAAGTACTAGAAAGGACCCTTCTCTACCTCCAATGACCCTTCTTCCTGCTCCATCAACAAATAGTCCTTCTCATTGAATGATTTTGTGTCTTCCTCACTCCCTTCTCGATCTTCTCTAGGCTTTTTAGGGGGCACGATGCTTAGTCGCTCAAAGGAGAGGTCGAAGGTAGCCATTGGGCTTGGGGCCGTGCTGAACTTGCTCAGCTGCGCTGCTCACCACCATTTTGGAACCACATAGAAACGAAACCCAACCTTGACATGCAAATGGGAAAATTTTTATGTGAGGACTAAGACACCATCATGGAGAAGGCAATGCAACAAGTAGCAACATCTTAAGGTGTAGATGTTTTTGTTGTAAGCTAGGCTAGCGGTGGCAGGGAGCCTATGTCTCAGAGAATGTCGTATCTAGAGGGGCAGTTTTCACAAGAGAGAGAAGGAAATGGGGGGTTTGGGTGAGAAGTAAAGGGTGGGGAGTGGTCAATGAGGGGGGGTTTGTGCAAGAGACAGGAGGAGAGAAGGGGGTCATGTGAGGTCAATGGGGAGTGAAGTAAGGGGGCGTGGGGGGTCGATGGGTTTGTGCAAGAGAGAGGAGGAGAGAGGGGGGTCATGTGAGGTCAATGGGGAGTGAAGCAAGGGGGGGCGTGGCAGGTGATGCAAGGGGGTTGGTGAGGGCACCAAATAGAGAAGGAAAGGGGGGGTAAGGTGATGTTGGTGGGGAGTAAAGCAAGGGGGGCAAGGGGGGCAAGGGGGGGGCCTGGTCAAGACACTGGTCTAGGGAAACTAGAGTGAGCAAGATTTATGTCCAATCTTGTAATATTGTGTCTTCTGAGAGCTCTTTTCTCGGTACACCTCTTGAATGGAGTATGGGTCCACCTCCACTATGTCTACCATGTTGCACTGCAACTCCTCATAGGAATTTAACCAATTCCATAGAGGTTCTTCCACCTCTCCTTCTGAGCGCCGAATGGATCCCAGGACTCATTCAATGGTAATCCTCCTACTCTTCCTCATCATCACTAGTTCCTCCCTCCCAAATGTGAATAATGTCATGTAGGGCAATGCTCCTTGCACTCTCATCAGGCCATTTTTTCAAGGGCAAGGTCATCATCCCCTCTAGGTTAGGGATATGGAAGTTGTCCATGCCTCAATCATGGATTACTTGAGCTACCCTCAACCAAGGCCTTCCAAAGGGAAATTTGAAGGCCCCTCTAGTTGGTGGGAGGTCTAACACCACAAAATTCATTTCAAATACTAATCCCTCAAAAGTGATTGGAACTTGCCTAACTAGTCCCAAGGGCATCACTTCCGTTTGGTCTACCACTCTAATGGCTATGCGAGTTGGCTTAGTAATTCAGAGACCCAAGGCTTTCCTAGTAGCTTCAAACATGATGTTAACACCACAACCACCATCCACAATGGCCCCTCTAATTTTGAGTTCCTCCCACAAAGACTATCACCCTCGAGCTTTGGTGATTAGCCACTCTTGGTTGGGTTAGTGAGGCATACCCTTGCTTGCTACATGGGCCGTCACCCACTACTACTAGATGTGGCTTCACCCCTTGAATCTACCTAGTGCTGGATGAAGCCTAGCAGTTGCTCTTCTATTTCTCGGCTCAAACCACATAATTGAGGAAGGGTTATTTCCACCTTTTCCCCTACCAACACTACCTTCCAATGTAAATTACTAACCTTGGGTTGGGTAGACCCCTCACACTCCTTTGAAGTTATGGTGGTTGGGGGAATGATCAAGGTAGGGGCCAATTCCTTCTCCATGGGTGGTGTTTGAGTGAATTCCTCCACGACCACCTTATAAGCTTGTTCCACAATAGATGGGTAGATTGCACCATCAGGGGGAGGAGTTGGTGTCTTTGGGGCTCCTTGGGACCGGGGGTGACGGCATCCACTATTGGAGTGTCGTCCTTGGGAGATGACACCACTGCCACTATTGGATTATCAGCCTTTAGGAGGTGGCACCACTACTTCCACCATGTTAACTAGTGGGATTTTAGGACAATACCAAGTGTAGTGGTCTCGGCTCTCTAGACAATGTAGTCATGGGGGAAATCCCTCTAGTGTTAAATGCATTGATCTTGCATGTGGTCGCTCCCCCCACAATGGTAGCATATAAGAGGCAGGGTGGGGTTGTTGGGGGGACAGTGATTGGGGAACCTTTGGTTAGTAGGCCAGACCTCATACATGTTGTTAGTCAGAGGTACTAGAGGAGCTTTTGCATAGACCACTGAAGGGGGGTTTTGATAGGCTTGGGGTGTTTTTGGGATTGGCACGGGTGAGAGGTACAACTGATAGGTTGGGAGAGTGCCTACTTGATATGGGATTTGCATACGTACTCGGGGGACAACTTTAGAAAAAAATCCGTTAGTTCATAAAAGTAAAGAGGGGTTGTTTTATTGGGGGAAATATTTTTAGTTAACGGGTTTTTTTAATACCTCTTGAACGCACGTGATACCTAGGGTTTTCTGGTAGTGCACCCCCCGAGCATATGTAGGGGGTTGTATGTTAGTGTTGTTCCAGGATGAGGGGTATTGGTGTATGCTACCATGGCTACTTGAGCTCCTCTACTAAGGCGATGTGGCTTGGGGTCCTTGAGGGATTGGTACATAAGTAGCCATGGGAGAGGGAAGGGTATGTGGGGAAGCTAAGTAGGAGGGGACAGTGGTGACAAGGTTAATATAAGCTCAGGATTGATGGTTCAAGAAGGGTTTTGGGTTTTGGTGGGGGTTAGGGACATGGGCAAAAGTTGAGGCACTATTGGTTGGGGTTGCCATGTAGTCTTCAGGGAAGGGATTAAGTGGGGTAGCACCTTGCTTAAGTTGTTGTTGCATAAGTTGGAGTCCCTTGAGGTAGTAACACTCCTTGTCCTCATGGCCCGCCTTTGAGAAAAATGAGCAATATTTTTTGGTTGGTTAGTCACTTGGAAGATGGCCTATGGAACTACATACCAGGCACACCATGGACTCATCTTGGGATCTTTGGCCTTGAGCTACTCGATCTCCTTCCCTCAGTGCAACCCACCACGGCTGCATCCTATTACTCTGACCTTTTGAAATTTTCAAGCTTCTTCTTGATCTTGGTAAGCTTGTCCATGGAAGCGGATGTTGAAGCTACTGCCGGGGCTAGAGGAACCGTTGGAGAAGCCAAATACATGTCAAGGATAAGTGGACCAAGAGGTACCACACTTTGCCATCATGAGGTAAGCATTCTCTGGTTATGTAGCTCTATTTTGGAAGTCTTGCAGCATGCCTTGGGGTGGAAAGGTCTTTATCACCTTCATCACTGTTTGATTAGGGAGTGCGCAAGCACCCACTATTGTAGCATGTAGTTTCCAGGATCTTGGGGTAGCCAAGTGACCATAACTTTAGCTCTTGTGACAAGTTAGTCCACTGACTACCCTACCTTCATGAGAGTTGGTTGAGCTCTTGAGTAATGAGTTTGAAGCAGTTCCCAACCAAAAAGGTAGCCAATAACTCTAGCTTAAGGGTGGCCCAATCTAGGAAGTGATTGGTGGGGAATTGATTGTACCACCGGTCTGCACTTTCTTCCAGCATTGTCGGGAACAAGACCAAGCATGCATCATCTTCAATGATGGTACCTTTGAAGGTTGGTAGTTTAACTTGCACGCAGGCTAAGGACAGTAGCCAATGGCTCTAGCCCTGCTGTGCTGGTGGAGCTACCATATGGTTAGAAGAGGAAGATGTTGAGGCAAGAGTAAGGGAATGAGGAAGAACCCTCTGATAACTACTTCAAAGACGAGAATGAAGGGGTGAATTACCTCCAAAATCTATAGTCTTTAGGGGCATATACAACACTCCTCTCACCACCACGATCACAAAAAAATTTGAGAGACTATCCTTCACCTCTAAGAGAGTCCCATCGTGGTTGCCAAATTTTGTCTTAGCTATGGATGACTCTGCCAATCCTTGCTAGGGAACTCACTGACTACCCCATGGGATTCACTCACAATAAAGGGGGACATCACTTGCGTGCATAAACCTCAAGAAAGCCCTCTATATATAATTCTCATAAGATGATAACACCCCCTACTTAAGCTTATAAGGATACCTTTAAAAATGACTATATCACCCCCTTCCTTATATCTATTTTTTTCTCTAGCATTTACACACACCCTCTCCTTAGGTTAAAGTATGTTACTTTGAACCTTATTGATCGAACATAAGTACTTCATGCATGCTACCAAGAAATAGATGCTAAGTACTAGAAAATAAAAAAGTATGTTAAGAACTTTTGTATAACTATGTTCATCAAAAGTACTTATGACATATGCCCCTAACTCTAACTTAAATTTAAGATTTAGTTTTCACCTAAATACATGGGCTTACCCCTAACTTATAAGATTATGCCTCATTTCAAAAAAAAAAACTCTTGTACACTTACGTGATATCATAAGTTTTCTAAGAGTGAATCCCCCGGACGGACTACCGCGTGGATCCTCTCAAGGAAGTATACCCGCCAAGGATGGGTCGACCTCACTGGCTAGACATATAGGACCTATGCTCTACATTGCCTACCATGCTCTTCGACCACCTCCTAGCACCGCAGTATCCCCACACATGCCACTCACTCACACCACACCCACCACCATTGACCACTCACTCACCTCACACACACACAAAGATAGAAAAAATACTACAAGAGAATAAAGTTGTATACCAAAATGCAGAAAAGAATGGAACAAGAGATCCTTTTCTCCAGGAGAGAATGCACTACAAGAGAGAATGTCCTCTATAGCAGAGAGAGTGATCCCCTTAATGCCCCCTTAGGTGTCCTCCTCCTCGAAGTCCCAACCCCTCGTCATGTTGTGTAGAGGGAAGATCTTCATCGTAAAAAGGAGATGGTGCTCGAAGAGGATCTCGCCCTACCTTGGGAAAGGGAGAGGGGTGTGTTGGTGTCTAGTCGAGACCTAGCACTTGAGTGGTTCCAAACCACATAGTCGGCTCCGAAGGAGATGCAACTAATGCCACTATGCCCAGCATGATAAGCCAACACTAGTGCGTTGTGCTGCCAATCTGCCTAGTATGCAAAGGGAGTTAGTCATAAGAGAACAAAGGTTAGTTCTTACATCTGATGAGATCCCTAACGTGGCTCTTGGTTTTGTTTCTAGATAGGAGTCATGTCCAAACAAGAACAACGTTGAACCTGTTTCTAGCAGGAAGACATATCTAGACAGAAAGCACTAATGCAAACTATGAATCAAACATATTTGTAAAGTATAGAGAATGGATTATCATACTAATAATCATTGTGTATCAAATTAAAGGCTTAGCCCAAATTATAATGCAATAGCCTCCAATTGACACTCCCTACTTCCTTCCATGTCCCATATTCTGGATAGTTCCCCTTTTCCCTTTTACATCTGCTCGGGTACTACCCGTTGGCAAGATTCAATTACAAGGTTGTTACAAGAAAGTTGTTGCTCAATGGATATACAAGGTGGAAAAGGCTAGGCGTCAGCCCAATGGTTGGATGACCCCCAACACAATCACGGTGGACGTTGCACCAACGAAGCCCACATGATTCCTTGTTATTGCCCTCCTCCGGAGGGACTGCTTCAATCCTTTGAAAATTAAAAATTTTCATTTCCAAAATCCAGTTCTAAACCTAAGGCCTATTCTAGACCCCTTCCTTTGGTCTTTCCTCTGTGGCCAAGTCCCCAAAGATGAACTTTATTGGCTTATCTCTGGCATACCTCGGCTCGTAAGCCCTCTTCTTGCTACTCACCCCTACATTGTCAGACCCCCGTCCTTTCATCTACTTGTCAGAAATATATGTCAATGGGCTTGGTGAAGGGGTACTTCTTCTTAGCCCTTTCCATTACTTCAATGGCCATCCTTGCTCTGCAAAGGCATGCAACTCAGTTTGCTCTAGGATGATAGCTGCATTCTCGCACAATGTCTGCTCGGGCTCTCTTGATCTCCTTCTTTCCCCCTGACTCCACTTCCACCCATATGGTGGTTTTCCTATCGGTTCTGATCTAGCATGTGCCCTTCTTTCTTTTGCTAAGTGAATCCATTGGTGAGGAGCATTAGCAGTCTTGCCCTGGCATGGGCTATTGCCTCCTCACCTGGATTGGAAACCTGAATCACACTCTTCATATGTGTGAGGGTTGTTTCCCTCTAGCTAGTTATACTCATTTGTGTGAGGGTTGTTTCCCTCTAGCTAGTTATACTCATTTGTGTTCTTTCTTCCTAGAGCCTATGCTGCTGCAGCATGGGCCTTCCTTATGGTCTCCATCTGATCTTGCCTTTTCCTGATTTCAGACTTGTATGCCTTTAGCTCTTCTGCATCTGTTCTCCTTGTAGCACCTAGTTGATCCTATCTTTTCTTTAGATTGGCATGGGATGTCGTCAAGGCAACCTTCACCTCATTAATGGTAACTTTTCCTCCTTTTCCTCGTGTGTTCCTGGCATGGGTTATGGACTCAATCTCCTTCTTAAGGGCTTTTATAGTCAACCCATCTTGCCTGTGTTGTTCTTTGTACTCTGTCACCAGCCCTTCCAGCTCCTCAATCTGTGCTCTGAGGGCAGCCTCATCTCCAACTTTTTCTTCCAACCTTTTTGTAGCTTCTCAGGCATGCTCTTGTAGCTCATCATCGGGGATATGCCCATAAATGATCCTTTGTATAGTACTATCTCCTTTCCCTTCCCCTCACACTTCTCTTGCATCTTCTTCCCATCCCCTTTTAGCTAGATGAACTTTTTCTTCCATTTCTCTACTTCTAGCCTAAGTTGCTCATTTTGAGCTTGCAACTCCTTTTCCTTTGATGGTGTTTGCTTTGTTGGATCCTCATTGTCTCCTTGGCTTTGGGCACTAATCTCCAGGGCTCTTGTGGGAAAGGCTCATGTCAGCCTTCCTACATCCGGATTTCTAGAACCTCCCTCTAGATTTTTGTCTTGCCTCTAGAAGGGGACTATTTGCCTACATGTAGGTGTGGGGAGCTGTATTGCTGCTGTTAATTTTTCCAGATATCCACCCCACCTCCTTTAGGTCCTCTGTTGCATGGCCTTCCCATTGTTCCATCTTTGTTGTGTCGTCTAGCTCATATACTTTTGGTTCTTCCTCAACGTCTAGGACTCCAAGTCGGGCTTCTTCCTTGACTAGTTTTATCAGCCCTTGCCCACACCTCTCTTATTATTTTTATGTGTTCTTCTCTGATCAAGAGGATTTGGCCCTCCTCCCTAGCCTAGCTCTCCCTTGCCATGTCCATTTCTTCCTTTAGCTACCTATTGCCCTCTTCGTTCCTGTGGCTAGCACTCCTTTTATTATTCTCATTTCCCTTTTTGTTTCTTCTTCTTATTTTTAGAGTTTTAGCAAGCATCTGATCTCGCATTTCTTCCACCTTTATTCTTCTTATTTTTAGAGTTTTAGCAAGCATTTGATCCCACACTTCTTCCACCTTTCTTACTTCTCTCCACCTTTTGTTTTTTAGTCCTCTTATAAAGTCTCCTACTGGCTCTTCAAGGTCTAGATGATTCCATGTTGTTCTCTGACCACAGCCTGTAGCTTGGTGATCTCCTTAAGTCCATCTGCCATGCACTTCTATAAGTAATTGAGGCATTCCTACACCTAGTCTATTTTGAAGGACTCCGAAAACTGTGCAGGATGGGGTGCACAGAGCTCAGCTTGTGCTTCAAGTTCAAGGGTTGTACCTGCCCCAATTGTAGTCGTTCTGTGTCCTCAGCCTCCTATTGTGCCTATTCAGATTGAGGGCATCCCGCAGTTATAGTTTCCTGCTACTCTTCCCAGCCTTTGTGTGAGTATTGACTTGCCAATGTTAGCAAAGTCCTTCTTTAGCTTCTTGTTGCTTTTCTCCTCCACCATCTTCCCCTTCTTGCCCTTCTTCCTTTCTCCAAATTCAAAGGTTCTCTTCTTTCTGGATATTGCATGTTCAGAGCTCCCCTTTTGCTGGGACTTTTCCTCTCTCTTCTCCCTTCGTCTTGCATCTTTCTTGATGCTTGTTTCTTCCTTCTTATGGCTCTCCTCCTCCCTTGCATCTTTCTTGCTGCTTGTTTCTTCCTTCTTCTGGCTCTCCTCCTCCCTTGCCTAATAGTTGTGCTTTGAAGAGAGGTGTTAATAAGCAGGGCCCCCAACCTTTGTCTTGCTGTTTGGCCAAGTGAGCTTCCTGATCTGGTCTTTTAAGTTATTGTATAACACCTCTGCCCAAGCCACCTTTGCCCATGCCTCTGCTACCTTCACCAATCCAAAGGCCTTTCTAGACATGCAGTATGGCTTGTGGATAAGGTTAATCATCTCCAAAAAGATGCAGGGGAGAAGGGGGCTTGAGCTCTTACAAGCACACACACACTCACACAAACCCTAGAAGAGAACACACAAGGTGAGAGGATGAAAATTCTTCTTCTTCTTCACACAACAAAAGAGGACTACAAAGAGGATAAGGTGACTGACACACATAATAGAGTATATACAAGCGGTCCATAATGTGAACACGGTAAGAGGAGTGAGTAGGCATGGAATAGTGGG
Organism: Cibotium barometz; assembly: GCF_041138505.1. Taxonomy (NCBI): domain Eukaryota; kingdom Viridiplantae; phylum Streptophyta; class Polypodiopsida; order Cyatheales; family Cibotiaceae; genus Cibotium; species Cibotium barometz. The sequence goes on from NC_141101.1 coordinate 16,906,303, forward strand.
GGTAGTTTAGCTGTAGAATCTCTGGCAAATATATGTTAGTGCTAGCTACCAAATCTATGAGTGATGTAAATGCCGAAGAGCCATGCAGGCGCCTCGTGAGTGTCAGCTCATGTTGAGATTGACATCTAAACACTCCCCCTCAAGCTCAACTCTAGCTCATGAACTCTAAGCATATCGTAAAATCTACAGAGCTTCTCAGCTCCCAATGCCTTCATGAAGATGTTAGAATTCTGATCCTGTGTGCTGACATAGGGCAAGTCGATGTCGCATACCAAGACTCTCTCCATGATGAAGTGGTAATGTACCTCAATGTGTTTTGTCCATGCATGAAAAACTGGGTTCTTGGTTAACTATATACTACTAAGATTCTCACAATATATGACAACCTTTCTCTCTTCTTGCAAGTCACCATGCAAGAACGCATTTTTTACATCCATCTGATGTAAAAACTAGCCTTTTAGCTGCCACTGCAATCAAAACTCTCACAATTGCATCTTTGCTACATCTTTGCTACATCTTTGCAACTTGGGAAAATGTCTCCTCATAATCAATCCCATGTGTCTGCGCATATCCTTTGGCTACCAATCTTTGCAATTGGGGTAAATGTCTCCTCATAATCAATCCCATGTGTCTGCGCATATCCTTTGGCTACCAATCTTTGCAATTGGGGTAAATGTCTCCTCATAATCAATCCCATGTGTCTGTGCATCTACTTAGGGTAAAAAAATCTAGCCTTATACATGCTTATGCTACCATTACTGTGATGTTTCACCTTATACACCCACTTATAGCCAATAGATTTCTTACCTTCAGGCAATGACACTAAATCCCAAGTCTCATTTCCATACAATGCATCCATCTCATCATCCATAGCTTTCTCCCAACACTCATTTCCAACAGCCTCATCAAAACATGTGGGTTCTACAACCTACACAACTTTTGCCATATAAGCATAGTGATGTGCCACATAACTATCGTAAGTTAAACTCTGCACAGCATAGGGTTTTTGACTCTTCCAGATCTTTGTAGCTTTGCATTCATGGGTGGATGCATGTAAGGTGGTACTCTTTGAACTTGTAGAAATAACGGTTTTTGGGTTGTGGTTTGCAACTTGGAAATGAACTTTGAATTGGAAAAAAAAATAAAAATATTTTGAAATTTAAGAAAAGAAAATGTACATAACTGAAAGATAGTGGAATGGATAGCTGAAAGTGGTAGGAAAATTATTATTTTTTGTATGCATTCTCTACGTGCACTGTCTCATTCAAAAAACTCAAAGTCAGCAGATCTCTTCTCACTTCCTCTCCCCTAGTGATAGCAGCTAGTAGCTTGAGAATGTAAGATTCCTCCCTCCATCTTTTGTGATGTAAAGGTGTAAGAACCTCCCCTTCTGTCTCTTTTAATCATCCCACCCTCAGAAATGGAAAAAGATCTTTGTTTTACCATGTTTTAGCCTAGAGAGAGGTAATTCAAAATTGAGATATTTTTGGATACAAAAATTCTCCTAATGTCTAAAATGGATTCCCCTGGAACAGAAGTTCAAAATGAACTTTCAAATGTGCATTAGGAATTAATTGAATATGTGAATAAGAGAACTTAGCCTAAGGGTCCACCTTTTGAGAAATTTTTTGATTAAGGTCTAAATAAGGTTCCAAAGGGCCAATAGGATTAATCCAAGTGTTGGGATGAGATAAATACAATGAATAAAAGAAAATAGCCCAAAATTGAGTAAATGCTCACATAAGATGAAGAGTTGACTGAGTATAAGGTTTATTAGTTAAAAACTAAGGTATATTAGTAAACAAAATGAGATATTTAGGTGAAATGATGCATTTTTGGCACCTAAGTAAGGTGGGAAACCCACTGCCAGTTCAATTTGAATGCAATCAGTTTGATTTGAATGCCAATTCAATTTGAATGCAATCAGTTTGATTTGAATGCCAGTTCAATTTGAATGCCAGTTCAATTTGAATGCAATTAGTTTGAATGCCAGTTCAATTTGGAATGCATATGCCAGTTCAATTTGAATGCAATCAATTTGATTTTCTACAGTTCAATTTGAATAGTTCAATTTGAATAGTTCAGTTTGATTTTCTACAGTTCAATTTAAATGCAATCAGTTTGATTTTCTACATCAACAGTGAAGTTTGTTGAGTACTTTGGAGTATCTGGAACACTTATTAGAGTGTGATTGAGCTGAGGAAGGCTTGTTTACAAAATTGGACGTGTGTAGAAGGTGCATTTGCATTGAGAAAATATGTCAGACAACCCAGTACAGATTGTGGGTGAGAAGTTGGATAGGAAGAACTTCCAGGCATGGAAGTACAGGATTAAAAGCTTTCTGAAAGGAAAAGGGTTTTGGAACCTTGTTACAAGTGCAGAGCTAGAGCTGGAACTACCCCAACAACCTACACAACAACAAGTTATAGCTCATAAGCAATGGTCAAAGAGATCATACAAAGTTTTGCATTACTTGTCTATATGTATCTCGGATGCTATACTCATACATATACATGATGCTGAGAATCCCAAGAATGCATGGGATATGTTGGTAAAGCTGTTTGATACAAATACTAGCGCTCGTAAGTCTCAGTTGAGACAATAGATTCATAATGTGAAGTAGAAAGGAAGGAGTATCCATGATTATGTACAAGAGATAAAGAAGTATGCAGATGCATTGGCAACTATCAATGCCCCCATGCCTGATGATGATTTGGTAGACATTACCTTGCGTGGTCTTGGCAAGGAGTACAAGTCTTTTGATACATCTATTTCTGTTTGGAGTACAGGTTTACCAGGTTTTGATGAGTTGGTTTCTCTCTTGCTTGTTGAGGAAATCAAACTCAGTGACTCTTTTCATGATGCATCTACTAGCCATGATGATAATGGCAAAAATCAGGCTTTCTATTCACAAAGGGGATTTAGAGGCAGGGGGAGATTTGCATCATGTGGCCGTGGTAATGGTCTTGGATGGCACAATAGGTCACCACAACAGAATTTTCAGCCTTCATATGGTGCTAGAGGTGGTCGTGGATATACACCTCAGAGAGGCAGAGAAAATTCTCGTGGTAGAGGACATTGGCAAGGCCAACAAACATTTATGCAAAATGTGGAATGCCATTATTGTGGGAAATTTGGTCATATGACACGTGATTATTTCCGCAAACAAAATGATTTGAGAGGGAGTAGAGCACAACATGGTGGGGACATTATGCACAACATGGTGAAAATTATGCAAATGGTGGAAATTTTGCATCATGATGGCAGTGCAAATCACTTGTTTGCCATGAAACATGTCCTGGAATCTATGATGACAAATGGTGAAAGTGATGACACTTAGTATATGGACTCTAGAGCATCAAACCATAGGACTTGTCATGGCAAATGGTTTGAACATACAAAGCCTATGGATGTGAAAGGCTATGTCGAGACATGAGATGATACCCAACATGCTATCACACATGTTGGAAGTGTACCATTGGTTATGCACAATGGTGAAACAAAGTCTATGGTAGATGTCTTGTATGTGCCTACCCAACGTGCTATCACACATGTTGTGGAAGTGTACCATTGGTTATGCACAATGGTGAAACAAAGTCTATGGCAGATGTTTTGTATGTGCCTTCTATTACAAAAAGTTTGGCCTCAGTTCGTTAAATGGTGGAACAAGGTTTACAGGTTTGTTTCAACGAGCATGGATGCTTCATTGAGGATTTTAAAAATGGATGTAGAGTCATTGCCAAAGGAAAGAAAGAAGGCAGGTTATTTAAGTTGGATGCTGGGATTCCTGAGTTGAAATCAGCCATGTTCTCTAAAAGTCGAAATGTGGTACATGACATTGACATGTGGCATAAAAGGATTGGACATGTGAACATAGAAAGGTTAAAGAACATGCAGGCGCAAGAGGCATTGTAAGTGGGCTGCCTAGATTCAAGTATGATGGGAATATGCATGTCTATGATGCTTGCCAGTTTGGAAAGCAAGCAAGGTTGCCATTTCCTAAAGAAGGCAACATGAGTAGCAGGCCACTTGAGATAGTTCATAGTGATGTATGGGGTCCTGCACAAAACCCATCCATTAAAGGCAGCTTGTATTATGACATTCATTGATGATTTCAGTAGAATGACTTGGGTTTACTTTCTCAGAGAGAAAAGTGAAGTGTTGGGAAAGTTTATGGACTTCAAAGCTTTTACAAAGAAGAAATATGGCTCTTGGATAAAATGTTTGAGGGCAGATGGAGGTGGTGAATACACCTCACATGCTTTTGAGAATTTCTTGAGAAAGCATGGCATAAGAAGGCAGTTGACTTGTAGGTATACACCTCAGCAAAATGGTGTTGTGCTGAGAGGAAGAATAGAGTCATTTGTGATGTGGCCAGGGCGATGCTCAATGAAAAGAGCATGCGCTAGACTATTATTGGGCAGAAGCGTGTGCCACCATGGTGTATGTACTTAATAAGACACCCACAGCAGCCATACATGGAAGTACACCAGAGATGCAGCTTATAGGTTTTAGGCTAGACATTGGACACCTCAAAGTGTTTGGTTGCATAGCTTATGAGCATGTGCTAGACGAGAGAAGGAGGAAGTTGGATCCTAAGGCAGAAAAGTGTGTTTTTGTTGGGTATGCACAGGATCGCAAGGCATATAAATGTTACAATCCGCATACTAGGCAAGTGGTTATCTCATGAGATGTGGTGTTTGATGAACTTGCTAGTTGGTACAAGGCAAAGGATGAGGGTGTCATTGATTCCATTGAGCTCATGTGCATGTGAACTTGCCACAAGCAAGTTCTATTTCTATGTCTAGGCTAGCAAAGTCTGAGAATAGCACTATACGTCCATGGTCAGGACGCTTGAGACATGAGAGTGTGAGCACTGGGAGTAGTGTTATGGATAAAGGGAAAAAGAAGGTTGAAGGAATTAGCATTACAGGTTATGAGTCATCAAGTTCAGAGAGTTTGGATGAGGAACTTGGCATACCAGTTTGACGCACACCAGGTGCAAGGCAGGGTGCAAGGCAGGATAGATATGTACCTCCACATGCTAGAGTGACAGGTGTTCAGAGTGATCCGCATGCATTGCGATGGTTAGGGTTTGCATAATACATTAGGATTTTCTCCTCTCTGTGTGTCGCCTCTACCTCTACCTATTTTTCATCAGTTAATACCATTTTTAAGCATTGCTATATGCTGGCCCAATTGAAACCCATTTGCAGTGCTTCCAAGCTATTACAGTGGGTGTCAATCTAGTGATTGAAAACCTATTGTTATGCTCCAAACATATCAAACTGGTTGTCACTAGACTCAAACCAATAGTCCAAAACCCTTTCAAGTTTCCCTTCTCTTATAAACTTGTCTTCAACCAGTTGGAAGAGTCTTGCACAGAAAGGTTGTATATGTTCCTATACAATGCACATGCCCACCACCATGCTCCTGAATTGTCTGTAATGTTCAATGTAGAATTTCCTTTTTTTGAGAACATTATCAAGATTTATAGGATTGTTCTTGGTGACCGGGGAGCACGAATATGAATAGATAGTTTTTGGCAACATCGTGACATCTAATGGTGAAGGATATGTTCATCCATCTGATTTTGCTCAACAGACAAAGTCATGAAAAGAAGGCTCAACCACTGTCTTGAAAAGATCCCTAACTGCGGAAGTAGAGTAGAGGAGAAATGTCCATTACACTAAAATAAGTGTCGCCTTCTCCAATACAGTTATGGATTTCTTTATTTTCTGCATCTCCTTATTGATGAAGACTCTGAGCCCCAGAAAACGGATTTACCACAAGCAGTCAAGTGCCAATCAAGGATGATGTAGTTGAAGAAGAGGTGGTTATCGATCCAATAGAGGAGAAGGCAGAGGCCGAAAAGAAAACGTTTCCCACTAGTACATCCCTTGTCAATGTCGATGACAGTAGCACCCATGAGCATAATCCCATTGGAAGCCAGTCCACCTAATGAGAATGAACAGGGGGACTTGTCTCTTCCTTCTTTGCCTAGCTTTACTATGGTAGACCAGTGTGATTATGTGTTATTGACAAACATTATACATCATTGTAATATTTGTGAAGACTATTGCTTGGCTGCTTTAGCAAATTATAGTGAAGCAGAGATGGGGTGGGTAGAGGAAGGAGTTGACAAACACCTGCTAGTTGATTCTGTACTCCAGGACTCGGAGTATCTACCTGGCAAGGATATATAAAGGGACGTTCAATGAATCTATGGCATATGAAAGCCAATTGCCTTCCGAGGAGGAAGCTGAAGTAATTGCAAAAACCATCTTGATTTGGTAGATATGGGTAAATATATAGTAGCTACCGTACATGAAGACAGTAAATCTATGATCCCTTTGTGGACTAGCAAAATGCTTGAAGAAGGTGATGAAAATCAACAGGTAATAGCACCCAAACTTCTTAAGATATTAGTATTCATTTTACGTGTATTCTATTGATTAAACGTATGACATTGCTTGTGGGTTTTTGTATATGATGATAATTTCCTGAAGAGAGCAGGAGGCTCAAGATCATCCAGTGCTAGCAGTTCAAAATCAGCAGGTAATCGAAAGGATGCTAGTCTGGCTAAATATATAAGACATTTGAATCATCAAAAGGTGCTACAGTATACATTTTATGAAACTTGCTTATAATTGATAGAGTAAGTTGACTTGAATCATGATGCTTACAATTTTGATGCGCAGATCATTATATTTTATAAAGAATTCTCAAAAGACAATGCGAATTTTTTTTATTCGCATTGAAAGTACTCCAGGTTTTGTGGTGGATATGATGTGCCATTGAATGGTGAGAAAGTGGTGCTGGTGGAAAAACAATTTGCTTTGTGAGTGTTTGGTCAGGGACATGGGTGTCAAGCATTAAGATGCCCCTACTACCTATCATACACAACCCAGGCTATTGCGGCAGGAATAAATGAACCAGACTCAATGCCTCCTTATGGAAAAAGATATCTAATGAGGACAAGAAAGAGTTGGTGTGTTACTCCAGAACTGTTGCCTCCAGAGGTGAAACTGCCACCAAATCGATCTCCCAGTAGATGACGTTCAAAGAGAAGGAAGACCACCAAAGAAAATGAAGCCCACCTCCTCATGGAGCCCACTTCCTCCCAACGTAGATCAACTATAAAGTATGGTGTATGATTACACAATATATGCTCCAATCATAAACATAACAAAACCGGATGTATGTAGTATAAATTAGACTCAAAGTATTGAGATTATTTTAAGCTTCTTCTTTGTGCGTCATTTCTACTACTGTTATTGACTACTTAAGTGTCTCCATGTGTCGATGTTTTATTAACTGGAATCCCCAATTTAAGATTAATTTTCTCATTTGCAAGGCAAGTGTTCTCTGTATTTTTTTAACATTATCGATTTGAAAAGGGAATTAGCACGATTAGTAAGGATGTTTTTTAAAACAAACCCCCACGAGCACGAAATTATTTTTGGCAGATGGATCATTAAAGCTTTTATACATAACTACCTCAAATCATCAAAATCTTGATTCTGACAAGGTTTACGTGCATCCAATCAAAATCTTAATTCTGACAAGGTTTACGTGCATCCAATCAAATATTCATGAGAATTAAATCATCAAAGCTACATAATACATAGCCCCCAAGCACTAAATTTCATGAGCACATATAGAAACATGTCAAGTATGCCCAGAATTAGATGGCGTATTGTTTTATATAGCTTTGTATCTAATAAGTATGCTAAAACTGAATGGCATACTATTGTACACATCTTCATGTACCTCAGGGAACATGACAAACATATTTTGTTAATTGGGTGTGGGTCCATTGGAAATCTGATTGCTCATGCAAGATGCATCGCTATCAAGGCCTTCGACTTGTAATCCCACAACTCGTAGGTTTTCTCATCTTTAGGTGCATAGAAGAACCCTTTCATATAGTAAAAAAACCTCATGCAATGGCATTCCCCCATCCTTACTTTGTAGGTTTCTAGTGCAGAGCTCTTTCTCCTTTGTGCATTTCAGAATGTAGAAGTCCGCATTTTCTAGATTTCCTTTTTCAGCTGTCACCACAAAATTGTCTCCTCTACAAGAAGGACATCACTAAGGGTATAATGGTGCCCTTTGTAGGTGGACTCCTCAATGTTTGCAATGTTAACATTAATGTCAACATTGTCTTCTTCAGTGCCATCTACCAATGGTTCAAGGGCAATGTAGTCCTACCTATGAATATGAGACTAATTGTTATACATTTTCCATAAGTGTTCCATACAATTACTACAATTACATGATAACCTATGCACCCTCAATGTTGTTGGATCGTACTGAGAGTATGCAGAGACTGAATGTAGGGATTGTGTTTGTTATAGCCTTGACATATATCACCCAACTTCATCTCCCAAAAGACTACTAATGTACCAAGCTTGTGATTCATATGTGGACTCGGCTCCAGTGGTGAGCATTTCTTGCAAAAACTTTACAACATCAACTGCACATTGGAGCTTAGCACCATTAGGCTTGAGTTGTTCATGAGTTAGTTCTCTCTTCACCACATCCCCTGCACCATCATGCTCTCCCTTTCCATGAACAAAGCCAAAGAAATTCCAAGTCATTTGCAAAACTATGATGGTAGTGTGCCTGCTGGAAACAAAGTAGAAAGGCCTTTTTGCTTTGAATTGAGATGAAGCACCATCAGACCAAACCCAATGACGTTGTAGGGGAATACCATAGGGTAATACCCAATTATAATAATGTAGCATGAAACAATGTTGCACAAAATGGGTATCATGCTTCTTATCATCAGAGATATAAAAGTAAATTGTTTTGTGGATGTCACTTACAAAAGCAAAAGTATGTAATGTGCACAAATATGGACACTTGGCTTGAATACTAGTGCATTGATTGTATCTCATTTTGCTCCTTAAAAGAGTAATTCTCAACAAAGTCTACAACAGATATTACCACATCTCCATGAAAATTGGATAGGCATTCTTTGTATTGGATATTACCACATCTCCACATGTCTAGGAAAATTGGATAGGCATTCTTTGTATTGCTAAGCATGCCACCTGTACACAAAATTATGTTTAATAAACTTTCCGAGCTGGTTCTTGAACATTTGATTCAGTGCCACGTAACCAAAGCAAATGGAACCACTGATAGGTCTTACTCTCAGAGGACTTGATCCAAGAAGCCTTACAGTTACCACCACCAATAAAGATCCACACTCACAACTTCAAAAAGATGCCTTTGGATGCAATGCTGAAGAAAAGCTCATACAATTCCAACAAGGATGAATATGAAAATATCAAGGATGAGGTGATAGAGAAAGCTTGCAGAGCCATGTCTCTCATTATGTAGGTAAAACCCGTTAACCTTTACAACAAGGTTCCTCTTAACAGAATTGCCAAGGTACATGAAGAAAAAGAAGATGATTGGGCTTGGTATATTCATAGGGAGATGGAAAACTTCTTGAAGGCGCACCAGTCAAAGGTTTGCAACCCCGACTTACTTACCAAGGTGCTAAGTCATGTATAGCATAGCTTCCTATTCCAGATCCAGTGCACGAAGAACATGAACAGCAAGCAGCATAGGTAGAACCACCAGCACTCACCTCTGGAGAGCTGCAAGAAGGGCAGGCATTATTAAAAGACACAAATGAAATCATGAAGGAGCTCAAGAAGAGTAGAAAAAAGAAAACCGACAGGAAAACGAGGCATATCATACCTAGTGTCGCTAAGGAATCACAACGCCTAGAAGTAGAACTAGCCCAAGAAATAGCTTCTTATTCAAGAAGTTGTGAAGCAAAAGGAAGCCAGGGGCATAAGTTTATCAGAAACTCTAGTAAGCACAATAGCATAAATACCTCAACAAACCCCCCCCTCCTAGCCCAGCACATATCATTTTCAAAAACCTCTCCCCACTTAAGAATTCCATTATATCATATTCGAATGCATCAGCAACTGAGTTTGGTACACAGAAAGCCAAAGGAAAAGAGGTGTTGCAAGAGGAAGGGCATCCAAAGACATGAAGAGGTAACCTCATCATCTATAGAGGTCCCTGAAAAAAGATTGGAAGGAAGCAAACAAGAGAAAGAGAACTGAGGAGGAAGCAACCAGCCCAAGCAAACGACAAAGGCTGGATGATGCAGATAGCATCCCAGCAACTTCCTTCTTTCATAATCTGGATTACGAGCACTTCCTCAACAAGACTATGGAGGGCCTAGACAATTTATTACAATTACCACACCATGAATTAGAAGGCGCAACTACAACAAGTGCCTCCATTTGGGAACAAGAACATAGTGTGTGGCATTGTCACCTGTTGACCATTCACATGGTTAATGAGACAGAAATGCAACACTATTGAGACAGGTCCACGAAGCCACACACCAAGTTCAGACGCTCCAGGAACACTTGGCAGCAGAAGGAACTCATAGAGATGTGATCTTAAAAAGCTTAAAGGTTGTTGAAGAGCAAGAAGCAAGATACCAGGTACTAGAGAGCTACAATCTAGTCCTTAGCCAAACAATAGTACAAAGAATTAAAGAAAATATAGAACTAGAGAGCTACAATCTAGTCCTTAGCCAAACAATAGTACAAAGAATTAAAGAAAATACAGAACTAAAGATGCAAGTGGAGCAAGCCAAAGAACAGATTCAAAAAGAAGTTATGCACATGAAGGAACAGGCCAACATCCATGCTCAAAAGCTTCAGGAGGTATAAAGTACATTCCAAGCCAAGGAAGAGGAACTCACAAAGAACTTGACATCTATATCTGCAGCCCTCAAAGACACTGACCACAAAGTGCTCCAGTTTTTCAGACAGAATGGGAACAAACAAATAAATCAAATGTAGAGAAATTAAGACCCTGGAATGAGATAATCAATGCCAAATCTTTGGAGATGGAGAAGCTGATTAATACCCACAAACAAGAAATGCTACAGATTACATAGCAACTCCAAGCTAACCTCTACAAAGCAGCCTTATGTACCATATCCTCTCTGAGCACCAATGCCAGAGTTGGTGGAATTATTGCTCATAGCTAGAGAAGGCACCATGTGGGAAAATGTGGCAAGGCATACAAAGCTAGCTAATCCTCATTTGGTAGATTTACTTGAAATCCAGATTGTGACATTTATGATCAGCTATTGCTTCTAGATGGAGAAAGACACATCTAATACATACACGAGGAGGCTATACAACAATTGTCACATCAGATGATGCAAACCCCAAAATTAAAGATTTTGGTATACATCCAGCATGGCGGCAAGAGTACTTGAGTATAGTCACCAATACATGTGTGCTCTGCCCACACAAAGAGTGGATTCATTATATATGCCACTAAAATGAAGATTGATGCCACTGGAATTCCATAATGCAAAGCAGCAGGATTCACATATATACTACAACTTCCCCCTATTTGTGCCAGCAACCTTTTCAGATATAGGACAGCAAAGACAGCAATTGCTGACATGGATACATGCATGGCGCTGCATCTTGAATCCCACTGTTATGGCCAATGTCCGATTTTTGAAGTTGATCATGGTACTTATTGACCAACCCAAAGAGAGATATGATTGATTTGAAATAGATCAACTACTATTTGACATGAACCAAGGCCCCTTTTATAGAGGCATGATGTTATACTACCATCGCCTCAGGTGTCTACCAACTTACATGCATGTAAGATTTGAAGATATGAAAAAACTTGAATCACATCACAACTTCTATCGTCATGAGTTCAGTGTGACCAGGTCTTTAGGCCTCAGTGTGACAGTTTCTGAGGACATAACCTACATCAAGTAGGGGTGGATGTTAATCCCAGTTAGGATTAACAATTATGTTCCTCCATTTGAGGACATTAATATAAGTGTCATGTGCAAAGGCACTATAAAAGTTCTAACATTATGAGATATTAGCCATCCAAGGCCTTAGTTAGTAAGTTTTGGGTGCCCAAGTGTGAATACAAAACTTGTTTTGTTTTGTATCTTGTATATATATATATATATATATATATATATAATATTATAATACAGTTATCTATATAATTTTTTTGTTTTATTTTATCACTTTAGATTCTTTAAAAAAAATAGATAATTGTGATGGCAAGACCTACCACTAATACATAAAAACATTTTTTGTCTTTAGTGATTCTTTGACATGTGAAAAAATTACTCTTCTTCAATGCATGTGAGTAAACTACTTGTACAAAATAATGTTGGTATTAAACTTAAAGAACCTCACTTTTAAGCACGATGCTTCATCATCGCTTGGCATGGCCAAAATGAGTGAACAAAAGACTATATAAATGTATGTTAATCCCTTCCTATGGTTAACAAGAGCTACTGTCATTTTGTTATATCAAGGAGTCAAGGTAGATACACCAAAAGGTCATACATTCAAGATATGAAGCAATGGTGTCCAAATCTACAACTTGGATGGGCGTCCTTGTCTTGTAGAATCTACCCTAATTTAGACAATTGAATGCATGGATTATCAATTGACCTGTAGTATTTTGGAACTTTTGTAACATCCGTGGAAGCAACCTCATTGTAGAGAGTCAGATTGTGTAATATCTTTCTCCCCTCCCTCCCTCCCTCTTCCCCCTCTCGCTATGGATTATGCATTTTCAAGCAAGTATAGTATTGTAAAACATGGTCATATATTGATGAATGGTATTCACGTTACAAGCATTCATCGGTTCAAAATCTTACGGAAATGAGAGGGGAATGACGAGTTAGAGAGAGAAGAGAGAGGCAAAAAACATAGCACCTTATCTGAAATTACTTGTATTAAAAAAAAGCCAATACATAATCGCTCTTCCCCAAAAAAGTACAAAAGATGCCTTTATTATTGTGGTGTAGAAATTTGAGGAAAGATGCCTTTATTATTGATGTGTTAAAAGATAAAAATTGTTTTTTATTTTATTTGTTGTAAAAGTAGAGTACAACTCTCCCACTACTATAAATATAGAGATAAGATTCAAAGCACTTTGTTAATCACCATTACCACTAAGCCTTGTTAGTAGAGCACACCACCCTAAACCCTCCTTTGTATTGTTTGTGATGGCCTCATCAAATATTAGCATTAAAGTTGTTGCTACATGTATCCAGAGGGAGGCCACCAATGTGGAGGTCAAGCAGAAGACCATAGATGGTGCACAAGCATGGAAAGGTCTCACATCCTTTCCACTTCCTGGTAATGATGGTGCTATTTCTCAAGTGAAGGCCAAAGTGGTGGGCTTAATTGCAATATGGTGAGCCCATGGTTTTATTGATGAATTGTCTGAGCGTGTCTTGCTAGAGGAAGTGCGGAAGGATATGAACATTGTTTTCTTACTTTGTGTCTTGACCCCAAAGGACAAGTGAGTCCCATAGTAGTAAAGATGGTGATTTTCACATTTCTGTATTTGGAAGTTGTATGTGAATGAACTTGGGTTTATTTTTAGTTTGAAGCAATAACCTCAATGTAGAGGATGTCTGTCATGTTTTTATGTTTTCACTCTTTTTGCCTCTCTATCGCCCTCTCCCTCACAAATAGTTATGTCATGAAACTCACTCCAACTCTCTTCGCCCCTCTCTCTTGATGGAGGGGGGAAGGGTATCTTTTTGAAATTCACTCACCTCTCTCTCTCTCTCTCTCTCTCTCTCTCTCTCTCTCTCTATTGATGGAGGGTATCTTTTTGGAATTCGCTCACCCGATTCCCAAAAAGCACTCGCTAGAAAATGCTCACCAACATAATCCCCCATTACTCTATACAATGGCTATGTAATCTCTATATATAATACTATGAACCTTCTGTAGTACCTAATGTGTCCCATAAAACTTTTTCCTCCTGCAAAATTTATAGGTGGAGGTAGTTCTAAAATCAACATGACCTTGCTTCTCATCCATGGAGATACCATTTTTTAGACATAATGTGTCCCAGTATAATCATGCTTGATCCAAAATTGCCATTTCAATGGATTCAAGATATCTGATACAATCAACACCTTTCAAATGCCTTTCTTAAGTAGACTAGGTGGTCTTCTTCCAACCACTTATGTAGATGGTGTTTGAAAGATGTGCACATTAGCCACTGGAACATTGTAGGGGCATTAGTTAGTCCAAAGGGCATAAACTTGTCTCCCATCATTGTAAACGTAATTTTGTGCTGATCCTCTAGTGTAATAGACACTTTGTTATAGCCAATGAAGCCATCCAAGAAGCTATAAGCGTCTACACTAGTTACTCTTTCTAGCACATGCTCAATATACAACAATGGGTAGTGGTCTTTTCATGTGGCTGCATTGACCTTCTTCACATCTACACGTCCACTCTTTCTAGCACATGTTCAGTATATAGCAATGGGTAGTGGTCTTTTCACGTGACTGCATTGACCTTTTTTATGTCTACACACACTCGTATCCATTTTTCTTCGGGCACCATGATAATGGGTGATACCCAATCAATGTGCTTGATTTCATAATGAATCCCACAACAACAATAAGTTTGTCAATTTCTTATTGCACAATAGCAAAATACTTGGGGTTCACCTGATAAGGTCTTCTCCTAGTTGGTCTTAATCTCTTAATGATAAGGATCATTTGATGTACCACTTCTGGTTGTACTCTCTTCATATCCATGTATTTCCAAGTGAAGCAATCCTTGAATTCCTTTAACAACTCAACCAATTCCCTTTCTTCTTTGGGAGTTAAGTCCTTATGAACACTGGTCTAGACTCCTCCTTTGGTTAGCTAAGTCCATTTCTTTGACTTCATCGGGTTCATCATATGAGATTCCTTCTTGCCCCTTCTTAAAGCGTTAGTCTTTAAGGCGGACAATTATTCACTCACCCATTGTATGCATTTAGAATGTTGAGGGACTGGCTGTAAGTTTATTACATCATCTTTCTTGGCCTCCTTTTAGGTTAATATCTTCTTGGCTTCCCGCTCTACCTATGCCAAGGCTTTGTTTCTCTTATGCCTTTTAGGCTAATATCTTCTTGGCTTCCCACTCTACCTATGCTAAGGCTTTGTTTCTCTTATGCCTTTCGAGGGTTTCTGTTATGCCTTACTAAAGGTAATAAACTTTTCTAGCTCTTTGCCCTAGTTTTCTAAAAATTCTTCATGCATTTTTGTAGCCTTGATGTATCTTAGCCTCAGTTGTTGTGCACTGGCTCCATAACATGTTACATTTAGCCTGGTAGTGCTTTTTCCTTAACCATCTTTTCTCCCCTCTTGCCAATGCTTCATTGTCAGAGTTTGTTGTGAACTTGGTTTTTTAATAATTTTGCAATAGTCCCAACTCTCATCATCATGATGGTATAAATCTCCCATGAGTCTTGCAGAGGTTCCATCAGACATCTTCACGATAAGATCCATTTGTTTAGAGTTAGTTTTCCTCGTTTTTTTCTAGTATTTCTTGGTGATAATGCTCACTCTTTCTTCACTAGCTATGATTATAATTGCCCATTATAGTAGATAGGAATGGATGCATTTGTTTCATCATTTTTGTAGTAATGCCCCAATTGGTTCACTGGAGTTTGTATGAATTTAGGGGCATTACTCTCTTCCCTCAAATGCTGTGAGATTTTGACTATCAATTTGTGTATTGGATTAACTCGTGGTTTTAAAGTTCCTTTGAGCCATTCTTTTACATCTCTCCATAGGGTAGTAGAGTGCAAGGGTCCAATTGGCATTTTCACCTCTCATGTGACAAGAATGCCGTCAAGCTGGCTACATCCCATGGTCTGTATGCTAGCTCACTATCCCTTACTAAATATTCGATCCCATTTTTGGATCTAGGAGTATACACCTCTTCTATTGTTTCAAACCTTCTATTCATGAGGTCATTCTCCAACTCGTTTAGGGAGCTAGTCTCTTGCTCATCTCTTAGTTCCCTCTCAAATTTGCTCTAGAATGTCCAACTCTTTTTTCATCTTCTGGGGTATACTATCTCAAGGTTTTTATTACTTCTTAACTTTTGCTCATTTTTTCCATAGGCTTCTCTAATCTAACCCCTTGGTTGTTTTGAGTTTTTTAATTTCTTTTTCTGTGTTAGGGTGTTCTCCCATGCCTTTTAGGGTTGCCTGCCTTTCTAGGACCATTTGTTTAAGGGTTGTTATATAGGGACACTCTCTTGACTTAACCCAGTTGACCCTACTTTTGGGGTTGCTAGCCTTTCTAGGACCATTTGTTTAAGGGTTGTTTATATAGGGACACTCTCTTGACTTAACCCAGTTGACCCTACTTTAGCCTTTCTAGGACCATTTGTTTAAGGGTTGTTTATATAGGGACACTCTCTTGACTTAACCCAGTTGACCATACTTTTATCGTCCCTTTATCAAAACCATCCTCGATCATGACATTGATTCACCCTTGCCTACCCTTTTTGGTTGTCTCCTCCCACATTTTTTAGGGTAGAAATCGATAACTGGTGAACATCCACCTTATCTTTATTCATATGGTGGGTTGAGCACGTGTTAACACATTTAATGGTGCTAGAAGACATCCTAATTGTACACCGATCAAGTGGAGGCTTGTTGCACAATAAGTGGAAGTTGCCACTTCCTCGCTTTGTTTGTATGGACAGTCATTGATCAAGTGGTCCACTCCACACTTCGTACATGTAAACGTTGAAGCTATTGTTGGTGGAGCTTGGTGTTGATGAGTAAGAGCAACCAATTTGTGTAAGCACTCTACTACCCTACGAGATCCTTTGACAATGAAAACATTGTATTGGGGGCCTTCGAGTTGTTTTGTTCATGTATCTCCCCTTCTATCGGACAAAGGTTTAAAACACGGGCACTCGCATTTCTCCTTGTATAACATAGAGATCGGGCACAATATCTTATGGGTCCTCATAATAGTCATGATTAAGTTTAGATGCATGGATATTCACTTTCTTCTAACAGTTATTCAACCAAATTTTGATTAATCAGGGTAATCTTTTGGACAAAGGTTTAAAACACGGGCACTCGCATTTCTCCTTGTATAACATAGAGATCGGGCACAATATCCTATGGGTCCTAATAATAGTCATGATTAAGTTTAGACGCATGGATATTCACTTTCTTCTAACAGTTCTTCAACCAAATTTTGATTAATCAGGGTAATCTTTTGGTGGAGGTGGTTGTGGTGGTAGGATAAGTGGTGGTAAGGGTACATCAAGAACCATAAAAATTCCTCATGTGTTTCCTTGTCCTGGCATAGGTGTAGGGTTAGTATTACCATTTTAGGGAGCTGGTGGTGCTGGTAGAGCTAGAGTTGGTTTCGCTACCGGTACTTGTGCTAAAGGCTGAGCACCATGTTTGCACATGAATGTCTCATGATTTCCAAGGTGTGTGCAATATGCATAATAGAGCAATCACTGGTCTAGGTCTTAGAGGTGGACCTTCACTACTTGTATATTTCTATATCTGCATATTAAACACCACACTCGCTCGCTCCTTGGATAAAGGTATGCATTACTACCTAGGAGGTTCTCTTACCTCTTTTAGCTTGACCTTTTCAAGAATTTCCAATGTTAGTTCATCGATAGTCATATTTTTGACCTGCATGTCTCTAGTGTGTGACAATTCAAGAATTGCCAATGTTAATTCATGGATAGTCATACTTTTGGTCTACATATCCCTAGTGTTTGACGATTTGACACTCTAGAGGGCGTAGCTCAAGATGAAGTCTTGTTTTCCTCAAGATGGGGTAATTCTAACATGTTGTCTTCAAATTCAATTCGATGGCCAATTTTCAACATGCATCCAATGTGGCAGGATTTGACAAGAGTAGATAGTCATGCATTCTAAGGTCTTGTACTTCTTTATAGAAGCTTTATAGAATCATGATAATAGATGTTCATCAGTAAGCCTCTCCCAAAGCTTAAACTGAGAATTCAAACGCTTAAGATGAGAGAAATAATCCCTCATTGACTCATGCTCTTGCTAATTAAGATTTTAGAGCTATGCCACTGGGCTCCATTTGTCATCACTTCTAGAAAAGCCTGGTAGAAACACATTCTTAAGCTGAGTGAAATTAAGTTTTATCTTTTGGCTTAAGTATCCTATAAACCATTAATGTGCCTTACCACCTAACATGTTTCACAAATGGACTCAAAGATTGCCAAATGTTGGATGGGATCCCCATCTCCATTGAAGCTTTACATTAATTTGGTTGTGTGATAAAGCTTCATGGGATTTTTCCTTGGGGCATGAGCTTGAGAAATCTTGTTCAATAAAATGTTTATTCCCTCTCTCTCTTCTCCTCCCCCTTCTTGGATGGATCCCTTTATGATACTCCTCTCTACCCAAGAATGAAATTTCAGCATTCAGTGCTTCTCCCCCTTGGGAAAATCTATCTTGCCCCTGCAATAACATTGTTTACATGTAACCAAGGAACTCAAGATTGGTTATTATCATTTTGTTAATATACTCCTTAGTATACAATTGTTCTTTGGGTTTTTTCCTTTTTTTTAGATGGGTTTTAGTAACCCATAAGGGGTAGCCATCGCCATCACGTCACCCATTCAACCTTTGGTACCTCTTGAATTGGCTCTAGAGGGGACCTCTACAAATGCTTGCGCCCATTCAACCTTTGGTTCCTCCTGAATTGGCTCTAGAGGGGGCCTCTACCAACGCTTGGGCCTATGCCACAGCCTTCGATCTTTCCGTCTCTAGAGCATTCGGCTCTAGGATTGGCCCTCTTTCTTTTTATCTTTGTCTAGGGCCCTTCTAGTTTGTGTCTCCATTGTTTATAAATACGTAATTGTTTTTGGGCCTCCTTGAACTTAATTTCTACTTCCATCTCTTCCCTCATAGAAAAAAGGTTCCCCCCCTTCTAGTGATACTCTTTGCATCCCTCTTAATCCTTGGGGTGTTAGAGATTTGGATCTTGAGAATGATTAAAGGTTTCCCTTTGTACAAATTTGTGAAGAGGAGGTGCAGTCTGTGTAGTTCTTCTTCCTATTGAAAACCTTGAAATGTTGCTCATTGTGCATGACCCTTATTGTGAACCTTGAAATAGTCATCGTGCATGACCCTTATTGTGAACCTTGAAATACTCAGTGTGCATGACTCTCATTGGAAAAGTGGGCCTCTTTGCATCCGATGGCATCCCAAATAACCCTTGTGAATTGTTAATAGGTCATCGGAGAATGTGGGGGAGTAAGAAACTATCTCCTCCACTCGCTCACATCAACCATATGAGCATCCTCGTGGACTATTCCGCTACTAGTCTCACTTGAATGTAAACCTCTCCAAATAAACACACTTTGATATGTGTTGGCCGAAGGGCCAAATCCAACACTCCTCTGATAGGAAGATCCTTAGTAATTTGATACACTATCATCTAGAGTGAGTTCTTCTCCCAAAATTTTTCTTGATCTCAAGTACATGAAAGGGTGTTTCAATAGGCCAACTATTAATTTCTGGACCCAATTTTTTTATTGGTGAACCTTTGGTTACCTAAACTTAGTTATTCATGATGTGACTAACTTTTGTTTTTCACGTCCAAGTTTTTCACTCATCCCTTAAACTCAAAGTTACTCTTTTCATCAACACTATTTCCTTAGTTGGCCAGATTAGGCATCATTCACAAATAGGTTACCTCAAAAAATAATCATGATGTGAAAATCAAAACATAGTCATGCGTGAATAACCCAAGATAGCTAGGTCGTGAAAAAATCTAATTTTTCACACCAATTTTGTTTCAAATTTTGGATACCAAATCACTTAAGTTCCTGTGAGATCCCCCCTGTTCCCACCGAGCAACGGATTCGGGTACTAGCAGCAGAAGTAGCACTTCTCACGCGGGACAGGGGTCCCACATTCGGGGCCTCACCCACGGATATCCGGATAAGAGACTAATCCATCGGTTGTTCCAAAACCGAACCCGGAAAAACTTCCTTTACCGAAAAGCACGGGCGATTCCACCAGGATAATTTTTTACTCTAACGTAGTCAAGATCATTTCTGATCGAGCTGATCCAATTACATCTATAAGATACTTGGTCAGATCAAGGAAGAAACTTGCACTTGGATCATTGGGATCAACGCTTTTTTTCCCATTCAAGAGGCACAGCCGTTGATTCCTATCCATAGAACAGTTACTGTCCGGGATTTATTTTATCTATCGTAAAAAACAAAAGTTTGAGTCTCGATTTACGGATCCATCAGTCCAGCCTAACCCCATCCGATCCCATGGGTTAGCCAACCGCCCAACCACTGTAGTGATGGGATCCAATTAATAATTTGGTTAGGTTTTGTCCCGGGTACCAAGGAAAAGAGTTCCAAGGCCCCCTAGCCGGATGTTCATGCAAAATAAAACTAGTCACACCACTCACACACCCAATATGAAATTGCCTTTTCACAGATTCAACCAGTTTAAAACAATCCTTTAATAAAACCATAGTATCACTGATCACCATCTTCCAATTTATCCAGTTGATTCTTAATTTTCCCATCATTCCTTCATCAGAGTATCTATGGCATCATTGGCAACTAGGACGCTCACCACCTGTCCACTCAGGGGCCGTTTCCTAATCCCTAGCCCATAATCCTCGGCAATATAATCACTTATCAAGATGGACTCTCGTTGAAGATCAGCAAGATCAACCAACAGATCCATATAAAGAGCCATGGACTCATCCATTGAAGATCAGCAAGGTCAATCAACCAGATCCATGCCCGATTTCAGAAAACAACTCCTACTCTTGTTCCAATATCTTCCTCGATGCATGCGTGGGTATCCTAGGCGAGCACCGTATGGTCAGCACCCTCTAGGATCCTTCACAGGTGACCTAGCGCTTCACTCATAGGCCGCTTCCTTGGTCCCTCATCCACCATACCGGAAGCTCACCATTTTAATCGCACCGAGGCTGGTCAAGACCTCGGCCAACCTTGCTATGCGAGACGTCCTTCATTGACTCTCGGTCAGCAGTTGCAACTTTATCAGTTAGGTCTCCACGACCTTAATCACAAGATGGTCAAAATGCTCCCCCACCATTCTTGACATAAAACAGTCATTTACAAACAGCATTTACAAACAATTTACAATACAGTTTCTATTTTAACTTTCATTTTTCCACATTATTCCTCATCAATCCACATTACTTATTCCATATTCCATTTATATGTATACTCATCCCATCACATCATTTTCCATCTCATCACTTCAGATTCCTTCACATCACATATCGTATATTCACATCCATACATATATCCACATCCACATCCACATTCACATCCATACATCCACATCTACATCCATACATCTATTTTCACATCCACATCTACATGCACATTCATGCATCCACATCCACATCCATACATCCACATCTACATGCACATTCACATCCATACATCCACATCTATATGCGTACATTCACATCTACATGCATACATCCACATCTACATGCATACATCCACATCTCTATGCATACATCCACATCCATATTCACATTCTCCTCCATACATCTACATCTACATGCATACATCCACCTCCACATTCACATCCACATCTATACATCTACATCTATATGCATACATCCACCTCCACATCCACATCCACATCTACATCTACATGTATACATCCACCTCCACATCCACATCCACATCTATACATCTACATCTACATGCATACATCCACATCTCCATTCACATCTACATCTATACGTCTATATCTACATGCATACATCCACATCCACATCTATACATCTACATCTACATGCATACATCCACATCTATACATCTACATCTACATGCATACATCCACATCTCCATTCACATCCACATCTATACATCTACATCTACATGCATCCATCCACATCTCCATTTACACCCTCATCTATACATCTACTTCTACATGCATACATCCACATCCACATCTATACATCTACATCTACATGCATATATCCACATCTCCATTCACATCCACATCTATACATCTACATCTACATGCATCCATCCACATCTCCATTTACATCCTCATCTATACATCTACTTCTACATGCATACATCCACATCTCCATGCATACATCCACCTCCACATTCACACTCACATCCATACATCTACATCTACATGCAAACATCCACATCTCCATGCATAATAAAATTCTTTTAATTAATCTAGGATGATAGTTCCTAGAATATGGTAGGAAGTCCTCTTTTTATGCTTTGAATGAAATTATTTTATGCGTAATTTCTATAAAAATTTTGCCATAGCTCCGCCTACCATGACTGATAAATCTCAATTTTTTCTAAGGGATAAAGCTTATCATTAAGGAAATAATTAGAATGGTCTCTAACTGGATCATCAATCCATAATGGATTGAATCATCAATATACATAAACTAAAAGCATAGAAAAAAGTCATTAATTTGGCCTCAAGCATAGCTTAATCTTGGATTAAGGAAAAGCCTTATGAAAAGCTTCATTTGGATTGAAAAAGAGTCATGAGTATGACCATTTCTTAAGTGAGAGAGAGAGAAAAACCATTAGAATTAAACGTAAATGGACATTTATGTAATTCTGTACTATCATTAATTAATTAACTTCAATAGCATTTCAAAAACCATACCAATTAAGCTTCTCAAGCTTGAGAGGGGTTGAGAAGAGAGAATCATTGAGAAATTATAGAAAAGATCAAAATTCACTATACTTATCTTATAATTTGCTTGATTCTTTGTTCACGGTAGAGGCCCCCAACCAATCAATTAGTTTAGTATGTTGATGGAGCCACCAATGGGGATTGAAGAATGTAAGGTTCCTCCCTTTAAAATTGGGAGAAACACTTAAGATAGTCCGCTAAGTCTTATCTTGGGAAAAATTTCCTATTCATCGACACCTTGACCCTGTAGAGATTCAAGGATACGATTCATAGGTATGACCTAGCTCTATCCTGCAGGGGGAGCGTGATTTTCTAAACATCAAATCACCCATAGGGCAATTGATCATAAATTGGGCAACTACTAGACTTGATTTCTAGGGACAACGCTTTTTTCCTCATCTTATGCAAGGCACAGCCGCTGGCCTAGTCTTCTAGAATAGAGTTGCCCAGGAACCTAACTATCTAGCGTAGGCTTTCACTTAGTCTGTTGGAAAGCTACCCGACTAATCAGGTCCACCCGTCCGTAGGATGGTGCCGTCAGGGCATTCCATCCTCCCACTTTCCACCCTACTCACGCCTCAATTTATTTTCTAATTAATCCTACCACACTGTTTGACATAAATAAACATATTCCTTAATTAGGTCCTTCTTCACAAGGTTCGTTAAAACAGCCTTCTTACACAATACAATCATACCAAAGACAGGATGTAATTATATAAAAAGTTTATACATGAATCCATTTCCATACAAGCCAAACCGGCTCTCTTATTCTTATTCTGCCGCCGCCGATGATCTAGAATTCGGCCTTCCAGCCTCTACATGCTAGGCAAAACCCTACGGGACCATACACCTCATCGTCGGCCGCTAGGGCGAGGACTCAAGCTGGCCTGTCGCCCTCTCAAGCTCCATCGCTCGATCCTCCCGCCCCTCAGAGGGATGTCTGCACACTAGGGTGGGCTTATTTACCGCACTAGCCTGGGCCCTCAGAACTAGTCAGCCTCATAATCTCTCACCTCAATCGGCGATCCTTATTCTCCCAAAGGTATGAGGGATACCTTAGGCCATTCCCGAGCTTTGCTAACGATGCCGCCCGGCTACACAAGCACGGAACGGAGTTAGCGTTGAAGCCAAAAAAAATCTTGAATTCTAAAGATAACAACTTCAATGCAATTTACTAAATATAGCATTCACAGTTCATGAAGATAACAATTTCAACGCAATTTATCGAATACAACATCACATAATTCGTAACTTCACATAATTTTTATGTCCTCATTTTAAAAGAAAAAGACACCATTCATTAATACTAATTTAAGGAAAAATCTCTTCTTTTGAAAATTAACCAAGCTAACCTGGCCACCGTTTCCTTGAGGGGCTTGAAAAGGGAGGACTGGAGCCACATTGGGCGCATCTCCTCTTGAGGCAATATTTTGCCGTCTCCGAGATGAGGCCATCTTAGGCGCCGCCTTGTAGAGCTCGCTACTGCGATCGAAATGCTTCAGTCGGATCTGAATTCCGAGCTCGTTTGCTCACCGTATGAGCAAAAGAATATGGCGCACGAACCCTCGCTTGAGTCAAAAAATCCTTACTAAAGTCTACGCAAATGGGGGGGGGGAGAGAATTGTGAGATGTCCTTAAGGGCAAAGGCAAAAACGTGGAGAGGGCTGGGAGGGGTGGCTGCAAGCCTCTCTGTAAGTCTATTCACACCGCGGGGGAGAGTTAAGGACACTGGCTCCTAGCAAGAGGGGGATGGAGGAAAATTGGCTTATCTGAAAAGAGCCAAATGAGGGGGTGTGAGAGGGGTGGCTGCAAGGGCGGCTGTACTTGCAGCAAGTACGCTGCACAGGGACGGACGGCGGTACGGACGGCGACGCAACAGGGCATATGCTACACAGAAATGCGTGCCGTCTGAGAAGCACCCTGAGGGTTTATATAGCTGAGGGGTGAGGGTACGGACGCTGTGCAAAGCAAGGATGAACGGACGGTGTATCTTCAAAGGCTATGGATCAGTGGCCTGCATGGGTCTAGGGGAAAGGTACGGTGTCGGTTGTCTGGGAAAGGAGTGGTACGCATGTATCTTATCTCGTCTGAGGGTACGCGTGGACCATACAGTGGGCGGCCGTCCTTTGGTTCTTGGGCGGCCATTGTACGGGCACCCTAGTAAGTGTGTACGGACCAAATTTTGGGGCGGGGTACCCAAATTTGGGGTGCCCGCCTCGATTTGCGTGCCGGACCGCCCCGGGGACGAAATTTTTTTTTGTCCGAGAGGTTCTCCTGGTCGCAGGGGTTCAGACCGTTCGTCAATCGGACGTGCGGTCGTGCATTTATTAAGGTTTAAAGGTCACCGTTTTTTAACTAAAATGATTGAAATTAGCGTATAGGCTTGATCCGGTGTCCGTTTTGGATGCTGTAAAATCCTATATTAGGGTAAAATCACGCGCAGATTCCAAATTTGGGCTCAGAATTTGAAGATTCCAAGTAGAAATGACTCAAATAATAAAATCATTGATATTTATACCATAAAAACTCATAATTACATGGACATTTCTTTATTAGTGAAGATGGGTACGTTACATCCTTCCCCCCTTAAAGAAATCGAGATGTCCTCATCTCGTCATGAATTGGGGATAATCCTTTAAGAGTGTAGTTTCATCTTCCCAAGTTGCATCCTCTTCAGGGTAATCTTTCCACTGAACTAGATGTTCTACAAGAGTTCTATTTCGGAGTTGCCTTTCCCTAGAATCTATGATGCTACTGGGCTGTAATTCAAGGACTCCTTGAGTAGGGATTACAACTTGTTCATCATCAAGAATATGATCGAGATTGGGGACATATGGTTTTAACAAACTTACATGAAATACATTATGGACTTTGATATGGGCTGGGAGTTGGAGTACCTAGGCACTTTTACCTAGACACTTGATAACTGTATAAGGACCACAATACCTAGGGCTGAGCTTCTTATATTTCCCAAGTGATAGAGAACTTCGTTTGGGTCGCACTCGTAGAAGAACTTTGTCTCCTTCCTTGAAGATCCTTTCAGACCTCTTGTTGTCAGTATAATGCTTTTGTCGATCTTGGGCAGCTTTAATATCCTTTTGGATAGCCTTGGTTTGTTCCTCCATTTCTTCGAGCATTTTCCTGGATGCCTCAACTCTTATGGTTGGATCAAAGAAATTTAGAGGAGACAGGCATTCTTGCCCATAGAGTGCCTTGAATGGTGACATTCCTATGCTTTGATGATAAGATGTATTGTAGGCAAATTCTACCAGAGGAAGGTAATTCTGGGTTCCCGTCCACAGTATGCTCTAAGAATGTCTTCAATTACTTGATTGACTCTCTCAGTCTGGCCATCGGTCTCTGGATGATAAGCTGTGCTAAAGCAAAGTTGAGTCCCCAGAGCTTGAAATAAAGACTGCCAGAATTTTGAGGTGAAGTCAGAATCCCGATCACTTACTATCCTTTTTGGGAGACCATGAAGTTTGAGGACTTAAAAGAAAAAGACACCATTCATTAATACTAATTTAAGGAAAAATCTCTTCTTTTGAAAATTAACCAAGCTAACCTGGCCACCGTTTCCTTGAGGGGCTTGAAAAGGGAGGACTGGAGCCGCATTGGGCGCATCTCCCCCCATCTCGTTGTTACGTGCCCCTCTTGAGGCAATATTTTGCCGTCTCCGAGATGAGGCCATCTTAGGCGCCGCCTTGTAGAGCTCGCTGCTACGATCGAAACGCTTCAGTCGGATCTGAATTCCGAGCTCGTTTGCTCACTGTATGAGCAAAAGAATATGGCGCACGAACCCTCGCTTGAGTCAAAAAACCCTTACTAAAGTCTACGCAAATGGGGGGGGGGAATTGTGAGATGTCCTTAAGGGCAAAGGCAAAAACGTGGAGAGGGCTGGGAGGGGTGGCTGCAAGCCTCTCTGTAAGTCTATTCACACAGGGGGGGAAGTACACTGGCTCCTAGCAAGAGGGGGATGGAGGAAAATTGGCTTATCTGAAAAGAGCCAAATGAGGGGGTGTGAGGGGTGGCTGCAAGGTCGGCTGTACTTGCAGCAAGTACGCTACACAGGGACAGACGGCGGTACGGACGGCGGTACGGACGGCATACGCTACACAGAAATGCGTGCCGTCTGAGGAGCACCCCGAGGGTTTATATAGCTGAGGGGTGAGGGTACGGGCGCTGCGCAAAGCAAGGACGAACGGACGGTGTAGCTTCAAAGGCTATGGATCAGTGGCTTGCATGGGTCTAGGGAAAAGGTACGGTGTCGGTTGTCTAGGAAAGGAGTGGTACGCATGTACCTTATCTGGTCTGGGGGTACGCGTGGACCATACAGTGGGCGGCCGTCCTTTGGTTCTTGGGCGGCCATTGTACGAGCGCCTTAGTAAGTGTATACGGACCAAATTTTGGAGCGGGATACCCAAATTTGGGACGCCCGCCTCGATTTGCGTGCCGGACCGCCCCGGGGGGCGATTTTTTTTTTTTGTCCGGGAGGTTCTCCTGGTCGCAGGGGTTCAGACCGTTCGTCAATCGGACGTGCGGTCGTGCATTTATTAAGGTTTAAAGGTCGCCGTTTTTTAACTAAAATGATTGAAATTAGCGTATAGGCTTGATCCGGTGTCCGTTTTGGATGCTGTAAAATCCTATATTAGGGTAAAATCGCGCGCAAGTTCCAAATTTGGGCTCAGAATTTGAAGATTCCAAGTAGAAATGACTCAAATAATAAAATCATTAATATTTATACCATAAAAACTCATAATTACATGGACATTTCTTTATTAGTGAAGATGGGTACGTTACAAAGAAAGAGAGAAGTATCAAAAACTAGTGAATTATTAAAGAATTCACAGTTCTTGGCTTAGGTGGAGTAGAGTAATAATGCATAAGACACTATATTTTTTTTAAATAAGGGAAGGCTTCTATTTATAGGAAAAATTGAGCTCTTAACCAAACAAACTGATTCTAGAATTTTCTAAGTCAGTTTGGTTGAATTTGGACTAGATTTGGACCTAGTTTGGTTACTTTTTGATTCGATTTGGTTCCATTTTGATTTGGTTTGGTTCAAGAGAGATGAGAGATAAAAATATCACATTATTTTTTTGTTTAAAACTCATTCAAGCATGTGAAATATGCACCTTCTTTAAAGAATTCCCCTTCCTTACATATGTGTCAAAATTTTATTGCTCATAGTTTTTTTTCTAATAAACCTTGTTTATTAATCATAGTTTTTTTACTAATAAACCTTGTACATTTTCAACTCTTCATCTTATGTGAAATATACACCTTCTTTAAAGAACTCCCCTTCCTTACATATGTGTCAAAATTTTATTGCTCATAGTTTTTTACTAATAAACCTTGTACATTTTCAACTCTTCATCTTATGTGAAATATGCACCTTCTTTAAAGAACTCCCCTTCCTTACATATATGCACCTTCTTTAAAGAACTCCCCTTCCTTACATATATGTCAAAATTTTATTGCTCATAGTTTTTTACTAATAAACCTTATACATTTTCAACTCTTCATCTTATGTGAAATATGCACCTTCTTTAAAGATCTCCCCTTCCTTACATATGTGTCAAAATTTTATTGCTCATAGTTTTTTACTAATAAACCTTGTACATTTTCAACTCTTCATCTTATGTGAGTGATACCAACTGTGAGATCCCCCTGTTCAACGGATTCGGGTACTAGCAGCGGAAGTAGCACTTCTCGTGCGGGACAGGGGTCCCACATTCGAGGTCTCGCCCACGGATATCCGGATAAGAGACTAATCCGTCGGTTGTTCCAAAACTGAACCCGAAAAAACTTCCTTTACTGGAAAGCACGGGCGATTCCACCAGGATAATTTTTTACTCTAACGTAGTCAAGATCATTTCTGATCGAGCTGATCCAATTACATCTATAAGATACTTGGTCAGATCAAGGAAGAAACTTGCACTTGGATCATTGGGATCAACGCTTTTTTTCCCATTCAAGAGGCACAGCCGTTGATTCCTATCCATAGAACAGTTACTGTCCGGGATTTATTTTATCTATCGTAAAAAACAAAAGTTTGAGTCTCGATTTACGGATCCATCAGTCCAGCCTAACCCCATCCGATCCCATGGGTTAGCCAACCGCCCAACCACTGTAGTGATGGGATCCAATTAATAATTTGGTTAGGTTTTGTCCCGGGTACCAAGGAAAAGAGTTCCAAGGCCCCCTAGCCGGATGTTTATGCAAAATAAAACTAGTCACACCACTCACACACCCAATATGAAATTGCCTTTTCACAGATTCAACCAGTTTAAAACAATCCTTTAATAAAACCATAGTATCACTGATCACCATCTTCCAATTTATCCAGTTGATTCTTAATTTTCCCATCATTCCTTCATCAGAGTATCTATGGCATCATTGGCAACTAGGACGCTCACCACCTGTCCACTCAGGGGCCGTTTCCTAATCCCTAGCCCATAATACTCGGCAATATAATCACTTATCAAGATGGACTCTCGTTGAAGATCAGCAAGATCAACCAACAGATCCATATAAAGAGCCATGGACTCATCCATTGAAGACCAGCAAGGTCAATCAACCAGATCCATGCCCGATTTCAGAAAACAACTCCTACTCTTGTTCCAATATCTTCCTCGACGCACGCGTGGGTATCCTAGGTGACCCAGAGCCCGAGCACCGTATGGTCAGCACCCTCTAGGATCCTTCACAGGTGACCTAGCGCTTCACTCATAGGCCGCTTCCTTGGCCCCTCATCCACCGTACCGGAAGCTCACCATTTTAATCGCACCGAGGCTGGTCAAGACCTCGGCCGACCTTGCTACGCGAGACGTCCTTCATTGACTCTCGGTCAGCAGTTGCAACTTTATCAGTTAGGTCTCCACGACCTTAATCACAAGATGGTCAAAATGCTCCCCCACCATTCTTGACATAAAACAGTCATTTACAAACAGCATTTACAAACAGTCATAAAACAGTCATTTACAAACAGCATTTACAAACAATTTACAATACAGTTTCTATTTTAACTTTTATTTTTCTGCATTATCCCTCATTAATCCACATTACTTATTCCATATTCCATTTATATGTATACTCATCCCATCACATCATTTTCCATCTCATTACTTCAGATTCCTTCACATCACATATCGTATATTCACATCACATATCGTATATTCACATCCATACATATATCCACATCCACATTCACATCCATACATCCACATCTACATCCATACATCTATTTTCACATCCACATCTACATGCACATTCACATCCATACATCCACATCTACATGCGTACATCCACATCTACATGCATACATCCACATCTCTATGCATACATCCACATCCATATTCACATTCTCCTCCATACATCTACATCTACATGCATACATCCACCTCCACATTCACATCCACATCTATACATCTACATCTATATGCATACATCCACCTCCACATCCACATCCACATCTACATCTACATGCATACATCCACCTCCACATCCACATCCACATCTATACATCTACATCTACATGTATACATCCACATCTCCATTCACATCTACATCTATACGTCTACATCTACATGCATACATCCACATCCACATCCACATCTACATGCATACATCTACATCCATACATCCACGTCCACATCTACATGCATACATCCACATCCACCTCTATACATCTATATCTACATGCATACATCCACATCTCCATTCACATCCACATCTATACATCTACATATACATGCATCCATCCACATCTCCATTTACATCCTCATCTATATATCTACTTCTACATGCATACATCCACATCCACATCTATACATCTACATCTACATGCATACATCCATATCTCCATTCACATCCACATCTATACATCTACATCTACATGCATCCATCCACATCTCCATTTACATCCTCATCTATACATCTACTTCTACATGCATATATCCACATCTCCATGCATACATCCACCTCCACATTCACACTCACATCCATACATCTACATCTACATGCAAACATCCACATCTCCATGCATAATAAAATTCTTTTAATTAATCTAGGATGATAGTTCCTAGAATATGGTAGGAAGTCCTCTTTTTATGCTTTGAATGAAATTATTTTATACGTAATTTCTATAAAAATTTTGCCATAGCTCCGCTACCATGACTGATAAATCTCAATTTTTTCTAAGGGATAAAGCTTATCATTAAGGAAATAATTAGAATGGTCTCTAATTGGATCATCAATCCATAATGGATTGAATCATCGATATACATAAACTAAAAGCATAGAAAAAAGTCATTAATTTGGCCTCAAGCATAGCTTAATCTTGGATTAAGGAAAAGCCTTATGAAAAGCTTCATTTGGATTGAAAAAGGGTCATGATTATGACCATTTCTTAAGTGAGAGAGAGAGAAAAACCATTAGAATTAAACATAAATGGAAATTTATGTAATTCTTTACTATCATTAATTAATTAACTTCAATAGCATTTCAAAAACCATACCAATTAAGCTTCTCAAGCTTGAGAGGGGTTGAGAAGAGAGAATCATTGAGAAATTATAGAAAAGATCAAAATTCACTATACTTATCTTATAATTTGCTTGATTCTTTGTTCACGGTTTAGTATGTTGATGGAGCCACCAATGGGGATTGAAGAAAGAGAGAAGTATCAAAAACTAGTAAAATATTAAAGAATTCACAGTTCTTGGCTTAGGTGGAGTAGAGTAACAATGCATAAGACACTATATTTTTTTCAACAAGGGAAGGCTTCTATTTATAGGAAAAATTGAGCTCTTAACCAAACAAACTGATTCTAGAATTTTCTAAGTCAGTTTGGTTGAATTTGGACTAGATTTGGACCTAGTTTGGTTACTTTTTCATTCGATTTGGTTCCATTTTGATTTGGTTTGGTTCAAGAGAGATGAGAGATAAAAATATCACATTATTTTTTAGTTTAAAACTCATTCAAGCATGTGAAATATGCACCTCCTTTAAAGAATTCCCCTTCCTTACATATGTGTCAAAATTTTATTGCTCATAGATTTTTTTTCTAATAAACCTTGTACATTTTCAACTCTTCATCTTATGTGAAATATGCACCTTCTTTAAAGAACTCCCCTTCCTTACATATGTGTCAAAATTTTATTGCTCATAGTTTTTTTACTAATAAACCTTGTACATTTTCAACTCTTCATCTTATGTGAAATATGCACCTTCTTTAAAGAACTCCCCTTCCTTACATATGTGTCAAAATTTTATTGCTCATAGTTTTTTACTAATAAACCTTGTACATTTTCAACTCTTCATCTTATGTGAAATATTCACCTTCTTTAAAGAACTCCCCTTCCTTACATATGTGTCAAAATTTTATTGCTCATAGTTTTTTACCTAATAAACCTTGTACATTTTCAACTCTTCATCTTATGTGAAATATGCACTTTCTTTAAAGAACTCCCCTTCCTTATATATGTGTCAAAATTTTATTGCTCATAGTTTTTTACTAATAAACCTTATACATTTTCAACTCTTCATCTTATGTGAAATATGCACCTTCTTTAAAGAACTCCCCTTCCTTACATATGTGTCAAAATTTTATTGCTCATAGTTTTTTACTAATAAACCTTGTACATTTTCAACTCTTCATCTTATGTGAGCATTTACTCATTTTTGGATATCTTCTTTTACAAATTGGATTTATCTCCTCCCTACACATGGATTGATGCTATTGGCCCATAGGAACCTTAATTGGACCATAATCCAAATTTTTTTAAAAATCTAGACCCTTAGACTAAGGTTCTTTATACCTATTCCCAATTAATTCCAATTGCACATTGGAAAATTCTTTCTGAATTTCTGTTTCAGGGGGATTCATTTTAATAAGGTGAGATATTTTTCTATCCAAAAATATTCAAAATCTGAATATTCTGTCTCTAGAATATTTTCTCTCTCTAGGTTAAAACAGCCACAAACAAGATCTCTTATATTTCAGAAAAGGAATTGATTACAGGGGAATATGCTAGACATCGAAAAGGGGTTGGGGGAGGAATCTTACATTCTACCCCACTTAAAAAAATGCGAGATGTCCTCATCTCGCAAATTGGGATAATTTCGCAAGATGCACGAATATGAGACTTAGAGAAAAATTTTAATCAAGATTAACCACCAAGAAAAGTCTTAAAGAAAGCAAGATAAGAACAAGATTTAAACTTTATTCATTCTCGGAACTTATACAGTAAAGATAGAAGAACTCTTTACACTTCCATAAGCCCGTCCATCATATGGTCACAAAAGCAGCACTCACAAGCTGCACAAGTATAGGGTAACTCATCTGCAAGCCAAAAGCGGGATAAAGGCATATCTTCTCATGAGGAAGAAAACACGCCAGTAAGAAGACCCGCTCAGAAAACCCAAGATGCCTTGATCTCATGACGCAGTAGTATCGGGGACCCAAACCCAAAGCTTCAATAACCATGGCCAAGCGGACATTGTTACAAAAGTGCTGCTGACCCCAGGGTGTTACCCTAGTTATGTTTTGATAGGTCCGCCATTTGGTCTGAGCTACAGAAGTTCCTAGGTGAGGAAAAAGTGAGCGCTCATACTGTTCTATAAAGTCTTTCTTCACAGACTCTCTTGCGTCTTGAAGGTGAGAAATCATCAGGGATAAAACTAATTCCTGTTCCCAAGCCATGAAGGAGATTAAGAAAGAAAGGAGATTGATGGGAGTAAGATTACTGTGAGCGACAAGTAAAAGTTACGACTTATATAAAGGAAGGAGCTAGCGTAACCTAGAAGCCAACGATAACTTTCCACTGAAGTTTTACCGTCTTTCCATGATTTGTGTTTGACACATTTTTCTATAGAAGGCATTAAGAATTTTGAGATGAGGAGATAAAAGAAGCTTGTAGGCTAAGTCACCTACTTTCATTGAATTCAGATATAAGGGTCACAATATCTGGGGGATAACTTCTTATACTCCCCAAGAGATAAAGAACTTCTTTTGAGCCGTACTCGAATGAAAACCAAAACCTTGGTATCCAAAACACCGATTCTCACTTCTGAACTCATTGTTCTAAATCCTTAAAACAGGTGGGACTCCTGAGAAGTATTCTAGGGAAAGGGTCTTCCTTTTTTAAACAGAAACTTTCTTTTATTTTAGAGAGGGAATAATTATAAGATCAGAAAGGGAGATTCTTACTCATGTATACCTCGAAGGTTGGGGAGGAATCTTACAGTTCCATTGCCTATTTACAATGGTTGGTAATTTTGGCATGAATTTATCAAGAAATTCAATATTGTAAAAAACCATGGTTTTCACACCAAACTTTTTCTATCCTTTTATATCAAAATCACTTGTGGCAAATTAGGATGATTCATGTGGATATCTCAACATCCTCAATTAATCAAAATATTTCGACGTGAATTTCTTATGAAATTCACGACATGATTATCAAAGAGTGTTTCACACATAAATAATTCAGGTTTTCATGGTGGCTAGAGAACTTTGGTTTTTCACATCAGAATCTTTATGGATAAGAGGATAAGATTTTCTATTTTTAACCAAGTAATCTCACATTTTATAGTGTGATTTTTGGGGGTTTTATCGACGTGAAAATCTCTAGTTTTTCACTGTCATGAAAAACCATAAATTGATTGAGATTTTAAATCTTAATTTTTCCAGTAGTACAATTTGAACATTCCAACTATGGCTTAGACAATCAATTTCTTTTATGATTTTTTGAAAGAAAAAAGAGACAAAATCTCAAACATGATTTTTTTATGTGAAAAAGTTGTGTGCTAAAAAATCAAAAAATTGAAACCAGGGTAATTGCCAATGATACAAGGATCCCATTCTACAATTTCTCAAGCAAAATAATTATTCAACCATTCAATTTAAGCTATTGCAACAAATTCAACATAACACTTAACTCTTGTACAACACAAACATTGGGTGCAATCTTCTCCCCTCTCATGTGTGTGGCCTATTCCCCACACGAGTATTTTGAGCATTCAATTGCCAATAATAGGCCATAGCCTCTAAAAGTACAAAGTTATGCTTTTTCTTGCACAACGCTCTCTCTCTCTCTCTTTACCCAAAATAGAGAGCTCTTAAATATTAAATTACTTGGGACTAGGGGAAAGCTTTTAAGCTATGCAAAATAAATATTAGCAAGTATATGCGTCAAGTCTAAGATTGTAGAAATAAATAAATGGATGTACACAAGCTTACACCACATATATACAAAGCTTGCCTAAAATTATGAATGCCTTCCAAAAATAATAATTTGTATGCTTCTACCTCAATCTTTCGAGTCCTCTTCACCTATAAAATATCCAACAATAAATTGGTAAACAGTTATTCCATAGGCATACAAATCATCACCACACATATGTTTATCAGGCATAAGTACTCTAGGAATCACCCTGCCATACAAACCAACTACAACAAACATAGGAAGCCACAAACATACCTCAATGTGCACCAAATATATTAATATTTGTAATGGCATTACCCATGATATTAACATAATTTAGCATAATGTAAAGACAATCCAAGTGTCCCCAAATTATTTATAGGAAGGTAGAATAATATTTTTAAGAAGACGTAAAATACATTCTTATAATATTCCCTCTTGCTTGGGGGCTAGGGGAAAGCTTTTAAGCTTTACAAAATAAATGTTAGCAAGGCTATGCTTCAAGTCTACCCTTGTAGAAGCACTACTAGTGGTTTCTAGCTCCAAGCTTTGTGCTCTCCTTCTTGTCTCACCACTAAGAAGATGATTCACCTCCCAGTAAGGACTCACCTCTCTCGCTCTTACTCACTGTCACACAATGAGCAAGAGACACATGCACCAAGATTCATGCACTCTACTCTTAAGTCTCTCTTTCTCTTAATAACAAGATAAGAGCAAGTAGACACGCACAACTCAATTGGCATAAAGGGGGATTGTGTTTTTTCATTATGAGAAAATTGCTTATATACATGTGGCCCTTATTCACACTTGGGCACCCAAACTTAAACCTAGTCTATTAAGCTTGGTCATTTGCCAGCTTTTCTCATAATATATATAATTTTTAGAGTGCCGTTTACATAACACTTATTTAGCTACTCCTATGTGTGTAGTAGGGAGTGATGTTTACCTAACACTT
Source organism: Cibotium barometz (assembly GCF_041138505.1). NCBI lineage: Eukaryota > Viridiplantae > Streptophyta > Polypodiopsida > Cyatheales > Cibotiaceae > Cibotium > Cibotium barometz. The sequence goes on from NC_141101.1 coordinate 16,942,033, forward strand.
ATTTGGCTACTCCTCTGTGTAGTAGGGAGTGTCTTTGTTAAGCCCAACATGGGGTTAACAGCTACCCCTTTTTACATAGTGGTGGTGGCCACTCTCTAGTTGAGCAAAGCAAGTGAAGGAGCTGATGTGAGTAGAGAATATAATGATGATTGAAACGATAACCAAAATAAAGAAAACATCCATTTTTTCCACATGGCACCTCCTGTTCTAATTTGGATTCTCGATGACTTTCACTCTTTTGGTTGGTAGTTTGTGACATGAATCCATCTCTCTACACAAGTGTTGTAAGTCCCATAATATAGAAAAATCATGCACATGATGTTGCTATTGACGTCCTTATAATAAGGACCCAAAGTTTGTGTGCACCTCTATTCACAGGTGCTTGAAGATGTGGTGGTAAGGATGATCACCCCCATTTGTCCTCATGATTAATGTTTGGGTTGTGTGCTTGAAGATGTGGTGGTAAGGATGATCACCCCCATTTGTCCTCATGATTAATGTTTGGGTTGTGTGCTACATCATAGAGATGTACCATGTCGATGTTCTAGTGAAGATGGCAGCCATTGAGGATGTGGATGCTGGTCATTGCCTTCATGTCCGAACAGCCAAAACTTAAGGGAGAAATCAATTGTGATATTTGCCTCACCCCTTTTAAGGAAGGGTTGAGCACTCTTGCAACATGCATTTCCACTCCAAGTGCATCAACTCTTGGTCCTCCGCCTATGCGCCAACTCCACTTTCTATCCCACCTCCATACATGCATCCACCTTTCGCACGCTAAGATGTGCATACAAAACACAAGCTTTCCCTTACAGATCAACAGTTTCCTTGTCTCCCTCTCTTTTAGATTGTGCAAACTTATAACTCATGTTTGCCTATTGGGAACACTTACCTTGTTTTAACCCCATGAGAGAGACTTAGGTTTTCTCTCCTCTGTGAGATGAAGAGAGTAGCATGCATGGGCTGGTTACTTAAGAGAGAGATTAGAGAAGTAGAAATAGATATTAGACTTGGGTTTTCTCTCTTCTTCCAGTTGTGGTGGTTTCCTCTTCCCCCCTCATTTTGTTGTCCAAAAGTGTGTTTCGTGGTGGTGAAGGTTTCCATGCTCTCTCAAGTCTAGACCTTTAGATATAGACTAATTACCAATCTCGTTTTTATTTAAGATTATCTAATGTTCACATTGGCTTCTCCCCCCCCCCCCCTCTCTCTCTCTCTCTCTCTCTCTCTCTCTCTCTCTCTCTCATTTAAGATTATCTAATGTTCACATTGGCTTCTCCCCCCCCCCCCTCTCTCTCTCTCTCTCTCTCTCTCTCTCTCTCTCTCATTTTCATTTTATGCAATTAAAAAGCAATTAGCATTATACATGATTATTTTTTTTCTAGGATTATTTTATATTTTTTAATAACATATGTATCATTACATTGTAAGACTATGCTAAAACTGAAGAAGAGATCAAGAGAAATGGAGATAGGAAGATTTTTTATTTCTAAAGAGCCTAATGTTGATGTTCAAAGTAATGATCCAAAGAAGAGTTGGGGTAGGACTATGTAAAAAATGAAGAAGACAACAAGAGAAATGGATACAAGAAGAGCCTAATGTTGATGTTCAAAGTAATGATCCAAAGAAGAGGTAGGATAGTTCTAAGAGGTTGTCAAATGTGGATGATATTACATTACAGTCAAATGTCAACTTAAAAGTTCTTAATTTGACTGTGACAATATCAGTAGGTGGGAGTGATATTGATGAAGCATTAATAATAAATCTCATTGAGTTTCTCACAAAAGAATGCCTTGTTAGCTGTTCATTGGAAAGAGGAGGTACAATTTTCCATCTTCACTATCAAATGGCACAGTCTATCATTACAGTTAATAAACACATCAAAAAGTATCTTGGATGGGATAAGAAGGTGCTATTTTCCATCTTCACTATTGGATGGTTATTAGAATTCATGTAGAGTCAATCATTGCCCTTAATAAATTGATTAAAAAGGTATTTTAGATGGGATAAGAAGGCTCTTGTTGGTAGAATCGTAATGTGTAAAACATGCACACATTTCATGGGATGATTGGTTATTGCATGAAAGATCTTAATATTAGTGGCAAAAGATAAATATTAAATATAGTATGGCGCTGAAAGTATGCCTCACTCCTATAAATATTTTTGATATGCCTCACTCCTATAAATATTTTTAATAGGGTATTGATGTTTTGGAAGTTAAACTTAAAGCATCCTTTAGGCATACATTTTTTACTACAATCCACAAAATGATCAAGATGAGAAAATACTATCCATCTTCTAATTGGATATAACACTATATAAAGGTAGACGAATGGAGCTAAGAAAAATTGATGCTTTATGGAGGGCAATGATGGTATATCCATCCGCATAACAACAATGGAAGATATTTAAGATATTTTTATATTTTGATGCTTCACATTTTAGATCAAATTGGTTTATCAATAGGTGGAAAAGAAATGAGAACAAAGTTGATGATCCAAGGTATGCATATGAGTGATGAAATAGTAGAGAATGTGAACGTAACTACAAAATAAACAATTGAAATAATAGAGCAAGAGAAAACACATAGACCTAAAAAAGAGAAATAAAATGAGAAAATCATTAATATAAAAAGTGAAGATGAAGAGATCGACAATGAAGTTAACATCCACAAGAAACATTATATTTGTTTATGCAAGGAGAGAAATAGTGCTATTGTAATCACATGAAAATGAAAAGAGAAATGGTGCTATTGTAACCACTTGAAAATACAATAAATGACACTTTTGATATGTTTTCTCTCAACTTTGAATCCATGGGAATTTTTGTCATTAGTAGAAGTAAAAAATATGTGTGGTTATATTTTTGTTTTCCTCTTTCTAAATTGAGAGATATGATTTTTTTCAAAGAGTGCAGCCAATAGGCTGTAGGAGCATACTAATTCAATCTGTTGAATAAGTTGTTCACAATATATATATTTGGAATATACTAAGAGACTATCTTATCCACATCAATGTCAAAGAATGAGAGAAAATTCAACTTCATCTCGATCACCTCCCTCAAGCCAAATCAATCTTTTGTTGGTTGAACAAATTGTACACCAAGTAATGGGAGAACATATAATCTTTTGTTGGTTGAACAAATGTGAGAACATACTAAGAGCATATAATCTACATTTTTTTTCCCATGCACGCCCCTTCTCTAGTACTTTGCTAACTCTAAGACTCTTGATTTTGATATGCCAAAACTAACTATAATTGTTGGTCATATTCAATTTCATATCCTACCAAAAGATCTATAGGATATGCCAAAACTAACTATAATTATTGGTCATATTGAATTTCATATCCTATAGATCTTCCCAAAGATCATAACTTAATCTTGGATAGGACTTGGAAATGTTAACCACACAAAACCATGAATAAAATGATGCACCTTTGCTTAAATGTGTAAATATGCTTAGGAAAGGTTGTAATCTATCATGCTATCACACTCTTAATGATTTTGCCTATGAAGTCAAATGAGATGTTTAAAGACATTCATGTTTTATAACATGCTTTGTTGTAAATGTCATGAAGGGGTGACTATGGTCAATGCTCTTCTATAGCTATGGTTAAAAATGGAGTGTCGTGTAAAAGGGAAGAGAGAACATTCATCATGAGACAAAGGCAATCCATACTACAACCCAAGAAATGCACACAATCGTGTTAACCTAACTAGTGGGAATCTAGCACCGCCACTGGCTACACTATTGTAGTAGTGCTAAAACAAGGTCTAGAATGGTCCATTAGGTAAATTTACTACTCTCTCTTCTTTTTGACAATAAGAAGAACTTCATCTTAGGTTTCAAATTGTTCAGTTTTAATACAGCATGTCTATTCTAAATTCACTATTAATCACACTCCCAAGTTATTTGCACCACTTACTCATCACTAATACTTTCACCTTCTATGCTAACCTAAGATACTAATAAAGAGAAGAAATAGATTGGGGACTACATGCTGAGTGATTCTACGCTTATTCCCTTTGCATTATCTATTGTAATCCTTTAGCCATTTTGTAGCTTCATTCCCTATACCAAAGCATAGAGTGATTTAATATGATTTTTAAACTCATATCTTCAATTGTAGCCTTCCCATTGATAGTATTAATAACAAAGCATGCCCCTAGCTTTTTCATTCCCATAAACAAAAGCAATAAGTGATTCTATAATATCAATAAGATTTATTATTTCTTATCAATAAGATTTATTATTTCTTACTCATATCTTAAATTGTGGCCCTGGTATATTAATAACAAAGCATGCCCCTAGCTTTTTCATTCCCATAAACAAAAGCAGTGCATGTTTATTAGCAGGCACAAAGGCTATTTTGTAACTGAGTGGTGCATTCTGCTGCTTGTGTGTGAAGTCCCTCTAACTAAGTAGTGTGGTTGGTGGTTCATAGGCAATGATAGTCGGGGAGGTGCACAATGGGTGTTGCTTGTGGTTGAATATACTCTTTGATTTATTTCTATATGTTAGATTTAACACAAAGCATATAGGATTTTATTATAGATAATAGGGGCATACAACGAGTGAAAAAAGATATTCAATTAATTAACTAAGGGGAACTTAGATAACATTTCTTAGTGTCAGTAAGGTTTGTAACTTTGTTGGTAAGAGCTTTTACTTTGAAAAAAATATTAAATGTTGCAATTTGTAACTGCATGATTTGTAGAAGCGCTCATTGCAGTTGGGTGTTTTGCAGAGGTGGTGGAAAATGTAGTTTCGCTTCTCGTGTGTAGGCGGTGGTCATGTTGTGTGAAAGTTCGTTGTTAAGGGCAATGCATATATGATGATGCGGTTGAGGGGCAATGCGTATATTACAATTTTCCAACAAGCACATGAGCCAGCGAAACGGTGCAAAGGTTGTGCTTGTTTTGCAGCATTGGAATTTGCACAATTAGACAACGATGATTAAGGTGGCAACATCGTCTATTAATTTATTGCTTCTAAATATTAATGTTTGGCTTTACTTATGGAAAAAAAATCATAGCTCCTAAGCAATCGAAGCCTTGTAGAATCTGCCTCCATTGTTATTTTTAAAAAAACCCAAGTAAAATTTGTATGGAAAAAAATACAATGAAAACCCCAAGACACACAATGAAAACCCTGTGGGGACAGAGAAATGATTTCTTCTGGAACGTTGTATGCCCCTATTAGCTGGCCGGTTGGTTTGAATGTGCTATAGCATTGCATCCACGTCAACCGAAAATCCACCTGGCCAATGTCACCGCCTCTTTCATCTCTCATGGACAGGGATAGATCATAGATTAATAGGTGATAGGCTGAGGCCACAGATAGCACTCACTGAACAGTGAGCACTAAGCACTAAGACTTAAGAGGCATCTGGGCAATGGGCATCCTCGAGGGCAGTTGCAACTTCAATCAAGTGGTGTCGAGGCACAAATTACATTGCTGCATGTAAGGGGACGTGGACCATGGCCCCCGCCGACTACAAGCGGATCATTGGACTGAAAGCAGAGATAGACATCCTTGTTGCTATATGATAAAATTTAATTGGCTGTTGTTGGTGGCTATAGTAGGGTTGATTTGGTGTTCATTTTGAGAAGAGATTTTAATTTATTTTTATAAAAGATGTGGAAACATTAACCGTACTTAGATTTTTTTTTTGAACTTACATTTCAGGCTCGTTGTGCTTTGGTAGTCGGATACAGTTTACCAAAGATATTTAGCATTAGACCAATTTCATTAATTTGGTAATATATATGTCTTTTGGAAATCTATTTTTATAGACCGTGGTTTAATTTGCAAATAAATATAATGTTCTTAAACTTGGCCAATCAACTGTTAATGTTTCTTTCCACAATCGTATTAGCAATAATTTGACTGTATTTTGAATTATTAACTTATTCTTTTCTTTTCTTATGTAGTGAAATGCCAAAAATGAAAAAAAGAGCAAGAGAAACAACGACTGGAAAATTTATAAATTCAACTAATGAAAGCCATGATGTTTCAAGCATAAAACCTAAGAAAAATCATGGTAGACCTAAGAAGGTCTGTAATGGAGATGCAATGTTAGATCAATCCAATGTCAACTTGAAAGTGCTTGAGCTAAATGTGACAATATCATTAGGTGGTAGTGACATTGATGAAGCATTACTAAATAATCTTCATAATTTTATCACTAAAGAATGCCTTGTTGGTAGTTGCTCGTTAGAAAGAGGAGGCACAATTTTCCATTTACACTATCAAATGGTCATTAGAATTCATGCAAAGTCAATAATTGCAGAGTTAATAAACTCATCAAAAAGTATCTTGGATGGGATAAGAATAATCCCATTAGTGGCATTGTAATGTGTAGAGCATTAGGGCAGAAGAACATGCACACATTTCATGGTATAATAGGCTATTGTATGAAAGATCTTGATAAGCCGCATTAAATGTGTCACATAATATTACTGTTGAAGATATTTCAATGGGAATAGAAATTTACATGCAATATGGTGTAAGAACAAAGTTTGTCTTACTCCAACAAACATTTTTGATAGAGCATTGGTGTTTTGGAAGTTCTATTTAAAGCATCCTTTAGGGAACAATTTCTGCACCACTATTCACATAAAATGATCAAGACAGGAAAGTATTACCCATCTTCTAATTGGATAACCCCATATCAAGGAAGAGGAATGGAGCTTCAAAAAGTTGAGTCTTTATGGAGGACAATGGTATATCCAACCATCAAACACAACAATGAAAGATATCTTTGACATTTTTATTAATAAACAGAATTTCGATGCTTCACATCCAAGATTAGATTGGTTCATGAATAGATGGAAAAGAAATGAGAATGAAGTTGACGATTTGAGGTATGCCTTTAATGAACGTGAAATAGTAGAGAATTTATATAAGACAAATAAGCAAACAATAGAAATTATGGAAGAAGAGCAAACACATAGATCGGTAAAGAAATGGAAAAAGAGAAAGACATTCCTATTGATGTTGAAGGTGATGATAGTGGACAACAATGAGGAAAACATCCACAAGCTAGAATATATTCCTTTATGCCAAAAAAGAAATATTGGTATTGTAATCACATGATGAAAGATCAATAAATGACATTTCTAATATGTTTCAACCAAATGTGAATGCATAGGAATTTTTGTCATTAAAAATAAAAAATATCTATGGTCTTATTTTGGTTGTCCTCTTTTTAAAAGTTGAGTGAATCATTTTTCCTGAATAGTTGAGCGAATAAAAAATGTTTAGTCAATTATTTTGAAAAATTACCATCAATTATTTATAAGACCGCATGAAAAAAATTACCATCACTTATTTTAGGCAAAGTTATACATTCCAATTACGCCTAGTGTGAAAGACTTGTCTTTGAAATTTGATCGACAAAGAAATGAGAATGCCCTGGAACGCCATGGCTGCGAGGCTTGGGCTGTCATTTCGTGCCCACAACACAGGCAAATCCGTCTCAGCTTTCCGCCCCTTGCTACGCCCTGTGTTGCAGGCAACACACTTTTTTCTACACGGGACGACCACGGAGCCTTATCACGGCGAGAAGAGATCTGCATCGGAGGAGCCTTCTCCGTCAGAGAGCCATAGCGGTAGCGTTGAGAGGGTCTCGCATGATCTTGAAGAAGAGCAAGAGAACAAGAACCCACACACAGGAGAGGCCAAGGGCCCCGAACCCACTCGCTTCGGTGACTGGGAGAAAGGCGGTCGATGCTCTGACTTCTGAAATTGCTGGTAAACCCTTTCCATTATTTTGAAAGCAAAAAAAAAAAAAAATCCTGGGAAAAAATGTGTGTGTGAGAGAGAGAGAGAGAGAGAGAGGTGTTATCCTAGAACTGCCATAGTGATGCATAATGCATCTCCCAAATCCTACCAAAACAATCAAAATGGAAATGAAAAATGAAATAGTAGAATCTCTAGAGTCTCTTGTGAGATGAAGGAACGTTTCATCCATCACAGCTAGTTGCTTGGAAATCTCCTCAGAAGACGTAACGAGATCAAAAAAGTCCTGTGTGCTGGTGGGAGTGTCTGATAGTGGATCTTCAATGTAGGTCTTTGATGTGTAGTGTGAATCACGTATGGGTTGCAGAGGCAGCTAGCCATCTGGATGTTGCAATAGGGTGCCTTGTTGTGGTGGTTGGTCTAGTGGTAGTCTGGCTGAGCCTCTCTGTGTTCAAAATGCTGCCCTTGCATTGCTGCTGGTCTGGAATGCACTTGCAGAAAGCGTGACTGAAGTCTGAAAGCCTTATTTTTGAGTTATGCTAATGACACATATCTTCCATCCAAGTGGGATGCTGCCGAGGGTTCCATGGATAATTTTGGGCCTGAAAGCAGCACTCTTAAGTCAGTTGAAGCTTTCACTATGCCAACTGTGGGTAAAGGTATTCTTTTTGTAGTCCCCATGGCTTTTGTCAATAATCAATACCTTGGTTTTGCCAAGGTCGACTTTCAAGCCCATTTCTTTGCAAAAGAGTGTGTGCAATGTTGCTTGGTGATGTTGGGGTCGGCAGGCTGTGCACTTTTGTCTTTGGGTCATAAAGAGTCCTTGCTACCTCCACGGCCCATGCACCAAGCATCTATCTTGAAGTCATTGCCCATGCACCAAGCATCGGCTCGGGGGTCATATATGACCATAGTAGCATGAAAATGCGCTTCAGACCGAACGAAACAGACCGAAACGTTTTGGAAACGTTTCGTTGTATTAAACATGTTGTTTCCCCAAAAAATCCGTCCTATCGTTGTACCAACTTCTCGTTTTGTGGCACACGTTTCGAGGAACTCCTTTTGTTTTTGTGCGCATCTGTCCTGACTCCTGTTGCTATGTACGGTTGGCCGACTGTGATTCGTGAATGTCATGTGCACAGAGTGTATCTACCATGTGCTACACGCACACAAGATGGGGAAGCTTGGAACTAGGTAGGCTGATTGGCAAGCTGGACTAGGGATAGACTGACGAGCGAGCACCCAAGTATGGACGGGCGGGCGTCCAAGTGTGGATGCCCGGTGACTAGCCAAGAGCCTATAAAAGGGTGGCCAAGGTTGGTCGATTGTTCGTAGAGTCTCGCGAGTCTTTGTGAGAGCTCTATCGTCAGGAGCCTGGATCTAGTGCAGATGTGCACCGGCTTCATGCAGCCAAGGCCGGCATATAAGCCTATGTGTTTTTTTTAAAGAATGCTTTTTATAAGCCTTATGTGTGGCTTTTATAAAAGCCCTCTAGCATAAAAAAAAAAAAACCCACAAAAGCAACACATAAACACACATGCTTTTGGGGGAGGCCTATAAAATACACCTAAAGTGGGCCTCTTGCCACACATCTCCTCAAGCTTTATAGCACTTTTCCTTGCTTCTAGCCAAGATTTTTTTTCTCACTTGCCCTCTTCAAGATGTCGACCCAAGAATCAAAGATGAAACCCATTCATGAACGTGAAGACTTGCCAGAAAGAGTGCACAGAGCAGAAGCAAATAAGCACTAGTGTCATGTGCACAGTGTGTATCTACCGTCGTGTGCTACACGCACACAAGACTAGCTTCGAGGTTTGGAGAAGCTTGGAGCTAGGCAGGTTGATTGGCGAGCTGAGTTAGGGATAGACTAACGGGCGGGCACCCAAGTATGGACGGGTGGGCGCCCAAGTGTGGATGCTCAATGACCGGCCAAGAGCCTATAAAAGGGTGGCCAAGGTGAGTCATTAGTTATATAGAGTCTCGCGTGATTTGTGAGAGCTCTATGGTCTGGAGCTTGGATCTAGTGCAGACGTGCACCTGCTTTACGCAGCCGAGGCCGGCAGCTGTCTCGAGTCCCGCGAGGGTAGCTTCGTGGCAGTATGGGACGTCGCGAGATAGAGATTGGTCGGTACGTCAACCTAGTTAGCTCAGCTTGTGGCTCGGTGGGGACAACCAAGATTGTGGGCTTGCCCACGGCTGTCGTGGTTGGGAGGTGAGTCAGGCCTGCACCCCCTTCTTGTTTTTTTGTTTGTTTGCAGGTTTGGAGTCTCGAACCAGGAGCGTTCTACGAGGAGATCCTATGGAGATTTGACAACTAGAGTGTGCTGAGTAGAGTGCAAGAGAGAGAGAGATATGGAGCAACTATGCCGAATATACTGAAGTGTTATAGTCCCAAGCAAGAGACAGAAGTAGTCTCATAAGTGAGGGAGCAAAAGATAGACTAGGCAAGATACAAAAGTGAGAGGCCAGCCCACCTATTTATAGGTGGGAAGAGCTAGCCGACTGGGCATGATAAAAGCTGGCCGATTGGGAAAATGCATCCAGGCTGGGAAAATCCCAGAAAAATATGTAAATAAGGGCTAGCCCACAATCAAGGGCCATGCAAAAGGGACCAAAAGGACACCAAACATGGGAAGAAACTGGGGATGAATGTGCTAACATCCCCTCTCAGTACCAGATGCTGAACAAACTCCGAGAAGCCGAAGATGAGGAGCCAAGGAAGCCTGAGAAATTGACTTGGTGAACAAATCTGTAGCATTCTCCGCTGAAGCTCCAAATGCAAATCTCCAGCAAGAACCCGTTCACGAACATAGTGATACTGTATCTCAATGTGTTTCGTACGAGCATGAAACATAGGGTTTTTGGCGATGGCGATGGCGATGGCGATGCAACTTTGATTGTCACACCAAAGAAGAGTAGATCCGGTAGGAGGACAGCCAAGCTCCTCCGATAATCTCCGCAACCAGATCGCCTCACATGCAGCATAACAAACCGTTTGATACTTCGCCTTTGTAGAGGAAAGCGCCACAATAGGCTGCTTTTTACTGCCCCATTAAATGGCTCCCGACCCAAGTGAAAAAAACACAACTAGTGATCGAACGTCGAGTATCTAGATCTCTAGCCAGCCCAATCTGAATCAGACCATCCGACAAGAGTGCATCCTTGGCCATAGAAGATGCCAAAGTCTAGAGTGCCACGCAAGTACCGAAGAACTCTGAGAGCACACCGCCAATGCTGCTGACAGGGTTTGGATGAGAAAGAACTCAATAAACTAACTGCGAAACACCAGCCAATTGGGAGCAGGTCAACCAAACCAAACAACCGACGAGAACCCGATACTGTCCCTGATCAATCCCTGGAGAAGCATCAAGTAGAGAAAGCTTCTCACTAGTATCCATAGGAGAAGATACTGGTTTGCATCCAATCATTTGAAATCCGTCAAGAATGTCCCGTGTGTACTTCTGCTGAGAGAAGAAAATGCCCTTCGGGATCTGCCAAATCTCAAAGCCAAGAAAATAAGACAGAAGGCCAAGATCCGTCATCTCAAACTCTGTCTCCAAAGCATCCATGACTGAACGGATCCGCACAGAATAAGAACCTGTAAAGATAAGGTCATCAACATAGACCACAATGATAACAGTCAACCTCCTCTCAAGGAGGATATAAAGGTTCGAATCTGCATGAGAACGGCGCAGGCCAAGCTTCTGAAAGAACTCATCAATATGTTGGTACCAAGCTCGTGGAGCCTGCTCCAGACCGTATAAAGCCTTCTCATAGTCACAAGGGACGAGGACGGGAATGGGGCGGGGGACGGCCGTATGTGTGAATGGGGACGAGGGTAGGAACGGCACTTAAAAATGACTTTGTCGGCGCCACCCACTCGCCTACACGGGCAAAGCTTGCATGCCCATGGCCGTGCACCGCCTCCATGAAAGTTGAGGGAGAACTTGAGTGTGAGGGTGGGTGGGGGTGTGTGTGCACAGTCTGTGTGTGTTTGTGTGTGTGAAGCTTGAGAGAGTGTGTGTGTGAGGGAGAGTGAATCTTGAGAGGCTAGAGCTTGCTTGTGCGAGAGCTTGAAACTTGAGACCTTGGCCCTTGAGACTTGTTGCTTGAGGGAGAGAGGCCAACTCCCAACAAAACCCTCAACTACTATGCTTTGCCAATGGTGATGACTCTTGAGTTCTATGTCATATAAGCCTTAATCATACTCGACTGAGTAAATTTTACAAAATACAATTGTCAATGATGTAAAGATAGAGAGAAGAGAGGAGAGAGACATACACCACACGTGTTTGGGTTTCAAAACCCATTGAAGGGCCTCCACCTTGTGGTGTATTTGCATTTTTATGATGTCGATTGAGTATAATGTAGACAATCCTTGACGTGAAGATAACTTACTTTTTGTTGAGGTGAGCATAAGCGTGTGGTTCCGGGCATCTTGTGGATATTCTTGATGGCTCCTACTTGCACAGTGGAAGCTTAGCACCTCGTTTGTTGAGCGCTAGCCTCTTTCTAGCTTGGGAAGCCCTTTGACCATCCCTCTTCTAGACCCCTCCTGAGTGCGATGAGGAGCTCCTTTCACAACCTCTTATATGGAACACACCCTTACAACTTCCGCCTGGCTCCACCTCACATTGCATCACATCATTTTTGGCCCTCTTGCCAGCACTATTGATTTTTGGCTCTGTTTTCCTACCCTTTCCTCTTTGGTTGCTCAGGAGAGGTTTGCTTGCCTAAGAGGAGATACGTGCCTCAGCCTCGACCTCGACCTCGACTCTTCCATTCCCCTAGAGTAGTGCACTTCCATGGATCCGCCTCCCAATTTTGTTTGGGTAGCCTCCTTCTCACAACATGATGTTTCCTAGTGATCGTTAGCATCGAGGAGGATTCACCCCGCCTTGCCTTTGTGGTGGGGGACGAAGGACGATTACTTCGAGTAGCAGACCTCACAAAGGAGGACTACTCCTCACACCCCCAGTAGGTGAGGATCGTGGGTTTCCACGACTGTCGGTGGCATACTAACCCTTCCCTTGTGAAGGTAGCTGATGATCTGACTTGGCGACTTTGGCTCTAGGAGAGCCATCCCTTAATCTGCCTCAAGTGGGATGTGGAAGAGTGGCATTGGCAGTGTGAATATAGTAGGTGTGAACCACCTCTTATTAAGGGTCAAAAGATAAGGCCTTGGTTCTTATAAAAAGCATGTATTTGGGTGGATTCTATTGGGTAGGAGGGCAGCTTGCGTGTGTGCGCGCGCACGCGGCACACACACACACAACCTCAAGCACAGAGAAACGTGAGTGCTGGAAAAGATGTACTCAATGAATAATAAAATAAAGTACAAGTGAGTACTAATAAAAAGCCTAGGGCTAAGTGCCCAACACAAAAGTGTGTTCACACGGGGAAAAAACCTGTCCAATCACAGGGAAAAAATGCCCGTGAGTAAGTTGGGTTCACACCTGAACTAGCCGGGAGTGGACATGACCAACAAACCCCGCTCAAGTGAACGTTGTGAACGGGTAGCAGGGTGATAAAGCTGTGAATGCTGCCCTGCACTATGCTCCACAGTAAGAATGATCAAGAGAGATCACGATGGCAAAGATGAACTGCAGTGCCAATGGGAAAAGCAAGCGCTATATGACGGGGAAAAGAAGAATCCCCAATGTCATCAAATCAAGAGGCATCGCAAAATACCCCCTTGAAGGCAAACATCCAAATGCCAAGGTGAACTGCATGTAATCCACATCAATGACAACAAGAGAGCAAAGCATAGCTCTGTAACAGCACCAGTGTGATAAGCATAAGAAGAGGTAGCAGATATACGCATGTGTAAAGGCAACAGGATCCAGAAGTCATGCCTGTGAGACATGCAATGTAAGCTACAAGATAGAAACTCATCGATGGAGGATCCAATGAGGAAAAATCAGCAATGGTAGGGCTAATGAAAGAAAAAATTCAGCAATGGGAAAAGCTGAAAATCGGGAGAAAAAGTGGGGGCACGGGCGGGCATCAGCCAATGCTATGAGAGGATGGGTAAACTCTTAGCGATGCCATGATCAGTGGCATGTATGGCAAGTGCATAATCCTACAATGAATAATATACATGTGACATGTCAAAACCATGAGGGCAAGCCAACACTGGCCAAGTGTGTAAAAGGCACTGCCAGTAAACATCACATGTGAGAAAATGACAATGGCAACACTGTAGAAAGAATCCTGCCGCAAGGAAAAGCAGCATAAAAGGCATCTCCATTAGACATCACATAAGAGAAAGTGTCTAGCATAGACAAGCATAAGGGTCAACAAGCATAAGTGACCATGAGGCATCACCAACTGCATGTGGGCAAGTAAAATCCCCCCCTGGAATGCATCTGCCAAACAATGCATACCAAGAAGTACTGACTATAGAGCATAGTCATCAAAAGCAACGACATCAGAAGACATCTCTACAGGTGATGAAGATGTAATGGTCAAGGCTGATACATGTCTAGCCAAGTTGGCTTGATCTGCACCTGTGGAAGAAGATGCCAGCTTCTTCTTTTTTTTCACTCTCAATACGCTTCCTGCATTCCTCTATGGTGTGCCCTGTTTTCCTGCAATAATTACAACGCTTTTTCTTTTCAGGCTTGTCCTCTGTCTTGGGAGGATCTGATGGGCTAGGTTTAGGCCCAGATCGATTCCCACGAAAGGGAGCAGCCATTGTTGACTCAGCAGACATCATGTTGTTCCTATTGAAACGGGATTGCTCTTCACTGAGCAAGAGAGTCACAAGGTTGTCAAAAGTGACCGCATTAGGTGCATTGCCAGCCAACAACCATAGAGTGGTGCCAAATGTCTGATAAGAGTCGGGCAAATTACGCAAAACTATCTGAACAAGATAGCCATCTGTCAAGACCTCATCAATGTTAATGAGCTGCTCTCGTAGGTCTTTCACATGCGTAAGGTAGTGATCGATAGAGTCACCTTCAAGCATGCGGTTAGTCTCAAGCTTGCCCCGAAGGTAAGCTACACGAACCTCATTGCGACCTGAATACAACGCCGCCAAGGTATCCCAAGCACCCTTTGCAGTGGTGCAGGAATGAATGTGCGGAATGATATGCATGCAGCACGAGAGAGCAATCAACGCATGGGCCTGAGCATCCCTAGCATCCCAAGTACGCTGCTGGTGGGTAGGAGGAGAACGAGGAGGTGGACCTGCAGGAGGGTGAGCGGGAATCACTTTACCTTCCGCTGGAGCAGGTGCTAGAGGACGCTTCTCAGTGCCATCCACATATAGCCATACATTCTTGGCAACCAATACATGACGCATCATATAAGCCCACATAGGGTAGTTATCCCCATTGAGCTTGTCCTCTTGAGATAGCATATGCCAAAGAGGTCATTATTACTGTGGGCCATGACAACACATCAAATCTGTCACAAGTCACCACGAGTAGGCAATGCCCAACAAAACCGAAAGAATGCGGGAGATAAATAGTAGGATAATCAATGGACTGAAAGGGAACTCCCTCACCGCAAGAAATACATATACATGTCCCAAATCTGCAAGTGTACTGCGCGATAATGCAAAACTGTCAAAGTGTCCACAATGGCATACATATACTGCAACAAACCACAAATGTATACATGTGCCGTGAAAAACACGATCAGCTGACACCTGTAAGAGCTGCAAGTGCTCAAATCCAGGTAAAATCAATGGTAAATGGATCAAATGTCGCAAAAATGGGCTCAATGTAGAAAAGCCCCAATTTTTAGGCAGCCAAGTAGACCAAATTTGAACCGGATTTGCGTCTGTAAATCTGCTAAAGCAATTGTCACCTGTACCAAATGTTGTAATGCCCAAAAAATTGGGGGAAATGCCTCAATGCCAAGTAAATGTGCCTGTAACACCCAAAATGCCTGCAAATGTCTATAATAGACCTGCAAATAGTGCCAATTTTTTCAAAATCCCCAAATTTCTAGTGCAATTATGCACCAAATCTGCTGAAATCAATGCCAATGTCGCAATTGCAAGCTCAATGGTGAAAAGCCCCAAATTTCAAATGACAAAATGTGCAATTTCAGGTCAAAAACTGCCAGATCCCACAAACTTGTAAATCTGTAAACCTATGTGGGCTGAAATTTTTGAAAAATTTCAGATGCCCCAAATTTTGTAGTGTGTAGGTGGGTGGAGATCTAAATGCTGTCAGTTCTCGCCAGGTACAGTCCCGTAGTACAGGTCGGGCAGAAGGTGTAGACTGGGCGACACAGGGGAGTGGCGGTGCTGGTATAGTCGGCACAGAGCGGCGTTGGTACAGTCGGGTGGCGGTGCTGGTACGGTCGGCACAGGGCAACGGCGCTGGCAGGACAATAGCGAAACAGCACGCACGGCAGCGATGCAGGCGACAACAGCAGGGGAGAGAAAACACAACTGTAGAGAGAGGTCGTGAGCCGTTTTTGCAAAAAGAGAGAGTGTGGCGTGTATGCACGATAGGCTGAAGCGGGAGGGAGAAGCTCAAGGGCAATGGGGGTAACCCTAACCCTAGCAGTACCTTGCTTTGATACTAATGTTGGGTAGGAGGGGAGCTAGCCTGCACACACACACACACACACACACACACACAACCTCAAGCACATAGAAACGTGAGAGTGCTGGAAAAGATGTACTCAATGAATAATAAAATGAAAGTACAAGTGAGTACTAAAAAGCCTAGGGCTAAGTGCCCAACACACAAAAGTGTGTTCACACGGGAAAAAACTTGTGTCCAGTCATAGGGAAAAAATGCCCGTGAGTAAGTTGGGTTGACACCTGAACTAGCCGGGAGTGGACATGACCAATAGATTCATCATCACAATGAATATCATTTGGGTTGTGCAAACTTGCTCTCTCTTGGCTTGAGTATCTCCTCTCTCCCTCTCTCCCCCTTTTACTTTCTCTTTCTCTTTCTCTCAGCACCATCTCCATGGCTTCATAGTACTTAGGAAACGCGTTTCCTACAGGGAAGAAAACTTGGAAACGTTTTCGAAACGCGTTTTCTTCAAGCAAATTTTTTGACTTTTTTTTTTGTCCTAGATCTAACGTCGAAACCTGTGTGACTCTTTTGTTATTTGTCATTCAAAGACTATAGGCTTCAAATTGATGTTTCCATGTATTCTATGCATTTAGAGTTATTTTTACATATTTTATATAGTATATATTTGAAATTTTGTACATTCAAAAGCGTGTAGGTATGAAACTTGTAGGAAACTTTGGGCTGATTTTACGAAACCTCATTGTACTTGCTTCTCTCCCATGGGCACACCATGGATACCTTCAAGCCACCATAGCTTGCTCCCTCTCATCCTGTGATATCTAACATGGTATCAGAGCTAGGATGATCTCATCACCCCTGCGTTTTCTAGCGCCGTTGCAGAGTGATCCATGCATTTTTTGTTCTTGTCACGTGCACGCCCGTGCCATGGCTAATCTCCAGCAGGAACATCATAATCCCTTATTAATCCATCAGTTAGGACAGCATTTAGGTCATCAGCAGGAGCATCTTTACCATCATTAGTAGTATCATCAGCATCAGTGTTAGCATCAGCATCATCATCATCACCACCATGAGGGCACGGGAGCCTGTCGGCAGCCAGCAAATCTCAGTCGGCAGCCAGTAGGTGACCTAGGTGGCAGGCGGCAGCAACATTGTGAAGGCCAGCCAAGTGTGGGCAACACATTGAGTAAAGTGCAGCCTTTAAGGCCTTAAATCTTGAATTGTTTATCCAAGAACTGGCCGACAACATTTGGGGCTGGCCGACCTGTACCTCAGCATAATATAGGCATCATTCGCAGCATTTACATCAGTTCATTCACCATTTCATCAGTCCAGAAGTCAGTAGAATTCATGTAAAGGGGCCAGAGGTCACCCCTTTGGGGCTGACCGAGGTCCTAATCACGCATAAGCATTCAGCAACGTTTTTGTACCATATAAATACAAGAAAACCTTGACACCAACCATCTCTCTTTTCTTCTCTCTCCTTTGTCTTAATCATGTTTATTCAGCATCTTGTTCTTAATCAAGCTTAGAACGTGGATCAGTACAACAAGGCTTCTGGGCATGCAACAGTTCTGGACTGCGTCGCCACCTTCTCTAGTGATTGACGTCGGTGTGTGCCCTCTTCTCCCTGCAGCAGCCATGTGACGGAGCATGGAGTTGGGCTGAACTACCGCCCTTTCCAACCCTCCCTTGCCTCACCTCTTCAGCCTTTTTCACAGTTGCCGCTCAGCCAATCCATGTTATCGAGGCTGCCGGCTCTAGCGTAGTCCTCTGTACCACCTACCACTGCGTGTGACTCCAACCCAGAGCTACCAAGCTCTATGTCTACA
The DNA here is from genome assembly GCF_041138505.1 of Cibotium barometz. Taxonomy (NCBI): domain Eukaryota; kingdom Viridiplantae; phylum Streptophyta; class Polypodiopsida; order Cyatheales; family Cibotiaceae; genus Cibotium; species Cibotium barometz. The sequence continues at coordinate 16,960,116 of NC_141101.1, forward strand.
TCAGCTGCTGCATCGTCAACAAAGCCTTTGTGTTTTTGTCAGATCTTTGCATTTCTCTTTAGTCTTTGGATTTTTATTAATCCACGTGATCATCTGCAAAGTTTGGTATCATCATCTGCAAAGTTTGGTATGAGGTAAAAAGAAATTAGTCAAATTTAAAAGCTTCTCTTTTGCCAATGGGGTGGTAGCTCAAGTGGCTAAGTTAAACACAGGCTGGCTAAAGTGCATGACGCCTATACTCGATAGGCCAAGAAAGACCGAAGGGATGTGATGTTCTTGAAAGGAGATTGGCTTTATCTTCGGATTATGAAGCAAAGTTTGAAACAGGTAGGCAAGCAATGCCCAAAGTTATCGTTCAGGAGCTTCGGACCTTTTCCTATCTAGAGAAAGATCAACGAGATGTCAACGAAGTTGAAACTACCTTAGAGCTGGGCTATGCACGATGTGTTCCATGTTAGTTGGCTAAAAACCATATGCAGGTCCAATCCCTTCAGAAGTGAAAGACGAAGCGGAACTAGACATAGTTGATAAAATTGAGGTGATGGTTCCAAAGCGGATCCTTCTGCACCGCTTCAAGTGTGGCTCAAGCCGAAGACAAAGATACTTCCTCACGAAGTTTCAGGACTGAGGGACTCATGGCTTGACAAAGAATTCTTCGAAGACTATCCGGCTTTATTGACGGACTATTTAGAGGCTTGTCCTCGTAGTTGACAGGAGTTTTAGAAACGCCTGATTTGAAACAGGTTTCAGAAACGTTTTAGAAGTTTCATATTTTTTTGAACGACAAAAAAAGTTTCAAACAAAAATGCATATATATATATATATATATATATATATATATATATATATATATATAATATAGAATGTACAATAGTACAAGAAATAAGTGTTTAGGCCTTGGCCTATTTCAGAGAGCAGAATACTTGAAAAACATGACTCATGAGAAAACACATTGGATTCATTATTATTCCATGTAAACAATAATTCAATGCTAGAACGAGATAAGAACCAGAATTTAGGATCCTCAGGTGCAGAATCTGTGGTGGACTTGGAGCAGGGCATGGGGATCATGGAGGAGGATGCTGTTGGCTGGTTCTAGAGGGCTGTCGACTGATTCCAGAGAGCCAAGGGGTCAGAGCGCATCAAGAAAAACAAGGCGGCTGATAAAGGGGCTTGTGTTTTTGTATTTATGCCAAGGCTGTTGGCCGACTGCTGGTCGGCCAGCTCTCCAAGGGATCCAAGGCCTATAAATAGGCACTCATGCTCATTGTTCTAGCCATTCAATCCTCTAGGGATTGGGTCAGTAGGAGTCCCATAGGGGGACAGAATTTTGGGTGTTATCACCTTTTTATGAAGGCAGCCTAGGGCTGTAGCAAAGTACCCTTTTTGTACTATATGAATATAGTGAATTTCCAACACATCTCTCTCTCTACTCTCTCTCTATATCTGCGTTTTTGCATCAGCATGTTCCCAAGAGTGTTTAGGGCTGAAAGAAGACCCCCAGAGCTTCCGCGTGCTACATTGGTATTAGAGCATCAGGCTCAGCAAAGCTAAACACTGATTCAGTCCCATATGATCGTGTACAGGTCCAAGGTACAGAAAAGTACACGGATACGAAGCCCAAGGCAAGGAACACAGATCGGGAAGAGCTCCCAGGAGGTTTGTTGGTGGTGTTCCACAAAGCCAAAGGGGATGGCAGTCTTGTGAGCCAGATAGGTTCTCAGGCAATGGTCCCAAGGGAGGTTTACCCTCCAAGGGTGAGGTGAGAGTGCCAGACTCATTTCTCAGGAATGAAAACCAAGACGGTGTTCAGAGTCAGGACAAGAATGGATTGTGGACTAGAGGGAACAGATGCATAGATCTTCGTCTGAGACAAAGTGGTTTGGAGAACAGGCCGGGCTTTCAGAGAAAAGGGTTGCCAGGGATGGATGGATGACAGAGGGACTTTGGGAAAAGGATTGGGATGGTGACAGTCATCCAAGAGCAGGTTGGATTCCCGTCATCAAGTTTAGCAGAGGGGGATGTCATGTGCATGATCAATGCCATGTACTTTCTCAGGGCTAATCCAGAAGGGGCAGTAAAAGACTATGAACCAGATAAGAACCAGAATTTAGGAGCCTCAGGTGCAGAATCTGTGGTGGACTTGGAGCAGGGCATGGGGATCATGGAGGAGGATGCTGTCGGCTGATTCCAGAGAGCCAAGGGGCTGGAGCGCATCAAGAAAAACAAGGCGGCTGATAAAGGGGCTTGCGTTTTTGTAATTATGCCAAGGCTGCTGGCCGACTGCTGGTCGGCCAGCTCTCCAAGGGATCCAAGGCCTATAAATAGGCACTCATGCGCATTGTTCTAGCCATTCAATCCTCTAGGGATTGGGTCAGTAGGAGTCCCATAGGGGGACAGAATTTTGGGTGTTATTACCTTTTTATGAAGGCAGCCTAGGGCTGTAGCAAAGTACCCTTTTTGTACTATATGAATATACTGAATTTCCAGCACATCTCTCTCTCTCTACTCTCTCTCTATATCTGCGTTTTTGCATTAGCATGTTCCCAAGAGTGTTTAGGGCTGAAAGAAGACCCCCAGAGCTTCCGCGTGTTACATGCCTCATCCTCATGATCTGCTAGTGTCGCACTGGTACTAGCAAGTGTCTGGGATTGTGTACCGTGCATGAGTTGTAGCTGTAATCTCCTCATACAACATGCAATAGATCTCTCTCTCCTCCTGAGCGATGTCGGGGATCTCCTTGCACTTTGTGATATCAATCTTGTCAAGATTGAATTGGTGAGGCAGTAGGCTCGATGGGGTTGCCTTTCTGCTCTATCAATTGCAAGTTGTAGTGACAGAACACAAGCCTCACCAACTGTGCAGTTGAGAGCTTATTCCTCTTCTTGGTGTGGAAAAGTGCCCATGTACTCCAGTTTCTCTCACAAGGTCTTGAACTACGTCTCTGCAAATAAAAATCAACACCATTTATCATTGAATAGAACTATAAGATTGTCAATATTCTTAGAAAAGTTATACTTAGTGACTTGTTACTTACTAAGTCAAGAGTACCAATGCTATATTTCTTCCACCGAGACAGGCTCCAATTGTGTGTTCCTCAATTGTGCTGTTGGCCGTCCAAACATGTGGCTATTGTTCAGATATATGAGACGCTCATCCTCTACCTTTTTCATAAGTTGCACATCACCATCCGCTAGCGTGGAAATGTAAGAGCTCCATCCTCTCTCTAGCTCTTCACTCAAGTACTGCAGCTCACTTCTCCAAAGAGGATGCAAAATGTGTGCAACATCGTGGATTGGTCTATGAAACCAATCTTAGAGTTGGTTCCATATCTCCCAAATATCTTGAACTCTGCATATGAGTTCAAAGTTGCAAGTGAAAAAACAAGTAAGCAAGCAATGAGTTTATACTTCATACCTCTAAGTTCTATGATCTATCTAACTTAAAGAGAAAGAATAAGAGTTATACCTCTCGGGAGACAATAATGTACAAGCATCGAGGGCTTCTCCAATCTTGTCCATGAACTCATAGAGGAGCCCAATGGTACTCCCCTCCATGTCCGAGAGTCGAAGGACACTATACATGGGATTGAGTGTCTTCACAAGTGCTTGCGCATCATTCCACCAAGTCCCCCTCACGTCCATACATGCAAATTGAAACCGACTTTGGTGCATCTTTGTAATCCCATGTTGCCTACTCACGACATACCATTGGCCAGGGCGCACCCTCACAAGCCTCTCCACCACAATGAACATGTAGGCAAAGCGGGTTTTGGATGGCTTCAAGAGCTCAAGATCAGAATTGGCTCTATACATGCTCAGCACTTTCGGCCTCTTGCTGACAAAGTTCACCATACTAGAGGCTACAGAAAAAATGTTTCTCACCCAATCCAACTTTCCCACATCTTCATCATCAAATCAAGGCTATGTGCAACACAATGTGTCCATACAATCTCGGGGAACTCTTCTTCATGCATCTTTCCCATGGAAACACAATTCGATCCATTGTCTGTTATCACCAGCACAATGTTGTATGGGCCAATTTCTTGTATAGCTTGGCGTATATGCCTGAAGATGAACTCCCTTGTCGACTCACCACTGTCCCTGCCACAGAGGCATCTATGATACGAATAAACATAGTGCCTTTGCATGAGGAGACCAGAGTGTTATAAACACTCTTCTTCACATCAGACCAACCATCACACATCAAAGTACACCCATACTTTACCCTAGTAGCCTTAAGAGACTTCTTCTCTGTCGCCATTGCTAGCTTCTCTTTCTGAAGCTCTGTAGTATGCAAGGCCTCATATGAGGTACCATTCCACTCGCAACCTATGTGTGAGATTGTTCTAATTGTTGTCCTCCATGGAGAAGTCTGCAAAATATTGAATGACAATGCACACTGTACAAAAAGCTTGGTTATCTCCCTTGTCTCCTTCATGGCAGCCTTTTGAAACCCTACCTTCACATGCCCTTTCTTCAACAAAGGTAAAGCGGTCCTCTTTGTTCGAGGTGTTGAGCTAGAGCTACTCCCAACAAAAAAGTGTAATGATGTTGACTTTACATGTCACGTATTGTAGAATCTTGCTCTTCCACGGTGATGGCAGGCTCTCTTAAATGCTCAAGATCCACATCACGTCAACAGGAAGGCCTAGTTGCTTAGCCTTCCCAAGCCTTAAGGCTTTCATAAACCTGGCTTGGTACGGCCTTACAAGGTCCCACCCCATGACCCTTTGTATGTGTCAAGTGTGCCTTCAACTGTGTAATGCTTCCAGGATGCACCTTTGCACAAAAATTGCACCTCCATTTTCCTGAGCCTACATACTTGCTCTTGCATGTGACATTGCTCCACAAGGGATCCTGTGTGAGGCATCTTGCAAAGTTGCAAGAGAAATACCCTGTTGCCTGCATCGTGAGACCTTGCATAGCTTCTGAGAAAAAATCCCCATTTCAGTTGTAGGAAAACAAGCATGATTTAACACCCTAATAACTATTGCCAACATGGTACACCCATAATATTTATGGAGCCATAGGCTATTGCTGCACAGGCTCCACAGTTCAAACTATAGAAGCATATGCCAAAAAAGGGCAGAAGACTGTAGGCAACATGCTAGAGCAGTCTATGTAGTATAGAAGCATATGCAAAAAGAAGCCTAGGTTGACCTTGGCAGTGGGCACTTTCACCCGTGAGTCGTGACCCAACAGCTTCACGAATCACAGTCGGCCAATTGTACATGGCAACGAGGGTTGGGTCAGATGCGCACAAAAACAAAAGGAGCTCCTCGAAACGTGTGCCACAAAATGGAAAGTCGTCGCACCGATAAGAAGGATTTTTTTGGGAAAAATTTGATAAATAACGTGTTTCAGACAATGAAATGTTTCGGTCCGTTTCGTACGGTTTGAAATGTGTTTCGATGCTACTATGATTGTCCTACACATGAAGCAGTGCCAGCCCGTATTGTGAGTCTCCTTTTGGAATGATGTTAGATGATTTGTGTTGGATTTGCGACCGGACCATAGTTGCCAGGCGTTTCATGAAATGTGCTTCATAAACGTTTCAAAAATGTTTCTTTCAAATCCCAGACGTTTCAAAAACGTTTCATACAAAACAGGGGGGTTACAGGCCCCAAAATTTATATATAAGTTTATGATATGTAAAAAATATGTTGCCTTCCTTGCAAAACAATATTACACATGCATCATTTACACATTAAAGCATGTTTTCAAGTTAAAACTAAAGAATCTGGGTAAAAAACGCTTAAATCGTACAGTTCCCAGGTGGACACGAATGAAACGTGTTTCGTTCGTATGAAACGTTTACGAAATGTTTCGTTTCATTCAAACTGAATGAAACGCGTTTCATTGCAACTATGGACCGGACACTAGGTGTCTGTTGAAGCATGTAGGATTGCATGTAGGATGGGGTCCATCCCATAGGGCTACCCCAAAAGGGAGTCTTAGACTCTTGCATTGGACATTGGGTATGCTTAGGCCACCCAAGCGGGGCAAGGCAAGCCCCAGGCCTTCCCCACCAGCCCTAGAAGGGCTGGGCAAGTTGCCAACCCAAGAGGGCTTGGCCAGGCAGCTGACAGGTCCATGGGCCAGCATAGTTAGGCGGCCAGGCCAACGGGCTGCCCGACAACCAGGCGGTCAGTGCCCTGGGGGTTCCCAGCAGCATGCGCAGGCGGCCAGACTTGATATGAAGGTGGCCAGAGCTACAGTGTGAAACCGTTGGAGAAAAAGCATGTATTTGCAAAAAGACCAAGTCGTGGAGGAAAATTAGAATAGGCCGACTTGCTCATGGAAGGGGTGTAAATACCCAAGTTAGTAATCAGTCTTTTCATCTCATTATTCACAATGGGTTGTTGCGTTCCAAGGACTAGGATAGCCAAGGGGAAGTGCTCAACCAAGGTGAAGAAGTGCAAGTCATGAACCAGTCTTTATTTTTAGATTTACGTCATTCTAATAAAGCGTGGTGGGGGCACTACAGAGAGTATTCGAGACCCGATACTGTGTCCTCTCCTCTCCTCTCCTCCCTCTCTCTCTCTCTCTCTCTATTTCTGCACATCTTCTTCTATGTTGTGCGTTATATTCGTCATGAACGATTGTTGAATTCTGAGCATTGAAGTTATCAATACTTCCATCGAGCTTCTGTACGATACATTTGCCTAGCAAAGCAAGTGCAGGTTCTCATCATGCATCTCATGTGACGTAGGTCATGCTCTTATTGCCAGTTTATGTAATGAAGAGGAACTTGTCTCCTTTGATGAAGCAAAGAAATTTGAAAATTGAATGAGTGCAATGCAATCTGATTATGATTTGATACTAAAAAATGATACATGGGAGTTGGTAGACTTGCCTCATGGCAAGCGGGTCATTGGTACGAAATGGGTTTACAGCCTTAAGCGTAAAGCTGACGGTAGCGTCGAGCAATACAAAGCAAGGCTTGTTGCAAAGGGTTCTTGCATTGGACATTGGGTATGCTTAGGCCACCCAAGAGGGGCCAGGCAAGCCCCAAGCCTTCCCCACCAGCCCTAGAAGGGCTGGGCAAGCTGCCAACCCAAGAGGGCTTGGCCAGGCAGCTGACAGGTCCATGAGCCAGCATAGTTAGGCGGCCAGGCCAACGGGCTGCCCGACAACCAGGCGGTCAGTGCCTTGGGGGTTCCCAGCAGCATGCGCAGGCGGCCAGACTTGATATGAAGGTGGCCAGAGCTACAGTGTGAAACTGTTGGAGAAAAAGCATGTATTTGCAAAAAGACCAAGTCGTGGAGGAAAATTAGAATAGGCCGACTTGCTCATGGAAGGGGTATAAATACCCAAGTTAGTAATCAGTCTTTTCATCTCATTATTCACAACGGGTTGTTGCGTTCCAAGGACTAGGATAGCCAAGGGGAAGTGCTCAACCAAGGTGAAGAAGTGCAAGTCATGAACCAGTCTTTATTTTTAGATTTACGTCATTCTAATAAAGCGTGGTGGGGGCACCACAGAGAGTATTCGAGACCCGATACTGTGTCCTCTCCTCTCCTCTCTCTCTCTCTCTCTATATATATATATATATATATATATATATATTATATTTATATAAATAATATATATATATATGTAATATTTATATAAATATAAATATAAATATAAATATAAATATAAATATAAATATAAATATAAATATAAATATATATATATATATATATATATATATAAAATATTATATATATATATATATATATATAAAATATAAAATATAAAATATAAAATATAAAATATATATATTTCTGCACATCTTCTGCTATGTTGTGCGTTATATTCGTCATGAACGATTGTTGAATTTTGAGCATTGAAGTTATCAATACTTCCATCGAGCTTCCGTACGATACATTTGCCTAGCAAAGCAAGTGCAGGTTCTCATCATGCATCTCATGTGACGTAGGTCATGCTCTTATTGCCAGTTTATGTAATGAAGAGGAACTTGTCTCCTTTGATGAAGCAAAGGAATTTGAAAATTGAATGAGTGCAATGCAAAATGATTATGATTTGATACTAAAAAATGATACATGGGAGTTGGTAGACTTGCCTCATGGCAAGAGGGTCATTGGTACGAAATGGGTTTACAGCCTTAAGCGTAAAGCTGACGGTAGCGTCGAGCAATACAAAGCAAGGCTTGTTGCAAAGGGTTCTTGCATTGGACATTGGGTATGCTTAGGCCACCCAAGAGGGGCCAGGCAAGCCCCAGGCCTTCCCCACCAGCCCTAGAAGGGCTGGGCAAGCTGCCGACCCAAGAGGGCTTGGCCAGGCAGCTGACAGGTCCATGGGCCAGCATAGTTAGGCAGCCAGGCCAATGGGCTGCCCGACAACCAGGCGGTCAGTGCCCTGGGGGTTCCCAGAGCAGCATGCGCAAGCGGCCAGACTTGATATGAAGGTGGCCAGAGCTACAGTGTGAAACTGTTGGAGAAAAAGCATGTATTTGCAAAAAGACCAAGTCGTGGAGGAAAATTAGAATAGGCCGACTTGCTCATGGAAGGGGTATAAATACCCAAGTTAGTAATCAGTCTTTTCATCTCATTATTCACAACGGGTTGTTGCGTTCCAAGGACTAGGATACCCAAGGGGAAGTGCTCAACCAAGGTGAAGAAGTGCAAGTCATGAACCAGTCTTTATTTTTAGATTTACGTCATTCTAATAAAGCGTGGTGGGGGCACCACAGAGAGTATTCGAGACCCGATACTGTGTCCTCTCCTCTCCTCCCTCCCTCTCTCTCTCTCTCTCTCTCTATATATATATATATATATATATATATATATATATATATATAATATATATATATATATATATATATATATATATATATATTTCTGCACATCTTCTTCTATGTTGTGCATTATATTCGTCATGAACGATTGTTGAATTCTGAGCATTGAATTTATCAATACTTCCATCGAGCTTCCGTACGATAACATTTGCCTAGCAAAGCAAGTGCAAGTTCTCATCATGCATCTCATGTGACGTAGGTCATGCTCTTATTGCCAGTTTATGTAATGAAGAGAAACTTGTCTCCTTTGATGAAGCAAAGGAATTTGAAAATTGAATGAGTGCAATGCAATCTGATTATGATTTGATACTCAAAAATGATACATGGGAGTTGGTAGACTTGCCTCATGGCAAGAGTCATTGGTACGAAATGGGTTTACAGCCTTAAGCGTAAAGCTGAAGGTAGCGTCGAGCAATACAAAGCAAGGCTTGTTGCAAAGGGTTATCCACATGAAAAAGGCATCGACTATGGTGAAACCTTTGTACCCACATGTCGTATGATTAACATGCGGAGTATCATTGCATTAGCAACACATAAAGGTTGGAATGTACGTCAGTTGGATATCGAAACTGCTTTCTTAAATGGAGATTTGCATGAGCAGGTCTATGTATCTCAACGTCGTGGTTTTGTCCAGAAAAGTCAGGAATAGGAAGCGGATCCTGTCACACAAATGCTCACACCGTCTTCTGTATCCTGAGTTTCGTGAGTTTAGCAATCCGCTTTAATACTTCAAACTTTAAAGAGATATGAGAACTGTACACCAGATTGGGTCCCGAATCACCCACTGAAGGGCCCCCTATCCCGATAACGAGATAGTATTTGCTTTATTACTTTAGAGAGAATGACTGTGGACTGTAGATGAGCCAAACGCAAGATCTCGGAGGATCGGAAGCCTGGCTGAACTGTACACGGCTGTAGAAACACCTCAATGAACTGATCTCGAGCCTATGCACTCTTCCCAAGGGCATGAAGAAGGGCTGCACACCTGAGGCTGAGAAAAGAAGGCGGTGGACTGTTCTAAGCTATGTTAGAATGCTGTAAATGCTTATGAATGATAGAATACCTTTACCAGATGACTGGTGTATGCCTGGATGATGCACTGAATGCTGGATACTGATGTAGACTGATGAATCAAGGCTGAGACTGCTGGAAATCTGCAAACGCAGGTTTGTGGGGCTTTAGGGGACTGAACTGCAGGCGGTTGGTTTATATGCAAAAAACGCAGGTGTATTTGCTGATTCAGGCCTGTAGATGTACTGTATGGCTGCGCTTATGGTTGTAGGGACTGCTGAACTGCATGCGTTGGAGAACCAGGGCTGGCTGAAGCAAACTCAAGTACTCCAAGGGCTGGAAGAGACTGCTGAAGGCAAGGGTACTCCTAGGGCTGAGGAGGAAAGCTCTTGGCACACTATAGACTGAATGGGAAAATAAGCCCTATGCAAGCCTATTTATACTAGATAGGGGTTGGTCAAGTTGGCTGGTCATAATTTAATAAACTTTATGTTGATAAATGACAATAAATGCCAAATAAATACCATAAAATATGAAAAAAATACCAGATAAATCCTAGTAAATTCCCTAAGGCTTCTAGGATGTTCTAAATGATGCACAGGCATATGAATGCATATTATGCAGGATGCAGAGTGCTTTCTGATACAAACCCTAAGGCTTCTACTGACTCTACATGCATGAATGATTCTTTCCAAGTGGGTTAAGGGACTTGACTGATTGACTGACCTGCTAAGGCTGAAGAATGACTTACGTAGCTCGTGCCTGACTTATCCTGGACTGAGGATGTACAATGGGGTCTCGGCGTACGACAATTATCATCCTACTGGGTTCTAATAATGTACAAATGTTGCACTGCTGATGATGAGGCAATTTGTCACCATGCACTGAGTGCAGAGTGCATGTGATACCAGTTGTGTGTGAGCGGAAGGTGTGCAGGTGAAGGGCAAAAGGGAAAAGTGTGTGTGTGTGCAAGAAAACGCAGGAAAAACCGCCCCAAGAGGGGTGGCGTTGGAGTTACGAAAAAACAGAGAGAGAGAGAGAGAGAGAGAGAGCTCGTAAGTTTTGGGGCAACCAAGAGTGCCCTGAAAGTGAGGGCACTTGCCCTTTATTGTTTGGGCCTTTTAAAAAATATGTCCAGCCAGGTTCAATGTGAACTTGGCCAAAGTGTAAAAATAAATGTACAATGTACAAAGAGATCATTTAGGCCTTTACAGACCCAACAACCTCCCACTTAAAGGCATAAATGGCGCCTTTAAGCTAAGTGACTCCCACCATCTGTATGCATAGCTGATGTTGTGCTTTGGGTAAGCACTTAGTGAGAGCATCTGCAGGGTTTTGTGACGTATTGACCTTAACCAATGTGATAAGGCCATCCTCAAGCACTTCTCGAATGAAGTGATACGGCACGTCAATATGCTTTGTGCGCGCATGAAACATGGCATTCTTTGCCAGACATATGGCACTCTGGCTATCACAACCAAGCATAGGTGCCTTGTCAGGCAAACCAAACTCACTGCATAAACGTGCCAACCATATGGCTTCTTTGGAAGCCTCAGTGGCTGAAATATATTCAGCCTCTGTAGAGTAGACAGTGCAACTATCCTCTGTAGTCTAGAGCACCATGAGACAGCACCTCCTGCAAGAGTATATACATAGCCACTTGTGGATTTGCGTGTATCCACATCACCAGCCATGTCAGAGTCACAAAATCCCTTCAATTCCAATGGGCCCTTACCATAACAGAGGCATTTGTTTTTAGTCCCTTTCAAGTACCTCATAATGGACTTTACCGCATCCCAATGCAACCTGCCTGGATCAGCCATAAACCGGCTTACAACTCCCACTGCATGGGCTATGTTAGGTCTAGTAGCAACCATAGCATACATAAGTGAACCACAAGCTGATGCGTAAGGAACACCTTGCATGTCATTGGCTGCCTGATCAGATTTGGGGCAATCTTCCTTGGAGAATTTAACATATGGTTGTAATGGCACACCAAGAGGCTTTGCATCAGCCATGTTAAACCTGTCCAGCACTTTTTCAATGTATTTTTCTTGAGACAAATACAATATGCGCTGGTCTCTTTGCCTTCTAATTCTTACTCCAAGAACATGTTCAGCTGCCCCAAGGTCTTTCATTGAAAATGCAGATTTCAGCTGCTGTTTAAGAGCATTTACTGTGCTTCTTTTCTTCGCAGCTAGCAGCATATCATCTACATAGAGCACAAGAATGATAGGGCTGCCATCCTCATCAATTTTTGTATACAAACAATGATCTGCATGGCTTCTTTTGTAACCATGTTTGAGCATAAAAGCATCAAACTTTTTGTACAATTGTCTAGAAGCTTGTTTCAGCCCATACAAGCTTCTGTTGAGCCTACATACCAAATGTTCCTTTCCAGGAATAACAAAACCCTCGGGCTGCTTCATGTAAAGCTCTTCTTCAACATCACCATGCAAGAAAGCTGTATGTACATCCATTTGGTCTATTTCCAAATCAAGGGCGGCCGCTATGGCAAACAATACACGCAATGTGGTCATCTTCACTACAGGAGAGAACACTTCTTGAAAGTCTATGCCCTTTGTTTGAGCATATCCCTTTGCAAGCAGCCTTGCCTTATACTTGGGTTTAGCATCAACTGTCTTGATTTTATACACCCATTTGTTAGGAATGGCTTTCCTTCCCTTGGGCAATTCCACCAAATCCCAAGTATCATTAGCATGCAAAGCTTTAATCTCTTCCTGCATAGCAAGCTCCCACTTCTTACTGTGCTCACATGTTTTTGCCTCTTTATAAGTGAGAGGCTCCCCCTCATCTGTCAACATAATATAATGCAAAGAGGGATCATATCTACTCACATTCCGCCTTGGACGAGTAGACCGCCTCACCCAATGATCCACATTATCTGGAAATGGGTCTACATCAGGTGGTACAACAATATCATCAACAATGGGCTGCTGTACATCATTTTCAGCCCTGTTTTCAGCATTGTTATGTGGCTGCACATGCCCTTCAGGAGCCTCATTTTGCTGCCCAACATCATCTGGCTCAAACACCACTGGTTCATCAACATTTTCAGTCATATGTGGTGCATCTTGAGGGTCAAAATCAGGCCTAACAGGTGGCTGTACATGCTGAAATTTGACCTTTTTATGGTCATCCTTAGAGGCACAATTGTTTTTAAGCAGCCTTGCCTCATTAAAAACAACATCCCGGCTGCGCACAACCCTTTTGAGCTGAGGTAACCAAATCCTGTAGCCCATTTCACCTTCTTCACCATATCCCATGAAGAGGCCTTTAATGGACTTTGCATCCAACTTACTCCTCAACTCAGGTCTTATATGCACAAACGCTTCGCAACCAAAGACGCGTAAGTGATCATATGAAGCAGGTTTGCGAGACCAAACCTCTTCAGGGATGTCACCTTTCAAAGACATGTGAGGGGATCAATTACATATATGCACTGCAGTTTTTAGAGCTTCTCCCCAAAATCCATGAGGGAGATTAGCTGTGGACAGCATGCATCTCACCCTCTCACATAGAGTCCTATTATATCTTTCAGCCACACCATTAGAAGAGGGGCTGTATGGAACAGTAAGCTCCCTCTTAATGCCCAAATTTTCACAAAACTTCTTAAATTCAGCACTTGTGAACTCCCCCCCATTATCCGTACGCAAGCATTTCAGCTTTTTACCTGTTTGGGTGGTCAAAGGCTTCATCCTTAGACTTAAGCAAATAAACCCAAATTTTTCTAGAATGATCATCAACAAAAGAAACAAGGTAGTGTGCACCCCCCTTAGATTTGGTAGGCATGCTACAAACATCAGAATGTACAAGATCAAGCACATTAGATTTGCGAGAGACACCGGAGTAATAAGAACTCTTCACTTGCTTACCATATTGACATTCATTACAAAAGTCAAGCTTTGTGCCTTTAGCATCAAGCTTATTCAAATTGCAAAGCTTAGTAAGGCCTTTTTGGCTCATATGGCCAAGCCTCTTATGCCACAACTCCATATGTGAGTTAATTTCAGCCAAAGCAATACATTTGCCCCAAGGCCTTTCCATGCAAGCAGTAAAGTGTCCCTTTCTTTGTACCTTTCACAATCAGCCTTGAGCCTTTGGTCATCTTCCATGATCCTTTCTCAAACAAAATGCTGTAACCATGCATATCCATCCGGCCAACAGAAAGCAGACTTTTCTTGATTCCCGGCACATATCTAACATCATGCAAGACAAGCTCATTTGTGCCATCTATAGAAAGATGCACAGTGCCAATACCCTCAATGGAACATGCATGATTGTTTCCAAGGTATACATGACCATGGCTGCCTGCATTAAAAGTAGAGAAACACTCCTTGATAGGAGTCACATGAAACGAAGCACCGGAATCGACTATCCAAGTCTGGGATAATGCATCATTAACAGTCAATAAAGCATCAATTAGATCACTCGTGGTGATCTGCATATCTTGTGTATGAACATTGAGAGAGGCATCAAGCTCATAAGCATCATCAGCTGACAAAGTGGCACATAAGATGTCTTCTACATCTGAGCTCCTCAATAACAACACTAGAGGCCACATTGGCCTTCTCTTTGTCCCTTGAGCTGTCCTGCGCATCTGTGATCTCTTTCTTCTCTTTCTTCTTGTCTCCACCATTCTTCTTCCTTTCCAACTTTGCCTTATAGTACCTGCAGTCGGGTTTCTTGTGACCTTTCCTGCCACACTGATAGCATGTCACATCACCCTTGCCTTTGCTGGCATTGCCCCTTTCTTTACTCTTACTCCTGCTCCTCTGTGCATAGGCATTCTTCTTCTCTGTCCTGCCTCTAACCATGTTGGCTGAGCCGCCTCCCTCTCCACTTGCTTTCCTCCTGATTTCTTCATTCATTATTGAACCCCTAACTCCATCAAAGGTCAAATTGGGATTATTTGAAAGTGAGAGTACCAATGTCTCCCAAGAATCAGGTAAGGTCATCAGCAAGAAGATGTTGGGGTTAAAGGCCCCTGTGCTGTCCGGGCGGTCTCCCGTGTCCGGGCGCCCACATGTGTATACACTTATTCATTACACATAGTGAATAAGGGGAGGGCTCACAGTACCACTACCAGACTACTTTGGTACTCTCCCCACCATATCGTCTCTCTCTCTCTCTCTCTCTCTCTCTCTCTCTCTCTCTCTCTCTCTCTCTCTCTCTCTCTCTCTCTCTCCTATGTGCGTGCTCCGTCCCCGTCCCCTTCAACTGGTATCAGAGCCCGGTGTGTTGTGTGCGCGCGTGCGCTTGCGGGTGTGCGGAGTTGTCTTTATCGTCGCGAAGAAGAAGCTCGACTATGGAGTCTTGAGCTTGGCAGGAGGAGAAGAAGAACTTGCTTTGAGTTTGGAGACACAGATATGATTTGCAGATCTGGTGAGGAGCTTGCAGGAGGCGTGGTGTCACCAGCCTGGACATTTCCCAGTCTGAAAGGGGTCTGGTGGACTCCAGGATGTTTAAATATTTGGAAAGTACAAGCTTTGGGAATGGGGGATTATCCTAGAATACAAAGGACCACACTCCTAAAATTTAGGAGAGTTGCTATTTTTGGCCCGACTTCGATAGAAATTTTGTTCGCGTCATTACATCTGGAATTGAGCAGATACCAAGAGTTGGCAAAGTGCCTATGACAGAATGTCTACCAGTTGGGATATTTTTAGAGGTAAAGATTATGGAAGGACCCATCTCTTAGATTGGGACATGTGGCAAGAAAGTGGACCAAAGTGAGACAAGTGGCCTGACACTTGTTAGAAAAAGGGATCAAAGTGAGACAAGTGGCCTCACACTTGTCACTTCAGCTATTGTGTGGCTCTCCACTTGTCATTGTAGCCTTCTCTTGCCATTTTAGCTCATGGGAGGCCCAAATCTATAAATTGGAGCCCTCTCTCTTCATTAATGGAGGCTCTCTTGCTCCACACTAGCCTCTACCACCGTTACAGGTTGCCCTAATGATGGCTACTCTCTTTCTCTCTCACTTGAAGGCTGCCCATGAAGAATACCGGCTGTTGGGGACTGTTTTGGAGGCTTCCATCGCGAAGAAATACTGAAGGCAAGGGTATTTAATCATTTATTATGATTTCTAGCCATTATACTTGTTGTACCAGCATTTGTACTTGTTGTACCTGCTGTACCAGCCCTTGTACTGGCTGTACTAGCTTTTGTACCTGTTGTACCAGCCCTTGTATTGGCTGTACCAGCTTTTGTACTTGCTGTACCTGCTGTACCAGCCATCGTACCGGCTGTACCAGCCACTGCACCTGCTGTACCAGCCCTTGTACTGGCTGTACCAGCTTCTGTACTTGCTGTACCTGTTGTACCAGCTACCGTACCGGTTGTACCAGCCACTGCACCTACTGTACCAGCCCTTGTATTGGCTGTACCAGCTTCTGTACTTGCTGCACCTACTGTACCAGCCACCGTACCAGCTGTACCAGCCACCGTACCAGCTGTACCAGCCACTGTACATGCTATACCAGCCCTTGTATTGGCTGTACCAGCTTTTGTACTTGTTGTACCATCCATTGTACCGGTTGTACTAGCTTCTATACTTGTTGTACTTGCTATACCTACTGTACCAACCATCGTACCAGCTGTACCAGCCATTGTATCTGCTGTACCGGCTGAATGGAGAGTTGTACTTGCTGTACCCTCTCTATTGCATGAAGACCCGTGGTTTTTGGGGAAGAATCAGTACCCACACGGAGGTATATGGATTATATTGTTGGCTCAGCATTTCTACAGCCTATGTTCCGGTTTGGTTGCCTCGTGTTGGGCTGTGTTATGGCATTTGTATATGGATAATCTGGCATCTCCCGTGGGGAGAGTAAGGTCCTCAAAGCTTGTACATGATATTATTCTCCTTGGGTAAAAAAATACTCCCAAGGGGGGGGGTCGGCCCATTCCGGCCTCTATGCGGTGTCACACGTGCAAGCTCCATTTTCAGCATTTGTGGATGTTTTGTCCAGCTTTTATGTTTTATGCAAAGTGATGATGGATATGTGTTAAGGCTGTGGCCATGTTTAAGTGTTTTAATATGCATTGATGGTATCAACAAGTGTGTCAAAGGCCCTAGTCCCCCGCCCACCGCCTGCGAGTTTCATTGGTATCAGAGCATAGGCTTGCTTGGAAGCGGAGGCTTCCTTCTTTCAATAAGAAAGAGAAAAGATCTCAAGTGGGGACCACACTTACCATCATTGCTGTTAAGCATGGCTAGCCGCTTCATAGCTTATGAAGCAAGAGCATGAGCAGTAGATAGCTTGTTGATCTAAGGATTTATGAATTCACAAAATTTATCTTGGAAGTGTGGAGTTGGCTTTATGTGCACACGTTTAGCACTCTTTCCATATGGATATTGTGGATTATATTATCAAGCTTACAGGCAAGCTATATGGAGATACTCAGGATATCTTAAGGATATGGTGACGAGATATTTCTTTTGGCTTTATGATCAACCTGGCAAAGAAAAGCTAAGTATACTTTGAATTTGCAAAGTTGGTGCTTTTGCTATTTACTATGAAGTGTTTTTGATGTTCACTAACCCTTGTATAGCCATGCAAGGAGAAAGGTGGTGTTGTTTGCCTTGAGATGGTTTCAGGGAAACATTGCTTATGGCTCCCTTTAATGGGATGAATTCTTTTCATGGCTCCCTTTAATGGGATGAATTCTTTTCATGGCTCCCTTTATTGGGATGGAATATATCTATGGAGATTTCTTTCTTGGACGAGATTTATATAGATATTGGACTTCACAAGCAATTTCTATGGACGAATCTGTCCGAGTTTATAGAGAAGAAATCTTTGGATATCTCATGGATATGATGCTTTTATGGATAAAATCCACCTCTTCTCCAAGGTGTGTGGTTAGCACGGAGTATGTGGTAAGAGTTATGGTATACAAGGATTATGGTATACAGGTCTATGGATTCCTGGACTTCTTTTCTAGGAATTTGGATCCATCCTCAGGTTTATGGATTATGTTTATGGCTCCCTTTTACTGGGATGGATTATTCTTTTTGGCTCTCTTTATTTGGGATGCATTGGACTTATGGAACTCACTTCAAAGGGTAGTGACAAGCACAACATACCCTGTGTAGTGTTCTCTTGTTCTACGTGCTCTCTTGAAGATTGTTTCTACCATGTGTGGGTGGAACAATAGAGAGCAGATGGAAGGGAACATGGGCACTTCAAAGAGTAGTGACAAGCACAACATACCCTGTGTAGTGTTCTCTTGTCCTACGTGCTCTCTTGAAGATTGTTTCTACCATGTGTGGGTGGAACAATAGAGAGCAGATGGAAGGGAACATGGGCACTTGAGAGGGTAGTGTGAGTTGGTGGCCGAAATGCCTATAAACTATGTGTAGCAGAAATGCGTATGGAACACCAGGTTATCTATGCCTGCGAGTGATTGTTTTCAGGACTCCTTGTTTAGCCGCCCTGTGTAGTATTTCTCTTGTCCTAAGTGCTCTTCAAGATGTTGCTACCTTGCTTGGTAGAACATAGAGCCAATGGTAGAGAATATGGGCACTGAAGTCGGGCCGGGCGTCAAGGCAGCTCCTTGGTGATCTACATCGACATACCATTGTTTTCTAAATGCTGAATTTCATATGCATTGGCATGGAGGATTTGGCAATGGATGCCCGTGAAGCTATGTATTGAATTTCTCCAATAGTAATACAATTTACTCAAGGGAGGGGTCGGCCGTTCCGGCTCATTGTGTGTCTCTTGTAAGCCCACCTCTCATTCAAGGTGTGTGGTCAGAGTATCAACACGGAGTGCAAGTGGTAAAGTGGACATGACGGGACTTATGTCTATGCCAAGGGTCATGTGGACCGATGTCTTGTTGGCAGGAGACTTATTTTGTCTCGCCCATTTACTTGGGACATGGATTATGATATCTGGACTTATGGGACTGTTTTGTCTCGCCCATTTACTTGGGACATGGATTATGATATCTGGACTTATGGGACTGATTTGTGTCGCCCATTTATCTTGGGACATGATTATGATATCTGGACTTATGGAATTGTTTTTGTTTCGCCCATTTATCTTGGGACATGATTTTGATATTGGTATTATGGAGACTTATTTAGTCTCGCCCATTTCTTTGGGACATGGATTCTTCAGTTATATTGGATTTTTGAGACTGTCTCGTCTCGCCCAATCGATGGGACATGATAATATCTTGAATATATGGCTTGAAGCTTAAAGTTGCGGACAACTTTTAAGAAGTTGGGGAGGATGTCACCAGCCTGGACATTTCCCAGTCTGAAAGGGGTCTGGTGGACTCCAGGATGTTTAAATATTTGGAAAGTACAAGCTTTGGGAATGGGGGATTATCCTACAATACAAAGGACCACACTCCTAAAATTTAGGAGAGTTGCTATTTTTGGCCCGACTCCGATGGAAATTCTGTTCGCGTCATTACATCTGGAATTGAGCAGATACCAAGAGTTGGCAAAGTGCCTATGACAGAATGTCTACCAGTTGGGATATTTTTAGAGGTAAAGATTATGGAAGGACCCATCTCTTAGATTGGGACATGTGGCAAGAAAGTGGACCAAAGTGAGACAAGTGGCCTGACACTTGTTAGAAAAAGGGATCAAAGTGAGACAAGTGGCCTCACACTTGTCACTTCAGCTATTGTGTGGCTCTCCACTTGTCATTGTAGCCTTCTCTTGCCATTTTAGCTCATGGGAGGCCCAAATCTATAAATTGGAGCCCTCTCTCTTCATTAATGGAGGCTCTGAAACCGATCCCGTTAAGTGGGAAAGACTCCGTTGGACACCCACACGCTTAATAGCACAACTTTAAAACCACAAATTTGAAATGGACAACTTAAAACAACTTGAAATTTAAATGAAATGAAATGGAAAGATGGACACCAGCACTGGGGCCGGAACGGGCCGACCCCCCCCTCAATATATGATATATTTATTGGGAGTATTTAATAAATACAATGCTCCATGGGTTCCAAGAACCAGATAATGTCCATGTACATATGAAAACAGTACCAAACAAATAGGCTCGAATTTCGATGTAGAAGCTCGAAGCAGAACGACCACTAGTGTGGTCCAATCGCTACGGTCCTGTGCTTTCACTGGACTCCGCAGAGAGCGCCTCACTGGTGTTCCGAGACCACGCACAAACAGGCGCTCTCGTACTAACGCCTGGCTCTCCCGATCTCAGCACCTTTGGACCGAGGTTCGCCAATATAGCTTGGACAACCTGGCACCGAACGGGTGTTGGCCGAGTGGGATGAATCCTTTATCAGATTTAAACATATAATACTTTACTCAAATCTGAAAATCACTTACTTGTAGATGGTTGATAGGAAACCAATACCCATGTGTGCAGTTACTAGTGACGAACACCAAGATGCAACAGCACGTCGAGGGGAGTAGTGGCCTGTAGAAAGATATAGCCTCCTGAAGAAGAGAGAGCAACCGCCTATGAAAGAAGACAGCCGCCTTAAGAGAGAAATGCCTTGCTGACTGCAGTGGAGAAAAGGCAGCCTGATGGAGGAGATGGAGGCACACAGTCACCTGCAGCCTGCTGGACAGAGGGAGCAACCACCTTGTTGAGAGAGCACAACTGCCTGCAGGAGAGGAGGTGGAGTATGCGCAACTGTTTGCTGTAGATGGAGCAACACAGCCACCTGGCTTCGAGGAGGAGGTGGTGTAGGCGCTTGCAGGGAACAGGCGGAATCTGCTGGCTGGGTAATCATGCACAAACTGCTGGAGAGGGCAGCCCGCTGGAGGTGGAGCCACCTGTGTGCAGAGCACAGTTGGCTGGTAGAGTCGCCTGGTGAAAAGGGCAGCCTGCTGGGGAATCAACGCAGCTGCCAGCTTCAATCCAGGCAGCCGTCTGGTTGCTGCAAACAGCCGCCTGGCTTCAACGTGAGGAGAAGAAGGCGTGGAGTATGCAGCCGACTGAGAGAGTATGTGCAGCAGATTCAATAGCCGCCTCAGGACACATGCGTAGAGATGGTCGCCGGTTGGTGGATAGAACACCAGATAGAAGCGATGGGTCTACACGCTTGAAGGAGGGAGTCTTTTTAATAAAATTTAATGTGAAGTTAACCTTGGTGATACCCACGTTTGCATGTGGGGGACTAGTGGGGGTAGGTGACCATGCCCACCCCCACACTCACTTAAAAGTGGGGCTCCCCACCTTGGCCCCAAAGTGGGTGCCCAAAGGGGGTGCCCACTTTTAAATAAGTGTGAACACCTAACCTTATAAAATAAAGGGTTAGAATAAAAAACATTAAAACAACAAGTGCGACATACTTACCACCTGTTCACATGCAACAAAACTCGTCAGAATACAGAGCAGACTTCACGACTCACTGGCAGGCGTCCCCGCTCAGTAAGTAACACGTCAGGCAGGCAAACACACAAATACATGTCATGCGAAAACAGTGTCAAGCATGCAAATCATGTGTGCATGTGCAAATAGTAACATGGACATATCTCCCGTTCATGGAACAAGTACAAAATATCTGTCGGCACAAAACTGGCACGACATAAAAACATAAAAATCTGGTCTTCCTATGGAGTGACAGTCCCATAGGTAAGACACAGTTCCAGGCACGAGTTTCCCTATGGTGTGACAGTCCCATAGGTAAAACACGGCACGAATACTGGCTCTTCCACGGCGTGACAGTCCCATGGATCGAACACAGTCCAGGTCATACACGGGTGGCACTGATCTCGCTCCCGTCCATACGACACCATCCTGCTAACACACGGGTGGCATCAGTCTGGCTCCCGTCCATGTCAACAAAATACTGGCCTCTTCACACGAGACACTGGCCTGGCCTCAAGTGAACGAGACACTGGCCTGGCCTCTTCACACGAGACACTGGCCTGGCCTCAAGTGAACGAGACGCAAAAACTGGAGATGGACCAAATGGTCGGCCAATTGGTGACATCCCCCCGGGCTTCTAAAGAGTTGACCTCAACTGAAAAGCCTCAAGATATGCCTGCAACAATTGCGGATAATCTGCAAAATAATCCTCATTTACCCACTTGGCATCAATAGGCAAATAATTCTTAAACTTCACAAGGTATCTCTTGGAAAGCTTTCCTGCAGGTAGCTTTCTCTCCTTGTGAAAAACAATCTGTTCTGGCTGGAGGATCTCCTCAAGCTCTTCAATCTCTGGCGGATCTTCTGTGACAGGGTCATCAGGATCTGGCCCCACATATTTCCGAAATAGACTCACATGAAAAGCATTGTGAATCTTCCAATGACTAGGTAAAGCAAGCCTGTAGGACACTTCATTGATCTTGTGAATCACCTTGAAGGGTCCATAATAGCGAGGAGAAAGCTTAGGATATGATCCTTCTCGTCCTGGCCTCTTCCGAAGCCTAGCCTTCTCAAATTTCAGCAATACCCAATCACCTTCTTTGACTTCCATGTCCCTTCTATGCTTGTCCGCAGCCATTTTATGCTTATCCTGAGATCTTGCAATGGCTGTCCGCACCTGACCAAAGGCAACATCCAAGTCACGAACATATTCATCAGCTGCAAAAATCTCATCCTTAGTACGAAGGATGGGTGGCAATACCACTCTGCCATAAATAATCTCAAACGGAGCCTTTCCTGTGGAAGCATGGATCGTATTGTTGTAGGCAAACTCAACAAGTGGAAGATACTTCTCCCATGCACTCTTTTGATCTGCCACATAACATTTCAATAAATCCAACACGGCTGAATTTGCAGCTTCACTTTGGCCATCCGTTTGGGGATGATAAGCTGATGAAAACTCAAGTTTAGTACCCATATTATCAAACAAAGCCCTCCAAAATAGGCTTGTAGTCCTGGGATCTCTATCCCCAACAATGGATTTAGGCATACCATGATGCTTGAAAATATTAGCAAGAAAAAGCTTTACCATATGATCAGCTTTAATGGTTTTCTTGACGGGCAAGAAGTGAGCTTGTTTGCTAAACCTGTCCACAATAGTCCAAATAGCATCATTCCCATGCTGGGATCTAGGCAAATCCATAATAAAATCCATCGTGATACTTTCCCAAGGTTGTGAGGGAATAGGCAATGGCTGAAGCAAACCTGGAGGCTTTTGCCTATCAAATTTCACCTTTTGGCAAGTGATACATGCACGCACATAAGCCTCAATGTCTTTACGCATGCTTGGCCAAAAGAAATACCTCTGAATCATGCGAGTAGTAGGCATAATACCTCTATGACCAGCATAAGGCGGAGCGTGACATTCGTCCATAACCTTTGGACGCAAATCCTTCACCACACATAGGCAATTATCCTTCATGAGATAACCCTCATTGATAACATAAGAGGCATGTGAATGACCAGCCATCAAATCAGTCCATATATGGCAAAAATCAGCATCCAAATGATACAAATCTCTCATAGCAGATAGATCTCCATGAGAGGCCACTGAGATTGCAGCCACATAAGGCCTCCTAGATAGTGCATCGGCCACCACATTTTTCTTTCCTGGAGTATGCACAATCTGAAAATGAAACATGGAAAGAAAGTTTGCCATTCTCATCTGCTTCTCTGAAAGCTTGGTTTGAGATAGAAAGTATCTCAAGCTTTGATGATCTGTCTTGACTACAAATTCAGCCCCAAGAAGGTAGTGTTTCCAAATCTTTAAGGCGTGAATTACAGCCAAGAGCTCTTTCTCATAGATATCCATATGAAGCTCAGCATCATGCAAACGACGGCTCTCGTATGCAATTGCATGCCCTTCTTGATTTAGGACAGCTCCTATGCAATCACCACAAGCATCACATTCAACCACGAATGACTTGTGCAAGTCAGGAACAATCAATACTGGACCACATATGATCGCATGCTTGAGCTGCAAGAAAGCATCATGTTCCTTTGAAGTCCATTTGAAAGCAGTTTTCTTCTTCGTGAGATCATGTAGAGGAGTGGCAATCATAGCAAAATGCCTTATGAAACGCCTGTAGTACGAACATAATCCCAGAAAACTACGTACTTGATGTACGTTTTGCAATTCGGGCCAATTCCGAATAGTCTCGATCTTTGCAGGATCCATTGTAACTCCATCTTTGGATACAATATGACCCAAATAATGAATCTCTGAAAGGAAAAACTCACTTTTCTTGGCATTGACGAAAAGTTTATGCTTTCGCAACTCTTCGAACACTGTGACCAAATGAGTTCTGTGTTCCTGCTCATTCTTGGAGAAAACCAAGATATCATCAAAGAAGACTCCTGTAAACTTGCGATGGGGTCGGAATATCCTATCCATCATACGATTAAAAGTAGCAGGAGCATTGGTGAGACCAAAAGGCATTACCAAGAATTCATATAATCCGAAGGCTGTCCTGAATGCAGTCTTATGGACATCTTGTGGCACCACGCGTATCTGGTGATAACCACTCTTCAAATCAAGTCTGCTAAAACAAGCTGAGCCATCAAGCTTATCCAAGATATCATCAATACGTGGAATTGGAAATCTGTTCTTGATGGTAAGCTTGTTCAAAGCTCTATAGTCTACACACATACGGAATGATCCGTCCTTTTTTTGAACAAGAAGCACAGGAGAGCAGTAAGGTGAGGAACTGGGCTGAACCAAACCTTTCTCTAAAAGCTCGTTTACCTGCTTCATGATTTCTTCTTGTTGTGCAGCACTCACTCGGTATGCGGGTTTGTTAGGTGGAGAACTACCTGGCACAAGATCTATACGGTGATCTTCGGGCCTTTGGGGAGGTAATTCACCTGGCAATGAGTCAGCAAAACAATCGTTGAATGCATTAAGAAAATTCAGCCTATCATTAGACATAGCATCCACATTTTGATGATTTGGCACAAGACTATCACGCACAAAAACCAAGTACGCTGAAAGACTCTTTTTCATTGCTTTATTAATTTGGATGTGTGATACAAGTGGGATGGAATCCCCTTCTTTGCCAGCATCAATAAAATGCATGCGGCCTTTATGCATAAAAGAAATCATATTGGACTTGTAGTCTTTGCGGGGCTCAAGCCTATGGTGCCATGGCTTGCCCAACAATACATCACATCCATTCAAAGGAGCAACTAGGAAATGCTCATTATCAAGATAGCCCTGAATATGGATACGCAACTTCCCAATCAAAGGGGTAACTTGCACCTCTTTACCAATAAATGCAGCTTCGGCTTCAATCTGAGGTCCCATGTTTTCAACCTCAATTCCCAATGCAGCTGCCATTTGCATAGAGATGAAATTGTCAGTTGCACAGTCATCAAACATAAAGAGTGCGGGCTGATCCTTGATTTGCCCCCAAGCCTTGCAAACCATACGCTCTTTAGCATCATGACCTGTATTACCTTGCACATTAGGAACTGCATGAACTTTTGCTTTGTTGTGCTTGTCCTCGTGCTTTGGTTTGCGATCTGGGCATTGCCGAAACATGTGGTCTTTGCTACCACAAGAAAAGCATTTTCCATCCTTAGCATATTGCTCTCTTTGCTCGGGGGTTAAGCCAAATTTGTTCTTTCTTGGGCCTTGTTCTTTAGATGTGTTATTTTCAGCTTTACCACCCTTGTAAGGCTCCCGGAAGTTCTTTTTAGGTGGCTGTCCACCCTTTTGGGACAGCCTTGTCCTTCCCCTTGGAACCTCCTTGATCTTGCTTGATCTTGAGCACCAATTGCTCCGTGGCAAGAGCAGAAGCTGTGAGTTGTTGCAACGTATGTTTCGGGTGCAATTCAATACCCGATCTATAAGCTGGTTGCAATCCAGAACGAAACTTCCTCTTTCTTTCATCCTCAATGATTAGCATGAAGGGAGTCACTTCCAGTAACACTTTCCAGAATTTGTTAACATACTGTTTCACACTCTCATTATCTTTTTGTTCCAGCCTATCCCACTTTTGAGTGAGAGTTTGCTCTGCATTGGGTGGCAAGAACTGAGCATAAAATCTATCTTTGAATTCCTTCCAAGTAGAGATGGGATCCTTGGTGATCTTTTTAGTGATCCACCAATGGACAGCAGTGCCTTTCAGAAACATGCTAGCATGGCGCACCTTCGACTTTTCTGTGAAATCCTCATCGCTAAAAGCAACGTCGAACTGTGCCACAAACGCTAACACCTTAGAAGCATCATGTTCACCATGAAAGACATCAAATTTGACAGATTTATCACCTGCTTTGAATTCCTTGAGCTTCTTGGCATGAGGCTCATGGTCTTCTCTTTTTCTTTTCCCCTTATCCAACGGGGTAGCCCTATCTGCATGGGCTCCATGGGCCGTCATAGAAGCTTCATGGGGCACGGTGGCATGTGCTCCACGAACTCGAAGCTCAGATGCATGTGACTTACCTGCATATGGCATGGTCTCTCCATGAGACAACTCAGAAGGCAAAATTTTTCTGGAAGTAGACCTGTCACCATGAGATACATATCTTGCATGCATGTGACTTTCATGCTCTCCATGAGCACTGGCATATATATATCTATTAAGCTTAGTGCCTTGGGGAGAGGATGCATGACGAGAGGTGACAGTCACCTCTTCCTTTTGCATAAAAGATTTCAGCCTCTGAGATGCGGGATCTCCATGCTTCAAACGAGGTGGATTTCTGAATTCAGCTCTCCGTCATCCCCCTCTTTGATATCACCTTTGCGAAGGAGATAGGCAAGTGCCAACTCCCTTGATTTCTTGCCCACTTCGCGAGCCATTGATTCGAAAGTTACATCAACCATAGCATCAGCCTTCCTGGCTTCAATAGCACTTTGTAGATGTGGATCTTCATGCAAGAACTTTAACTCTCGCTCTTGAGCCTGCAAAAGTTTTCTCATATGTTCCATTTCAGCCCTCATAGCTTCAGGCTCTTGTTCAAGCATAACTGTCTTCCCTGGAGACAGTTGACCCTTGGATTCACTATCCATAACCCTTTCAAGGGGCTTGTGCCTACCACGCACGGCATCAGACCCACGAGAAGCACTAGATGGACCCCTCGAATTTGGTACTTCCAAAGGGTTGCTTGGCTGTCCATTGTGTTTTAAGTTTGCTAAAAGCGGGATGTCCAGTACACAGGTTCGTTTCCCCACTAGGAAGAGGGAAACAGCCGTGCTCTGATACCAATGAAACCGATCCTGTCAAGTGGGAAAGACTCCGTTGGACACCCACACGCTTAATAGCACAACTTTAAAACCACAAATTTGAAATGGACAACTTAAAACAACTTGAAATTTAAATGAAATGAAATGGAAAGATGGACACCAGCACTGGGGCCGGAACGGGCCGACCCCCCCCTCAATATATGATATATTTATTGGGAGTATTTAATAAATACAATGCTCCATGGGTTCCAAGAACCAGATAATGTCCACGTACATATGAAAACAGTACCAAACAAATAGGCTCGAATTTCGATGTAGAAGCTCGAAGCAGAACGACCACTAGTGTGGTCCAATCGCTACGGTCCTGTGCTTTCACTGGACTCCGCAGAGAGCGCCTCACTGGTGTTCCGAGACCACGCACAAACAGGCGCTCTCGTACTAACGCCTGGCTCTCCCGATCTCAGCACCTTTGGACCGAGGTTCGCCAATATAGCTTGGACAACCCGGCACCGAACGGGTGTTGGCCGAGCGGGATGAATCCTTTATCAGATTTAAACATATAATACTTTACTCAAATCTGAAAATCACTTACTTGTAGATGGTTGATAGGAAACCAATACCCATGTGTGCAGTTACTAGTGACGAACACCAAGATGCAACAGCACGTCGAGGGGAGTAGTGGCCTGTAGAAAGATATAGCCTCCTGAAGAAGAGAGAGCAACCGCCTATGAAAGAAGACAACCTCTTGCCAAAAAGAAGTTGGAGTAGCCGCCTTAAGAGAGAAATGCCTTGCTGACTGCAGTGGAGAAAAGGCAGCCCGATGGAGGAGATGGAGGCACACAGTCACCTGCAGCCTGCTGGACAGAGGGAGCAACCACCTTGTTGAGAAAAGACAAAACTGCCTGCAGGAGAGGAGGTGGAGTATGCGCAGCTGTTTGCTGTAGATGGAGCAACACAGCCACCTGGCTTCGAGGAGGAGGTGGTGTAGGCGCCTGCAGGGAACAGGCGGAATCTGCTGGCTGGGTAATCATGCACAAACTGCTGGAGAGGGCAGCCCGCTGGAGGTGGAGCCACCTGTGTGCAGAGCACAGTTGGCTGGTAGAGTCACCTGGTGAAAAGGGCAGCCTGTTGGGGAATCAACGCAGCTGCCAGCTTCAATCCAGGCAGCCGTCTGGTTGCTGCAAACAGCCGCCTGGCTTCAACGTGAGGAGAAGAAGGCGTGGAGTATGCAGCCGACTGAGAGAGTATGTGCAGCAGATTCAATAGCCGCCTCAGGACACATGCGTAGAGATGGTCGCCGGTTGGTGGATAGAACACCAGATAGAAGCGATGGGTCTACACGCTTGAAGGAGGGAGTCTTTTTAATAAAATTTAATGTGAAGTTAACCTTGGTGATACCCACGTTTGCATGTGGGGGACTAGTGGGGGTAGGTGACCATGCCCACCCCCACACTCACTTAAAAGTGGGGCTCCCCACCTTGGCCCCAAAGTGGGTGCCCAAAGGGGGTGCCCACTTTTAAATAAGTGTGAACACCTAACCTTATAAAATAAAGGGTTAGAATAAAAAACATTAAAACAACAAGTGCGACATACTTACCACCTGTTCACATGCAACAAAACTCGTCAGAATACAGAGCAGACTTCACGACTCACTGGCAGGCGTCCCCGCTCAGTAAGTAACACGTCAGGCAGGCAAACACACAAATACATGTCATGCGAAAACAGTTTCAAGCATGCAATTCATGTGTGCATGTGCAAATAGTAACATGGACATATCTCCCGTTCATGGAACAAGTACAAAATATCTGTCGGCACAAAACTGGCACGACATAAAAACATAAAAATCTGGTCTTCCTATGGAGTGACAGTCCCATAGGTAAGACACAGTTCCAGGCACGAGTTTCCCTATGGTGTGACAGTCCCATAGGTAAAACACGGCACGAATACTGGCTCTTCCACGGCGTGACAATCCCATGGATCGAACACAGTCCAGGTCATACACGGGTGGCACTGATCTGGCTCCCGTCCATACGACACCATCCTGCTAACACACGGGTGGCATCAGTCTGGCTCCCGTCCATGTCAGCAAAATACTGGCCTCTTCACACGAGACACTGGCCTGGCCTCAAGTGAACGAGACGCAAAAACTGGAGATGGACCAAATGGTCGGCCAATTGGTGACAGGCTCTCTTGCTCCACACTAGCCTCTACCACCGTTACAGGTTGCCCTAATGATGGCTACTCTCTTTCTCTCTCACTTGAAGGCTGCCCATGAAGAATACCGGCTGTTGGGGACTGTTTTGGAGGCTTCCATCGCGAAGAAATACTGAAGGCAAGGGTATTTAATCATTTATTATGATTTCTAGCCATTATACTTGTTGTACCAGCATTTGTACTTGTTGTACAAGCTGTACCAGTCCTTGTATTGGCTGTACCAGCTTCTGTACCTGCTGTACCAGCCCTTGTACTGGCTGTACCAGCTTCTATACTTGCTGTACCTGCTGTACCAGCCACCGTACCGACTGTACCAGCCACTGCACCTGCTGTACCAGCCCTTGTACTGACTGTACCAGCCTCTGTACTTGCTGTACTTGCTGTACCAGCCACCGTACTTGCTGTACCAGCCACTGCACCTATTGTACCAGCCCTTGTATTGGCTGTACCAGCTTTTGTAGTTGTTGTACCACCCATTGTACCGGCTGTACCAGCTTCTATACTTGTTGTACTTGCTATACTTGCTGTACCAACCACCGTACCGACTGTACCAACCACTGTACCCATTGTACCGGCTGAATGGAGAGTTGTACTTGCTGTACCCTCTCTATTGCATGAAGACCCGTGGTTTTTGGAGAAGAATCAGTACCCACACGGAGGTATATGGATTATATTGTTGGCTCAGCATTTCTACAGCCTATGTTCCGGTTTGGTTGCCTCGTGTTGGGCTGTGTTATGGCATTTGTATATGGATAATCCGGCATCTCCCGTGGGGAGAGTAAGGCCCTCAAAGCTTGTACATGATATTATTCTCCTTGGGTAAAAAAATACTCCAAGGGGGGGGTCGGCCCATTCCGGCCTCTATGCGGTGTCACACGTGCAAGCTCCATTTTCAGCATTTGTGGATGTTTTGTCCAGCTTTTATGTTTTATGCAAAGTGATGATGGATATGTGTTAAGGCTGTGGCCATGTTTAAGTGTTTTAATATGCATTGATGGTATCAACAAGTGTGTCAAAGGCCCTATTCCCCTGGGCACCCGCCGCGAGTTTCACGTGGAGGTCAACCACAGTGTGCAGGGCAGAGCCGTGGGCTCGGGTCAACATTGTGGGGCGTGCAAGCAGTGTCCGCAGTGTGTCCACAGTGTCCCAGTGTTCGCAGGTGTAGATTTGAGACAAGTGGATAGTGTGCGTGGGCAGCCAGGAGCAAAACCGTGAGCAGCTCATACAAGAGGCAGTTCGTAGGTGCTAAGGAAATTCGCAGAGTCCACCTTGCTGCCGGATTTGGTTGTGCGTTGAGGATTCCGCACATTTTTGCTCTCTGGTGAGAGTGTTTTGGCAGCAGTTTGCTCTCGGATTAGAGAGTGTTTTGACCTCTTGCAGGACACAGCTTCTCAGCAGCTTGTGAGCTTGGTTTAGCTCAGGTTCAACACAGAGATTGTTACATGTATACTTACATGTGGTGCTGCTTGTGAGAGGAATTTGATCCTCGTTTATGCCCTCGCTTGGATGCTATGCACGGTTGCCTCGTATGCATCATTGGATGCCTCGTATGTGAATGCCATGTGCTTTGTTGTTGCATGCCCATTTATGCTCCTCGTATAGATCGAGGGTGAGCGGTTGTTGGTGCCTTGTATGCGCGATTGCTCCAGTGATTCCGGTCGAGAGTTCTCTCGGACAGTACCATTTGGATGCCCGATGGTGTGGGTGACAGTTTGAGAGGGGTGTGATCCTCCTGTCATTACCCACACTTGGATGCCCATTTTGGATGCCCGTTTGTGTGGATGCCTTTGTGAGAGGTGTGCGATCCTCTTGTTGATATCCACATTTGGATGCCCAGTTTTGGATGCCCATATGGATGCGCTTTATGTGTCCTTTGGATAACATGACAGGTAGTTGTTGATGCACTTTTGTATGCATTTAAGGCAGGTTTGTGACACGGTTAGCTCGTGCTTGAGCTCAGTTATTACAGCGTGGGCATTTATTGGATGCCATGTATGCATTGTTGGATGCATGACCGCCTCTTGCATGTAAACAAAGTGTGACATCTGTACATGTAAACAAAGTGTGTGAGCTTTGTTGGAGCCATATTGGCATTGTTGGATGCACATTTGCATCTAGTTCGTCGTGTAGACAAGTTGGGGGTTTCTCCTAGATACAGGGGAGACTCTGTCGGATTTTTTGCAAAATCCGTGCATGTGCATTGGATGCTCGGTTGAGCTAGCACACGCTAGTTGAGAGCATCTTACAGTTGTCTCTATACATTTGGATGCGTTTGGTTCAGGAGGGAGACATTGACAGCCACACTACTCTCGGGTAGGACAGTATATTGTACTCGAGCAGTTTGTCTATCTTGTTTGTGGACAGTCATGGCTTCGGAGATTGCCCACCATGCTGTTGCCCGTTTAGATGGTACATATGCTACAGGTACAGGGATGGCTGTGGTTGAGACGCCTCATGTGAGAGGCAGGTCTCATACTCATGAGAGACAGAGATCTAGATCACGTCGACAGCAGAGATGTTGGCATTGTGGTCATATGGGGCATATTAGACGTAGTTGCTTCAGGCGTATGAGGCAGCAGAGACAACGGAGTCGTGATGCTAGTTTGGCATTGACAGCAGTTGACAGTGAGATTGACTCAGCGGTTGAGTATCAGTGTGACGGTCAGGTCACCTTTCTCACTAGTGTTCCTTCATCGTATTTTGAGCCTATCGATTGCACATTATCTCCACGATGGTTACTAGATACGCATGCTACTTTTCATGTCACTCCGCAGCGTGACTGGTTTAGTAGTTTTTCTAGTGGGAGACTTGGTTGTGTGCAGCTGGCAGATGGCTCAGTGTATGACATTGAGGGTGTTGGAGATGTATGCATGTCTTTGCCTAGTGGTGCATCGTATACGCTTTGTCATGTACGCTGTCCGGGACTCATACACAGTCTCATCTCAGTCTCACAGTTGAGTGACCAAGGATGCAAAGTTTTACTCGATGAGCATTCGTTTCGGATGCAGTGTGGCTCGCTAGTCATAGCGAGAGGTGCGAGGAGTCACCTAGTATACCCTTTGCATGTCACTCAGATACGAGATGGTCTGGTCTCAGTGATACTCCTTTCATGCAGGCAGCGCGACTCTAGATGCATTTCTTTTGCAGATGAGTTGCATGGTGATGCTCAGACAGTGGTCGAGCATACAGAGCCCGAGGTGCATGGTTTGTCCAGCGTGGGACATGTTGAGAGCAGTGCTTGCTCTAGAGATGCACTACAGGGGCAGCAGTCACGAGATGTGACACAGGAGCCAGTGCATGAGATGTCTATTGATGGACATGTGGAGCATCTGTCCTCTATGGATGCACAGGGCGAGTCATCATGTGTGATGGCGGAGATGACTGGTTTAGATGCTGATGATGCTTCGGTAGTGCAGTCATTTCTTGACATGCTGATGTCAGACGAGATGCTACAGTTAGAGCATGACGATGCTTCTAACATGGTTCCAGGACACGTGGATACGGGGACACTGGCCAGTACCCCGGAGCTAGCACATTCATATGTGGCAGAGTCCAGTCCTGATGCGTCAGCTATGGCTGACATGGTGAGGCTATGCGAGATAGCCAGAGTAGCATCAGTGTTCGGGAGTCTCATGTATGAGATACTCATGTCGAGACCCGAGCTTGCATTTGCCGTGGGCGCATTTGCAGTGGGAGTTGTGAGCCGTGCGGTGGCCGACTCCACGGACATTCAGCATGGGGGAGAGATGCAGATCATTGCTACATACCTGCATGAGTGCATGAGCTCTCGCAGACAGGATGCAGAGATGGGTGATATCTCTGCATGGCTTCCACCGTGCATTGGTCTGCTCAGAGAGCCGGATGCACTACGACACAGTGAGCCGGATGAGATCCCTCGTATCTCGTCCATCTTGTACATACTAGTTGTAGGCTAGTAGGTAGTGGGTTCTCACTTGAAGGCGCATTGGCCTTTAAGTGGGAGGTTGTTGGGGTTAAAGGTCCCTGTGCTGTCCGGGCGGTCTCCCGTGTCCGGGCGCCCATATGTGTATACACTTATTCATTACATATAGTGAATAAGGGGAGGGCTCACAGTACCACTACCAGACTACTTTGGTACTCTCCCCACCATATCGTGTCTCTCTCTCTCTCTCTCTCTCTCTCTCTCTCTCTCTCCTTTTTTTTTTTTTTTTTCCGGGAGAGAGATCCTACTAATAGTTAACATTACAACTCGCTCAACGTCCCAGCCACGCTGGTGTCGTGAGCTACAAGACCATCTACGCGGCCCTCTGAAGAGGGCGACGAGCACACTCGACCACAGAGAGCGGAGGGGCTACACTGGAGTCCTCCTGGGAAAGGCGGCCAGAACACGATCGACGCCGAAAGGGAAGCTTAGGAGAGCGCGGATGAGAGATGCCACCGAGGGGTCCAAGCAGGGTTTGAACCCAAGACCTTTCGGTCCTAGGCAAACACTTTACCACTTGGACTATCACCTCTTGGCTCTCTCTCTCTCTCCTATGTGCGTGCTCCGCCCCTGTCCCCTTCAGAAGATAGCTTTCAGCTTATCATCAAAGGGGGGCAAGCTTGAATCTTGTAACTGAGATAGAGTCCCTGTATCATGTGGGAGGAGCTTGTGCCCATGGTCCTGGACCAGCAGGAACGCTTCACGAACCCTCCTCAGGGTGGAGGTTCGGAGGCCTTAACTGGCCAACGGTCGAAAGGCCGTAACACGGGCAAAGGGAAGGCTTCGTCAAAGAAGTCTTCTGAGAAGAAGTCCGTTACTGACCGCGAGAAACTAAAGGCAGAGAGGATTTGTAATGATTGTGGCGAGAAAGGCCACTACTGGAGGCAGTGTCCCAAGCAGAAGACCGAGAAGGGTGAAGATTCCTCAGCAGCAATCATGAAGACTCCGGCTTTTGTGCACCTGGAGGTGGTGGACACGGATGTTTCATTTTCTTCAGGCAGTGAGGAGATTGGAGGACTCTCCGCAACGGATACTCGGGAGTGGATTCTAGATAGTGGTGCTTCCAGGCACATGACTCCTTCCCGTTCTGGTTTACAGGATCTGTGCAAGTATTCTGGTCACATCCTTACTGGGGATACATCCACTATCCCAGTTCACAGTGAGATCCTTGTGAGCAGTGTGATGCCTCTTTGACTCAGAAGCAGAATGGTTCATTGATCTGGTTGATGGACACCAGATTGGACGGGAGCTTCCTGATGAGGCAGTTGAGCTCATGGTTGCGGATGACTCTTTGGGAGGCAGGATTGCATTTCCTTTGGTTTCTGCGGCATGCGAAGGATCATGGACTCTTTTACACAGGAAGGGGATTGTTGGATGGAGTCTGACTCCACGGTTGGAGTGACTCAGTTTGGGGAGGAGATCCGGACACGAGGAGATCTACTTCAGGCCCAGGAGTAGTTTTACGAAGCAGTAAGAGACAGCCATCTTTTGCCTTGTCGAGGACAGAGGCAGAGTACCGGGGTGTTTGTGATGCTGCTTGTGAGGTGGTGAGGATGCAGAGGTTGCATTGCAGGTTTGGGCTTCCACTGGTGGGCTTCCACTGGAGGAACCCATGGTCATCCAGAGGCACTTTGTTCGTGAACAGATCGTTGCTGATGACATCTTGCTAGAGTTCTGTTCGACGGAGGACAGTACGGTGGACCTCTTCATGCAGTCGCTATCTCAGGATTTGCTCAGGCGGCACCCTAGCTCTTTGTGGTTGGTTTCACAGCCAGGAGCTGAGAGGGGGTGTTAGAAGTCATCTCCTGTCTATTTTTATACACGACGGCCTTTGTTGTGGGTGTGCCCGCCCTTATGAGGTGTTTTCTCAATTTTCCCCACTCCGTATTTTTCCCCATTTTTTCCCTATTTTTCTGTGGCATGGGAGGCAGTCTAGTAGTGGCAGGAGGACCTTGAAACTGGCCGACTGTATCTGTGGAGATTCTGGAAGTGGCCGACTGCACTGCATGAGTCGTGGGACTTCTTTGATGCTGGCCGACCCACTCAGCTGCTGGCCGACTGTGATTTTTCAGTCGTGGAGGTTTCTTGTGTCCAGTCGGCTGCCCTACAGCAGGCCGACTGTTGATGGGGGGCCATATAAATAGGCCCCCAGCCCCTTGTCATTGTTTGTATCATTTCTGGGGATCTTCTTGTGTATATAGACCAGAGTTACACGCCTCTATCTCTCTCTCTCTCTTGTGCTGTGAATCATAGTTGCAAAAAAACGCGTTTCAAACTTTAGGCTACTCGTTTGAAACGTGCAAACGTTTCAAACGTTTGAAACGCGTTTTTTTGCTGGGCCAGTTTTTTTTTATGATAGAAAACGTACGATGCAGTATCTCCTGGCATTTCAGTTTTGAAAGTGACGCTTGAAAGAGACGTTTCCAGCCTTTGAAGTCTTCCAGGTTTGCTTGCACCCCTACCTACGCACCAGTCCTTCTCCCCCGGCCCCTACGCACCGTAGGTAACAGGTTTGTACTAACCCTAAATCCTGATTTTTTCTGATTTTGGACCAAATTTCAGATTTGAAATTTGGGCATTTTTTGCCAGGTTGCCTACATTGGTGCATGCACACCTTGCCTACGCACCAAGCCTACTCCTCCGGCCCCTACGCACCCTGCTTCTCAGGTTTTTAATAACCCTAAATGCTGATTTTTTCTGATTTTGGACCAAATTTCAGATTTGAAATTTGGGCATTTCTTGCCAGGTTGCCCAAATTTCTTCATTCATTCATCATGCCTCGGGCTAAGGATGCCATGTGGAACCACGTAACTCCTGTGAGCAGATATGGGGGTTCAGGCACAGAAAGGTGGAAATGCAATTTTTGTGCCAAAGTGTCAGGTGGGTCTATTATTAGGGTAAAGGCCCATTTTACAGGAGTAAGAGGGGAAGGCATTGGCCCTTGCAGTCAAGTACCAAGAGAGGTTGTAGCGTCTCTTCAGCAATGGAAGAGAGAACATGAAGCAGCAAAGGGAATTCAGCCTATTGATGATGATGTACAGGATACAGATTCTGTAGGTGATGTGTCCAAAAGAGCTAGGACAGAGGATGATTTGCAGAGTCAAGCAGGTGGGTCTAGCTCCATTCCTGTAGCCCACAGATCTTCATTGCCCACCGTGCCTTCTCTAAAGAGGGCAGGCATTAAAGCAGGCATACAAAAGCAAGCTGTCAAGGAGGCCACACGTGAATTGACAAAGTTGTTTATACAATGCGCTTTGTCATTTCACGTCGTGCGTACTCCTCGTTGGAAGAAGGCCATTAAAGCTATCAGCCGCATTGGGTATGAGTGGGAGGGTCCATCTTATGAGTCCCTTCGCAAAACCCACTTAAGGAAGGAGAAGAAGGCAGTGGAGCTTGAGATGGAGCCTTTGAAGGCAACCTGGCAGAAATATGGATGCACATTGCTTTGTGATGGCTGGACAGACATGAGAAAGAGAAATGTATATAACATTTTGGTGTCCTGTTGTAAGGGCACAATGTTTTTGCGTGCCATTGATGCCTCGGTTCCAGGTACAGTTGTGCTTAGTATGTTGCTTAGTATGTTGTAAGTTGTAACTTGTAACTTCAAACTGGTTATGCTATTAATAATTATATGGGTTTTTGCCATCTATGATCTAATTCCTGATTCCTGAAGACTGCCATGTATCATGTATGATGTATCATGATTCATGTTACATGTATGATCATTGTATGATGTAAATTGTAATCATGTATGATGTATTAAGAATCAGGATTCAGTATGAAATTTGAATCATGGATTCATCATTCATGATGTATCATGATTCATGTATATGAAAGTTGAATGTAGATTTTAGCATTAAACTGTACCAAACATAAATTTATGGACACCCCCCTAAAAAAAACCTGGAAAAAACACCTGAAAAAAAATTTGAAAAAAACTTTTAAAAAACTTTTGGAAATTTGTTTGAAACGTTTTTGAAACGTTTCAAACACGTTTCAAAAACGCGTTTCAAAAAACGTGTGGCAACTATGGCTGTGATTTTCTGCACTGCGTTTTGCTCTTGTGTTCCCAGATCTGGTCATCATCTCCACTGCGTATTCTGACACTGTCTGCGTTTTTGCATCAGCATGTTCTAAGTGGAGTTTAGGGTTGAAAGAAGACTCTCAGAGCTTCCGCGTGTTACAACTTTCCTCCATTGCCATCCGGAATGAGGGGCATTGTCCCTTCACCAAGAATGGGGACAATAGAGTTATCTTGTATCCAAAATAAAAAATCAAAGCAATACATGATGGGTTGCTGGAATAATTTCTGTCTCTATAAACTAAGGTTTTGGGTCTGTTTAAAAAAAACTTCACCGCCTATATGCTAAGAATGAGTTCCAGGGAGTAAATAATCATGAATTTTTAATTCTGTAATTATAATTATAATTATAATCCCAAAATAAAGAAAATCTATTTTACATACTTCTTCAAGGGTTTAGGTGAAAAGGGCCTTTTTCCCATTAAATATACGTGTATTAGTTTCTGCCTCTATTTATTGACTTAACCGGTAAATAATCTTATGAAATTTGGGATTCAAAGTCAACAACTAGAGGAATTTAAAAGTATTTCCTTACTGTACTTTACAGACACGAAACAAGTATTTTATGTTAAAAAAATGATTTTTTTGAATAGACATGAGTGAAAATGAGTAAAGAGGGGTCAAGACACTTGCTTACTTGTTGATTTGTTTGAGCTTCATACGAGGATGTCGCCACAGTGGATTGTTAATTGCTAAGCCCAGAAATCGGTGAGTTGCCCAACAAAAAAGAGTTTCCACGTGTGGATTGTCGTGTAGCATAAGCACTAACCCAATTTGAATTACTATAGGCATAGTGAATGTCAACTCCTTGTCTTAAAACAATCCAAGTGTGTGTGTGCCCTAGAGGCACTCGAAGATCCTCTTCATAGCTTTCCAATGTGTAGTGCATGGGCTTCACATAAATTTGCTTGGCAAGAAAACACCATAAGATATGTCTAGTTTGCTGTTACATAGTGAAATTAGGCATCCAATAGACTCTGTAGAGAGTGGCATCCACAGAATCTCCGGCATCAAAGCTACTGAGCTTGAGGCTTGTGTCAATGGAAGTTGCAATTGGCTTGAAGTTTGCCATATCAAACCGCTTCAGAATCCCATTGATATACTTTGTTTGAGACATTACTATGCCATCCTCTCCATGCACAAACTCTATGCCCAAATAATAATGCAAAAGACCAAGATCTGACATCTCAAAACCTATCCCTAATTCAGCCTTTGATGCTGAAATTTTCTCAACATTATTCCCTGTCAAGATCATGTCATCTATATAAAAGCAATAAGATGACCAAATCTGATTTTTCCTTCCAAATGCTGCTAGTGTTCTTAGTTGGACTAATACGAAACACTTGGTTGCTCAGATACGCATGTATCTTCTGATACTAAGCTCTAGGAGCTTGCTTCAATCTATAAAGAGCCTTTCTTAAGATGCACACATGCTTTTCGTGTCCTCCAACCTCATATCGAGGTGGGTGCTGCACATAAACTTCTTCTTGAAGTTCACCATTCAGAAATTTAGTCCTTCTGTCCAACTGATACATCTTCTGTTCCCTTGAATTTGAGATTTTAGCTTCTCTCCTTCTTTCTTCATCCAAGGTTCTTTTTAGTACGTTTCTAGGTGGATGTTTTGTCACAATCTCTTTCCAAGGTGGATTTTTGTTGTGCATGTGCATCAATTTGTTTAACATATTTTGTCGGATGTAATCATGTATGCTGGACCCATCTCTTCCATGAGATCTGTGACCACATTTCCTTGTGCGCTTCTGGATTGCGTTTTCGTCAAACAAGCTCATATGATTAGGAAATCAGGCAGAAATTGTGCTTTTTAGTTCTTTGTACTAGTTAAACTAACTTCACATCATGTCTTTGTCATGTTCTGTATTTATGAACAGCCGACTGATGTCTTCCTATTGATGTCACTTTCTTTTTCTTTTTCGAGTAGTAAGTAGTCTTTTGCATCTTCTCCAAGTGAATATGCTTTACAGTGAACTTGTCACTCGACATGGATCATTGATCATTACGTGGCTTTTGGTTAAAAGACATCATTATTGTGTTAACTAACACTTATTTTTCTTTTAGGTTAAAAGACATCATTATTGTGTTAACTAACACTTGTTTTTCTTTTAAATGACTCTCTAGTACCATATGTTGGAGAGTTGATGGTGCAATAAGCAGCCTATATATAACTTGAGTTAATGACATGTGATGCTATCCATCACATAAACCCTAGTGGTTTCGAGTCCTACCTGCCTTGGTGATTCAAGAGCACCTAAAGTTATCAGGATTACATTTTTCTATGTGCCAATGGGCTGCCATAACCAAATAGGATGTTGGCTATGCTGGTCTTTTTAACATCTTTTTTTAACACTTGCACAATGTAACTAGTTTATCTTATGCTGAGTTCAAAATGTGTTTTTTTCTAGTTCGCTTGCCTCAAAATAACTGATCGCCATGAAGCCTTTCTATCCTTCATCAAGGTCATTTAACTGAATGCAAGGATGAATCCTTCTATAACGAAAAGCCAGCTAAGCATATGCGGCCGCCATATATGAAGCAGAGACTTGGGTCAGAAGGCACGACGGAAGGGAATCTATTGGAAGGCTTATTCAAAGACTGGAACAAGCTCGACCTGAGGCCTCCCCCATTTTGAAGTGGATTAGGGCCCTTCAATGGCCTTCCTACTCCACTTTGTTGGGCTGTTTTACTTTCCTACACTTAGAAGTGGTGGTAAAACTAGGGATTCTTGGCTAAGTGGGGTTTGGAGCTTTGCTTATTGGCTAGGGTTTGATTCCGCCTTCGGTGTTGCCTGCTTGTAGTGTGACGTTGACGCTTTGGTTGTGTTGTGGTGCCTGTCGGTGTGGTTGTTGGCCTGCTTGTAGTGTGATGTTGACACTTCGGCCTCTCTGGTCAGTGGCAGTTTGGTGGCAGGTTCTGTGTAGTATGCCCATGGGCTTGACTAGGCTTGGCCGGCCTGAGTGGATATCCGCACGGCCGTTTCAATGTTCATATCAACCAAAAAAAACCTGTTTTTTTCCAAAAAGTAAAAAGCTAGAAACCTTGTTTTTTCCAGAATTCTAGAAATGCAAGATGATAATTAAAAAAGCATCCTTATTTTTGGCGATGGTGTAGAACTACAGGTATGGAAGAAACAGCGAGCATATTTAAGGCATGCAAAAAGCTTGATATGAGTTTTGTTGACGAAGTACCTGTGGTTTGTCCTTGATGGAAGTATGCTAAAAGGGATCCCGATGTTTGGTAGTGGTGTTTTCATGCAAGTAGAGGCAGCTTGAGTTTGTATTGGCAAGAGAAGTAGATTGAACAGTTCAGTGTTGGGCTTGAGAAGATGGAGGCATGAAAGGCTTGTAGAGCAGCATGACTCGTACTTGTGTGTGTCACACCCTCAAAACACCCAGTCTTTTTGAGAGGCCCTGACACACGTATTGGTTGGTGTGTGGTGACTTGTGATGTAGACGAGTAGTGACCTTGATGTGTTTGAGATGCAACATTGGAGATCGGATACTTTTGAGATGTTTTTTCAAGGAGAGACTGACATGGTTCTTCATCAGTGGATCTTCATCAACTACCTTGGAGTGCATGAAGACTTTTTAAGTTGATAAGTACATCCATACTAGTCAACTTTGGGGGGTGAATGATACCAGGCTTTTTGTGATGTGAATTTACATTAATTGATGTTAAGATCATTTACATTAATTGATGTTAAGATCATGAGAACATTGTAAATCTATGCTGCCAGAGAGCTTGAATTGGTTGAATAGAATAATTGGATCATCTACTATAAGGTCATTGGCCTAGGACAAGCATTAATTTGGATTATGGTAATTAGAGGTGTGCATATTAATAATATTTAGAGAGTTTGCTTATTGGCTTTTTTGGAGCCAAGGTTTTGTATAAATAAGGCTTGTCTCCCTCTCATACATAAAGGAGTGGTTGGGTTCCAACTTTTTATTAATTGGGACTCTTCTTTCTGTGTCGCTCTCTATCTCTTATCATCAGTCATGCTTTTAAGCGGGCACACGCACACGCATGTACCAATCTAATAAAATCTTGTTGATTATATGGTACTTCTTTGTGGATGCAAGTCTCAACATAATAAGTTGAAGTACACATCATACAACTAACTATTGTGAAATAAAAGTTAAGATTGGACCTTATAAGTTTTTCTATTAAAGTACCCATCTCCAAGTTAGAATGGATGCACACATTCTTTCATTGGTACACCACCACAATAATCAATACACTTCTATTAATCTCTAAGTTGGTAGTTGTATGCATTCAAGTTTGTATGTCATAGCCATTCTACTAATCGATATGTTGTACACCAAGGAATGGTGCACACCTATGTATTCTAATTAGTATGGCGTTATTGGGAATGGCGTAGTACCTAGTCCATACTATGCATGTTGGAGTTGATAGTTTATTGTTTTGTGGTTGACTACCATGAGGTTATATATTGCACTTTTTTATAAGGTGAATTTCAAGATGTTATGGTAGGCTCCTTCAGTCGATACACATCTTCAAGGCGGATGTGCATCTCTCAATTGCTATACATGCCTAGCATTCGCATGTGCCTAAAATCAATACATGGGCTCAAAGTCAATACGGTTGATGGTTGTGCTAGTTGTTAGGGGATCCCAAGTGGAATCTAAGAAAGTTACCAAACAAAAACATTAGCAAAGAAAAAGTGTGATCATACAAACTAATAGATGCACAAGCTATACAAAACTAAATGATGTAATTCAAATGAGCACATAATGTCTTGAATAGGGGCACCACAAAGGGGATCTAGAAAGGGCTCAATTCCAAGAGTTGAAATACAAGTAGACCAATGTCAGAACATATGATGGAGGTAATGAAAAGCTAGTCCTCTTAGTGAACTCTACAAAGATTAGGGACTAGGTGGATGCTGTTTTTATATCCGCATTGTTTTTATGTCGTAAGGCATTTCTATCACAAGAAAATAGAATTGCTTTCCAATACCCTTGTAGTTATGATGGAGACATTTTTGCTTTCTTCCATGGCAGTTTTGCAGTTGTCACTTCTTCCTCATGTTTATAGGGCTTTTTACACTAGGAACTACCTTTCCACCAATTCTTCCTTCTTCTATTGAAAGGGGCACCTTATTGAAATCCACCGTCTTGTTTTGCTATTGGATACCTATTGTTTTTGCTATTAGATGTCTTTCCTTTTTTCTCTCACAAGATTTTCAAGATTGACGATCAGATTCCACATCACAAATTTAAGGTGATGAAGTATGGCAATTTATTGGGTTGCATGATGGGCTTTGTCTAGTTTTAGCTATTGCGATATAGTTACACCACTTTGATCATATTGAGGGGAGGATGAGATATGATAGGGGCCCTTTTATAGGGTAAATGTGTTTAAGGGATTGATTAAAAAGGAATCCAATAGGTGAATGTCATGTTCCCAAAAGTGTTGAGTTCTTTGTTCCCAAAAAAGATATCAAAGATTGTTGGATGTCACTTTGAATGTCTCTATCATTTCCTTTTTAGCTTTAGCATCTAATTTGTAACATTGTACTCCCTTCCTTCCCTCCTTAGACACAACCTCGTGCCATCACCTCACTCTAGCCCAAGGTTGCATTTAAAACCCGTTTTTTATTATTTAGTACTTTTTGGACTTTCGAACGTTTCCAAACGTTTCAAACTTAAAAAATGTTTGTGTTTTGGTTTCATCCCCCGTGTCCTTTTTTCTATTTATTATGTTCAACGATCATTTTGTATAGTCCGTTTGTGCTCATGACATCAGATAGATGTGACATTATCATTTGATTTTGATTTATCATTTGTTTCTACTATCTACTTGAATTGTCAAATTCCAATCATGGTGTATTTGGGTATGTCTAGACAGGCTGAAATGCCAGAATGTGACATGTGTTGTCACATCACTCCTTGTCTATCAAAGGATATTAGATATAGACTTCGAGCTTTCTTGACCAATCTCTCACACAGACAGACACATATATATGATTTGGACATTGTAAAGTACATAACATTTTTGATGTACTTTATCGGTCGGCAGCGTTCTATACCACGTACTAAACTTGTGCCGTTTCGTACGTTTCGTATGTTTGAAACTACCTTGCTCTAGTATCCCATGCTCCTCTCTCCAATATCCATTCTCATGCTTCCCATGCTTTCTTGCACCCTACAATCCTCTTGGCCCTACTCCCCTATCCTCTTTGAGCACCCTATAAGAAGTTTGTAGACCTCTTACCACTGTGCAGAACTCTTTGCCCTACTCCCCTCTCTTTTGAGGAATATTTGAGCACTCTCTAGCCCTCTCTATATGAATCTATGAGCACTTTGCAACCCTCTCTACGAACCTCTGAGAACACTTTGAAGACAAATTTTCCTACTTACCTCTCCTCTAAGGAACCTTTGAGCATGTTGTAGATCTCTTAGAAATCTATATACCTCTTTTCCCTACTCCTCTCTCGTCTAAGGAACCTCTGAGCACTCTTTCCCCCACTCCCCTCTCTATTAAGGAGCCTCCAAGCATTCTCTCTAGACTCTTTTCCCTATTCCCCTCTCCACTAAAGAACCTCCGAGAAATCTCCAAGCCTCTCAGCAATCTGCATACAGCTTTCCCTTAGTCTTCTCTCCTTCCGACGAGGAACTTTTCAGTACTCTACATACCTCTTTTCCCTACTGTCTCCTCTCAGAAAACAACATACCTTTTTCCCCTAATCTCTCAGAAAACAACATACCTTTTTCCCCTAAGGAACTTTTGAGTACTCTACAAACCTCTTTTTGTTACTCTACTCTCCTATGAGAAACTTTTGAGCACTT
Source organism: Cibotium barometz (assembly GCF_041138505.1). Lineage (NCBI taxonomy): Eukaryota > Viridiplantae > Streptophyta > Polypodiopsida > Cyatheales > Cibotiaceae > Cibotium > Cibotium barometz. The sequence goes on from NC_141101.1 coordinate 17,004,088, forward strand.
TGCAGACCCTTTTCTCTTACACTCTTCTCGCCTATGAGGAACCTTTGAGAACTCTCTAAACCTCTCCAAATTATGCAAATCTCCTTGACTCCCCTCTCTTGTGAGAAACCTTTGACAATGGCTACACCCATAAGTAGAAGGACCAAGGTTCCTTGTCCTCAAGCAACATTTAAGACAAGGATGGACAATGGGTATCTATGGAGTTCAACAAACTAATGTGGGTGACAATGCAAATCTTAAATGAGGGGTGCACATAGAGAGATACTTTTATCACCAAGCCACCATTGGAAGGGTTGAATACTTGATTTCCAAGGTCACAAGGATGGAAAAAGGCTTGTGAAGGTTCAACATGTGCATACACCATCATTGTTGAAGTTGGAAGCATTGAAAAATGTAAGAGCAGTAGTAAATACTATTTGAGTCTCTTCATTGATGCGAACTCAATGGCTCTTGATTTTTGATTTTATTTGTTGGTATGTGTGCTCAAAATATTTTGTTAGACATTTTCCTCTCAAATTGTGTATAGTGGCAACCTTGGAGTGCTTGATAAGGACTTTCAAAGCTCTACATTGGAGAGTTGGTATATGTGGGGAAAAAAGCATTTGAGCTTGCTACTCAAGGGATTTTCTTCTACAATGCCTTGACATTGTCCCAACCAAAAATCATCCTTATAGAAGTTTGGATCCTATTCCTCTACCATCATGCAGTAGCCTTGAGTGATCCCTCCCGATAGCTTCACAATTGAATACTTCAAGGGTAGGTTACATGCAAACATCCACGCTACTATGAAATTCTCATATGGATCACATCGAGCTAGTTTGGGATGGTTTATGCACTCCATGCAATTATTTTGGTTTTCTCGCAGGTGGCTGCATAGGACCCCAACCATGTGGATTTCTAGAGAGTGCAAGAATAAAATAAAGATATATTACTTGTCGATGCTTGTCAATGAGGATTGGAAGCTATCAAACATGAGATAATATCTACTTTTGTATTATAATTTTGAGAGTGTTTTCAATTTCATTGTTGATGGTAAGCCCATATGTGAAAAGGCAAAAAAGGGAGGTGTGTATCGACTTTCAATCCCCTTGCATGATGTCAATACACAAACATGGATAGAGATAAAGCAATTTACATAAGATTTTTTTTTTAGCAATCCAATTTCCTTTTGTAAGTTTAAGTTAAATTTTTTTTGATGTTTGTGAAGGTTTTTTGTAATCCATGTCTTTTGCAAAAAAATGTTTTAATTTTTTTAAATAATATTGATGATAGCGTTTGTGTAAATTTATGAAGTGTGTGAAGTGTCTTAGAAAGGTGAACTAAAAAAGTCAATTGCTTTCTAAATGACCTCATTTCTCAAAGTTGCACCTTTGTTTTGATCTTCAACTCTCTTTTAGCTACCACATATTTAGTACCATGGCCTCACCAAGCTCTAGTTTTCATGGCTTCCTTCTTGAGGGGAAAAATATTTCTATAAGACAATGCTAGGCTCACACCTGTCTTTAGTGAAGAGATTAATGTTCAAGAAACCCTCTTAATGCACAAAGAAAATTTTGAAGAAATTTTGGAGTACATTGAGACCGTGATCCAACCATACTACATTATCTTATAAGATGCTGATAAAACAATGGGTGGGCGTCCCTAGATTAATAAGTCACATCTTCAACAAGGATAACAATTTCAGATTTACCAGCTCTGTTAACACTACACATTAATATACCCTAGATCTAGATCATGTAATAGATTTGGGAGTGAGTAATGATGGTTTAAAATTTATATCTTTGAAGATGATATTAATCTTGTTCTTTCAAGAGTTAGAGACTCAAAGCAGGCTTCGAAATCTAGGAAGCTAGTGAAGCCTCAACACAATGCTTTCATGGTGACCATAGTAAAAAATGTGGAAGAACCTATGACTGTAGCAGTAAAAAAGGGCATGGAATTCACCTTATATGAGCTAGAGGCAATAATAGTGAAGAAGAAGATCGAGCACTGGACGAGAAGGAGCTCCTACCAAACTTGGATGTTCATCTTCTCAACCCTATAATGGTGGATGGAAAAGAGTTCATGCTCCTAGATGACATAGAAAATGCTTTGGGCCTTAGGGAGGATAAGGTTTTCTCTATGTGAGTAAATATGGATAGATCATGATGATAGTGACCTAACCAAAGCCCATAAGTACATGTCCTATGATGAAAGTTGGCTTGATAATATTTTATTGTTTTGAACCTATGCGTCCCGCTGCCTGTTTTACTAAAATTTCCAAGAAATAATACTGATCAAGAGAAAATACATGAATTGGTAAAGATAAGAATATCACAGAGGACAAAAGAGATATTTATATATTCCATGAAAAGATTAAATTACATACACGATCCCACATAAGACTTCTTGGCACTTGTATATCTTTCGGCTTGAGGGTGACTCAAATGCCATGCACAAAGCATAAAACACTGTCCTCAAAAAGGCTAACCAAGATCTCTTGAGCTATTTCTTCTTCTTTCATAGGATCCCTAACTCTCTTGTGCCCGCCTTCATCTTCAGCCTTGACTTATGGCCTTTTCCTAGGTTGCTATGATTCTTGATTCTAAATGGAAGGATGACCACTAAATATATTGTCATTGGCTTCCAAAAAGGTGGTTCTTGTAGTAGCAGTGGTGGGTAGGGGTTCCAATGACAGCATGGAGGGGATTTCTTAATCGCTCCCTATCAAAAGAGATTATTATGCACCAAAGTATCAGTGTGGGGATGTTGATGAGGCTCAAATTGGGGTCTTGGTTTGTTTCATAAACAATGCTCTCTATGGCACTTTCTATGATGGGAGAGTTCTTTGTAATAGAGAGTCCTTCTTGTTGGGGGATCTCTAGTAGGCTCTGGAGATAACTACAAATTTCCTTCTACGGTGTGTGCTTCTTTTGTGATGCATGAGTAACTAGTGTAGTTGTAAATATGACTCTTTCCATAAAACGAGTTCAAGTTATAAAAGAGTGATATTTATAGTTTTACAAGGGGGAGTTAACTAAGTTTTAAGTAAAAAGAAACCCTACTATGTTTACCTTGCAAGTAAGTTGTGTCACCTACTATCGATATCATGTATGAAACCATTATTTTTGCCCTTGTTGTGCACTTAAATTTCTTCATGCCACATTCGCCACCCTTGTGATCACATAGCAAAATGTTTGTTCTTGTCTTTTTGCCTCCATATGTTGCCTTCCTCCTAAACATTTATAGACCCAATCAAACATTTCATGAAGAGCATTGCTCTTCCTTGTTTCTCTACCATGCCTTGTGCTCTTGAAGAATAAAACTTCCATAAGTAGATTTCACAAGGTAATGATAATGTTCCATGCCTTTTGTGCTCCAAAGTGCAAGCTACCCTTATTCATCCAAGAAGTAGGGAACGTGTGCATAGAGACTCTGCTAGAAAACAATTAAAAACTAGTGACAATTAAATTAATTCAAACGTAAACTTGTGTCTAAGGATTTACCATGTACTGTGTAATATGTGTCTCTTCTAATGCATCGATCACAGCTGTGGGTAAAGTGCTTTGATTTAGGGTTGTGACATTCTCCATTGATAATTGTGCATTCTCAAGTAATGGAGCTTACATGGAGGAAACATGAAGAGATAATATCTTACCAACACCCATTCTCTTCTAATTGTGCATTCTCTCTCACACCATTACATATTCTAGGCATAATTTATATGTAGCTTTAGGAGTTTATCTAGTAATTTGAGCCTTAAATACAAGGTATAAGGATGAACTCAATGAAGTGCAATGTCAAAGATTGGGTTCTTACTTCTTTTGTTTTGCCATGGTCCTTGTCCTTGTCCTTTCCCTTTCCCTTTCCTACTTCCTTTGTATTAACTTCTGAATGACAACAAAAAAGGTAAGTAAATATCACGTTATCTCTTGATGTGCACCCATGCATACATTTTAAGGTCTTCAATTAACGTACCAAGTGTTACTTCTGTTGAAATTAGAGCAATGTGATGAGCTATGGTGGATCAAATACTAGAATCAATATCATTAACAAAGTGATTAGCAAATAATTAAGATGTGATTAGTGAATAATTAACAAATAGCTTAATGTAGGCATGGATAATAAAAAATTAGCAAATTCTCATTAGGCCAATGCCTCAATTTATAGAGTTTACATCCAAGCATCAAATCCCACTAATTTCTCCTTGATTCACTCCACCTTCCCAGAATATCTCCACCTCTTTTGCTTGATTCTCTCGACCTCTTCACTTTTCCCAGAATATCTCCACACTTCCTAAATCTTCTCATGCTACCCTTTATTCTCTCCCAGTAGATTCTTCTCACCTTTTCACAGGTTCTTTCACATTTACACATTCTCTTTTACAACCTCTAACCAAGGGCTTGTTCCCGCACACACCCTATTCACTTGTATATTTCAACACCTCCCCTCTCAAGTGAATACTCTCTAGCACACCTGGACCCTATACCAAGTTTCCCTCTTACTTGATAGCCCGTGACCAGTTCCTCAAGTCCCTAAACTCATAGTCCTTGACACTCTCTCTCTCTATGTGTCCAAGGCTGCTACAAGTGCCCGCGACCTTGATTAAAGTGCTCACAGATACATCTACCACGTGGCCTACATCATCGGTGGCTCAGAGGTGGTTTTACTTTGTTGGGGCAGGTTACATTGGGTTGTGGGGTTTCTCTCTCTCTCTCTCTCTCTCTCTCTCTCTCTCTCTCTCTCTCGCTCTCTCTCTCTCTCTCTCTGAAAAGATGATCCGACTCCACTTCCTTTGGAGCCTCCATATGAAGTTTGCCGATGTCGTTCCTGCTCCACTGGGTTTGCTGTAGTAGCAGTCTCTTGCCATGTGTCCTGGCTTTCCACATTTGTGGCAAGTGAAGGTCCTTCCTCCTACTCTGCCTCTTCCTCGTCCTCGTCCTCGAGAGAATCCTCCTCGGGTGAAGAGTGCTTTTTCTTCTCCTACTGTTGAGTCGAGCCATTTCTTCTCTTTGCCTCTGCTCTCTTGCTCTAGTAGAGCTGCTTCTATCTTGTGTAGCTTCAATTCAGGTACATTCTTTAGTGTTGCTACAATATTTTCATATTCACCTTTGTCCACACTCTTCAGAAGCACTGCTAGTGCCTTATCATCTTCTACCTTTTTGCCAATAGCTGGTGCTTAATGCTTTTAACACCATATTGGGGAATATGGGAATTTCCTAGTAGTTTGGGACACGTGGTCAAATCTTTGGATTAATCATAACTTGAACACCGTTACTCCAAATTGAGCGCTCTATAGCTCACTAGATTCCATTTTCCACGCGCTTTCCAACAATAGGTCACATGATATGGTTTTAAGAAACTTATAGGCATTTTAACCAGGTCCCACCTTTTTAGTATTCAAAAAATGGGAGTTGGGAAATTCCCAAACTCACGATTATAGTGTTTTTTATATTTGTTCACGTGTGTGATTAAAGGTTCACTTTCCTTCATGTCCAATTTGTAGAATTGCATTAACAGATTTATCTTTGAATTTTTAGCTTGTGTGCCAAATAATTAATTGAGTTTATCCCATGCATCTTTTGTCCATTGTATCCCTGTGATGTGATGAATGATTTCATCATTTAAACTGAGTGCAATAAGTCCCAATGCTTTTTCATTCCTGCTCTTCCACTCATTTTCCCCTCTTGTCTCTGGGCATTCATCTCTTCCCTCAACTAGCCCCCACAGATTTTTTCTCATGAGCAAATACATGGTTTTTGTCTGCCATGTGTAAAACTGCTCCCCATTAAATTTGGCTATTTCTTGTGCTGTACTCATGGTGATGTGAAGGGGGTCTTACCTCCTGATCCAATTTCAAGATTCAAGGGCAGTGTCTACCATTTTACAACTCAATCTGGTGTTTAAGAGATGATTACAACAAATTTATCAGCATAAAATCACCAGAAATTACATTAAATCAAGGGTAACCAATTTGTACGAAATGGTTGGAGTATCAAACTAACTCCGAATTGCAATCTGAAGTTATAGGGATCTGTATCAGATATCTAATGATTAATTTTAACCCTCAATTGTACCAAAATATAGTGATTAGCATTGATTAATCATTGATTAGCAAATTAATCCATTATTTTATGTGCAGAAAACAGAGTATGCGGGGAGTCTAGATCTGGTGCCTTAGACTTCAAATGAGCTCAAATGCTTTCAAAGACATCAATAGCAATGAGCCTAGTAGAGGATTAAGCCAAGAAACATAAGATTTGAACAAATATTGAATGCTTAATCTTTGTTTTACCAAAGTCACCCTGCAGATTTGGTGAAGAGCTTGGATCTCACTGTAGACTTGATCAAATTGAATTCTGACTTCACCAGCTTGTAGAGCATGCTTGAAAACACTTGGGGCTAAGAGGAATTAGACTGATTCACCTTGAGTGAGTGTAGATTTGAGATCTTCTGCTGAAAAATGGCACCTGCTAAAACAAGGATTTCTCCTTCATCCGGCGGCGGTTTGCTGCGTTGTTTGGACTGGCTGGAGCACAACGGTTATGCCTAGCTAGGGTTAAAAGGGTTTGGCCTAATTTTATATGTGCAAGGAGCTAGAGCTCCTCCACCAGCTGGGGGTACAAAGGTGAGTTGAAAAAAGAGGAAAAAATTATAATTTTTTACTAATCCTAATTAGCAAAATGATTAGCAAGATAATGGGCTCACAAAATGATGGATTCTAGGCATGGCTCTGATATCATGTTGAAATTAGAGCAATGTGATGAGCTATGGTGGATCAAATACTAGAATCAACATCATTAACAAAGTGATTAGCAAATCATTAAGATGTGATTAGTGAATAATTAACAAATAGCTTAATGTAGGCATGGATAATAAAACACTAGCAAATTCTCATTAGGCCAATGCCTCAATTTATAGAGTTTACATCCAAGCATCAAATCCCACTGATTTCTCCTTGATTCACTCCACCTTTCCCAGAATATCTCTACCTCTTTTGCTTGATTCTCTCGACCTCTTCACTTTTCCCAGAATATCTCCCAGAATATCTCCACACTTCCTAAATCTTCTCATGCTACCCTTTATTCTCTCCTAGTAGATTCTTCTCACCTTTTCACAGGTTCTTTCACATTTACACATTCTCTTTTACAGCCTCTAACCAAGGGCTTGTTCCCGCACACACCCTATTCACTTGTATATTTCAACAACTTCAACACTAAATGCTTCAATACCTTCCACATTTAAATTTACCCTTGCTTTCCTGTGCTGCCTAATCACTTTTGGTATTGATGTGTTCTATTAAAGTATCACTTTTAGAGTTCCATGTGATTATTTTATCCTTTCGCATACATCCACATCCATCCTTTCACATACATACATCCACATCCATTCTTTCACATACATCCACTTCCATTCTTCACATACATCCACATCCATTCTTCACATGCATCCACATCTATCCTTTCACATACATCCACATCTATCCTTTCACATACATCCACATCCATTCTTCACATGCATCCACATCTATCCTTTCACATACATCCACATCCATTCTTTCTCATACATCCACATCCATCCCATATTATTCATTTACATCCTGATTTCACATGACATCTCATCCATCCATTCATTTACATCTATTCACATGAAATCCATCCATCCATTCTCATCTATTCACATGAAATCCATCCATCCATTCATTCACATTTATCTGATTTACAACACACCTATCCATCCATTCATTCTTTTATAAAAATCACCTTCTGTGGGAATAACACTTTTATAAACATCCTTTTATATATCTATTTATGCATAAATTCAATTTTAAAGAAAATAACACTTTCAAAATAAAAATAAATTCCTTTATGCATCTTTCTATGCATAAAATCAAAATCAATGAGAATAACTCTTTTGAATTAAGAATAATTTTTTTTATGCATCTTTCTATGCATAAAATAAAAATCAATGAGAATAACTCTTTTGAATTAAAAATAAATTCCTATATGCATCTTTCTATATGCATAAAATCAAAATCAATGAGAATAACTCTTTTGTATTAAAAACAAACTCCTTTATGCATCTTTCTATGCATATAATCAAAATCAATGAGAATAACTCTTTTGAAATAAAAAACAATCCTATATGCATCTTTCTATGCATAAAATCAAAATCAATGAGAATAAATCTTTTGAATTAAAAACCAATTCCTTTATGCATCTTTCTATGCATAAAATCAAAATCAATGAGAATAACTCTTTGGAATTAAAAACAAATTCCTTTATGCATCTTTCTATGCATAAAATCAAAATCAATGAGAATAACTCTTTTGAATTAAAAACAAATTCCTTTATGGATCTTTCTATGCATAAAATCAAAATCAATGAGAATAACTCTTTGGAATTAAAAACAAATTCCTTTATGCATCTTTCTATGCATAAAATCAAAATCAATGAGAATAACTCTTTTGAAATAAAAATGAATTCCTTTATGCATCTTTCTATGCATAGAAATTAATTCTAATGAAAATCACACTTTTTATAATAAAAAATATCGAATATGCATCTTTCTATGCATAGAAATTATTTCTAATGGAAATAACACTTTTATAATAAAAATATTTCTAATATGCATTTTTCTATGCCTAGAATGAAAATAACACTTTTAGAATACACAAACGGTGGGTATTACTCTTTTTGAATAATAAAAGATAAAACTTATTTCACAAAATTTAAGAAAAATTTACCATAACCTTCTTTAAATGGCTGACCATTTTTCAATTTTTTTTCATTCTCAAGTTACTTAGAAATTATCCCAAATGGTTTAAAGCATTCTAAACTAATCAAATTTCACTTTTTAAAGAGAAACAATATGAAAAGTTTAATTCTAACAATTTGATTATATATCTAGGATAAAGAAAGGCTGAATTCAAGAATGAAGAGAGGGGGAAAGCCTTTCTAACAAAGCATAACATCATTTTTCATTTTAAAGAAAATAAAAATTAGAGAACCATTAAATGGAATAAAGAAAAAGTAGGATTTCTAGCTTACATAAATTTTTGTGAGCTTTCCTTTGGCTTGATGGTTTGACGGATCTACTCTTGTTTGCAACAAGAGTGGCCACTAGTTCTTTTGAAAAGGAAATGGTCAAAAACTCATGAATTATCAATAAATTCATTGTTTTTGGCTCTGGGGAGGAGTAGAGTAACAGTGCATAAAACACTATTAAGCTTTTACAAAGGGGGGCGGCTTTTATTTATAGGAAAAAGTGAGCCTCTAACCAAGCAAACTGATTCTAGAACTTTCCAGATCAATTTGGTCACTTTTTAACCATTTTTAGGTCAGTTTAGCTTACTTTTTGGTTCTAGTTGAAACAGGAGAGAGAAGAGATAAAATATCTCATTATTTGAGAGTTTAAAACTCCACCACACATGTGAAATAGGCCCCTCTTTCATGAGGCAAATTTTCCCACACTGAGGTGTCAAAAATGCATCATTTTCTCTAAATATCTCTTCTTTTCTAACCAATAACCTTGTCCTAGTCAACTTTTCATCTTACGTGAGTATTTACTCATTTTTGGGGGGATTTTCTTTATTTCTTCAATTTATCTCCTCCCTACATTTGGATTAATCTAATTGGCCCCTTAGAACCTTAATCTAAAATTTTCAAAAAATCTAGACCCTTAGGCTAAGGCCTTTTGAATAGATTATAATTTATTTCTAATGCACCTTTTGAATTTCTTTTTGAACTTCTGTTTCAGGGGAATTTATTTTAATAAGAAGAGATATTTTTCCATCCAAAAATATCTAAAAATTGAATAACCTCTCTCTAGAACATTTTCTCTCTCTAGTAGAAACAAGATTTATTAATATACTGACAAGGGGAATGATTACAGGGGGAGAGATTGGACATCTTGAGGGGATGGGGGAGGAATCTTACAAAATTGTAGCAATCATCAGCAATGTTGGCTTGGCCAACAACAAGTAGTCATGCATCCTCATATCTGTTACTCCCCTCCTATGGGAGTATGATAGCAATTTCTCATCTCTTAATTCAACCTTAGTTTTGATAGTTTGTTGTCCCTTGTTTTTCTTGGTTTTAAAAGATTTTGCTTTTTCTTTTGGGTTCTACTTTACAACATGTTCTTCTACCCAAGTTGAGATGTGCTCCTTTTGACTGTTTCTCATGCCTTGGCTTGTAAACGTGTAAGCAAGGGTACCAAGGCCAATTGCCCGTTCTATACACTTACACGTTTCTCATGCCTTGGCTTGTAAACCTGTAAGCACATTCAAGGGTAGCCTGTTTTATACACTTAAGATATTAAGAGCTGTATTTTGTGAGGCAAGTTTGTCATGTAGCAAGAAGTAGTGTTGATTGAAGAAACAATGTATCATGCACCTTTCTTTTCTTCTTTTTTCCTTCTTCTTTTTTCGTGATTAAGAGCTCTTCATTAAAGCTTCTTATGGTAAGAGATTGTAATTTTTCTTACTACTTTTGTTTTGATCCAGGCCATCTAGTGATCACCTACTAGGTTCTCTTGTTGACACCATTCATTAAAATGAACTAAAAAGATGCTATCAAATTTATAAACCCTAATAGAATCGACAATTGAAAAGATAGATAGATGATTAAGCATAAATTTAAAAGAAACTCTAATTCAAGTAAGTCATGTAAATCAAATGCAATTTAACTTTTAAACCCAATATTCAATCAAGAGGTAGAGTTACAGGAGAATACCTTATTCTTTTTTCTTGTAGAGTGGGAGTTGATGTTAGAGCTTGACCTTGGTTTTATAACCTTGATTAGGGATGTCCACCCCTTAAAATTACCTACCAATTAAAGTCATCAATTTCCCCCTGAGTTGATGATGCTAAGTCCCCATCTCCATTTTACTTGATAATCTCTCCAATTTCCACAAGTAGAGATCACTTAATTGCTTTTAGCCAAGACATATGGAAGAAGTTGATTTATTGGTTTATTGGGCTGATTTGGGAGGGCTCTCATTAATGAATTTTGGGACTCTAAAACAAGAGGAGATTGGCTGATTACATGGGTACTTAATGTGGCTGATTACGTGGCTGATTACATGGGTACTTAATGTGTAAAGTAACTACCTCCATTGAGGTGGGACTTGATGTGTAAAGTAACTACCTCCATTGAGGTGGGACTTGATGTGTAAAGTAACTACCTCCATTGAGGTGGGACTTGAGGGCAAACATTTTAGATTCTTCGACTAATTTTCCTATTTTAAATTTTGCAATTCATCAAGATTAGCTACCTCATTATTTCTTTAAATAAATCTTGATTGTTTATTAAGGTTATGAGGGTCATCAATACTGAGTTAGGTCCACTATAGAAGGGTTAATTTGATAGTCAAGAGGAATTTATATTGGATATTGGGAATTTATCACACATATCAACCATACGTGGAAATTTAATAGCTTCACAAGGGTCCAGTCAAAACTTCAAGGCCCTATATTTATTTAAGGTTTAACCCCTTACTGTTAACCTTGATCTTGATTAATTTAATTGTTATTTCTCGGTATCGACTATTGACTAAGCACATCTATCTAGCTAAGTCTCCTAAAATATCCACAAGGTTTAACCAAAAGCCTTTGCACAAAAGTAACATTATATATTTATACCAAAATGATATTACACATTTGTCCCTAATTAATTAATTACATAAGAACAAGTCCAATTGAGGAAATTTAACAACCCTAAATCCTACAAAGACTCATAAACATGTATGTCCTAAATAAAACCACTCACGAATCCATTGCTGAGCCTCATGTATCAATATCCTCCACCTCTCAAAGCAAAAGAAGTAATGGGGATAGCACCGAAACTAGCCATAGATGTTATCATAGATTGCACACAATCATGAAATACCTACATACCACATAATCAACAACACACTAGATGTAATCATAGAATGTACAAGATCGTGTGACATATTAGATACAATCAAAGGATGTAGGTGCAACCGCATATTACCTCCATGTCAAAGTCAACACGAGATAACTACGGTGCATAGGATTGTAGGCTCTCAAGACTCAAGCCATCCCACAACAATGTTCTAGCACACATCCATCTATAGGACAAAGAATATCCATAGGAGAGATTGGCCTTTACATCCTCCATGATGTGCATCCTTTTTTCCATGCAAACAATGCTTCGAAGAAGGCAAGTAGTAGGGAAATGCAGCATGGGAAAGGAGAGGGTAGTAGAATTCCTAATGCATGCTCTGGGAAAAGAGGGCAATATACTTCCCAATGCGTGTTGCCTCTTAAATACACAATTGTGGAATCTTTCCTACTTTTGTTAAGTATGTATTCCATGTCTCAATCCACTCGAGTCAACAATAAATAAATGATGATATTTCTACCTATAAAATGAGTTCTTGCTCCATATAATTCTCCTTGATAATTTTAACAAATACAAGATGAGAAAAAAATTTATTGGAATAACTACATCACCAATATGCTCGAAATATATGGAGTTTGTAGATTCCAAGATAAACCTGTAAACAACATCAAGGCCAATGCTTCTAGAATGTCTCTCTATAATGCTATTAAAGGCACAAAAAGCTAGTGCCCAACCATCATCATCCAAATAATTATGTGTCACTCCAAGTGAGCAATGGACCAAATCATCATCTATCCCATTCCTTTTTGGAATATCAACCATTGATTTTGAGGTGCACCCCCTCTAGATAAGTCTATCACAACAAGGCCTACTGACCATGCACCTCCTCTACGCTTTGGCTTTAGAACAATTCCCCTAGAATAGCCCTCACCTAAAATCCCAAAAAAATAAATAACAATACAAACTTATGGCATCAAAACCTGTACAGACATAAAAACTTTTAAACATGAGAGAAAGTTCTATAAAACAAGGAAGATACCTTTACCACTCCTTTGAATCTATTGTTTCCTTGTTTGAGCATTGCAATCAGTGCCCAAGTACATGGCCTTTATAACAAAAGGAGAAGTGGACACTACGATATTTCAATCTAGGGTTAATGAACCATGTCTCTACACTTTTCTTCTTTGTTTGAACCACCATAGATATAAAGGTTGACTCTAAAATAACTTCACCTATTCCATCCAATGGAGAAGACAATTCTAGTTATTTATAAATTTCACATATTAAATATTTTTAAAATAGAGTGCAAATCATTTATGTATGTTTCCCAACCCTCAAAAGTACTTTATCTTTTGGTTCACTTGTTGTGCGCCTTGAAGATTTTCTTGTTGTTCTTGCATGCTTTTAAGATTACTAATTTGAATTTGATTTCTGTACTTAACGCTCTACTTTTATATTTTTTCTATAAGCTTCTTTGTCTTCTTCAATATACTTCCCAATCGGCATCTCAATCCACCATGGATAATTCTTTCTTTCACACTCACTAAAAGGATTCTTGCCTCCACAAAGCTTCAAAAAAATTGATGACTACATGCAAGCCTTATAGCCCAACATCGTCCATTCCACTTGTCACTAGAAGCAATGCATCTATCTTTCCATCATGATGCAAATGTAGGAAGTACGAGATTTTGGGAGACCCAAGATCTCCATGGCAATGATGCTAATCCCATACTAATCACCTACTAATTACACATGACTAAAATGACCTAAGGTGGATGGTGTCTAATTATACACGTGATGATGTGTATGTGCAATAGACTCAAATCAATTAGGTTCCAAGATAGATTAGCTTGGACTCATAGAGAGACTTGAGATGTGCAAAGTGCATGAGATGATTCATTGCTTGAAAAATGTCCCCTTTTATAGGGTGGACTCGGTACAAATCTCATGGGACTTCCCTTGCATATGGGATAAATGTCGACTTGCCATATGGCATTTCTCACTCCATACCTCTTGTCTAGTGCACTTTGGTACCACATTTCTCAACAATAAGCAAAAATGAGGTGAAAACACAATGTGTATCAAATGAGACAAACATGCTCTCTTTATGTTAATCATGCACAAGGGGGGGTTCATTCATCAATATGTAAGCGTAGCAGGTGGGTTCAACAGAAGGGATTTTTAAAATCTTTTTAAACACATTTTTTACATACAGAAGGGTACAATTTAAAGGGGGTATTAACAGATTGAATAAAAAAAGGGCGTGTTTTATTCATGAAAAAGTTATAGATAGGGGGTTTCTAAATTAAGCCTTGAACGCACGTGATTTAGAGAGTTTACATATAGTGAACCCCCTGAGCACAAAAATACCTTTTACAGACACATGCATGTTTCCAATTACTCATTTCTAGTGATAAGAAGGAGGAAGGATGAAAGAGAGGGAGAGGGGAGAGCGAGGTGAGAGAGAGATAGAGGGTAAGAGAGGGTGAGAGAGTGTTGGGGGGTGAAAAGGACCCACTAAAATAATTACAAAGTACTAATCTCATAAAGAATAGAATAGTAATTGCTCAAAGCACACAGAGAATGTTGGAGCGTGAAGAGCCGCACTAAAATAATTGCAAAGTTTTAATCACAAAACATAGAATAGGAATTGCTCAAAACACAGGATCCCACACAAGAGTGAGCGCACGCTTTACCTTGGTGTATTTAAAGAATATTAGTTGAAATAACTTGTGGGGCTCAAAAAAGTATCCACTTTTATAAATATGTCAACTTCTTTGAAAATATCTTGCTTTATTGGACGTGCAAGCTAGTCTACTTAAACATAGGTGTAAATATTAAACCTTATAAATGCGTACATCTCTTGTAAAATCAAACATGCTCAAGCAAGCTTTCACATGTCCCAATAAATATATACATGATACATCGATAATAAATATGGATGACGCCAAAACGAAATAATGGTGCACATTGTCACAAAATCAAATAGCATTTCACTGACACCCAAAATGGAGTGTCTAAAAATCTTCCTAATCACCACTAGCTTACCTCCATTATCCTGTCCAAGGATAATGGAGGCAAGCTCCATTATCTTAAAGTCTTCCTCACCACTAGCTTGTCTCTATTATCCTATCCAAGGATCTACACTTCCATCAACTATGTCAATCAATTAATAAATTAATGTATTAAAAATATGAATAGCCATATGGAAACCATAATTGATTAATTTGATTAAAATTATAAATAACCATATGAAAATCATAATATCAAACCGATACAACCAATACTCCCACGCATGCATGGACTAACCTATGTATGCATAAAGTAAGATACGATTGCCCAGATTTAGAAAGGCATCCCAATCTAAATCTATCTATGAGAATTAAATAATGAAAAACGTGGGTATAAACCTTGAACTTTATAAATGTGTATATCTCTTGAAAAATCAAATATGCACAAGGGAGCTTTCACATATCCCAATAAATATTTATATCCATAATAAATATAGACTATACCTAAAATAAAATAATGTCGTGCATTGTCAAATATGCACAAGGGAGCTTTCACATATCCCAATAAATATTTATATCGATAATAAATATAGACTATACCAAAAATAAAATAATGGCGTGCATTGTCATAGGGGGTGTTTTTGGTGGAGCATTTTTGAGCGAGCGCTTTTTGGGAATCGGTCGAGCAGATTCCAAAAAAAGATACCCTCCCCCACGTAGAGAGAGAGGTTCGAAGCAAGTTGTAGAGAGCAACATGAAATAATTATTTGAGAAGGAGAGGGCGATAGTGAGGAGTTACCAAAGTGACACATTTGGTGTGATCAGGTTGTGGTAACTCAAGAATGTTATCATCAAACTCAATGGGACTAATTTGTAGCAATCATCAGCAATGTTGGCTTGGCCAACAACAAGTAGTCATGCATCCTCGTATCTATTACTCCCCTATGGGAGCATGATAGCAATTGCTCATCTCTTAATTCAACCTTAGTTTTGATAGTTTGTTGTCCCTTGTTTTTCTTGGTTTTAAAAGGTTTTGCTTTTTCTTTTGGGTTCTATGTTACAACATGTTCTTCTACCCATGTTGAGGTATTGTCTTTTGTGCTCCTTCTGACTGTTTCTCGTGCCTTGGCTTGTAAACGTGTAAGCACATTCAAGGGTACCAAGGACATACATTAAGAGTTGTATTTTGTGACGCAAGTTTGTCATGTATCAAGAAGTATTTTGTGAGGCAAGTTTGTCATGTATCAAGAAGTAGTGTTGATTGAAGAAACAATGTATCATGCACCTTTCTTTTCTTCTTTTTCCCTTCTTCTTTTTTCGTGATTAAGAGCTCTTCATTAAAGCTTCTTATGGTAAGAGATCCTGATTTTTTTAATACTTTTGTTTTGATCCAAGCCATCTAGCTCTCTCAAAGGAGCTCTTGCATGAACTTAGCCCAAAGTGTCCCTAAGCTCTCAAATGAGTCACTTTTTATACTAAAACTCCTAAAACTCCCAAAACTTCCCATGTGGGATTATTCTTAAGCCCACTCCCACACTCATCTACAACTTGGAACTCTTTACAAGAGCCCTAAATAAGAATGTCACTTGTTTTCCTGCTTGCATCTTTGTGTTGCATCCTTGCATTGATCACCACTCGTCACGCAACAGTGTCAGTGAAATGCTATTTGATTTTGTGACAATGTGCACCATTATTTCATTTTGGGTGTCATCCATATTTATTATCGATGTATCATGTATATATTTATTTGGGACATGTGAAAGCTTGCTTGTGCATGTTTGATTTTACAAGAGATGTACGCATTTATAAGGTTTAATGTTTACGTTTAAGTAGACTGGCTTGCACGTCCAATAAAGCAAGTTGTTTTTGAAGAAGTCGACATATTTATAAAAGTGGATACTTTTTTGAGCCCCACAAGTTATTTCAACTAATATTCTTTAAATACACCAAGGTAAAGCGTGCGCTCACTCTTGTGTGGAAGAAAATTAGACCCAATCTTGTGTTTTGAGCAATTCCTATCCTATGTTTTGTGATTAAAACTTTGCTTTCTCCATAGAGGTGAAGACTCTTCTCTCACCCCATCTACATCTTTGTATGAGATAAATCTCTTCATTGAATCAATAGCAATGTCATGAGACTTTCTCATCCTCTTCTCTAATCATTTTACTCTTATGCATGCTTTTAGTATTTCATTTTTGTGTATGTGGGCTGATTTGAAGCTTTCATGGAAGCTTGATGCTTGAGTGTGTGCATGCTTGTAGGAAGATAGGAGTGGAGTGAGGTCTTTCTCTTTGCTTGTGTGCATAGTGATTGTGTCCCTCTTGCTTGTATTTGTGAATGAATGGGTGTGTAGGAATGAGGGCAAGTTGAGCTTGTGTGTGTGCTTAGTCTAGTGTCATGTGATGGTAGCCATAAGCATTCTCTCCATTTGTGGATAAGCTTTTGTGCACCGGTACGGGTTGAATCCCTAGCTCCGAAAGGGATGCAAATCCCATTGGATTGAGCTACACACGGATCATACTACTCATGCTACAAGTGAGAGAGTCTTCCATCTCTCCATTGGCGCCGCTGTGCCGGCGGGGAGAAGACTCAAAACCGGTTGAGAAGCTTGCATTACTACCACTATTTCTTTTTGTTTTTAGGTTTAGGGTTAGCATGAGTGTGGAATCTCGGAGCCAGTGATTAGAAGAGAAAAAAATAGATTAGTACTTACTTGTGCGGTTGAGATCTACTCCCGCTAATGTTTTCTCATTCATGTATATGCTTTCCATGGTTGTTTTCATCGTTGTGTTCATGTTTTGTTCATAGATTAGAAACGAAATTTGAATAATACATTAAGCTCATTGCATTATATGTGAGCTTATTTATTATGCATTAAACTTGTGCGTAATGCAATATTACATAATGCATAATGCTCTACCCACAGCTGAGAAGTGGGCGGTGGTGAAGGTGGCTGAAGTCGGCTACTGAGGAAGCGAAAAAGAAGGCTGTAGTAGCCAACGTAGGAAGCGGGGTGAGCAGGCGACTATAGTGTCACAGGCGGGAGAAAAAGAAGCCGACTGGCCGGCCTGCAGCTGTGAAGGGCTGGCCGAGCGAGCGAAGAGCTAGGCAGGTGGTGAGAAGAGGCCTGTGTCGCCGTCAGCAGCACCGGCGAAGCTGAACTGGTTGCTGAAGGCCGAAAGCAAAGGCCGACTGAAGGGCCGTTGAAGGCGGAAAGTGGGGTGGCCGCAAGTAAGCAAGGCCGGCTGAAGGCAAAGAAAGCGTAGGCAGGGCTGCTGGCAGCTGGAGGCCGGCAGAGAAGGTTGTGGCGGCAAGGAGGACGTGAAGGAGGCACCTCGTTGCAGTGAAGGAAGCCGCCAAGGTGCCCAAGACCAGTCTCCATGCCAGGGTTCACCCAGTCGCCACCAAGGCAGCAGCAGCAGAGCAGAGCCGAGGGCCCATACCCTGAGGTAACAAACACCTTAGCGAACTGTTTCAAGATCTTAGCCTCGACGAAGGTGAAAGAGAAGCGAGTGGGCTGTGAAGGTTAGGTGGCCGCTGCAGTGTGGTGGCCAACGGCGTGAAGGAGGTGAAGGGGCTGCACAGGCGAAGGCGGCCAGCGTCAGAAGGTGAAGTGCCGAGCCTTAGCTGTGCTGGCGGCGGCGAAGCAGTGGTGGCCGCAAGAAGGTAAGGGGGCGGCGAAGGAGAGGCTGAGCTGGCCGGCTGTGCTGCAGCCAAGGCGGTGAAGCTAAGCTAAGGCGGTGAAGGCATCCACATCCACAGCATCTGCAGAGGCAGCAGAGAAATCCGGAGAATAAGGTGCAGAAGATAAGGTAGCCGGCAGTGGAGTGGGTGCCTGGCTGTGAAGGGCCACAAGGAAACGTGTGGTGACGAAAGAAGATAAGCACAGAGCACGGCCGGCGAATCCGCAGAAAGAAAAAGGTTAGTATTTTTTTAAAATTTTTAAATTTTAAATTTTAAATTTTTGTTAATTTCCATGTTCTTTGCATTTTTTAAAAAAAGAAAGATAAAAATAAAAAAAGAAAAAAAATAATAAAATAATAAAAATAATTAAAAATAATTAAAAAAGAAAAGAAAAGAAAAATTTTATAAATTATGTGTTTTTTTAGGAATCCACATTTTTGCATATTCTCTAATTTTTTATTTTTTTAAATTTCTATAATTTTTTGCATAATTAGTGTAACTTGCATTTTTTTTAAAATTTTGTAATTTTGTGCATAATTAGTATTTTTGTGTAATTAGTAAAAAATTAAAAAATACAAAAATAAAAAAATAAAAAAATGTATTTACACACATATTCATATTAGTTGCATTTAGTGGTTAGGTAAGATTTATTAAAAAAAAACTTAAAATTTGACCTTATGCACTTGCGGTCGGGACGTCATATAGACACTGCCATAGGGCCTAGGACACCTTCTAGAGTACCTATGCAGGAAAGTGGGACCCAATCGGTAGGAAATTTGGCAGATATTGCTGAAACCTTTTTCAAATCCCAATCTGATACCCTTTCCAGAACAACTAGCTCATTGTCCATGGACAATCTAGGGCCGTCAAATAGTCATCCCTTAGCCCCAAATAGGACACCCACAAGATCTTTTAATCCATTTGAAGCCGACACCATGGGGTTACCACTCAATGTGAGACTTCAATATGTCTACATGAATGCTCAAGGAGCTGAGATTTTTCGGGATCCACAACAACGGTATCTCGTTAAGATTGCAGACTTTTTCTCAGAGCTTGATAAAGCACCTCTAGTCAATGACCATGGTAACATGTACATGGGTGGAGATGGTGTTCGCTATGAAGTCACCTATCATCCAGAGAATGTAGACAAATTAGGGGAGCTCTCTAAAAGTGAGTTCTTAGACTTATCAAAGCCTTCGAGAGCAAGGGAGTCTAGAGATGATTGGCTCATTGAGCCGGACATGCCTGGACCATCCAATGCCCAGTCCTCAAAGCCATCCATAGATGATTTACTTTGTGTAGATCTAAATTTGGAAAGGGACGGGAAAGGCAAGAGCAAAATGGATCAGGGGGCTGAGAAGCAATGGGAGTTTGTACGACAAATTTCAGTGACAAAGGTCTTACAGGATGACCCACTTCAAGAGGTTTAGAAGGATATTATGCCACAACTAGATTGCCAGAGCTAGATCTTCCTCTAGCACTTGTGGTGGTAGTCGAGAAGCTTGCAGAATACAAGAACCGAATCGTTGATAAATGGGCCAATGAATACCGAACCTTAGATTGGAAGGAGATTCGGGAGCTCACGTCGTGGAAAGGACAACCATTATTCATGGAAGTGTTCTCAACAAATACAACTAAACCAGGAGAGACAGCCTTTCTTGGAGAAACTGCTGCTCCTCCCCTACGAGAGTTCATTAGAGAGGGACCCTCAACATCAAAGTGGACCATTGCAAGTAGCCCAACTCTAGCACCAAGATATTATCCTACACCAAAAGTACGACCACAGATCACACCACAACAACGTTTCTCTCACTATGACAATCGGAGGGTAGGGGAGCCAACTCGGCCTCCCATAAATGCACCTCTTGAAATGCAGGTAACAAGATCTTTAGAGGGGGTTGGTGAGGTAGGTAATAGGGAACCCACACCAATTTAAGATGCATGTGGACCATCTTACCAAAGAGAGGAACAATTCCCACTGAGAGTGTGAGGTCGTAGGCCCTATGATGAGTATTCAAGACAAGTAAGGCCATCAACTCTTCAGAAACTGGTAAAGAAGTACGAAGGGTCGGGAGATCCATATGACCATGTAGCAGCATTTAGCAAGTTCTTATGCTCTCAAAGTATATTAGTTATCCCTAGTGGTAACTACCTCTTAGGTATGGGCTAAGTGCTAGGATTAATAAAAAATTTACGAAAATCATGCCCTAAAAAATATATACAAGTGAATCGAGACATGACGTGTCTACAGCCATGTGGAATGCTTGGTAGGACCTTGGGTTGTCTTAGCACCTCAGGGCCGATGCCTTGGTTTCCATGGGGTGAACACTGACGTCTAAAAGATTAAGAAAAAACCTTCAAGGACTCTATCGCCTTGATAGATGCTGGTAGGACTCTGGGGTACGTTATGGGCCCTCGAGACCAATGCCCTCATCTTCATGGGATACTCCTTATGTCAAAAAGAAAGAAAAGGGTCTATCACCCTTGAGATACTTAGCGGCCTTTAGATTCTCTTGGCGGAGGTCTCATTGGGCATTGCTTGGGTCTCATTGGGCATTGCTTGGGTCTCATTGGGATGGAACCTTCCTCTTTATCATCTTTTACACACACACACCAAAAAAAAAGGGTCCAATCACCTTTGCTCATATTAGGCATAAAGTAAGATACGATTGCCCAAATTTAGAGAGGCATCCCAATCTAAACCGTGGGTATAAACCTTGAACTTTATAAATGTGTATATCTCTTGAAAAATCAAATATGCATAAGGGATCTTTCACATATCCCAATAAATATTTATATCGATAATAAATATAGACTATGCCTAAAATAAAATAATGGCATGCATTGTCATGGGGAGTGTTTTTGGTGAGCATTTTTGAGCGAGCGCTTTTTGGGAATCGGCCGAGCGGATTCCAAAAAGATACCCTACCCCATGCAGAGAGAGGGGTGCGAAGCAAGTTGCAGAGAGCAACATGAAATAATTATTTGAGAAGGAGAGGGCGATAATGAGGAGTTACCAAAGTGACATTTGGTGTCATTAGGTTGTGGTAACTCAAGAATGTTATCATCAAAGTCAATGGGACTAGTTTGTAGCAATCCTCAGCAATGTTGGCTTTGCCAACAACAAGTAGTCCTGCATCCTCGTATCTCTTACTCCCCTATGGGAGCATGATAGCAATTGCTCATCTCTTAATTCAAACTTAGTTAGCTTCTTATGGGGTAAGAGATCGTGATTTTTCTTAAAACTTTTGTTTTGATCCAAGCCATCTAGTGATCACCTACTAGGGTCTCTTGTTGACACCATTCATTCAAATGAACTATAAAGATGCTATCAAATTTATAAACCCTAATAGAATTGACAATTGAAACCATAGATAGATGATTAAGAATAAATATCAAAGAAACTCTAATTCAAGCAAGTCACGTAAATCAAATGCAATTTAACTTTTAAACCCAATATTCAATCAAGAGGTAGAGTTAAAGGAGAATACCTTATTCTTTTTTCTTGTAAAGGGGGAGTTGATGTTAGAGTTTGACCTTGGTTTTATAACCTTGATTAGGGATGTCCACCCCTTAAATTTACCTACCAATTTAAGTCTTCAATTTCTTCATGAGTTGATGATTCTAAGTCCCCATCTCCATATTACTTGATAATCTCCACAATTTTTACAAGTTTTATCACTTTATTGCTTTAGTAGCCACCAAGACATGTGGAAAAAGTTTATTTATTGGTTTACTTTATAATTCTGGGCTGATTAGTAACTACCTCCATTGAGGTGGGACTTGAGGGTGAAAATTTTGGATTCTCCGACTGATTTTCCTTTTTTAAATTTCTCATTTCGTCAAGATTAGCTACCTCATTATTTCTATAAATAAATCTTGATTGGTTATTAAGGTTATGAGGGTCATCAATACTTAGTTAAGTCCACTATAGAAGGGTTAATTTGATAGTCAAGAGGAATTTATATTGGATATTGGGAATTTATCACAGGGAGGTTGCAAGATGAGGGTACTCACTTTCGTTCACTCTCTCTAAAATTGGGACATCCATGCATCTCGGGCGGAGTACCTCGATCGTGATAGCGTCGTGAATTAAAACACGACACGTGCCTCCCAAGCCTAAATCGACATATCTCGATCGAGATGCCAACTAATGCCACGCTAGCAGGTCCCCGGGTTTCCAGTCATCATCCATGTCACCATTACATGTCACTACCACCACATTATCTAGATCGAGATATCTATGCCACTCGGATCCACATCAGGGCCACGCTGTATCCCCCTAGGCATATTTGACTAGCACATATCCATCGTCCACGTATGTCCATGTATCTCGAACGAGAAATTAAAATCAAATCGCGACCATTCATTGTTCGAGGTAAAGGGATACAATCTCCACCGTCCACGTATCTCGAACGAGATATTGAGATCCAATCTCCACCGTCCAAATAGCTCGTTCGAGATACAGACATACAATCTCCACCGTCCAAATATCTCGTTTGAGATACGTAGATGCAATCTCCACCGTCCAAATATCTCGTTCGAGTTATAGAGACGCAATCTCTACCGTCCATTTAGGTATGTTGGAAGATGCGATCTCAGCCGTTTAAATATCTCGATCGAGGTATATAATGAATCTCAACCGTCGACATACCTTGGTCATGGTAATGACTTTAAATCATAGCCGTCCATGTATCTCGAACGAGATAGTAATATCAAATCTTAGCCGTCGATCCTTCACCAACGAGATAGTAATATCAAATCTTAGCCGTCGATCCTTCACCAACCCTAAAATATCTCGTTCGAGTTATAGAGACGCAATCTCTACCGTCCATTTAGGTACGTTGGAAGATGCGATCTCAGCCGTTTAAATATCTCGATCGAGGTATATAATGAATCTCAACCGTCGACATACCTTGGTCGTGGTAATGACTTTAAATCATAGCCGTCCATGTATCTCGAACGAGATAGTAATATCAAATCTTAGCCGTCGATCCTTCACCAACGAGATAGTAATATCAAATCTTAGCCGTCGATCCTTCACCAACCCTAAAATTAAGTGTGTATCTTGGCCGTATGTTTCACTAACCCTAAAATCCAGAGCGTTAATCTTGCAAACCCTAAATTGCATGATTAATCGAACCTCGATCGAGGTTATAAAATCGAAAAACCTTTTTTTTGCCTCATTGTCAGAAGTCGTTTTCACTCTCCTTGCTCTCTTGATTTGGATTAGCATTAGTGGACCCATTAGCTTTGTTTTATAGCTTCATTAGTGCTACTTAGCACTAAGCATTAGACCCTTCACATTAGACCCTTCACATTGGACCTTTGTGTTAGGCTTAGGTTTTAGCATGGAGTCACACGAGGAGGGCCACGAGGAGGGCCGCTCATCTATTGTGGACCTCATCGCGGAGATAGACCGCGAGTTAGCGGCTATCCGTAGGAGTGCTAGAGACACACCGTCTACATTACATATTGTGGCACAGACTTGGAGGCGATGCTTCCGTCCCTTCATAGCCTTCACGATATTGTTTATGTAGATGAGTGGATAGCCCACCATCGCACTGCTCCTGTGTCACATGGCCTGACATATCATCAGGTCTGTGATCTTGCTCCGATTAGGGATGGAGCCTACTTAGATCTTTTCCTCAATAGTCGTGGGATGAGGCCTGGGGGGCGGGCAAGCCCCTTACTATTTCGCGGTGTTCGCATCCTCGTATGGCGGCACATATCTATAGTCGATATGTTGCCGCATATGGGAGGATGCCGAACAACCGCCAGATTCCCATATACTTCGCAAAGCAATTATATGCGGAGTTTGTCTTAGGGGAGGAGGTGGATTACACTAGCCATCGGCCGGGTGGTGGTGCTGGCCGAGGCCGTCTCTAGGACCAGGGTAGGCGGCCTCCACCAGCCCTTCGTGTAGCTCCTACTACAGATCCTTCATTTGTGCCTCTGTTGATAGTAGAGGCTCTTGGCACCCAGGTCGGCATCGACGTACGGAGTACCACGGAGAGCATCCAACACGTGGTGCGCCTGTTCTCACGATCGATACCGATGATGACAGATGTCGAGGTATTTACATATTTATTACTTCTTAAGTTTTTTTAGTCATTTATTTACATGTTTATATGTACTTTTCTATATTTTTACATGAGCGGCATGGTTGATTGTGTCACGTAGGGTCCCACACCTACCATTGAGAGACTCACTCAGGAGTTGGTAGAGGCGAGAGCGGAGATTGACCGCCTTAGAGCTGCATTACAGACGGCAGAGGAGGCAGGCAGACGGCAGGCACAGCATCTGAGAGAGTCCGACATCTAGCAGGTAGGTTTCTCTTGCACGTAAAAGAGTTATAATTAAGGTCCTAAGTTATAAATTTCTTTAAGTAATACCTAATGAGAGAGACTAATCAATTATTTTTATGCTTTACTTTTTTGCGTAAGCTCAGACCGAGGTAGAGAGCTCTAGAGCTGAGGCACAGCATCACCAGATTATGGAGCGGATTGCCCAGCATAGGGCAGAGCAGTTGATGCTGCATGTTCAAGAGTTTCGCAGATCCTCGGACGTGAGAGTGCCTTACCTACCTTTATATCCACGGCCTGTTTTACAGAGGTTTTTCGATAACCTCTCCCTCAGGATGCACCACCCTTCCTACGTGATGCATGCCGCGCATTATGTATCGAGGACATTGATACTACTGGTGGATATGCCCTGGGATGTGGACATTTTTTCCATTTGTCTCGCATCACCCAAGAGCTAGTACAGTTCTCAGCATGCCCCTCTTGCCGTGCACGCGTCGACCTAGCGACATACAGAGTTTTGGGCATTGATGATCTTCACCCAGGCCTTGTTCGAGTAGATGCTAGGACTGGCAGGCCTATTGATTTTACATCAGCTATTGACTTGGGACTCGATGCCTTCGATGATAGAGATCAGGCGCCTGAGGTGCCTCCAGAGATTGAGTGGAGCTCACATGAGCTTGATGGATACCAAAGAGTCCTACATGAGAGCTAGATCACAACATATGAGCGCGTGGGGGGTGCTGGTCCTAGTGGCACCTCGGGTGATGGTGCTAGCAGCAGTGCTGCTTCTCATGAGCAGCGTGTCCTTACACAGCAGAGGAGCTTACACGAGCAGAGTGGAAGACACATACCATTGCAGATTATAGATTTTGGGTTTACAGACAGAGACGTCTTGCATTAGCATGACGTAGAGAGAGAGAGAGGGCTATAGCAGCTTTTGGGACTCATGAGCTCCCGAGTACACCGGCACCAGCTCACGATCCTGCCTTTGAGGCAGACCTCCCCAAAGACATTCAATGACCCCCGCAGCCAGCACAGCCTCCTCAACGTGCACAGCAGCCTCGACGCGCATGTCGACCGGCAGTTAGAGATGACGATTTTGATTGGGTTACTGTTGATAGTGACTAAAATCAGACTAGCTGGGTTAGCTCACTTACATTGTACTTAGATTTATGGGCAATGACTAACCTCAGACTAGCTGGGGTAGCTCATACTCATTCTGATGTACTTATGTTTATATCGTTATGAGTTTTTTCATTATTAAGTATCATTACATTTTAGTTGATGTTCTTGATTTTATTATATTTTTTAACACTTTGGCTATCATATTGTTTGTTGAAAATCTCCATGCCATCGTACCCAAACATGCTCCGATGGGGACCAAACTTTGCAAGCATGTGGGGGGGACCCACCCCCACATGCTTGCAAAGTTTGGTCACAATCAGAGCATGTTTGGATTGGTAATTAGCGCCCAGTTCGGATTTTTCAAGTCTCTTGGTGCTTAAGAGGCCATGGAAAATCCGGGCCTTCTTCATACCATCGTACCCAAACATGCTCCGATGGGGACCAAAATTTGCAAGCATGGGGGGGGACCCACCCCCACATGCTTGCAAAGTTTGGTCATAATCGGAGCATGTTTGGATTGGTAATTAGTGCCCAGTGCGGATTCTTCAAGTCTCTTGGTGCTTAAGAGGCCATGGAAAATCCGGGCCTTCCCCATACCATCGTACCCAAACATGCTCCGATGGGGACCAAACTTTGCAAGCATGTGGGGGGGACCCACCCCCACACGCTTGCAAAGTTTGGTCACAATCAGAGCATGTTTGGATTGGTAATTAGTGCCCAGTGCGGATTTTTCAAGTCTCTTGGTGCTTAAGAGGCCATGGAAAATCCGGGCCTTCCCCATACCATTGTATGCTCCGATGGGGACCAAACTCTGCACAAGCGTGTGGGGGGACTCACCCCCACACGCTTGCAAAGTTTGGTCACAATCGGAGCATGTTTGGATTGGTAATTAAGCAGATTTTTCAAGTCTCTTGGTGCTTAAGAGGCCATGGAAAATCCGGGCCTTCCCCATACCATCGTACCCAAACATGCTCCGATGGGGACCAAACTTTGGAAGCATGTGGGAGGGACCCACCCCCACATGCTTGCAAATTTTGGTTACAATTGAAGCATGTTTGGATTAGTAATTAGCGCCCAATCCGGGTTTTTAAAGTCTCTTGGGTGCTTAAGAGGCCATGGAAAATCCGGGCCTTCCCCATACCATTATACCCAAACATGCTCCGATGGGGACCAAACTTTGCAAGCATCTGGGGGAGACCCACCCCCACACGCTTGCAAAGTTTAGTCACAATCGGAGCATGTTTGGATTGGTAATTAGCGCCCAGTGTAGATTTTTCAAGTCTCTTGGTGCTTAAGAGACCATGGAAAATCCGGGCCTTCCCCATACCATCGTACCCAAACATGCTCCGATGGGGACCAAACTTTGCAAGCATGTGGGGGGACCCACATGCTTGCAAGCATGTGGGGGGGACCCACCCCCACACGCTTGCAAAGTTTGGTCACAATTGGAGCATGTTTGGATTGGTAATTAGCGCCCAGTGCGGACTTTTCAAGTCTCTTGGTGCTTAAGAGGCCATGGAAAATCCGGGCCTTCCCCATACCATCGTACCCAAACATGCTCCGATGGGGACCAAACTTTGCAAGCATGTCGGGGGCACCCACCCCCTCATGCTTGCAAAGTTTGGTAACAATCAGAGCATGTTTGGATTGGTAATTAGCGCCCAATGCGGATTTTTCAAGTCTCTTGGTGCTTAAGAGGCCAAGGAAAATCCGGGCCTTCTCCATACCATCGTACCCAAACATGCTCGGATGGGGACTAAACTTTGCAAGCATGTGAGGGAGACCCACATGCTTGCAAAGTTTGGTCATGTGAGGGGGACCCACCCCCACACGCTTGCAAAGTTTGGTCACAATCAAAGCATGTTTGGATTGGTAATTAGCGCCCAGTGCGGATTTTTAAGTCTCTTGGTGCTTAAGAGGCCATGGAAAATCCGGGCCTTCCC
This sequence comes from Cibotium barometz, assembly GCF_041138505.1. NCBI lineage: Eukaryota > Viridiplantae > Streptophyta > Polypodiopsida > Cyatheales > Cibotiaceae > Cibotium > Cibotium barometz. Next base: position 17,032,002 of record NC_141101.1, read on the forward strand.
CATACCATCGTACCCAAACATGCTCCGATGGGGACCAAACTTTGCAAGCATGTGGCGGGGGACTCATCCCCACATACTTGCAAATTTTGGTCCCAATCGGAGCATGTTTGGATTAGTAATTAGCGCCCAGTCCGGGTTTTTAAAGTCTCTTGGGTGCTTAAGAGGCCATGGAAAATCCGGGCCTTCCCCATACCATCGTACCCAAACATGCTCCGATGGGGACCAAACTTTGCAAGCATGTGGGGGGGACCCACCCCCACAGGCTTGCAAAGTTTGGTCACAATCGGAGTATGTTTGGATTGGTAATTAGCGCCCAGTTTGAATTTTTCAAGTCTCTTGGTGCTTAAGAGACCATGGAAAATCCGGGCATTCCCCATACCATCGTACCCAAACATGCTCCGATATGGGGACCAAACTTCGCAAGCATGTGGGGGAGACCCACCCCACACGCTTGCAAAGTTTGGTCACAATCAGAGCATGTTTGGATTGGTAATTAGCGCGCGCCCAGTGCAGATTTTTCAAGTTGTGCTGAAGAGGCCATGGAAAATCCGGGCCTTCCCCATACCATCGTACCCAAACATGCTCCGATGGGGACCAAACTTTGCAAGCATGTCGGGGGACCCACCCCCCGACATGCTTGCAAATTTTGGTAATAATCGGAGCATGTTTGGATTGGTAATTAGCGCCCAATGCGGATTTTTCAAGTCTCTTGGTGCTTAAGAGGCCATGGAAAATCCGGGCCTTCCCCATACCATCGTACCCAAACATGCTCCGATGGGGACTAAACTTTGCAAGCATGTGAGGGGGACCCACCCCCACACGCTTGCAAAGTTTGGTCACAATTGGAGCATGTTTGGATTGGTAATTAGCGCCCAGTGTGGATTTTTCAAGTCTCTTGGTGCTTAAGAGGCCATGGAAAATTCGGGCCTTCCCCATACCATCGTACCCAAACATGCTCCGATGGGGACTAAACTTTGCAAGCATGTGGGGCGGGACCCACCCCCACACGCTTGCAAAGGTTGGTCACAATTGGAGCATGTTTGGATTGGTGATTAGCGCCCAATGCATATTTTTCAAGTCTCTTGGTGCTTAAGAGGCCATGGAAAATCCGGGCCGTCCTTATACCATCGTACCCAAACATGCTCCGATGGGGACCAAACTTTGCAAGCATGTGGGGGGGGACCCACCCCCACACGCTTGCAAAGTTTGGTCACAATCGGAGCATGTTTGGATTGGTAATTAGCGCCCAGTGCGGATTTTTCAAGTCTCTTGGTGCTTAAGAGGCCATGGAAAATCCGGGCGCTCCCATACCATCGTATCCAAACATGCTCCGATGGGGACCAAACTTTGCAAGCATGTGGGGGAGACCCACTCCCTCATGCTTGCAAAGTTTGGTTACAATCGGAGCATGTTTGGATTGGTAATTAGCGCCCAGTGCGGATTTTTCAAGTCTCTTGGTGCTTAAGAGGCCATGGAAAATCCGGGGCTTCCCCATACTATCAAACCCAAACATGCTCCGATGTGGGGACTAAACTTTGCAAGCATGTGGGGGGGACCCACCCCCACACGCTTGCAAAGGTTGGTCACAATCGGAGCATGTTTGGATTGGTAATTAGCGCCCAGTGCGGATTCTTCAAGTCTCTTGGTGCTTAAGAGGCCATGGAAAATCCGGGCCTTCCCCATACCATCGTACACAAACATGCTCCGATGGGGACCAAAATTTGCAAGCGTGTGGGGGGGACCCACCCCCACACGCTTGCAAAGTTTGGTCACAATCAGAGCATGTTTGGATTGGTAATTAGCGCCCAGTGCGGATTTTTCAAGTCTCTTGGTGCTTAAGAGACCATGGAAAATCCGGATGGTGGTTCAAACAAAGAAGAGAAGTGTAGAGACATGGTTCATCAACCCTTAGTAGACTGAAATATCGTTAGTGTGTCCACTTCTCCTTTTGTTATAAAGGCCATGTACTTGGGCACTGATTGCAATGCTCAAACAACAAGGAAACAATAGATCCAAAGGAAGGTATCTTCCTTGTTTTATAGAACTTTCTCTGATATTTGAAAGATTTTATGTCTCTTGTGTACAAGTTTTGATGCCATAAGTTTGTATTCTTATTTAGTTTTTTGGGGATTTAGGTGAGGGCTATTCTAGGAAAATTGCTCTAAAGCCAAAGCGTAGAGGAGGTGCTTGGTCAGTAGGCCTTGTTGTGATAGCCTTAGCTAGAGGGGGTGCACCTCAAAATCAATTGTTGATATTCCAAAAAGGAATGGGATAGATGATGATTTGTCCATTGGTCACTTGGAGTGACACATAATTATTTGGATGATGATGGTTGGGCACTAGTGTTTTGTGCTTTTAATAGCATTATAGAGAGACATTATACAGGTTTATCTTGAAATCTATGAACTCCATATATTTTGAGCATATTGGTGATGTAGTTATTCCAATAAGTTTTTTTCTCATCTTGTATTTGTTAAAATTATCAAGGAGAATTATATGGAGCGAGAACTCATTTTATAGGTAGAAATATCATCATTTATTTATTGTTGACTCGAGTGGATCGAGACATGGGATACATACTTACGAAAGTAGGAAAGATTCCACGATTGTGTGTTTAGGAGGAAACATGCATTGGGAAGTCTATTGCCCCCTCTTTTCCTAGAGCATGCATTGGGAATTCTACTGCACTCTCCTTTCCCATGCTGCATTTCCCTACTACTTGCCTTCTTCGAAGCATTGTATGCATGGAAAAAAGGATGCTCATCATGGAGGATGTAAAGGCCAATCTCTCTTATGGATATTCTTTGTCCTGTATGAAAAGATGCAGGGGAGAAGAGAGCTTGAGCTCTTGCAAGCACACTCACACTCACACTCACAAAACCCTAATAGAGAACACACAAGGTGAGAGGCTGAAAATCTTTTTCTTCTTCACTCAACACTCACACTCACAAAACCCTAATAGAGAACACACAAGGTGAGAGGCTGAAAATCTTTTTCTTCTTCACTCAACACTCAACACACCATATACAAAGATAAGAGTACACACATATGAAAAGGTGAGAGGCTGAAAATCTTTTTCTTCTTCACTCTCAACACTCAACACACCATATACAAAGATAAGAGTACACACATATGAAAAGGTACTCAACCAAATACATACTAGGGTTCTCTAGAGTGTGAACCCAACTAAATGAGTTGGCGCTATAACTATGCCAGTCTCTAGAATGGCTGTCACACAGCCTGTCATCCCACTGGCCGCATATCACCCATGATCTCACCAACCATGCCAGTGGTGTAAGTGTGGGGCCTATCTCCCAGGCGGGTCATCAGTGTCCACCGCCTCACTAGACGAGGTCGATATCTCAACACTCCCCCTCGAGCTCAACTCCATCTCATGTACACCAAGCAAAGCCCTGAATCTATGGAGCTTCCTGGTACCCAATGCTTTGGTAAAGATGTCAGCTACCTGATCCTGTGTGCTGACATAAACAAGGTCAACGTCTCTTGCCAAGACCTTCTCTCTGACAAAATGATAGTGGACCTCTATATGCTTCGTGCGAGCATGAAAAACTAGGTTCCTGGCCAACTGTATACTGCTAATGTTGTCACAGAAAATGATAACTTGTCTATCCACTGATAGACCCAAATCTGCAAGTAGGTTTCTCAACCAAGCTACCTCACATGCTGATAGACCCAAATCTGCAAGTAGCTTTCTCAACCAAGCACCTCTGTACTCGGCCTCTATGTACTGGATAGAGCAACCGTAGGCTCTTCTTGCTGCTCCAAGTCAGAGCAGCACTCCCCAAAGAAAACATGAAGCCACTAGTAGATCTTCTATCTGAGATACTACCAGCCCAATCAGCATCTGTGTACCCATGTACACATATCTCTGTCCCAGTTTCATAAAATAGTCCACAATGCAAAGTAGACCTCACATACCTCAGTATGCATCTCAATGCATCCAAATGCAGCTTCCGAGGAACCTGCATAAACTGACTTACCAGCCCAACAGCATAGCTCAAATCTGGCCTGGTGATCGTCATGTAGATCAAGTTGCCTACTATGCGCCTATACATAGTAGGATCCTCCAAAATCTCTCTTGAATCTGCACTCAACTTGCCATTCTGATCCAATGGCTTTGAGATAGGCTTACAGCCTGTCATACCATACTTGGACAACATGTCCAAGCCATACTATCTCTGCAGTAGTAATCCAATACCATGTGGTGACCTAATCACCTCAATGCCCAAGAAATATCTGAGCTCCCTCAGATCCTTCATCTCAAACTTTTGTCTAAGGAAGATCTTTACATCAAAGATCTTTGCATCATGGTCCCCTATAATGATCAAGTCATCTACATAGATGACAATAAGCACAACCCCTCTATCACCGTGTCTCACATACAACAAGAAATCTGCATTGGCTACATGAAAGCCAATAGTGACAAGATATTCAAAAATTTTGTCAGACCATGCTCTTGGTGCTTGTTTTAAGCCATACAAGGCTTTTTTCAACCTACAAATATGCTCGGGGTGACTCACATCCTCATAACCAGGTGGCTGCAACATACACACCTCTTCCTGTAAATCTCCATGCAAGAATGCATTCTTTACATCCATCTGATAAAGACCATTGCTTTGACGCAGCCACTGCTATCACAACTCCTCTCACTGTTGCCATCTTGGCAACTGGGTTGAAAGTCTCCTCATAATCAATGCCATATGTCTGCGCATATCCTTTGGCTACCAATCTAGCCTTATACCTGTTTATGCTTCCATCACTGTTATGTTTTACTTTGTACACCCACTTGCATCCAATGGCTTTCTTGCCTTTAGGCAGTTGCACTAAATCCCAAGTCTCATTTCCATATAGTGCATCCATCTCCTTATCCATAGCTTTCTCCCAACACACATTTCCAAACAACCTCATCAATGCATGTGGACTCTACAACCTGCACAACTTTTGCCATGTATGCATAGTGATGTGCCACATACCCATCATAGGTAAACCTCTGCACAAGATTCTTCACTCTCCCAGATCTTCGCAGCTTTGCATTCATGGCTTCCATAGCCTTCTTTAAACCAGGTGTTCTCATAGCTGGGATCCCAAGCTCCTCATCAACAAGGCTCATCTCTAAGCCACTAGACTCTCCATCAACATGAGAATGCCCTGCAGAAATGTCAGGCATACTAAGGGGCTCAACCACTTTCTCTTTGCCTTTATGTGATGTACTAATCACATTTGCAGGACTAGTATTATGACACAGCCTGCCACTCCATGGTCTATCAAACTGAACCACTAGATGAGGACTCACTTTACATATTTCCCTGTTTGCTTTTCAACCATAACTCTGAAATTCTGAAAGTGAGTGAACACCTCACTCTTCTCCTTCATGAAGTATACCCACACTTTCCTCATTGGAGAAGTACTCATTGGAGAAGTACTCTCCCCCTCCATCTGACCTTAGGCACTTTACATATATCCTTGTTTGCTTTTCAACCATAACTCTGAAATTTTGAAAGTGAGTGAACACCTCACTCTTCTCCTTCATGAAGTATACCCACACTTTCCTTGTGTGGTCATCAATAAATGTCATATAATACTTGCAGCCTCCCATAGACATGGTCTTCGTAGGACCCCATACATCTGAATGCACAACATCTAGTGCATTTCTGGTCACATATCTATTATGTGGAAATACATGCTTTGTTTGTTTTCCAAATTGGCATGCTTCACATATTCTCTGCATACCTTCAACTTTAAACTTTGGCAGTCCTGTCACAATTCCTTTAGTCTGCATAGACTTCATTCTCTGCACATTCACATGTCCAATTATTTTATGCCAAATGTCTGTGTCTGCAACAATTCTTCAACCATTTGCAAACATCGCAGCACTCACTTCAGGCATGTTTACATTCAGCGTAAACATTCTGCCCACTCTGTTGCCTTTTGCAACCAACCTGCACTTGTCTTTAAAGTCTTCAACATAACAACCATCGGGGTTAAACCAAACCTGCAAACCCTGCTCCCAACTGAAACTAGATTCTTTGTTATGTTCGAAACATGAAGTACATCTGCAAGGTACTTCACTTTGCCATCCTACATAGACAATGGCACATCTCCAACATGGACAATTGGATGAGCAGTGTCATCCCTTGTTTCCACAAAACCTGGCCTTTTAAGGTTTTTCATCTCCTTGAACCACTCCCCATGACTTGTCATGTGGTTTGAAGCACCTGAATCAACGTACCATACATCATCTTTATGTGCTGCTTCAACATTTTCAGACATGGCATTAACGACATGCTGCATAACAAATTTTATTATCCTCATTGTTTCTGCTCGAGCATGCATAGTTGTTTTGCTGCAATTTCCCATTTTGCATGTCAGCCCCTGCTTCTTATAACAATCTGCCTGCACATGTCCAGGCTTGCCACAATAAAAGCATCCACGTGTATCATTATACTGTCTTTGCCAATTTCCACGACCTCTTTGACTCCCCCTGCCTCTGAATTGGCCTCTTCCACATGCGTGTTGTTGTTGTTGTTGTTGTGAATTATGGGACTGTTGTTGTTGTTGCTGATTCTGATTACCTGTTCGGCCACCTCCTCTACCTTATCCACGGCCTCCTCTACCTCATCCTCTTCTTGAACTTGTGTAGAAGGCCTGTTGCTCTGAACTGTTTTTGTTTTGTGAAGACTGTTGATCTTCACCCAAGCTCTTCTCTTCTATAATCAACATAGACACCAAATCTGTGAAATTGGGAATGTTTTCTCGAGTCTGAATAGACGTCTTGAATGCATTGTATTGTGACCCAAGACCACACGTAGACAGACTTCCACCTTATCATCATCTACTAAAACACCAATAGATGCAAGGGATTCCATAATACCCTTTATCTTCAATGCATAGTCATTCACAGACATACTCTTTTTCTCCACAGTATGAAGTTCATTCTTTAACTGTATCTTTTGTGCCTTGGTATTCGTTTTATAGAGTTTTACCAAGGTGTCCCATGCCTCCTTGGGGGACTTGGCGTCTTGTATATGCCCAATCATGGTGTCCTGTATACTGATTGAGAGCCAATACATAACTTTTCTGGCTCCTTGGTTCCAATCCTTAAACTCTTTCACATCTGCAGCAATCGGATTGATCTCTGGTATCTCCGGTGCCTCTTCATGCTCACGTTCTATGTAGTCCCAAAACCCTTTCCCATCAAGAAATTCATCAACCTGAACCTCCAAGCATGGAAGTTGTTCTTATCAAGCTTCTCAGCAACAATTTGGTTTATGCCATCATTTGACATCTTGCCAGACACACAAATTTACCAGAAACAGCACTCTTGTTTGTCCTGCATAAACTGCTGTATTTTCTCCAGCGGTACTGTAGTGCACTCAAATGTCACAACCAGTGACATTTAAGTGCACTGTGGTTTGTCCTGCACAAACTGCTATATTTTTTGCAGCAGTACTGTAGTACACTCAAATGTCACCAGTGACCTCAATGTGCAAACATACACCCAATGGCAACTGTTGACTTCCTTACAGCACACACAGTGTCTGCACAGCCAATCTGTCTTCCTATAGTTCTTAAAACAGAGTTCTGCAGAGAATCGATGACTTACCCGCAGTGCTCGAAATCGCCCAGTTTTTGTAAAACGGAGGTCCTGACGCGCCCGAAACGCGTTTTAGGCCCAAAAAATTTTGTGCGATAGGACAATATAGTTGCCCTATAGCTTTACTCCTACAAAGAAATCTCCTCACAATCAGAGATCGTTTGCCGGTGCCTCCCATAGAGCTCCGACAAGGGTGTAGTCGCCAACACAAATAGGGAAGAGTAGTTGAAGCTCTTATCCTAGTACCGCTTCCTGTGCTTTTCTTGCTTGCAGCTAAGCCCTAGCATGAACCAGGCTCTGATACCATGAAAAGATGCAGGGGAGAAGAGAGCTTGAGCTCTTGCAAGCGCACTCACACTCACAAAACCCTAATAGAGAACACACAAGATGAGAGGCTGAAAATTTTCTTCTTCTTCACTCAATACACCATATACAAAGATAAGAGTACACACATATGAAAAGGTACTCAACCAAATACATACTAGGGTTCTCTAGAGTGTGAACCCAACTAAATGAGCTGGCGCTATAACTATGCCAGTCTTTAGAATGGCTGTCACACAGCCTATCATCCCACTGGCCGTATATCACCCATGATCTCACCCATGATCTCACCCATGATCTCACCAACCATGCCAGTGGTGTAAGTGTGGGGCCTATCCCCCAGGTAGGTCATCAGTGTCCATCGCCTCACTAGACGAGCTCGATATCTCAACACTATAGACGGATGTGTGCTAGAACATTGTTGTGGGATGGCTTGAGTCTTGAGTCTTGAGAGCCTACAATCCTATGCACCGTAGTTATCTCGTGTTGACTTTGACAAGGAGGTAGTATGCAGTTGCACCTACATCCTCTGGTTGTATCTATTATGTCACATGATCTTGTACATTCTATGATTACATCTAGTGTGTTGTTGATTATGTGGTATGTAGGTAATTCATGATTGTGTGCAATTTATGATAACATCTATGGCTGATTTCGGTGCTATCCCCATTACTTCTTTTGCTTTGAGAGGTGGAGGATATTGATACATGAGGCTGAGCAATGGATTGGTGAGTGGTTTTATTTAGGACATACATGTTTATGAGTCTTTGTAGGGTTTAGGGTTGTTGAATTTTTGGTTTACGACGCAAAGGCTATGGCTACGTCAGAACTCAATGTAGGAGCTAAGAGGCTATGGCTAGGTAAATGTCAACAAAAGCTCTTAATATAGGAACTAATAGGTTGAGAAAGCAAGCATCCATGTCAAAAGATCTTGATATAGAAACTAAGAGGTTATGGCTAAGTCGATGTCAAAAGCTCTTTTAATATAGGAACTAATAGGTTGAGAAGCAAGCATCCATGTCAAAAGCTCTTAATATAGAAACTAAGAGGCTATGGCTAAGTCGATGTCAAAAGCTCAAAAGCTCTTAATATAGGAACTAATAGGTTGAGAAGCCAGCATTCATGTCAAAAGCTCTTGATATAGAAACTAAGAGGATGAGAAGCAAGTATCCATGTCTCTTCATTGATGATGAGATGGAGAAGTAAGAAGGAATCATGCCTTTTCTTTTTTTTGCATTTGGACAAAGTTCCTATTTTGATCCACTTATATACAGACATAGCCTTACATAGTTCTAAAGTAAAGTTTGGATGCTCATATCTATAATGTGGGAGTACTTTGTTAGACATATAGGTGGCACCCCATATTCATGCAATTTTTTGTACTAGCTAGTGTTTACGGTTATGTAATTGTGGATTATCTTTTTTCTATACTGGGTGGTTTTTTGGATCTTGGAGAAGCACCCCTATACTTATGTAATTTTTGTAATGGCTTCTTATGGCAATGTAATCGAGAAGAGATCGATAAGCACCCCTATACTTATGTAATTTTTGTGCTAGCTACTTATGGTTATGTAATCGAGAAGCACCCCTATACTTCTATAGTTTTTAGGATCTTGCAGAAGCACCCCTATACTTATGTAATTTTTGTACTAATTACTGCTTATGGTTATGTAATAAAGCTATCTAGATATCAATGCACTTCTCAATGAGATGTTGCATTTTTTGGAAAGTTTAGTACAAGTCTATAGATCTATGTAGGACATGACAAACTATGCTATTTATGTGAAATACATCTTTTTGATGTCTAGATCAATTGATCATTGTTGTCTTTAACATGCTCCATTCTTTAATTACTATCCTTTTGATGTTTGGATTAACTGATCATTGTCTTTAACATGGTCCACTCTTTAAGTACTATCTATGACATGTATTATATAGTTATTATATTTTTTATTGATAATTATTAGGAGGCAAATAATTTCTCTCTCCCTCTCTCACTCGCTCTCCTACAAAATCTCAAAGACATGCACTCTCCACTGTAACGCTCTCTCCACATGAGTATATCTCTCACCCCCCCTCTTTGTCTCTCCTTCTTATGCACACACATATGCATATTATGAGGTCATTTCATAGTGTCGCATTTGAGTTTAAATATTCATTGTGGGCATGAGGCTTGTTGGTGGATCTTTGGCCACCATACGAGAGTGGACGCGTACATTTTGTATAAACACATTCATGTTGCTTGCCCTCTTCCCCTCACTCTCTCATACTACCCTTCTTGAATGTGTTGAGTTTAAAATCAGAGAGTTAAACTATATAGAGCTCAAAGCATGATGTAATCACCAATGTAGGTTATATTTTATAGTTTTGTAGCAAAACCATGTTGTGTGGCTAGGCCCAAACCTTGAAGATTTGGCAACAATAGAGAATCTAAATACTGCCCAAATCTCAAAAGCTCGAAGTTGGGTGGAAGCTCGCCAAGGGGACAAACCTAGAGTAGAGGAGGCTCACATCTTCTACATATATCAGCTTTATAGCGATGAGGGGACCTAGAGTAGAGGAGGCTCACATCTTCTACATATCAGCTTTATAGCGATGAGGGGGGACTTTTATGTACCTTAAAATGGGCCTCCTCCATTCTTGCAAGATGTACAAGGAGAGGCCCTTCAAGGCCTGTAGCCATGCCAGTTGCCTCTAGCCTGAGAAATGCCTATTGTGAGGATGACCATATACCTTTTGGTCTCCTCGTCCCCATGAACTCTTAGGGAGTTTGCATCTCCATTGGCCACAACCAACTACTTCTTCCAAAGCACACTTTAAGGCCTTTTAGTGTGGGGAATTATTGGGTCAGATTTAAAGGCTTATCAGAAACCTCTTATGGGATGGTAGTGATGGATCAAAGGTGGATAAAAGGGAAGGTATTTAACCAAAAATGGCCAAAAAAAAAAGTCTTAACATTGTCTTGAAAAGTAGATACTGTTTTATTTTTATTTATTTATTTATTTTTGGGGAGGTTTGAAAATTTTGATCTAATGGAGGCTATCATGGGGTTGAATTGACTAATGGGGATTTTAATGTGAGTGTGTGCGCAAAGGGACTATTTTGTGCTTTTCAAAAGGCATGACATCATGGCATACATGAAGACTGAGGGACAAGAATTAAGCACACGGTTGGAAAAGGGTGTACCACGTGTGCCGGTGTCAAGTCATGAGTTGAACTCCTGGGCAGCCTTTTTGACCGGACAAATGGGAAATCATCAACTCTCGAGTCCTCTCAATACCAGTTCCGGGAAACTGACCCTTGACTGGACCGTGCATGACTTTCTGAATAATAATAATAATAAAACGCACTTCACCATCTCCGATTTTCACATTTTTTTTAAATTCTATTATTTATTTACTTCATATAATCTCTGTAGATTTTGCATAAACCTGAATTTGCATATAATCATGCACAATGTAAGCACTATATATGTCATCCAATAGGTAATTTAAAAAATGTTGCTATCTTGACGTGTTGAAATATGTTTTCTATTACACACACACACAATAAGTTGTGCTCTCTCTCTCTCTTACACACACACACACACACACAATATGTTGTGCTCTCTCTCTCTTACACACACACACACACACACACACACACAATATGTTGTGTTCTCTCTCACTCTTACACACACACACTCTCTCTCTCTCTCTCTCTCTCTCACACTCTTTCTCTCTCTCACAGACACTCTCTCTCTCTCTCTCTCTCTCTCTCTCTCTCTCTCTCTCACACACACACACGCCGCCCACTCTCTCTCTCTCACACGCCCCCCCCCCCCCCCCCCCACACACACACACACAGAGATCTTAGCCACCTTGACTTCTTGCATTTTGAATTTCTGGACAATATTTTAGTAGACAGATCAATATCTACCTCATCCTAGTCAAGAATTTGATCAGAAGAGTTTATAATATAGTAAGCAGATGGAGATATTGCCAGGCTTCCGGTTTCATCCCACTGAGCAGGAGCTTGTGGGCTTCTACTTGAAACGAAAGGTAGAAGGCAAGCGAATCGCTTGTGATTTCATCCCTCAGATTGATCTTTATCGCTACGATCCTTGGGAGCTTAATGGTATGCATAACGATCTCATTCAGACTTTAATTAAGCTCAATATATATATATATATATATATATATATATATATATATATATATATATATATATATATATATGATATATTAGGCCTAATATTCAGACTTGATTAAGCTTAATATTAGGCTTTGCGCATCATAAGTTCTGATTAAAGTTGTTATATGACTTAATTTAGGGCTTACGATTTAATTCGGGTAAGGCTTATGAGCTCAATATATATAAGGTTTGATTACTGTTTTCATCAATTTTATAGCATAAGACCATATATTGGGGCCTATGCTAAGTTTAATATCATATTAGGGTTTGGTGGATCATGTTTTGCTTGTTTCCACTGTATCATCATTAATATAATTATTTAACCTCACTGTTTAGAGGTGACTTGATTTTTCTCAAGATTATCGGTGCACTATGTATGTTTCATCAAGCTCAAATTGCCATGAATGATCATACATTGAGAGCTTGATACAATATCTTTTGAATTGAATCAAGCACTAATTGTGAAACATGTTGAGGGTTGTATAATGTATCTCAATATGCATATAACGATCTAAGGATATATGAAAACCAATACTAGTTTTATCAATTATAATCTTGTGAACCACATTTTGCACCTTAGTCAAGCCAAATGCTTAGTTAAGCTTGGAATTGGGATCTTAGGTTCTCAATGTTTCAAAGTAAGCTAATGAAGGTTTAAATCCAAATTATATGGGAAATTGGGATCTTCAAGTAAGCTAAGGTTGTAAATGGGTGATTGAGGGAGTTTCAAAGGCCTCAAGGATTGCATGAAAGGCTTGGCACTTTTATCTTAATAAATATTAAACTAAGTTTAAAGGGGATGTGAGTGTGTACTTTAGCTTAAATATTAAACTAAGTTTAAAGGGGATATGAATGTGTATTTAAATGCATGAAAGGCTTGGCACTTTTAGCTTATATACTATTAAACTAAGTTTAAAGGGAATATGAATGTGTATGTTAAGCTTAATATAAACTAAGGTACTTTAACCTTAAAGCAAACCAAGGTTGAAATGGGATATGATTAGGTACTCTAACCTTAAACTAAACTAAGGTTAAAATGATATGATTGGGTACTCTAACCTTAAACTAAACTAAGGTTAAAATGAGATGATTGGGTACTTTATAAGCCCTATAAATAAATCAAGGCTGAAATGGACTATGATTACCTTAAAGTAACTAGTAAGGTTGAAATGGGATATGTTTAGGTAGTACTGAATTAGTCTAAGGTTGAAATGGGATATGTTTAGGTACTGAATTAGTCTAAGGTTAGAGAGGGATATGATTAGATACAAGGGTTAATATGTCCTTATATATGCAGGCATGGCTAGGAGCTTGGAAAAAGAGTGGTATTTCTTTGTGCCAAGGGATACCAGAGGAGGCCGGCCCAATCGCTTGACAAAGTGCGGGTACTGGAAAGCCACTGGCACAGACAAGACTATACAATTAGTTTCTAATCACTCAATGCCCCATCATTGCTTCGGGCTCAGAAAGACCCTAGTTTACTACAAGGGAAGAGCCCCCAAGGGCATCAAAACTGAATGGATCATGAATGAATATCGCCTCTTCTACAACCCTAACAATGATGCTAAGCAGCCCACCATGGAAAACTTGCAGGTATTACCTTAATTTTCTCCTATCCTTTTTCATAATTAGAAATTATACAAAGTTAATTTTGATCGTCCTTATGATTAAGAGTTTGGTTAAGGAATCTATTGTTGTTGATTTCAATCATTGACTGAGTTTGATCAAAGTTGAATGAATAGTTGCTTGATTCAATAATTGAGTGTTTAATTGTTTCTATTAGTGGGCCCTATACTCTTCAATCTAACTATAGTTCCATGTAGTACAATTGATAGAGCTTTCTCATAAGTACTAGTCAATGTTATGTTGTTAAAAAGGATAGTTTATAACTCTTGATTATTCTTCCATTACATTACATTGAAACCACTTAGTATTGATAGAGCTTTCTCATGAGTACTAGTCAACGTTATGTTGTTAAAAAGGATAGTTTATACCTCTTGGTTATTCTTCCATTACATTACATTGAAACCACTTAGTATTTTGATTCAACATTTGAATAGTTATTTATTTCCAATGGTCTAGAAATCCACTTTGATTTTTAATTATTTATAACTCCACCTTATACCACTTTTCTATTAGTATAGCTACTTCATTAACATTATGTTGTCACTAAATGAGTCTTCATGCATTAAAAAGCAAACATTGTGAACGTAATTTTTTTTCCCTTTTATTCCACCTAATAGCACTTTTTCATAGATATGCCTGCTTCATTAGGTTTGTGTTGTGTCTAAGGACTTATGATAGTTTATCACTTTTCATTGTATTAAACTAGTTATCAATATTTAATTCACAATGTGATGTATAACTAGTTATTCTTAGTGGATTGGCAATCCCCTTCATCTTTTTTTAAGTTTTAACCCCACCTTATAACACCATAAATGATGCTTTGAAGTATCACATTAAACTAATGATCAATATTTAAATATTCATCATTTGAAAGGTTAGTTATTAGTAACCTGTTGGTAATCCACTTTGCATAACTCCACCTAATACCACATGTGGCTTCTCTATTGATATTTTATATTTGTAATAGTTCCATACATATTTTTCTTACCATTATTAATTGAGTTTGACAAGCCCATTTAAATAATGGTCTAGACTTCAGCTAGGACAAAGTTCTAAGACCCCATTATACAAAGTTCTAAGACCCTATATTACACCTTAGGATACGAGATGTTTAAATATTCTAAGGTTTAGGCTTTAGGGTAGAGGTCTAAGGCGCCATAGCTTAAAGAAAAGATTAATACAACCATGCGTGCAATGGATAGGGCTTTTGAATTTAGATTAACACAAACCACATTGAGCATAGTGGCTTTTGAAATTAGATTAATATAGCTATGAGCATCATGGTGTTTCAATTTAGATTGATTCAACAAGGAGCATGAGCATTGTAGTGCAATAGATAAGGCTTTTGGATTTCTCAACCAAAGGCTGGGTTTGGCCTCATTTCGCTACACTAGTGAGTTGCCATAAAAACATGGAGGACTTGCCTAGGGTGCATGTATAACCTCTGATTTCTATTTCAATGGATATACCCATGTATGTCTGGAATAATCGTCAATGAATGTGACAAAATAGAGGCAGCCCCCCAAAAGATGGTGTTGTCATAGGACCACATACATCAGTGTGTATAAGCGAGACATCTCTAACTGTGACATGCAAAATAGAAGGATTGTGATGGTAAGATGATTCTTCTTCTCTTTGGTTGCAGAGCTCAATAACTCTTTGCAAAGTATACAAAAAGAGTGTGCCCTTAAGCCTGATTCAAGCAAGAGAGTTTGAGAACTCAACAGGTGAGGGGCCAATAATGAAGGCGTGCAAGCTGGAGGAGCTCAATAATTGCAGTACTGATGAGTTTACGAAGCTGCCACCTTCTTCACAGAGCTGCCATGCACAACAGTTGCAAGCTTTTCTTCATCACCAACAACAAGAAGTGATTAGCGAGCCATCAGTCTCCCCTAAACCAAGCTTAACCAAGCCTCAATGCGCTGCCACAATTACGCTAGCTAATCACGATTATTATCAGCGGCAGCATGTCATTAATCAGCCAATTATCCATCCCTTACCATGCTCAGAAACCAAATTGCAAAGCGACTCTGCAACAACAAGAGCCCCGGACGATCACGACGTGGAGATTGATTTGTGGTCCTATTGTGAAAACTTGTAGGATATTCTGCATGAAAACTTGTAGGATATTCTGCCCCCTTATTAATGTAGCAATGCTTTACTTATTAATGTTGTAATGCTTGCATGCACCCAACATTGTGAAAACTTGTAGGATGCTCTTTCCCCTAAATGTAGTACTTGCTTACATGCACACAACATTGTGAAAACTTGTTGGATATCTCTCCCCAAATGTAAATAGTCACCATAAATATGTTTTTGGGGTGTGCATGTCTATGTGTGAGCACACAAGATGTATGTGAGTGAGATGCGAGCATGTAGGATGTAAGAGAGAGAGAGAGAGAGAGAGAGAGAGAGAGAGAGAGAGAGAGATGGGGGGTAGGAAAATGTCACATCTTTCAATGTCCGTCTTTCAATGTCATAAAAATGGAAAGTCTTTCAATGCCATAGCAAAGTCAATGGACCACGAATGATCCATATGACTACAGCAAAATGCAAGGAATGGGACTTGAACTTCAGATTATTTCTTAATTAGAATGCCTATTCATAAATTGTCATGTTACCACCATGCACATACACAAATAAAGAGAGATGGATGGATAAGTTTTCTTCTTTTTTCACTTTTCTATGACCATAATATAAAGATAAGAGTACATGTTGCATACGAGTGAAGATCAATGCAAGGATGCAACAAAAAGATACTTAGGGCTCTTGTAAAGAGTTCCAAGTTGTAGATGAGTGTGGGAGTGGGCTTGACAATAATCCCACATGGGAACTTCTGGGAGTTTTAGAGTTTTTGTATAAAAAGTGTCTCATTTGAGAGCTTATGGACACATTGGGCAAACTCATGTTTGAACTCTCTTGAGACTAGCTCTCCCTCTTCTTCCATAAAGGTGCAAGCTCTTCTCTCTCCCCATCTACATTGTTGTAAGTTCTATGTTTGTTAATTCAATGCAATGAGTTGATAATTGTCTCTCTTCTCATGTCAATTCTCTAGTGTGCATGTTTCTTATTGATAGCTTCAAGGTTTGTGTGCATGCTAGGGAAATGAGTATTTGAGAATGAAGAATGCTTTGATCTTGTGCATGCAATAGCTAAGCTTTCTTCTTGTTTGGATGCATGGATGGGTAGAATGTGGAGTTGAGTAAGATTGAGCTTGTGTATGTTAAGTCTATGTCAATAGTAGTAGTATTCCTAGCATTCTCTCCATCAAATGGATAAGCTTTTATGCACCGGTACGGGTTGAATCCCTAGCTCCGAAAGGGATGCAAATCCCATTGGATTGAGCTAAGTGTGGATCATACTACTCTTGCTACAAGTGAGAGAGTTTTCCGTCTCTCCATTGTGGTGCCGCTCTGCCAGGGAGAAGACTCAAATCCGGTTGAGAGTGTATGGAAACCTCCACTATTTCCTCTTTTGGTTGCAAAACCATTGAGTGATTAGGTTAAGTTCGGGTGTGCGATCCCGGTGTGAGTGGATAAGGTTAGGATAAGAAAAAAAAACCATTGAACGGTTGAGGTTTCTCTCGCATTGTTTTTTATGTTTTATTGCTTTCATTTCTTTTCAAGTACCGTCGTTATGCTTACATTCATTGTTTTTTTGCCATTTCATGCTTTCATACTTTTCGCTAACATGTGATTAGTAAAAATAAAAAAAAATAAAAAAATAAAAAAAGGAAAAGAGGTGTGTTGCTAAGCTCTTCCATAGCTTATGCAAGCTCCATAGACTCCCAAGCATGAAGCCCGCTTAAGGAAGAGAGGAGAGAGGAAAAGAGAAGGGAGAAAAGAAAAGAAAAAAAAACGTGGAGAGAGTTGCTAAGTGATGGGCATTCAGTCTTTCCTTTTCCACGTAGGCACCGACCTTTGCATTTTAAATGTGCGTAATAAATTAAGGTTGCTAGGCTTCTGTTCATGGTCTTATATAGTATATAGAGGCCTTTAAAAAAATAAAAATATGGCCTAGGGCCGTTTGTGATTAATGAGCTTACTCCAAGTGGTGCTGTGCGTTTAGAGACACTAGAAGGTGAGCAAATGCCTAACTTCATTAATGGAAGTCGTCTCAAGAAATACAATGAACCATTAACTGAAGCCATGCTTCAACAGATACATGCTGCACAAACACAGAAAGAAGCACTTGACCTACTTAAACGTCAGGCTCAAGAAGAGGCTAAAGCTAGAATTGCAAAAGCCAAGGAGCGTCGCAAAGCTTCTATGATGGCTTTACAGTTGGCTACTGATATGTCGATCCATTCAATATTCAAGTGTGCCTTCATCTTCATGAGACTACCTACTTTGTCTCTGCCTTAATTGACTCTGGTGCAGATTATAATGTTCTCTCGTTTGACACATGGATAGCCTTGGGTCAACCAACACTTGTACACATTCCTGTTGACCTATGAAGCTTCTCAGGTGAAGATAATCCTATAGAGGGAAAATGTGTCATTATGATGTCTATTCAGGATCACCAGATGTCAGTGCCCTTTTATGTGGCAAGTACGTCTAAAGCAGTGTGGTAGAGGCTGTTCTCGGTCGATCATGGTTAAGTGCTACCAATTGCTCATTAGATTGGAAGAATAGACAATACAAGTTGCAAATTGATTCTGATTGCATCTTGGGATCTGCTACTCCACGAGCTTTATCATGTCAAAAGAGTGGTGTTTCTACCCTACACAACCCACTTTCAATATCTGCTCTTGAAGCTCCAACACAAATGATGTGGATAATTGATGAGTACTCAAGTGAGGGCCATGGCTGGCATGTTCCAACTACTTTAGTCACTGCTCAAAGAAGGCCAGGCAAGAAGGAATTATCAATTTGGCTACCCAAAGATGCGTACAAACTTGTACCATCTAGCCTAGTTGCTAAGCCTCCTAAAAAGCACATCTTTTCCAAGCCTAAACTTCGGATTGTTACTCGTTGGGTCCCAAAACATGTTCTTAAAGCACAGGGCTATTATGAGGGTGCAACAGCAATTTGGCTTCCAAAATGCCATGGTTTGCTAGGGGTAAAAGAGTGTATCAGAAAGATTCCAAAAGCCACCCTTGGTTTTTCATATCAGTGGGTGCAAAAGAAATCAACACAAACTCTTCAAGGTAGGATAGGTGGCTGTGATAGCACCTACAAATCCACTTGTGTTGATCTTCCTAAAACATGTATTGAAACACCAGTTGTCCCAATTTCTCCTTGTTACACAATTCCACCATCAACTTGTGTACCTAAGACAAGTCCAAATAAGTCTCACTTGAGCATAGATTCTAGCACTTCAATGCATAACTCTTCTTATCTTGCTCAAATTCCAAGACAATTGATAAAATTCCCACCTCTTCAGAAGGACATAACCAAAACCAAAGATAAAGCATTAACACTACAATTGAAGCTCTTTGGTAGATCAATGTTTGAATAATGTGGTTCCTTATGCCTTTAGAGGATTGTGTTCTTTTTGAGATAATCTTATTTTTTATTGGAATTGTAATGATGGATATGTGTGTTCTAAATTTCAATGTTCTATGTCCAGATAACTCCTGATGGATATTTGGCGAGATACATGTCCACCATGCATTGACCCTGATAGTACTCGACCTGATCATCGCGGGGGTTATAGTGCTCCTCCGTTTCAAACTCATTCTAGGTACTTCTATGCTCCCTTAGGTGAAAATTGCTGTGGGCATCACTTTGTCACGTTATTCTATCAACAGCATCACCCATTTCCACATTGTCAAGAGTGTGTATGACTCGTATTAGGAGAAGCTTCACACATTTGTTGGATATGCCACTCTTACTTTAGACGATATGGCACGGGCTTAATGAAACAAATTGTGGGAATTACACCCCAATGCCATAATCTTCTTAATGTGAGAATACCAGAGAGAGGACCAAATCAACGTAGATTACCTAAGGAGGTTCAAGCACAACAATGGAGGGATACATGCTTAAATGACTTGCAACCACCTATCTTGCAAGCCCTCCTTCCCCAAGCCTCATCATGTCAATATTGGATCAATATGAGTACCTATATTGCGCAGTTCCAAAATCGAAATTGTCTGCTGAACCTTCCCATGGAACCAATGCCATATTTTAGCGAGGAAGCACTCCTTCCTCTACCACCTTCTCCAGAGGCCGGTTTTTGTGAAGGGTTGTCCCTGCATCTTGAGGAAATTGATACCATCTTTCCAGCAGACGTGGACACAGATCCACCACCAGCGCAAGGGTAAGCTCAGTGACTCCACAATAAGATCAACAAGCCAGGGCACTTTTCTCCCATTGGGTTTTTCCCCTCGGCTATATTCGGTGATTGGCACCAATAACAAATTTTATTCCTTTCTTTTCTTTTCTTTTCTTGTTTGTTAATAAAATTTTGCAAAGATCTCAGCTAAACAAGAGCATCTCTAACACACCCCAACAGTCCACCTACCGTGCACACAAAAAGATTAGAAAGGGAGGAGACATGGAATGCCTACAAGAAGCAAAAAGATTAGGAAGGGAGGAGACATGGAATGCCTACAAGAAGCAAAAAGATGCAATGCCTACAAGAAGCAATCAGCATCAGCAATGAATCAATGCAAACGAACAACATCAACGAGCACTACAGCAGGTGTATTCAAATCATAATCTTTTGTTCTTTATGTGCTTTTAACTTTTGAATACATTGTTTGCATGTTCACACACAGTTGGCTGGTTTAAGTTTTAGATTAGTTGTTAAAATGTGGTGAGTAATTTCTAGATTCTTAGAGAACTTAGTAGAAGATATTTCTATTTAAAGATAGTGTAGGATATATACCAATGGAGTATGCCAAGTTCTTATGCTTTTAAGGTATATTAGTTATCCCTAGTGGTAGCTACCTCTTAGGTATGAGCTAGGTGCTAGGATTAATTTTAAAAAAAAATTTACGAAAATATACTCCAAAAAAATATATATATATATACAAGTGAATCGAGACATGACGTGTCTACAGCCATGTGGAATGCTTGGTAGGACTTGGGGTTATCTTAGCACCTTGGGGCCAATGCCTTGGTTTCCATGGGGTGAACACTGACGTCTAAAAGCTTCACAAAAAAGAACTTCAAGGAATCTATCGCCTTGATAGATGTTGGTAGGACTCTGGGGTACACTATGGGCCCTCGAGACCGATGCCCTCATCTTCATGGGGTACTCCTTATGTCATAAAAGAAAGAAAAGGGTCTGTCGCCCTTGAGATACTTAGCGGCCTTTAGATTCTCTTGGCGGAGGTCTCTTGGCCATTGCTTGGGTCTCATTGGGATGGAACCTTAATCTTTATCATCCTCTACACACACATCAACAAAAATAAAAATAAAATAATAAAAATTAAAATAATAAAAATAAAAAAGAGGTCCAATCACCATTGCTCATATTTAGGAGTAGGTTTGCCACTTAGGAATAACTTAAATACTTGTAGGACATTGAGACTGCGGTCATAACCTGTGGTGTGCAAGCACACTTGCCTTTGCATAGCACTATCTACCACTTAGTCTCACTTTGACTAGTCTTTACGCACCTATTTTAGTACTCTTTAAAACTCTAATCAGCCTTGCACTTGTATGCTCACGTGTGAAATTATCATTGCTGGTTTTTTTCTTTTCTTTTCTTTTCTTTTTTTCAATAAAAGACTTTAATCGTATCCATTGTTTTTTGCAGCTCTTGCTACTACCGTGCTCGAGGACGTGCGCAAAATAGCAAGGGGGGAGTGTTGCATGATGAGTGAAGATCAATGCAAGGATGCAACAAAAAGATACTTAGGGCTCTTGTAAAGAGTTCCAAGTTGTAGATGAGTGTGGGAGTGGGCTTGACAATAATCCCACATGGGAACTTCTGGGAGTTTTAGAGTTTTTGTATAAAAAGTGGCTCATTTGAGAGCTTATGGACACATTGGGCAAACTCATGTTTGAGCTCTCTTGAGACTAGCTCTCCCTCTTCTTCCATAGAGGTGCAAGCTCTTCTCTCTCCCCATCTACATTGTTGTAAGTTCTATGTTTGTTAATTCAATGCAATGAGTTGATAATTGTCTCTCTTCTCATGTCAATTCTCGTGTGCATGTTTCTTATTGATAGCTTCAAGGTTTGTGTGCATGCTAGGGAAATGAGTATTTGAGAATGAAGAATGCTTTGATCTTGTGCATGCAATAGCTAAGCTTTCTTCTTGTTTGGATGCATGGATGAGTAGAATGTGGAGTTGAGTGAGCAATAGCAAGATTGAGCTTGTGTGTATGTTAAGTCTATGTCAATAGTAGTAGTATTCCTAGCATTCTCTCCATCAAATGGATAAGCTTTTGTGCACCGGTACAGGTTGAATCCCTAGCTCCGAAAGGGATGCAAATCCCATTGGATTGAGCTAAGTGTGACAAGGTCCATAGTGTGAATCTGACTATATGAGTTGGTGCTATAACTATACCATAACTCTAGCAACCAGAGTGGTTGTCATATAGCCTCTAAACCACCATATCAACCATAATCTCACCAATGCCAATGGTGTAAGTACGGAGGTTTTGTCTTAGCATATCATCCATATCCATACTAGTTGAGCTTGATATCTCAACACTCTCCCTCACACTCAACTCCACACCCTACACTCCAAGTAAGCTTTGAAATCTGTGAAGCTGTCTTCATGATGATGCAAACCACGATTCTCTATGATGATATGAACCAAATCTACATCACTTGCTAGAACCTTCCCCCTCATAAAATGATAATGCCATGGCATGATACACTGGGTTACCATTGGTGGCTAGTTGTATGTTGCTTATGTTGTCATAACAAATGAAAACTACCCTATCCATGAACTCACTACATTTTTACATGGTGACTTACAAGAGAATGTATACATGGTGTAGCCACCAGGATATGAGGATCATGCACATCCACATTTTGTTTGCATGTTGCGCAAAGCTTTGCTTGGCTTGAAATAGGGACCATGAATGCATTTTTTACATGGTGACTTACAAGAGAGAGTATACATGGTGCAGTGATCAAGATATGAGGATCATGCACACCCATATTTTGTTTTGCAGGTTGTACAAAGCCTTGCATGTGGCTTGAAATAAGCACTTGTAGCATGGTAAGATAAGATAGGGGAATATCTTACACAATTAGATTTCGTATATCCAACACCAATTTCTCATTTTATGTGAGGAAGTATGATAGGGGGACTGTTTTAGTGGTCATCCACACGTTGATGACTTGATTATCACAGGTGATAGTGATGGTAACATTCATGAGGTAAAGATGCTTCTTAAGAAGAAGTTTGAAATGAAAGATTTGGGTGAGCTATAATACTTCCTACATATAAAAGTGATTAGATCACCTTTCTATCCAGGTAACGTTCATGAGGTAAAAATGCTTCTTAAGAAGAAGTTTGAAATGAAAAATTTGGGTGAGTTATAATACTTCCTAGATATAAAGGTGATTACATCACCTTTATGAAAGATTTGGGTGAGCTACAGTACTTCCTAGATATATGTTGGATATGATAATTCAACTATGAATATTGATCAAAACATACTCAAGGTGGATCAAAGCTTTTACAAAACATCATGAACATAAGGGACAAAAACTAGTATATGCAGAAAATTGCTTTGAGATTAACACAAAAAGACTCTAATTATGATTAGGCATGAACCAAACTTACATAATCACTTTATCACAACTTGTACCTTATTTAGAGACACCTCTACCCTATTTTTAGTTGCATGAGTTGAATGAACCATATGCACCAACCATTTGTAGGCTTTACACCAACCACCACTGACCACTAGCCTAGCCACCACACATTAAATTGGACTAAGGAGTTGGGATTACATTTATCCAACAATCCCCCCTTAAGACAACTTCTTACAAGAACATGAACAAGTCTAACATACCTCCTTGACACAATGAGTAAGAGTCCCCCCTTAACAACAACATAGGGTGGTGTACTCTCCTCTACAACTCATCAAGTTGGAACAACATAAGTCTTGACTCAACCACATATATGACAATTTAAAAAGCATAATCATTATCTACATCTTTTATACTAAGACTAGAACAAAGATTTGTTTCTTCCACTTTGTTGACTTCTTCTACCACATGTGCCTTTGCTAGCTTTTGATCTTTTTGGTAGCACTTTGCGGATGGATGATTTGTCTTTCCACAATACACACAAGGATGTTTGGAGAAACAATCCTTAGTAAGATGATTTATACGACCACAAATAGTACACTTCTTCTTTGCCAATGTCGAAGTAGTAGTATATGCATAAGGATCTATCACATCCTTTGTAATCTTCTTGTCTTCTTCCTATAAAGAATTTATGATACTTTCCAACAACGAAGGGACTGCCTCCTTCTCTTTAAGTACTGTCACAATTTGCCTAAAGCTTGAAGGTAAGCTTTTAAGCAAGATAGCAATAGCATCCTCTTCAAGAACATGAGACTTAAGATAAACCAATTGTGTCATTAAGCTCTTCAACCTGTTAATCAAAGCTGTTAAATTTTCATTACTCTCCATGGTTAGATCAAAGAGTTGCATATTCAAATTGATCTTGGAATGCTTTGCCTTTGCACCAAAAGTACGCTCTAGTAATTTCCAAGCTTCCATAACTGACTCAACATTATCAATATAATGAATAAAATCATCTTCTAAAGCAGTAATGATAATACCAAGTGCTTGCTCATCTTTTTCTTGAAGTGCAGCCGTTGTAGCTCTTGTAACTGCAGCAGAAATACCTGCTTCATCTTCACGAAGTGGCTTGACCATACTCCACAGGTTTTTCTTCATGAGGTAGCCCTTCACCTTGATTTGCTAGGTATGAAACCCAGTTCCGTTGAATTTGTCGCGAGGAATTTGGAGCTCATGATGATGCAATATGATGCTTGATGTTGATAACTTGCTCATATAGATGATTTAAGTCCAAATAATAATAATATCATCAATATAGATCAAAATAATAAGCACCATGTTGTTGGAGCAAGAGAGGCAGAAAACAGGCGACTGAAAAAACGCTCTGTACAATAGCTCCTGTGGACCAAATACTACAAGATTTGGTATGCTGAATCCTTACATTATAGACTTGAAGAACCTAAGAGGAATTAGACAAATTCATAGAGACGGCACCGAATGAATGCGATTAGCAAAAAACTGCCCGTTTTGTGAAGAAGCGACCAAATCCGCCTTCGAGCTTCATTTTAGGGCTTGCGTGGGAGCATAGCAAGAGGCCTATATCAAAAGATTGAAGTATAACCTCCTCATATGCAAGCATGGAGGCAATCTACAGCATGTTGTCCAAATAGGAAAAAACATGCTATGGTGATTAAGAGAGAGATTAGGGTTTTTGCTAATAAACTAAACCTAATTAGTCATGCTCTGATACCAAATGTTGGATATGATAATTCAGCTATGAATATTGATCAAAACATACTCAAGGTGGATCAAAGCTTGTACAAAACATCATGAACATAAGGGACAAAAACTAGTATATGCAGAAAACTGCTTTGAGATTAACACAAAAAGACTCTAATTATGATTAGGCATGAACCAAACTTACATAATCACTTTATCACAACTTGTACCTTATTTAGAGACACCTCTATCCTATTTTTAGTTGCATGAGTTGAATGAACCATATGCACCAATCATTTGTAGGCTTTACACCAACCACTGACCACTAGCCTAGCCACCACACATTAAATTGGACTAAGGAGTTGGGATTACATTTATCCAACAATATAAAGGTGATTAGATTACCTTTATGGGATTTGGATTTTGTAGAGGTAGTATGCTTTAGACATGCTGTCTAAAGCATACTATTATAGAGATAGTATGATTTAGACATGATGTTGTCTAAAGCATACTATTGTAGAGGTAGTACAATTGGACATGTTGTCCAAGTATTAGATGGCAAGGTGTAGTCCAATCCAAGTGCTTAGTGCCATTAGAGCAGCATAACATGTAGTTACCTCGAGACATAGGTGGAGGAACCTTCTATGTATAGGCGCATAGTAGGTAGTTTGATTTACATGACTATCACCAAGCTGGACTTAAGCTATTCAATTGGATTGGTGAGTCAGTTTATGTAGGCCCTTAGGAAACCACATTTCGATATAGCTAGGAAAATACTTAGGTACATAAAAGTCCACTATATATTATAGATTTTTTTATGAGACTAGAATAAAGGTATAGATACATGGGTACTAAAATGCAGATTGGGATGGTGGTTTCTCAGATAGGAGATCTACTAGAAGCTCTATGATATCTTTTTGGAGTGCTATTATTAGCAAGAGTAGCAGAAAGTAGCCGATGATTTCTTTGTCGAGTAGAGAGGCTAAATTATACAAGGGAAATGTAGCTATGGTGACATGTGAGGTAGTTTCTCAAAGAGGAGATCTACTAGTAGCTTTATGGTCTCTTTATGGAGTGCTATTGTTAGCAAGAGTAGCAAAAAGTAGCCAATGATTTCTTTGTTGAGTACAGAGGCTGAATTATACAAGGGCAATGTAGCTATGGTGACATGTGAGGTAGTTTCTCAAATAGGAGATCGACCAGCAGCTTTATAGTTTCTTTATGGAGTGCTATTGTTAGCAAGAGTAGAAAAAAGTAGCTAATGATTGCTTTGTCAAGTAGAAAGGCTGAATTATACAAGGGCAATATAGCTATGGCAACATGTGAGGTAGCTTGGTTATAGAAAGCTACTTGCAAATATGTCATTTCCATTCATTTCACGTAAAGACTATCCCTCAACTGCTGCCAGCCACAACAATGAGTGCTCTCACGGTTGCCATCCTAGTAGCTGGTATGAATGTATCCTTATTATGCCATGTTACTAATCACTATCCTAATTATCATTAAAAATTAGATTATGTCAAAACATGTTAATTACTGTTGATCCACCTTGAGCTCCCAACTTGTAAATTTAAGTCGATCCACCTTGAGCTCTCAACTTGTAAATTGTTGTTGATCCAAGCTCACCTCTCTTAGTCTCTTAAGCTTTAGGAGGATAACTTGAATTAGAGACATCATTACGTATACAAAATGTGTTTTTTCCCTCTTGAAACCTTTGTAAATCATCCCATATCAACAGATTAAAGCCATCTTACTCCAAATGAAAGCTACAGGGTCCATTTTACTCTAAATGAAAGCTATAAAGGGCCATTGCTAAGCACTCGAGTAAATCACCAATATCTTCAAGCTCTTCAAAGTCTCAAGATTTAGCAGTAGGTGACAACAAATTTATAGATTTTCCATTAAAATCAAGCCATCCAACTACAACCTTCTACTTAGTGAGCTTAGCAATGTTGAAATAATCACTCTACTTTGTTTTGTTGGGCTGAGTGGATGTCTTAAATTTTTAGCATTGCTACACAAACTATGAAAATTGTGATTTTCTACTAAATCATAGCACCATTCATAGAAGGGTTTTGAGCAATTAGGGTGTCAAATCTATTTCTCTAACTCAGTATGTGCTCAAATCAAAATTTTCCCTTGATTTGCTATGTTAATGTCACTCCAAAACAAGGTATATTCTATAAAAAAACAAGCTTTAAACTCCTTAATGATTGTTCAAGCCTAATCATTCCTCTTACTATTTGCATTAATCCATCATTGTAAAGGGACTAAACACTAGCATTGTAGCTTCTCCCTTACTAAGACCTTCCCGTAATCATTTACAAGTATCATGGACACATCATATCATTGAAAATTTTATCCAAGAGGGAATCCACACATGGCAGGTGAAATAAAAATTTGTACTTATGAGAGAATCATTTTTGGGATCACTTTGAGGCATTGTTACCTTAGGTTTGGGAGATGATTTTATCTACCACATTGCTTCATAAAATACATCTAAAGGTACCTAGGATATATTGGAAAAAATATTTGGGGCCAAACAAAGGAATTCATAGATAAGTTGAAATAATATCTCTTTGGCTTGTATGTAAAGGAAAGTGACTCAATCCAAACATATCTTAACAAAATTAAAAGCGTAATGCAGTAGTTGGGCCAATGTTGGGACTCCCATAGAAGAAGCGGATGCCATATCCATCCTTTTGAAAAGTATGACCCTAGTCTAAGGCTTCTGGCCTTTGGTGTCCACCTTGAAGAACCTCCCCAATCCAACTCTTTAATGAGTGGAAGAAACACTACTAGAGAAAGAGGAAACAACACTACTTAAGGAAGAAAAAACAACTCCTAAAGGAGTGGAAGCAACACTACTAGAAGGTTGAAGGCATTAGCATTGGAAATGCAAGTTATGACTCATATAGTTTACAGAGTCTTGATGATGAGCTAGGAATCCTAGTGGTGAGGTCTCCAAGTGTAAAGCATGATAGCCACATATGCTAGAGCTCATGGATCTAGTGACCCACCACAACCATTGAGGAGGTCACAAAGAGTGAGATGTCCAATGCAAAGGTTGACATATAAAAGATATGTTATGCATTATGCATATATGACATCTATGGTGAAGCATATGAAGCATATTACTTGTTTTGATGCTGAGGCTATTGGCAAAGAATCTTGGACAAAGCTATGGATGAAGAGATAGATGCATTAGTACATATAATGATACATGGGATTAGTTCCATTACCAAATGGTAAGAATGTGATTAGTTGTAAATGGGTTTATAAGGTCAAATATAATTCATATGGATCTGTGGAAGGATATAAATCAAGGCTAGCCAAGGGTTATGCACAAACTCATGGACTTGATTAAGATGAGACATTTATCCCAATGGCTAAGATGGCTACCATAAGATCTGTGATTTCATTGACTACATTTAAGGTTCAAAATTGCATTAAATGGATGTCAAGTATGCTTTCTTGAATGGAGAGTTACAAGAAGAGTTGTTTATGGAACAACCACAAGGTTATGTACACCAAATTTTCCCACACGTGTATGGAGATTAAAGAAAGCATTATATGGGCTTAAGTAAGCAGCACATGCATGGAGGGACGGGATTAACAAGTATCTTATTAGAATTATATTTCATGTGGAAAATTCAGATTCTTCACCATATGTGAAGAAAACAAAGAATGGTTTGGTGGTGATTGTTATTTATAGATTTGTGAGAGCTGAGTATCTTTCTTGGCATTGAGGTTATCAGGACATCATATATGGTATATAGTTGGTGAAAATGTAATATGCCTTAGGGATATGTTAGCAAAGTGGATGTAATCCTATGGAAACACCTTTGGAGAAAAACATAAAGCTAAGGGCTGACCTTGGATGACGTTACTATGTACAAGGGAAAGAGAAGTTTGAGTACTTTAGGACTTCAGAGACTTGGAATATGTGAGATGGACATGATGAGAGTATTGAGAATGCAAGCTCATCAACAAAGCTAGTGGATAGCATTAGATGTGTCGACAATAGTTTAGCAATGTGTGGACAATAATGGTCATGCCCAACTAGCCAAGTGTGTGCAACATGAGATAGGCCTAGAGGAACTATAGCCCTAAATTGACCACAAATTGCACAATGTGCACTAGGCACACATGTGGGAAAAGATCATAAGGGAAAAAACACAAGCTGAGAGTGAAATGCCAAAATCTTACTAGTTGCACGGTCATCTAAGGGTTTCCATGGTTGCAAAAACCATCCATGGGGTCAAAAGAGGTTTCTAGGGCTGTAGAAGCCATCCATAGGGTCAAAAGGAGAAAAACATGGCATCTAGGTCCCATCTCCCATAGTGCAACTAGAAAAAGGGTGTCTGCATTAAAACTCTATGTCAAAAGGGTTTTATGCATAAGAGCCTCTTATAGAGAGCTTACATAAGAGGCTTTCATGAGTCTCTTATGCGTAAGGCTCTTATCTATAGGCCCTATATGCATAAGGCTCTTATGCATAAGTTTTGTATGCATAAGGCTCTTATGCATACAAGCTTTGTATGCATAAGGCTCTTATGCACAAGCTTTGTATGCATAGGGCTCTTACGCATTGAGCCTCTATGCAAGTCTTTATGCATAACGCTCCATGCATAAAGGGCTTTCTTATGAATAAGGCCTCTACGGATATAAGAGTTTCTTATATATTAAATCGTTATATGCAAGGCGCTTATGCATTAAGTCTTCATGCAAGGCTTTATGCATAAGAGCTTCATGCATAAAGGGCTCAAGTATAAGAGCCTTATTATGCATTTAACGTCTATGACATAAGGCTCATGAGATGGTGGGGTGTAGGAGCCAAGAAAAGAACATCTACTTTATTAAGGCATGTGATCAAGAATGTAAATAAAATTCAAATTTTGGATGACCCAAACAATTCTACTTTACAATACACAATAGATTTGTTAAAGAACTCAAAGATCTTGTCAGTCCTTAAGAGGTGTTACATGCATGTGACATTACAAGATATAGTCATAGAGGATATGAAGCATTGTATGAAAAATTTATTGATGCACATAGGAGAAGATGTATCTTGTTATCTTTGTTGCCAGCATCTTATAGTCTTACTATGGTTCAAAAATGTATGAATTCTAGTGTGAGTGCCTGTTAGGTGGTTATCGTCGCTATGTAGAAGATTCAATGAGCTTGTCCAATGTTGTCAAATGTGAGCTATTTTCATATGATAAATTTAACAACCTCCAATTAGACATGGCAATAATGCAATGGACAATGATAAAGTAAAACGGTATGACATGGTAAGGTAAGAAAATGACCTTTAATTTAAACAGTTTTACTAGACTTTACATTGATCATGTTGTGATGTTGAATTTGTGATTAAAACTTTTGTAGAGTGTAATGGACTCCTTGTCTTTGTATTAAATATAGATGAGGGTCAATTTTTCAAAGGTCTTTATGCATAGGTAAGTTTAATGCTAATAGAGCCTTGATGGGAAAGGAGACATCACAAGAATCACTTGGGACACCATTGGAGACACAACACGTTGAGCCGTTGGAAAAATCACAAGAGGAACTAAATGAAGATACATGGATAAACAAGAAAAAAAATGAGTAGAGGAAGAATGTTTTGATGTGCAATCAGCTATATTTAAACTTTTGAAAGAATCACATGGAACTCTAAAAGTGATACTCTGATAGAACACATCAATCCCAAAAGTGATTAGGCAGCACAGGAAGCAAGGGTAAATTTAAATGTGGAAGGTATTGGAGCATTTAGTGTTGAGTAACACTTGGTAAAGTTAATTGAAGACCTTAAAATGTATGCATGGGTGCACATCAAGAGATAACGTGATATTTACTTACCTTTTTTGTTCATTTAGAAGTTTTGACAAAGGAAGTAGGAAAGGGAAAGTGAAAGGGCAAGGACAAGGACCATGGCAAAACAAATGAAGTAAGAACCCAATCTTTGACATTGCACTTCATTGAGTTCATCCTTGTACCTTGTATTTAAGGCTCAAATTACTAGATAAACTCCTAAATCTACATATAAATTATGCCTAGAATATGTAATGGTGTGAGAGAGAATGCACAATTAGAAGAGAATGGGTGTTGGTAAGATATTATCTCTTCATGTTTCCTCCATGTAAGCTCCATTACTTGAGAATGCACAATTATCAATGGAGAATGTCACAACCCTAAAGCAAAGCACTTTACCCACAGCTGTGATCGATGCATTAGAAGAGACACATATTACACAATACATGGTAAATCCTTAGACACAAGTTTATGTTTGAATTAATTTAATTGTCTTCACTAGTTTTTAATTGTTTTCTAGCAGAGTCTCTATACACACGTTCCCTACTTCTTGGATGAATAAGGGTAGCTTGCACTTGGGAGCACAAAAGGCATGGAACATTCTCATTACCTTGTGAAATCTACTTATGGAAGTTTTATTCTTCAAGAGCACAAGGCATGGTAGAGAAACAAGGAAGAGCAATGCTCTTCATGAAATGTGTGATTGGGTCTATAAATGTTTAGGAGGAAGGCAACATATGGAGGCAAAAAGACAAGATCAAACATTTTGCTATGTGATCACAAGGGTGGCGAATGTAGCATGAATAGATTTAAGTGCACAACAAGGGCAAAAAAAAATGGTTTTATACATGATATCGGTAGTAGGTGGTTGCCAATTTCATAACACAACTTACTCGCAAGAAGGTAAACATAGTTCTTTTTACTTAAACTTAGTTAACTCCCCCTTGTAAAACTACAAAATTCATTCTTTTATAACTTGAACTCATTTTATGGAAAGAGTCATATTTACAACTACACTAGTTACTCATGCATCACAAAAGAAGCACACACCGTAGAAGGAAATTTGTAGTTATCTCCAGAGCCTACTAGAGATCCCCCCAACAAGAAGGACTCTCTATTACAAAGAACTCTCCCATCATAGAAAGTGCCATAGAGAGCATTGTTTATGAAACAAACCAAGAGAGCCCACCCCAATTTGAGCCTCATCAACATCCCCACACTGATACTTTGGTGCATAATAATCTCTTTTGATAGGGATCAATTAAGAAATCCCCTCCATGCTGTCATTGGAACCCCTACCCACCACTGCTACTACAAGAACCACCTTTTTGGAAGCCAATGACAATATATTTAGTGGTCATCCTTCCATTTAGAATCTTCCTTCTATCAAGAATCATAGCAACCTCTAGGAAAAGGCCATAAGTCAAGGCCAAAGATAAAGGCGGGCACAAGAGAGTTAGAGATCCTATGAAAGAAGAAGAAATAGCTCAAGAGATCTTGGTTAGCCTTTTTGAGGACAGTGTTTTATGCTTTGTGCATGGCATTTGAGTCACCCTCAAGCCAAAAGATATACAAGTG
The DNA here is from genome assembly GCF_041138505.1 of Cibotium barometz. Taxonomy (NCBI): domain Eukaryota; kingdom Viridiplantae; phylum Streptophyta; class Polypodiopsida; order Cyatheales; family Cibotiaceae; genus Cibotium; species Cibotium barometz. Next base: position 17,064,510 of record NC_141101.1, read on the forward strand.
CCAAGAAGTCTTATGTGGGATAGTGTATGTAATTTAATCTTTTCATGAAATATATAAATATCTCTTTTGTCCTCTGTGATATTCTTATCTTTACCAATTCATGTATTTTTCTTTATCAGTATTATTTCTTGGAAATTTTAGTAAAACAGGCAGCAAGACACATAGGTTCAAAACAATAAAATATTATCAAGCCAACTTTCATCATAGGACATGTACTTATGGGCTTGGTTAGTTCACTATCATCATGATCTATCCATATTTACTCACATAGAGAAAACCTTATCCTCCCTAAGGCCCAAAGCATTTTCTATGTCATGGAGCATGAACTCTTTTCCATCCACCATTATAGGGTTGAGAAGATGAACATCCAAGTTTGGTAGGAGCTCCTTCTCGTCCAGTGCTCGATCTTCTTCTTCACTATTATTGCCTCTAGCTCATATAAGGTGAATTCCATGCCCTTTTTTACTGCTACAGTCATAGGTTCTTCCACATTTTTTACTATGGTCACCATGAAAGCATTGTGTTGAGGCTTCACTAGCTTCCTAGATTTCGAAGCCTACTTTGAGTCTCTAACTCTTGAAAGAACAAGATTAATATCATCTTCAAAGATAGAAATTTTAAACCATCATTACTCACTCCCAAATCTATTACATGATCTAGATCTAGGGTATATTAATGTGTAGTGTTAACAGAGCTAGTAAATCTCCTAAGATGTTTCAAGAAATTGTTATCCTTGTTGAAGATGTGACTTATTAATCTAGGGATGCCCACCCATTATTTTATCAGCATCCTATAAGATAATGTAGTATAGTTGGATCACGGTCTCAATGTACTCCAAAATTTCTTTAAAATTTTCTTTGTGCATTAAGAGGGTTTCTTGAACATTAATCTCTTCACTAAAGACAGGTGTGAGCCTAGCATTATCTTATAGAAATATTTTTCCCCTCAAGGAAGCCATGAAAACTAGAGCTTTGGTGAGGCCATGGTACTAAATATGTGGTAGCTAAAAGAGAGTTGAAGATCAAAACAAAGGTGCAACTTTGAGAAATGAGGTCATTTAGAAAGCAATTGACTTTTTTAGTTCACCTTTCTAAGACACTTCACACACTTCATAAATTTACACAAACGCTACCATAAATATTATTTAAAAAATTAAAATATTTTTTTGCAAAAGACATGGATTACAAAAAACCTTCACAAAAATCAAAAAACAATTAACTTAAACTTACAAAAGGAAATTGGATTGCAAAAAAAAAAACCTTATGTAAATTGCTTTATCTCTATCCATGTTTGTGTATTGACATCTGCAAGGGGATTGAAAGTCAATATACACCTCTCTTTTTTGCCTTTTCACATATGGGCTTACCATCAACAATGAAATTGAAAACACTCTCAAAATTATAATACAAAAGTAGATATTATCTCATGTTTGATAGCTTCCAATCCTCATTGACAAGCATCGGCAAGTAATATATCGTTATTTTCTTCTTGCACTTTCTCTGGAAATCCACATGGTTGGGGTCGTATGCAGCCACCTGCGAGAAAACCAAAATAATTGCATGGAGTGCATAAACCATCCCAAACTAGCTCGATGTGATCCATATGAGAATTTCATAGTAGCGTGGATGTTTGCATGTAACCTACCCTTGAAGTATTCAACTGTGAAGCTATCGAGGAGGGGTCACTCAAGGCTACTACATGATGGTAGAGGAATAGGATCCAAACTTCTATAAGGATGATTTTTGGTTGGGACAATGTCAAGGCATTGTAGAAGAAAATCCCTTGAGTAGCAAGCTCAAATGCTTTTTTCCCCACATATACCAACTCTCCAATGTGGAGCTTTGAAAGTCCTTATCAAGCACTCCAAGGTTGCCACTATACACAATTTGAGAGGAAAATGTCTAACAAAATATTTTGAGCACACATACCAACAAAATAAAATCAAAAATCAAGAGCCATTGAGTTCGCATCAATGAAGAGACTCAAAGAGTATTTACTACTGCTCTTACATTTTTCAATGCTTCCAACTCCAACAATGATGGTGTATGCACATGTTGAACCTTCACAAGCCTTTTTCCATCCTTGTGACCTTGGAAATAAAGTATTCGACCCTTCCAATGGTGGCTTGGTGATAAAAGTATCTCTTGCATATTCTATGTGCACCCCTCATTTAAGATTTGCATTGTCACCCACATTAGTTTGTTGAACTCCATAGATACCCATTGTCCATCCTTGTCTTAAATGTTGCTTGAGGACAAGGAAAATATAACAACCTTCGTCCTCCTACTTATGGGTGTAGCCATTGTCAAAGGTTTCTCACAAGAGAGGGGAGTAGGGCAAGGAGATCTGCATAATTTGGAGAGGTCTAGAGAGTTCTCAAAGGTTCCTCATAGGAGGAGAGAAGAGTGTAAGAGAAAAGGGTCTGCAAAGTGCTTAAAAGTTTCTCATAGGAGAGTAGAGTAACAAAAAGAGGTTTGTAAAGTACTCAAAAGTTCCTTAGATTAGGGGAAAAAGGTATGTTGTTTTCTGATAGGAGACAATAGGGAAAAGAGGTATGTAGAGTACTGAAAAGTTCCTCAAAAGGAGAGAAGACTAAGGGAAAGATGTATGCAGATTGCTGAGAGGCCTGGAGATTTCTCGAAGGTTCTTTAGTGGAGAGGGGAATAGGGAAAAGAGTCTACAGAGAATGCTTGGAGGCTCCTTAATAGAGAGGGGAGTGGGGGAAAGAGTGCTCAGAGGTTCCTTAGAGGAGAGAGGAGTAGGGAAAAGAGGTATATAGATTGCTAAGACATCTACAACATGCTCAGAGGTTCCTTAGAGGAGAGGTAAGTAGGAAAATTTGTCTTCAAAGTGTTCTCAAAGGTTCGTAGAGAGGGTTGCAAAGTGCTCATAGATTCATATAGAGAGGGCTAGAGAGTGCTCAAATATTCCTCAAAGGAGAGGGGAGTAGGGCAAAGATTTCTGCACAGTGGTAAGAGGTCTACAAACTTCTTATAGGGTGCTCAAAGAGGATAGGGGAGTAGGGCCAAGAGGACTGCAGGGTGCAAGAAAGCATGGGAAGCATGAGAATGGACATTGGAGAGAGGAGCATGGGAGACTAGAGCAAGGTAGTTTCAAACATACGAAACGTACGAAACGACACAAGTTTAGTACATGGTATAGAACGCTGCCGACCGATAAAGTACATCAAAAATGTTATGTACTTTACAATGTTCAAAGCATATATATGTGTGTGTCTGTGTGAGAGATTGGTCAAGAAAGCTCCAAGTCTATATCTAATATCCTCACAACACATGTCACATTCTAGCATTTCAACCTATCTAAGAATTTCAAAATTAGCACTCACAACATAAACAATGTCTAGACATACCCAAATACACCATGATTGGAATTTGACAATTGAAGTAGATAGTAAAAACAAATGATAAATCAAAATCAAATGATAATGTCACATCTATCTGATATCATGAGCACAAACGGGCTATACAAAGTGATCGTTGAACATAATAAATAGAAAAAAGGACACGGGGGATGAAACCAAAACACAAACATTTTTTAAGTTTGAAACGTTTGGAAACGTTCGAAAGTCCAAAAAGTACTAAATAATAAAAAAACGGGTTTTAAATGCAACCTTGCTAGAGTGAGGTGATGGCAAGAGGTTGTGTCTAAGGAGGGAAGGAAGGGAGTACAATGTTACAAATTAGATGCTAAAGCTAAAAAGGAAATGATAGAGACATTCAAAGTGACATCCAACAATCTTTGATATCTTTTTAGGGAACAAAGAACTCAACACTTTTGGAAACATGGCATTCACCTATTGGATTCCTTTTTAATCAATCCCTTAACATTTACCCTATAAAAGGGCCCCTAGCATATCTCATCCTCCCCTCAATATGATCAAAGTGGTGTAGCTATATCGCAATAGCTAAAACTAGACAAAGCCCATCATGCAGCCCAATAAATTGCCATACTTCATCACCTTAAATTTGTGATGTGGAATCTGATCGTCAGTCTTGAAAATCTTGTGAGAGAAAAAAGGAAAGACATCTAATAGCAAAAACAATAGGTATCCAATAGCAAAACAAGACGGTGGGTTTCAATAAGGTGCCCCTTTCAATAGAAGGAGGAAGAATTGGTGGAAAGGTAGTTCCTAGTGTAAAAAGCCCTATAGACATGAGGAAGAAGTGACAACTGCAAAAACTGCCATGGAAGAAAGCAAAAATGTCTCCATCATAACTACAAGGGTATTAGAAAGCAATTCTATTTTCTTGTGATAGAAATGCCTTACGACATAAAAAACAATGCGGATATAAAAACAGCATCCACCTAGTCCCTTACCTAGTCCCTTACCTATGTAGAGTTCACTAAGAGGACTAGCTTTTCATTACCTCCATCACATGTTTTGACATTGGTCTACTTGTATTTCAACTCTTGGAATTGAGCCCTTTCTAGATCCCCTTTGTGGTGCCTCTATTCAAGACATAATGTGTTCATTTGAATTACATGAAAAATACTCATTTAGTTTTGTATAGCTCATGCATCTATTGGTTTGTATGATCACACTTTTTCTTTGCTAATGTTTTTGTTTGGTAACTTTCTTAGATTCCACTTGGGATCCCCTAACAACTAGCACAACCATCGACCGTATTGACTTTGAGCCCATACATACGAATGCTAGGCATGTATAGCAATTGAGAGATGCACATCGGCCTTGAAGATGTGTATCGATTGAAGGAGCCTACCATAACATTTCGAAATTCACCTTATAAAAAAGTGCAATTTATAACCTCATGGTAGTCAACCACAAAACAATAAACCATCACATGCATAGTATGGACTAGGTACTACGCCATTCCCAATAACGACATACTAATTAGAATACGTAGGTGTGCACCATTCCTTGGTGTACAACATATCAATTAGTAGAATGGCTATGACATACAAACTTGAATGCATACAACTCCTACCAACTTAGAGATTAATAGAAGTGTATTGATTATTGTGGTGGTGTAGTAATGAAAGAATGTGTGCATCCATTCTAACTTGGAGATGGGTACTTTAATAGAAAAACTTATAAGGTCCAATCTTAAATTTTATTTCACAATAGTTAGTTGTATGATGTGTATTTCAACTTACTATGTTCAGACTTGCATCCACAAAGAAGTACCATATAATCAACAAGATTTTATTAGATTGGTACATGCGTGTGCGTGTGCCCGCTTAAAAGCATGACTGATGATAAGAGATAGAGAGCGAGAGAGAAAGAAGAGTCCCAATTAATAAAAAGTTGAAACCCAGCCACTCCTTTATGTATGAGAGGGAGACAAGCCTTATTTATACAAAACCTTGGCTCCAAAAAAGCCAATAAGCAAACTCTCTAAATATTATTAATATGCACACCTCTAATTACCATAATCCAAATTAATGCTTGTCCTAGGCCAATGACCTTATAGTAGATGATCCAATTATTCTATTCAAACAATCCAAGCTCTCTGGCAGCATAGATTTACAATGTTCTCATGATCTTAACATCAATTAATGTAAATGATCTTAACATCAATTAATGTAAATTCACATCACAAAAATCCTGGTATCATTCACCCCCCAAAGTTGACTAGTATGGATGTACTTATCAACTTAAAAAGTCTTCATGCACTCCAAGGTAGTTGATGAAGATCCACTGATGAAGAACCATGTCAGTCTCTCCTTGAAAAAACATCTCAAAAGTATCCGATCTCCAATGTTGCATCTCAAACACATCAAGGTCACATCACAAGTCGCCACACACCAACCAATACGTGTGTCAGGGCCTCTCCAAAAGACGGGGTGTTGTGAGACACACAAGTACGAGTCATGCTGCTCTACAAGCCTTTCATGCCTCCATCTTCTCAAGCCCAACACTGAACTGTTCAATCTACTTCTCTTGCCAATACAAACTCAAGCTGCCTCTACTTGCATGAAAACACCACTACCAAACATCGGGATCCCTTTTAGCATACTTCCATCAAGGACAAACCACAGGTACTTCGTCAACAAAACTCATATCAAGCTTTTTGCATGCCTTAAATATGCTCGCTGTTTCTTCCATACCTGTAGTTCTAGACCATAGCCAAAAATAAGGATGCTTTTTTAATTCTCATCTTGCATTTCTAGAATTCTGGAAAAAACAAGATTTCTAGCTTTTTGCTTTTTGAAAAAAACAGGTTTTTTTTGGTTGATATGAACATTGAAACGGCCGTGCGGATATCCACTCGGGCCCGGCCAAGCCTAGTCAAGCCCATGGGCATACTACACAGAACCTGCCACCAAACAGCCACTAACCAGAGAGGCCACCAGCACAGGCAAAGTGTCAACATCACACTACAAGCAGGCCAACAACCACACCGACAGGCACCACAACACAACCAAAGCGTCAACATCACACTACAAGCAGGCAACACCGAAGGCGGAATCAAACCCTAGCCAATAAGCAAAGCTCCAAACCCCACTTAGCCAAGAAGCCCTAGTTTTACCACCACTTCTAAGTGTAGGAAAGTAAAACAGCCCAACAAAGTGGAGTAGGAAGGCCATTGAAGGGCCCTAATCCACTTCAAAATGGGGTGAGGCCTCAGGTCGAGCTTGTTCCAGTCTTTGAATAAGCCTTCCAACAGATTCCCTTCCGTCGTGCCTTCTGACCCAAGTCTCTGCTTCATATATGGCCGCATATGCTTAGCTGGCTATTCGTTATAGAAGGATTCATCCTTGCATTCAGTTAAATGACCTTGATGAAGGATAGAAAGGCTTCATGGCGATCAGTTATTTTGAGGCAAGCGAACTAGAAAAAAACACATTTTGAACTCAGCATAAGATAAACTAGTTACATTGTGCAAGTGTTAAAAAAAGATGTTAAAAAGACCAGCATAGCCAACATCCTATTTGGTTATGGCAGCCCACTTGCACATAGGAAAATGTAATCCTGATAACTTTAGGTGCTCTTGTATCACCAAGGCAGGTAGGACTCGAAACCACTAGGGTTTATGTGATGGATAGCATCACATGTCATTAACTCAAGTTATATATAGGCTGCTTATTGCACCATCAACTCTCCAACATATGGTACTAGAGAGTCATTTAAAAGAAAAACAAGTGTTAGTTAGCACAATAATGATGTCTTTTAACCAAAAGCCACGTAATGATCAATGATCCATGTCGTGGTCTTTTGCATTATTATTTGGGCATACGGTTTGTGCATGGAGAGGATGGCATAGTAATGTCTCAAACAAAGTATATCAATGGGATTCTGAAGCGGTTTGATATGGCAAACTGCAAGCCAATTGCAACTCCCATTGACACAAGCCTCAAGCTCAGTAGCTTTGATGCCGGAGATTCTGTGGATGCCACTCTCTACAAAGTCTATTGGATGCCTAATTTAACTATGTAACAGCAAACTAGACATATCTTATGGTGTTTTCTTGCCAAGCAAATTTATGTGAAGCCCATGCACTACACATTGGAAAGCTATGAAGAGGATCTTCGAGTACCCTTAGGGCACACACACACTTGGATTGTTTTAAGGCAAGGAGTTGACATTCACTATGCCTATAGTAATTCAAATTGGCTTAGTGCTTATGCTACACGACAATCCACACGTGGAAACTCTTTTTTGTTGGGCAACTCACCGATTTCTGGGCTTAGCAATTAACAATCCACTGTGGCGACATCCTCGTATGAAGCTCAAACAAAGCAACAAGTAAGCAAGTGTCTTGACCCCTCTTTACTCATTTTCACTCATGTCTATTCAAAAATATCATATTTTTTTTACATAAAATACTTGTTTCGTGTCTGTAAAGTACAGTAAGGAAATACTTTTAAATTCCTCTAGTTGTTGACTTTGAATCCCAAATTTCATAAGATTATTTACCGGTTAAGTCAATAAATAGAGGCAGAAACTAATACACGTATATTTAATGGGAAAAAGGCCCTTTTCACCCTAAACCCTTGAAGAAGTATGTAAAATAGATTTTCTTTATTTTGGGATTATAATTACAGAATTAAAAATTCATGATTATTTACTCCCTGGAACTCATTCTTAGCATATAGGCGGTGAAGTTTTTTTTAAACAGACCCAAAACCTTAGTTTATAGAGACAGAAATTATTCCAGCAACCCTTCATGTATTGCTTTGATTATTTATTTTGGATAGAAGATAACTCTATTGTCCCCATTCTTGGTGAAGGGACAATGCCCCTCATTCCGGATGGCAATGGAGGAAAGTTGTAACACGCGGAAGCTCTGAGAATCTTCTTTCAGCCCTAAACTCCACTTAGAACATGCTGATGCAAAAACGCAGAAAAAGGGAGAGAAGAGAGAGAGAAATAGCTGGAAATTCTATATATTCATATGGTACAAAAAGGTACCTCTAAATCTGCAGCCATGGGCTGCCTTCCATGAAAAGGTGGAACACCCAAAACAGTCCTAATACTGGACCCACTCCCTAATGGAGTGAATGAATAACACAATGAGCAACTATGCCTTTATATAGGCCTCTTGGACAAACAGAGTGCTGGCCGACTGCTGGTCGGCCAGCCGACTGGACAATATATCATAAACGCTGCTCCGCCTGTTCTCCATACAGCCGACAGCATCCTATGCAGCCGACAGGTCCTTCCATATCCTGCTCCAAGTCCAACGTTTGCCACATTTGCACTTTATGCTCCAAATCCTGGTTCTAGTCATCTTTTTCTGGCTGCCCCTTCTGGACTAGCTTCAGGACATGTCCATGGGCAAAACTTGCACATGACATCCCCCCTGCTAAACTTGATGATGGGATTCCAACCTATTCTTGGATGACTGTCATCATCCCATTATGTTCCCTGAGTCCCTCTGTCATCCATCCATCTCTGGCAACCCTTTTCACTGAAAACCTCGCCCGATCTGACTCTGAATAAGATCTATGCATCTGTTCCATCCAGTCCCCAATCCGTTCCTGCCTTGTCTCTGAACACCGTCTTGGTCTTCATTCATGAGAAATGAGTCTGGCACTCTCACTCCACCCCTTGGAGGATCATCCTCCCTTGGGACCGTTGCCTGAAAGCCTTTCCTGGCTCACAAGACTGCCATCTCCTTTGGGCTTCGTGGAACACCACCAATAAACCTCCTGGGAGCTCTTCCCGATCTTGTGTTCCTTGCCTTGGACTTCGTACTTGTGCACTTTCTTGTACCTTGGACCTGTACACCTTCATATGGGACTGAATCAAGGTATAGCCTTGCTGAGCCTTATGCTCTGATACCAATGTAACACTCGGAAGCTCTGAGAGTCTTCTTTCAGCCCTAAACTCCACGTAGAACATGCTGATGCAAAAACGCAGACAGAAGGGAGAGAGAGAGAGAGAGAGAGAGAGCTGAAAATTCAGTATATTCATATGGTACAAAAAGGTACCTCTAAATCTACAGCCATGGGCTACCTTCCATGAAAAGGTGGAAACACCCAAAACAATCCTAATACTGGACCCACTCCCTAATGGAGTGAATGAATAACACAATGAGCAACTATGCCTTTATATATGCCTCTTGGACAAACAGAGTGCTGGCCGACTGCTGGTCGGCCAGCCGACTAGACAATATATCATAAACACTGCTCTGCATGTTCTCCATGCAACCGTGTCACATGCACTCTGCACTCAGTGCATGGTGACAAACTGACTCATCATCAGCAGTGCAACATTTGTACATTATTAGAACCTAGTAGGATGATAATTGTCGTACGCCGAGACCCCATTGTACATCCTCAGTCCAGGATAAGTCAGGCACGAGCTACATAAGTCATTCCTCAGCCTTAGCAAGTCAGTCAATCAGTCAAGTCCCTTAACCCACTTGGAGAGAATCATTCATGCATGTAGAGTTAGTAGAAGCCTTAGGGTTTGTATCAAAAAGCACTCTGCATCCTGCATAATATGCATTCATATGCCTGTGCATCATTTAGAATATCCCAGAAGCCTTAGGGAATTTACTAGGATTTATCTGGTATTTTTTCCATATTTTATGGTATTTATTTGGCATTTATTGTCATTTATAAACATAAAGTTTATTAAATTATGACCAGCCAACTTGACCAACCCCTATCTAGTATAAATAGACTTGCATAGGGCTTATTTTCCCATTCAGTCTTCAGTGTGCTAAGAGCTTTCCTCAGCCCTAGGAGTACCCTTGCCTTCAGCACTACACTAGTCTCATCCAGCCCTTGGAGTACTTGAGTTTGCTTCAGCCAGCCTTGGTTCTCCAACGCATGCAGTTCAGCAGTCCCTACAACCATAAGTGCAGCCATACAGTACATCTACAGGCCTGAATCAGCAAACACACCTGCGTTTTCTGCATACAAACCAGCCGCCTGCAGTTCAGTCCCCTACAATCTGCGTTTACAGATCTACAGCAGCCTACAGTCTGCGTTTCTGTCGAGCATCAGCCCCTGCAGTCTGCGTTTCAGTCCAGCATCAGTCCTACTCCAGTAATCAGCCCCACAGACCTGCGTTTGCAGATTTCCAGCAGTCTCAGCCTTGATTCATCAGTCTACATCAGTATCCAGCATTCAGTGCATCATCCAGGCATACACCAGTCATCTGGTAAAGGTATTCTATCATTCATAAGCATTTACAGCATTCTAACATAGCTTATAGAACAGTCCACCGCCTTCTTTTCTTAGCCTCAGGTGTGCAGCCCTTCCTCATGCCCTTGGGAAGAGCGCATAGGCTCGAGATCACTTCATTGAGGTGTTTCTACAGCCGTGTACAGTTCAGCCAGGCTTCCGATCCTCCGAGATCTTGTGTTTGGCTCATCTACAGTCCATAGTCATTCTCTCTAAAGTAATAAAGCAAATACTATCTCGTTATCGGGATAGGGGGACCCTTCAATGGGTAATTCGGGACCCAACATGGTGTACAGTTCTCATATCTCTTTAAAGTTTGAAGTATTAAAGCGGATTGCTAAACTCACGAAACTCAGGATACAGAAGACGGTGTGAGCATTTGTGTAACAGGATCCTCCAATACAAAGACTTCCGCTGCATATCACAAGCCGACAGCATCCTATGCAGCCGACAGGTCCTTCCATGTCCTGCTCCCAAGTCCAACGCTTGCCACATCTGCACTTTATGCTCCAAATCCTGGTTCTAGTCATCTTTTTCTGGCTGCCCCTTCTGGACTAGCAAAACTTGCACATGACAAAAGTACACCTCGAGAGTGTTATATGTGCCAGAATTTAGGATTTCATCTCCTTTCTGTACATGAGATTTGCAAATTGGGCACGAAGGTGAAATTTATGGACGTCTCAGTGATCATTCAGGACCCTCTCACTCGCAAGATCCTTTGGCAAGGCATCGCCCTTGTCACTCTTGTCTCAAAGGGAAACAACATCGGGAGGCCTTTCCAAAGAAGACTACACGGTGAACTACAGCACCTCTCAAGTTGGTTCATGTGGATTTGTGCGGCCCAATGCGCTCTCCGTCTCTTGGTTCTAGCAGTTATGTTTTTCTCTTGGTTGATGATTTTAGCCGATATACCTGGGCCTATTTGCTCAAATCCAAAGATGAAACTTTCGATAGATTCCAGACATGGAGAACCTTGGTGGAGAAATAGTCTAGACACTCTGTCTTGACATTACGAGCCAACAAAGGATGCGAGTTTACTTCTCGACAATTTAACTAGTATTGTGAGCTACATGGCATTCAACGAGAGTTTGCCAACATAGGTACTCCTTCAAAGAACAGTGTGGTGGAGCAGAAGAACCGAACGGTGATTGAGAGGGCTCAAACAATGTTGGAACATCGGAGTCTTCCTCAAAGCTTTGGGCGGAGGCAATTGCTACTATTGTTTATATTCTTAATTGCCCACCCCCCCCCCCCGCTATTCTAGGGCAAACCCCCTTTCAGGCCTACCTCAGTAGAAAACCCACAATTTCTCACTTTCGGGTTTTTGGATCAGATACATTTGTTCATGTACCTGATGGTGACAAAGGGAAGCTG